>NC_090934.1:1423503268-1424193336 GCF_040938575.1 Ambystoma mexicanum | reverse complement strand
CAGGACCAGACCTGGAGACTTTGCCTCACCAGCACTGTGTACCCTCGTAGATTTCTCGTAACAGGGCTTGATGGAGGACTGCTATCCAGATGGGGGCAGGGTCACCTTTCTAAGGAATTTCCTCAAAGACTTGGACGCTTCGTTCAATTTCCTCATGGGCTTACTTGCTTTGCTACCCTTCTTCTTAGGAGGGTGGGACAGCAGTTTATCGAGCAGGCCTGAGAAACTGGTGGATCCTCTTTTTTTCAATGCTCTGTCCTCAAAGACTCTTTAAAAATACCTACAGCATCATCCGAGGAAACTACCTCGTCACCAATATCCAACTTATTTTTGGAAGACTCGAGACATGCCTTTCCTTAATTCAGCAACCACTGTCGGGGGGGATTCTGCCGGGGTCGGCCGGGCCGTCCGCAGACCTCCGGGCAGGGAGGCCCCAACTCCTCCCGTGTATATCTCGGATCGAGACAGAGTATGAGGCACACACAAGGAGCAAGGCAACTTCTGTCGTTTATTATGCAAACGGCAGGGATGGGTCAAGGAGCGCACGCGTTCGTCCTGACACACACAATAGTGGGGCTCGCAGGCCCTTTTTACTACATTATGACGCGCTACTTGCGTCATTCCAAAAAGTTACCAAAAGAACCTATCGCCACTCTTGATTGGTTGCTCGAGTGGTGGGGTTAGTATAGTACGCCTATAGAGAATGATATTAGTGGTTAAGGTGTAGTCAGGTGGTATATCTGGGTTGTCCCTACAATTAGATACATAAGAATTGTTACATGAAGACCCCTGAGGATTGGCTAACGTTACTGACGTCTGAGATAAGAACCTCATGTTCTGATTGGTGCATCCGTGAGCTCCCCAGCCTGGGACCACCGTTGTTCCCAGCACACGGTGCACCTGTGGTTGCAACAGTGTTTCAGTATGGGTACGTGCAGGCAATGTGAGGATTTATTCATAGGTGGGAGACTGACCGTTCCCACTGTAGCAGGTGTCCATTGAGCCTTTCAAGTGTGTCGGCCTGCGTCTCGTAGCGAGGTACCCAGACGCCTTTTCTCTCCTGGGTTTTGGCATCTCGTCAGGTTCGGCTTGGTCACGTGGGGAGGGACCGTGTTTGAGGCATAATTCTGCACAATTAATATTGTTTTTCCACTGTATGTCTGGTTTAATTTGCAGATATGATTTTAACATTGGTACGTGGAGTGCGAGGTTGCAACATCGTGCCTTTGAAGATTTGTTTCTTGACTGTGGGTTTGCAACAGTACGACCTTGGCTGGTTGCTCCACTGGGTTCTTTCTGCAGGCTCAGCAACCTGACTTTTGCTTTGTTAATGTCCACGGGAACTCTTGCTTGAGGCCTACTTGGGCCTGGTGCACGAGTAATCCATTTAGTGCATGGATGCTTTAGGTTATAGTGGCATACAGTTTCATGGCCAGTATCGTGTTTCCATTATATCTCTCATGATGGTAACGGGTTTCAAGAGAAGCGTGAGCAAGCGTTATAAATGAGCTCATGGTGCGTCTTGCGTTTCTGCATTCTGAAAGCCTATGTAAAAATAATAAAGATGCACGTCCGTGAATAAGCCTGTCGCCTACGTCAGAGCACTGAGTATGTTCTTCGTGTAGATTGGTGTGGAAATGTTCAGCGTGTATAATAGTTCAGCGGTGCTTCCCGTTATCTAGGTCGTCATGGCATCTCTAACGATGTGTAGATTTCAGTCTAGTTGGTCCGTGCCGCAGGTGTCGGCATGGCCAGTGCGGGCTGTTGGGCAGGCAGATGGACACATCCGTATGTTTCTGTACCAGGGTATTTGGTCATCTGGTAAATGGGCAAACTCTTCTCGTGGCGGGTGTCTGGGCCGCGACCCTCTAGGCCAAGCGCGAGAGGTGAAGGACGGGAGTCTGGTTTTCCATTCTCCCACTTCAGTCCCCCCTCTGGTCGACTTGTCGACCACAAACATATCCTTCTCGTTATCTCCTCTTACTCTCCATATCTTGGTTATCCCTCCGAGATGTCCATAATGGTTTACGTGATCTTCAAATGACCAATACATGTATTCGCATGTTCCTCCAGGAGTACAGTACACCCATCTTCCTATGTAGCTCCTAGGGTTCCTTGGGTTCTCGATCTTCACTGATGGTGGGTCTAGATGATTGGCGATGATTTGGGTGCGCAACTTCTCCCTTTCGTGTATTATCACACCTGTGTGCTGGCCGTCATCTGCTGGCATCAAGGGGTGCATTCCCACCATTTCCAGCAACTCATCAGTTGAGCGCGCCTTCCGGGCTTTCCAAAATCTAATTATTATCAGTGCAGCTCCAGCCAAAATAGCACATCCCACTATTATTTTCAGTCCATCTGACAGCCAAGATGGCATCCATGACCATAATAGTGAAAACCAGCTTTTATCCTTGTTTACGCCGGTACTTTCGTCCATCATTTTGGAGTGCATCTGGGCCAATTGTGAAACTGCTTCTGTTAGTGTACCATTGTCGGCATCGTTGGCAGGTATGAACGTGCAGCATGATTGTCCTATCTTTGCACAAACTCCTCCTTCCATTGCTGTGAGAAGGTCCAATACATATCTGTTCTGTAGTGCTACCATCCTTACAGCTCGCAGCTCCTCTTTAATTGCGTTAAACCCATTTACTGTCGAATTTATGGTCATCATTAGTTCCCATCTGGTTATTTGCAGCCATTTTGCGTTTGCGTATGCCTGCAGTCCCGGATGTATTATTGAGGAGAAGAACATTGCTGCTCTGCTGAATAGTCTGTGTTCTGGCGGTATTGAGGTTAGTTCCGTTTCCGACCTTCCCCACAGATAATTTCCTGTTAATGGCTCTCCTTGTCTTTTTCTCCTGTTTAGGACAGTATCATTGCTGTTGGTCCTGTTTTCGTGCTCCTTCTGGAGTGGTGCAGATCTCTTTCTTCTCCTGTCTCCTTCATCCATTTTCGGAAATTTCGCCACATCGACATGCTTCTTAGGTACCACTAGTGATGGTACATTGACGTGTACCATTGTGCACACACCACTCCACAGGGGAGGCAGTGTATGATATGCCTTTTCTCCGCAGGCCCAATAATGGTCCATTATTACTGCTGTTCCCGCTCCCCCCTCAGGTAACTCCATCACACTTGCACAATTGGTGTTATATCCCACGTCCACCTCTCCTTTATGCTGGTAACATACTTTGGGCGCAGTCAATGGTAATATAGTTATCGGGTCTTCATCTTCTTCTACCCACGTGAGCATTGGTACGTACTTGATCCATGTCGTCCAACATCGATGATTGTGTGTCTCGATGGTTGAGATAGTTTCTTTTGTTACCATGTTGCTGCCAACCACTCCTATCTCCCAGCTGGTACCCAGGAACACCTTTCCTGTTATCGTCAGTAATGGCCTCTCCCAGCATCCTTGTTTACCCGGAACTTCCGTGGCGTACCAATCACATGGTAGATACTGCAGTGTTACCTTCTTTGTTTCTCCTTTTTCAGGGCCACTTGTTATGTATCTGAATGCTTCAGCATGTAAACTGGTCTTGTGATAACTCAGATAGGTCTTGAGGAAGTTGTTTTCATATGGGTATGAGTCTCGTGTTTTCCATGTCATGTGCACTACTGTTCCTTGGAATCTTCCTTTCGTTTGGAACAGGGCCAAATATATTATGCACTGTGCTGTTTTTTCATCTATTTCTGTGGCAACAAATGTTCGTGAAGCGCTCATGGCGTATGGTATTAATGAGCAAACGTAACAGCTATCCTCAGTTGTCTGCTTACCAATGCGGGTCATGTGCTGGTACCATATGTTGTTTGTGACGTGTGCTGAATCTTGTACATAATTATCAATACCTTTATTGTCTGAGTATGTGCTGCGTTTAACTTTATTTCGCTTTTGTTCATTGTTACTGTTACCACCTGACGTAACACCTGTTGCAGCAGGGAGGTGGGGTACATTAGGTTTGGGTGCAGCAAAAAAACTCATAGCATAGCTGTACTGCCATACAGAGGCAGCCAAAACTCCGGTGATCATAAAAATCCCTATTATTTTTATTACATATGCTAACCTCACCGACATTTTTGCTCTTACCTTGCTGCAGTCCTGGCAGCGTATTCTTGCGACGTTAAAGTTGCCCGCCTAAAAATTCTCAAAAAGTGCTTGTTATTAAATGTTAGTTTTGTTTCATTAAGCTCTCCCTATCAAATAGTCATTCAGTGCCCAGGTGAAGAGTTGCTCCCACGCTACTCTAAGTGATCGGTCTCTCAAGACCGGCAAGTATGGGCGGAGGTGGGGCATGTAATTTTCTATGGCCAGGAGGAAGGCCGTGTAGTATACACGTACCCTTTTCTTTTTTAAGTATGTTGGCCTTTTTATTTCGTATACAAATTGGTGTGACAATTCTTCTGGGTAACTATCGTCTGGCAGCACCATCTACGCCTGCACACTGAATTTGTTAGATAACTTTTCTTAACAATACAATATTACGCAGCTCCTGTATGTGCGAGAGAAAAAGAGAACATTCACGTGTTTACATGTGTATTGGTGCAAGCGAAGTCCTTAGTTTTTATTACAATTGTATTTAGTAGTCAATGGGGGGGGGTTTGCTCAGATGGTGGGAGCAGTTTTACTCTTTGAACGTGTGACCATGGGGTGGGCAGTGTGGGGATCGCCCCCTTCTTCGTCCGTTATTCTCTCCGAGGGAACAATTGGGTCGTTGTCTGTGGTTGCGTTTTCTTCCGCTGCCGGGGATGTTGTTGGCGTTTTTCCAATGGACCTGTCGTTGGCGCTGGGGCGGGTCTGCAGTTTGTAGATTTTTACATCATGCAGGTGGTTCCACGCACGCTTATCCTTTAGTTTTACTGCTCTTGTTGATACGTCCTCTACTAAATGGGGGCCAGTGAACCTCTGCTGGTTCCACCTTCTATTAAAATTTCGAAGTAGTACGTGGTCACCTTTGGCAAGTTGGCACAAGTTCTCCTTTCCCAATTCTGTATTTTCTTCTATTTCTTGGTTGCTGGTGGACCCGCCCCGTGTGCGCTCGAGCTGTTGAGACACAAACACAACGCTAGTAATCAAAGAAGACACATATTGATACATTTCATCACCTAACACATTCGCAGAACTTTCTTGGTCGGTGAATGCCCTTGACGTTGGTGTTAGGGGAAGGCGCATTTGGCGTCCAGTAACCACCTCGTGTGGGGTGAGGTGGTGGTCGGACCCTGGCCTGTTTCTAAGTTCGAACAGTGCTAACGGAAGGCAATACAACCAACTTTTCTTTGTTGTTTGCTGTATTTTAGCAATTGCCTCCTTCAATAGGCCATTCAGGCGTTCACATACACCATTGGCCTGTGGGTGGTACGCACATGCAAATTTGTGTTTAATGTTCAGTAGGGATGTGATATGCTGGAACATTTCATTTGCGAAATGGGGTCCGTTGTCTGATCTTAACACCTCGCACACTCCCCACCTGGGGAATACCTCCCTTACTATAAATTTGGCTGCTCTAAACGCATCAGGGTGTGAACAGGGCCCTGCTTCGATCCACCTAGAAAATGGGCATACTACTACTATCATGTATCTATTGCCTTGACAAATGTTGATCATATCAACATAGTCAATGTGGAGGTGCCGAAAAGGTCCTTCTGGTCGGGGTATGGTACCTCTTATCACTTTTAAAGTATGACCGGCCGTGAACTGTTGACATGTAAGGCAATTGCTGATAAAATTTGACACATGGGATGTTAACTCGGGACAGAACCAATCTTCTCTAATTCGTGCTGCTATTATTTCTTTGCCTGTATGGGCAGGGTGATGTAATTGGTTCAAGGCGGTATTTAACAATGCCAATGGTATTACAACTTTCCCAGTGCCACCCTGGCGCCATAGTGCGTCGGTTGGTGACATTGTGCATCCTCTTTTCACCCATACTTCTTTTTCGGCCATTGGTGCAGCCGCTTGTAACTCCATAATCTGGGTGGCTGGGAGATGGGTGTACCCTTCTTTTATTAACATCTCCCTCGCTATTCCCCTCCCTCTCCCTCTCTGTGAGTCTGTGGGGTTCCATATCTCACCAAAATATGCAGCATATTTTGCATGTGCGTCTGCTGCTGCATTTCCTTTTGATATATAGTCTTCTCCATTGGTGTGTGCTGTGCATTTTACTAGGGCTAGTTCTTGGGGATCGTTTATTACTTCAATTAGTTCAGCCAACAAGAGGGCATGTTGTACTGGAGTGCCGTCAGCTCTCCTAAACCCTCTTCTTCTCCACTTTGATAGCCCTGAGTGGACAGTGGATGTAACATATGCACTGTCGGAATATATAGTAACTTTTTTATTAAAACTTTCCTTTAGTGCCAATATGAGTGCAACCAGTTCCGCCGCTTGAGCAGAGTAATGCTGTGGTAATTGTACACACTTAATAGCCACACACACTGGCGCTTCCATCATTTGTACTACTGCTGCCCCAGTCCTCCTTATCCCGTCTCCTTGATCAATAGTTGATGACCCATCAATAAACAAAAGCTCACCTCCCTCTAGTGCGTTTTCTTCAACTTTCCTAGTACATGAGTACATCTCAGTTACTTGGGTGCAGTCGTGGGCGTAATCTCCCTCTTCAATTACTTCTGCTAGGAACCTTGCAGGGTTAACCGTGCTACATCTAACAATTGCCAGTTCAGCTTTGGACAAAATAATCTCATAACCTGTTGCCCTCTGTGTCGTCAGTGTGGACTTAGGTTTATTCAATATCGCAAATAGTGCATGTTCTACAAATAGTGTAGTTGGACACCCCATAGTTATTGATGATGCTTTTTCTACTGCAAATGCAGCTGCAGCAAGACCTTGTTCGCAAGAGAATTGTCCTAACATTATTGGATCTAAGTGACCGCTGTAAAATGCTACTGGTTTATAGCCCATGCTAGTCTTTTGGGCCAATACTGCTTTCATTACTGCTGAGTCGCAATGTGAAAATATAAAAAATCGTCGCTCATAGTCTGGGGATGCTAGTACTGGAGCAGTTGATATTGCTTCTTTTAATTCATCAAATGCCTCCTTCATTTCCATAGTCCATCCCAACTTTTTCTCCCCTTTATTTGCTTCCTTCAAACCCTCAAGCAGGGGTCCTATGTAAGAGCTGTAATCAAATACCCATGCTCTACAGTAGTTGCACAGTCCCAGAAATTGCTGCAGTTCTCTTACAGTCTGTGGCACGGGAGTGCCTGATATTGCCTGTGCTCTTTGTGGTGCAATCCTTCTTCCATATTGTGATATCAGTTGGCCAATGTAAAGTACCTGTTCCTGACAGTATTGTATCTTTTCCATGTCTACCTTGTACCCCTTTTCAGCCAATATCGTCAACATTTTTAATGAGTCCTCTCTACATTTATCTTCATTTGTACTGCAAATTATTATGTCATCCACATACTGTAACACTGTGCTTTCCAACTCAACGTTACCCAAATCCATCTGTATTACCCTATTGAAAATTGAAGGTGATTCACAATATCCCTGTGGTAATCTGGTATGTTTCCACTTCCTATTTCGGTAAGTGAAGCTTGTCAAGTCTTGTGAGTCTGGGTGTAATGGTATTGAGAAAAAAGCATTTTTAAGGTCAATCACTGTAAACCGTGATGCTTCTGCTGGAATGCCACACAAAATTGTGGCCGGGTTTGCTGTTACTGGATACTCTGCTTCTACTATGTTGTTCAACGGTCTGAGGTCCTGTATGAACCGCCAAGACCCTCCTTTAGCCTTGCGCACCGGGTACACAGCTGTGTTGCATGGGGATTCTGAGGGGACCAATATGCCATTGTTTATAAGGGCTGTTATGGTTTCGTATATGCCCTCATCTGCCTCTCTTGACAATGGGTATTGTTTCACTCTTGGTAGTATGGCACCCTTTTTTAATTTTATCTTTACACCCCCTATGCTTTTAATGCATCCTACATCATAAGGGCTAATAGTCCATAATGATTTTGGCACCTTTGACATATCTTCTTTAAAAAATGGGACTGGTGTGCCAGCGGGTGCCTCAAGTGCCATTGCAATTTTCTGTGCCACTTGTTTGTGAGCCACTGTTAGCCACATTTCTACACTCATCATGAACACCATTTCATTTTCCTCCTTTTCTTCTGAAAACAACTCTTCATCTGACACCTGAGTCAGCCTACATCCTTCTGCTAGTGCTATCACCGCCCTCCATGCTCTCCCTTCTTTATCTTGGGCGTGCACAGCAACATAATCAGCTGTTGCAATAATGCTCTCAATGTCCACTGCAATGACCTTCCCTTCCAGTTCATTAGCTGGTGTTTCTGGTCGGAATAGATAGGCTGCTGGTCTCCTCCATATTTTCCCTCCTATCCCTGGCATCCATGCAAATGCCATGTCTGTTCCGTACTGGAATAGCTCGCCGTCTACCGGCTCCGCCCTGATCGCTATCTGTCCACAGTATGCTTGCAAAATCTGTCGTGCTGCAAGCATGTTAATCCCTGGAGTAGAGCAAATTATGCCATCCTCTGTAAAGGAGATCGTCATATTTAATCTGTTCATTATGTCCCTCCCCAGTATGTTTACTGGTGAGGCACTATAATACAAAAGTGGTACTGACAGATCGTAATCTCCAATAGATAGCGGAACGTTATCAGTAAATGGAACCAACCCTTTAGCCCCAGAAAACCCTTGTGTGTTCATGGCTTCGCCTGACATCTTAAACTTACCTTCCCTTATGCAAGACCGGGTCGCCCCGGTGTCAACAAGGAATGATAATTTTTTGTCACCTATCGTTACCTCTATGCGTGGCTCCTCCGCACTATTAGGTGTTACTGACAGGATGGGACACACCAAGGCCGTCTGTGGGCTGTCCTATTGGGGGTACAATGACTGGCCATTCCCTGTGTAAGGGTTGTGCCCCAACACCGTCACCCCACCCAATTGCGTTCGTTCAGGTTGTGGTGGTGGTTGTATTAACGCTGCACCAGTTACTTGTGGCAGGTATTGTTTTATTTGTTGTTGTGGTAGGGAATAGTGTTGGTCACTCCCTTGTGGTGACATCTGCTGTGGTTGTATGCCCTGCTGTTCTTGTGATGTCCTATGTTGTGCTTGTTCGTTCCATGCTGGTGTTCCTGGCCTGACCCTGCATGTACGTGACATGTGTCCTAATAGTCCGCAGCTCCAACACACGGGTGGTTCCCTGTTTTGCCATGGGAAGTTCCCTGTGTTGTCCTGGTATACTGGTTGCCCTGTCTGGTAGTTATTTCTGAGTCCCCCAGCCTGTTGTTGGGTATTATATCCGTATCCTCTTCCCCTCATAAACCCTCCTCTCCCTCTATTATAATTATAATACCCAGCTCCTTGCATTGGGTACCCTCCTCCCATGTTCTGTGCGTGTGATTGCAGAGGCAGCACTTGCTCTATTACCTCTTGTGGAGGCGCTATTTGAGCTGGATTTTGTGCAGCCACTACTTGCGTTGGGCTTTGGGCCATTGGTGTTGGCGCAGTTATTAGTGCCCCTTCCATGGTATATTTAGTAAGTTTTTTCTGTACTAATTTGGCCTCTTCTGTTTTCCTGTCCTCTTCCTTTTGTTTCATTTTTCCTTGCCATGTTCTACAGTGATGTACTATAGTCAGTTGTATTTCCGGCCATGGTTTTGCTTCCATCCCCACTACTTTCTTTAATTGTCTCTGAACTCCTTCTGGGAGCCCTTGTACTAGTATATGATAAAATATGGCTGGTGTTTTGTCCCATTGTTCTCTAGTTTCCATGCGCCACTTCTCTTGAATATCCTGGATATAATCAACAGGATCCTCGTTCTCACCCATCTTACGGGAAGTAATGGCTCCTATGTCTGATGTGTCTGGGTACTGCACTCTTAGTGCCTGCCATAGCGCATGTCTGCAGTTTGCAAATGGTGCTCCATCATGCGATGTGTTTGTTATTGTTACCCCATGGAATCCCGCTCTTTTCCAAATGTCATCCGCTCTATCCCCTAATATTGATATTAACAGGCCCTTAACATCTCCCACTGCTAGTTTCTGTCCTGCGGTGTGTTTTTCCATTTCATATATCCATTTACCCGCACCTCCACTTAATGATGGGAGCCTACATTTTATGTTTTCCTTATCCGTATGTTTCCAAGGTACATATTGTGGTCTAACCCCTCCTCTCTCCAGCAGTGGCATTACATTCTGTCTTGTGTCATCCTTTATGCTCCATGATGTTAACTCTTCACACCCCTCCTCTTCCCCCATTCCTTTTACTACTTCAAATCCTTCCTTACTACCTCTTCTCCTACCTCCCTCTTCTTCCTTTCCCCTTTTTTCATCCTTTCCTGTGTTCAATATTGGCACGTCTGTTTGCCTGTCTTGCCTGCGACTAGGGAGGTCCCTAAGCCGACATGCATAAGGTGTAACTTCGTCCATGAAGGGTGCGAGCTTTATTCTGTGCAGAGAGCGTGCAGTTGTTGAACATGTGGGGTGTGGCGTTAGAGAGCGTGATGGTGATGTGGGTGGCGTGTGTTCGTTAGTTTGTGTTTCTCCCATTCTTTTCACTTCCTCCTTACTTCTCTCCAGCTCCTCCCATCTTCTACTCACCCATGGCGAATCTATGTTTGTTCTAGTGAGGTATAGCTTATCTAAGCTTTCCCTTTCACTCTTCCTTCCATCCTCACTACAAAAATCATTCATAAATTGCGCCCCCCACTCTGCCTTTTTTCCTTTTATTGTTACAGTTTTTAAGTCTATTAGGTCTCCCTCTTCCTTTCCGTTGTTACCACCTGTTCCCCTTAGTGCTGACGTTGTTGCTACCTCTCTATTTTATATACTTCTCCCCATCTTTCACTCTCCCTCTTACTCTCCTCTCTCTCCCCTTCACTCCTCTCCTCCATCTCCCTACTATTTTCCTCTCTTTTCCTTTTTAATTCCTCCATTACTTCGTTGCTCATCTGTTCCAATATCCTTTCATCCTCTCTCCTCCTTTCCCATTTCACCCTTTCTCTTTCTACTATACTCTCTATTACCTTCCCCTCTTCATATTTTTTAGCTGTCTCTGATATTATCCTCCTCCTCCATATTTCCATTTCCTTTTCATTTTCTTCTTCTTCCTTCTTCTTCTCCCTCATCACTACTCTTGATACCCTTTCTGCTGCTGCTTTTACCCTTACAGCTTCCCTCTTTCTCTCCTCACTTTGCTCCCTTAATTTTTCCAATTCGTCCTTATCTTCTTTCCTTTTCCTCACTCTCTCTCTTTCCTCCCCCTCAAGTTGTTTTATCAGTTCATTCTGCTCATCCCTTAGTTTAACTAATCTTTCCTCCAAAATCTCTTCCTTCTGCCGTAGCAGCTCCTCTCCCCTCATTTCACTCTCTCTTTCACTATCCTCGTTTGTTCTCTTTACCGCCTCCCTTTCCTCTCCAGTTAGTGATCCTCGTAATTTCAACAATATCTGTGCAGCTACCCACTCATCGTTTCCTATCTCTACAGTCTGCTCTTCTCTCCTCCCGTCCCCCATTGGTATCTTTCCATGAGCCACATATGGTGGAGGGCTGTATGCCGGGTTTGAGTATCCTTCAGCCGCCCTTAACTGTCCTTTTATTTCTCCTAATTCTCTTAAAGGGTACAACCCTCCCCCCTCTGTTTTCACTCCCGGTGTTAAGGGTATCTCATTGCTCGGTTCCTGTTTTATGTCAGCTAATTTATCAACCTTTCCTCCACCCAATTTTTCATTCCCCATATTCTTTGTTCCTTCACTCTCCTTTTCCCCATCCGTTCCTTCTTTCTTAATCTCCTTTTCTTCCGGTGTTTCCCCCATAGTGAACATTCCATTTGGTCCTGGTCTAGACCCCTGGAACATCCTCCATAAGTTAAACACCTCCACATGGTTTGCCAACTTCTTCCCCTTGTATGTATTGTGCAGATGGTTTAATAGTGAATGTTGGGCATATGGGTCAAAGCTACCATTAGGCGGCCATGGTGTCAACATTTTGTTGTCCGTCCCCTGGGTCCACTCTATGCTGTACTTAATTAACTTCTCCCTATGTGGTGGCAGTGTGGTGCATATATGTTGTAGTGGGGTAGTGAGGGTATTCCCCCACCCTCCCAACCCTCTCCCGTCTGACATACTAGCGCACCCTTTCTTACCCTTCCCCTTGCTACCAGTTTGCAACATACAACCTTTTATTGCTTACCTTGCCCCGCAAGTGTGGGGACTTACGACAATCCTTTGACAAATTATGCAATGATAATAATCACACAAAAAAAAAAAAAAATTATAAAACAAATATATTTATGATGTTATATTATATTCCTTCCCCTACGGCCCCCTGCGGCCGAAGCGCACGCAGCCCCCTGCAGCTGCGTACCCCTTACGACGATCTTACACAGTCGTCCTTTTTCCCCGTTCTCCTCCCACCTTTACACTTGCCGTGGCCGGCGTTCTCCGTGCGCAGCCACGCCCCCTTCCCCTTCTCCTCTTTGATCCACTCGTTTATCGTTTATCTCCGTGTCCGCTCCTTTATCATGTTTCTCTTCCCCACCAATGTCAAACCCAAAGCTTCTTGTGTTCACGATATCTTACTAAATCCCTACTGGTGACGTCACCTATTTCTTCGAACTACTGGTATATTCGTGTTATGTTCTTTAAATTCAAAATACACTTGCAATCTACCCCGCTAACCCTACAGCTGTCTTCCTGTCTCTCCTGGAACAAGGTAATCTCATCAATACTATAACCGGACTGCGCACGCTGCGTCGCCTCGCGTGTGATACGCCCCTCAACAGGAGGGCTTAACCAGCCAATTATCTTCCGTTTTGGGCAACTACGTAACTAGCCACCGCCCACAGGGAAACGTCATCTACCTATCGAGTTTCTTGCTCGAACAATAGGGAACCTCATCTACCTATCGAGTTTCTTGCTCGAACAATAGGGAACCTCATCTACTCATTGAATGATAAATGTCAAATCGTAGGAAACCACACACACCCACCCTCACACGTAGTCGCGATTTAGGCCAATCAGTGTCTTTCGAGCGGCTGCACGTGATGTTTTCGTGCCCCGCCCCCCTCTTTCGCGTAACGTTAGCTTTTTGTTGCGAGCGTCTGCACGTGTTGTTCTCGTGCCCTGCCCCCCTCTTTCGCGTAACGTTAGCCGCCTTCTCTCGCACTCAATTCACTACCATTCATTCCATTATCATCACTCAATTAAACCTTCACCCCACCTTTTTACAATACCTCCCTCCTCCCTTATTTACTTCCGCCCCCTCCCTCACAATTTCGCATTGCTTGTTGTGCGTGTCATGCTCACCAAGTTCCCTCGATGCAGGGCCGCTCGACTGCGTGCACCCCTCCAAGCGGCTCGCCACCTCCCCTCGTCTGGACCACGTCTGGACACTCGCCGACCGCGGGCGGGATACTTCTCAACCGGCTCCCGAGGGCCAATATCCGGATTGCGCTGTCCGGTCCTCTCGCAGCTCCGCGATGGTCCTGTAGTCCTCAGAAGGGGGCAACGGCAGAGGGGGCCGCGCCGCCGGGCCTCCCCGCAACGGGAGTGCCTGGAAAAATAAAAAATAAAAGTCGATCTTAAACAGATCTCAGCAGTGCCTCCAACTTGTCGGGGGGGATTCTGCCGGGGTCGGCCGGGCCGTCCGCAGACCTCCGGGCAGGGAGGCCCCAACTCCTCCCGTGTATATCTCGGATCGAGACAGAGTATGAGGCACACACAAGGAGCAAGGCAACTTCTGTCGTTTATTATGCAAACGGCAGGGATGGGTCAAGGAGCGCACGCGTTCGTCCTGACACACACAATAGTGGGGCTCGCAGGCCCTTTTTACTACATTATGACGCGCTACTTGCGTCATTCCAAAAAGTTACCAAAAGAACCTATCGCCACTCTTGATTGGTTGCTCGAGTGGTGGGGTTAGTATAGTACGCCTATAGAGAATGATATTAGTGGTTAAGGTGTAGTCAGGTGGTATATCTGGGTTGTCCCTACAATTAGATACATAAGAATTGTTACATGAAGACCCCTGAGGATTGGCTAACGTTACTGACGTCTGAGATAAGAACCTCATGTTCTGATTGGTGCATCCGTGAGCTCCCCAGCCTGGGACCACCGTTGTTCCCAGCACACGGTGCACCTGTGGTTGCAACAGTGTTTCAGTATGGGTACGTGCAGGCAATGTGAGGATTTATTCATAGGTGGGAGACTGACCGTTCCCACTGTAGCAGGTGTCCATTGAGCCTTTCAAGTGTGTCGGCCTGCGTCTCGTAGCGAGGTACCCAGACGCCTTTTCTCTCCTGGGTTTTGGCATCTCGTCAGGTTCGGCTTGGTCACGTGGGGAGGGACCGTGTTTGAGGCATAATTCTGCACAATTAATATTGTTTTTCCACTGTATGTCTGGTTTAATTTGCAGATATGATTTTAACATTGGTACGTGGAGTGCGAGGTTGCAACATCGTGCCTTTGAAGATTTGTTTCTTGACTGTGGGTTTGCAACAGTACGACCTTGGCTGGTTGCTCCACTGGGTTCTTTCTGCAGGCTCAGCAACCTGACTTTTGCTTTGTTAATGTCCACGGGAACTCTTGCTTGAGGCCTACTTGGGCCTGGTGCACGAGTAATCCATTTAGTGCATGGATGCTTTAGGTTATAGTGGCATACAGTTTCATGGCCAGTATCGTGTTTCCATTATATCTCTCATGATGGTAACGGGTTTCAAGAGAAGCGTGAGCAAGCGTTATAAATGAGCTCATGGTGCGTCTTGCGTTTCTGCATTCTGAAAGCCTATGTAAAAATAATAAAGATGCACGTCCGTGAATAAGCCTGTCGCCTACGTCAGAGCACTGAGTATGTTCTTCGTGTAGATTGGTGTGGAAATGTTCAGCGTGTATAATAGTTCAGCGGTGCTTCCCGTTATCTAGGTCGTCATGGCATCTCTAACGATGTGTAGATTTCAGTCTAGTTGGTCCGTGCCGCAGGTGTCGGCATGGCCAGTGCGGGCTGTTGGGCAGGCAGATGGACACATCCGTATGTTTCTGTACCAGGGTATTTGGTCATCTGGTAAATGGGCAAACTCTTCTCGTGGCGGGTGTCTGGGCCGCGACCCTCTAGGCCAAGCGCGAGAGGTGAAGGACGGGAGTCTGGTTTTCCATTCTCCCACTTCACCACAATGCAATGTTGCTTAAAAAGCCAGTCTTCTCATTCTGCTTCTCACAAATATTCTCACAGAGCTTCTGCACTGAGGCAAAGATCAGATGGAAGTCGGCCCACGTCGGCATACGTTCAAAGTCCTTCAACTCTGCAATATGTGCGGCCCCTGCACTTTCCTGCTCACTTTGAACATGCTCAGGTACTTCAAAAGATGAGGTCTCATCCTCAGTGAAGATCGGGGGGGGGGCGGGTGTTTAATAGTGAGGGGCTCAATGGAGGGGGTATGGGGGGCCTATTGGACACCTGCCAGAGATCGTCCGGTACATTCTGATCTAAGATTTGATTTTCCACTGTCGCTGGTAATGTACCAAATTTGCTCTCCTTGGTAACGGCTACATCCAGTTTAAAACATTTTCAGCACAAGTGGGCAATGGTCACTGATTTTTGGTTTTGCCTCCCTTTTTTTTGTTTTAGACCCCTTGCCTGTCAACGCCCAGTTCACTTCACTAATTGGGGAGGGAGGAAGTGGTGTAGCCATCGTTTGGCAAAGGCAATCTTTTCTGTTTGTAAACACCAGCGGGGCAGAAATAATGTCAGCTCTCATAGATTCTCCCTGTTCTCTCTTTTGTAAGTCAGACATATTCCTCACGGAAAAGTCACAGTGTATCAGGACACAAAGTTTACTAGAAGCAGGTAAAATGAGAAGTGAGCGCTAACAAATGCACGTAAGATTCAACACACGTATAATTAACCACCAAGGTATCCTCCAACTTCTCATGGCAAGGCTCAAAGCGTAGGAGGATTAGGTGCCTTACAAACCAATGTTAAAAAAAAACCAAGACACCACCTCCCCAGCCTAACTGCCGAACTGCCGAACTGCCATAGCCCTTGAGAAGCACTTGCTTGGAGCTCATGCACAGGAGCACAACACTGCTGCTTTTAAAGCTGTCAGATGATGGATGGGCAGTCCAAAACCCAGGCCAGTCCAGAATAATGGCTCATAGAGTACACAGAACAGGTAAGCAACAGAGTAACAGGAACTTCTGCTGTACTGCCTTACCATTTGAGATGCACTTGCTTGGAGCATGCGCATCAGAGTATGGCTCTGCTGCTTTTGAATGCTGTCAGATTATGGATGGCAGCCAAAAACCCAGGCCAGTCCAGATCAATGGCTCACAGAGCATGTGGAACAGGTAAGCAACAGAGTAACAGAACCTCCTGCCGAACTGCCTTATCACTTGAGAAGCACTTGCTTGTAGAGCGTGTGCGGGAGCACAGCGCGGCTGTCTTTTAATGCTGCCCGGTGATGGATTGTCAGTTCAAACCCAGGCCAGTCCAGAATAATGGCCCACAGAGCATGGGGAACAGGTAAGCAACAGAGTAGCAGGATTTCCTGCCGAACTGCCTTAGCACTTGAGGAGCACTTGCTTGGAGCACATGTGCAGGAACGCAGCACTGACACTTTGAATGCTGTCAGGTGATGGATGGACAGTCCAATCCCCAGGCCAGTCCAGAATAATGGCTTACAGAGCACACACAACAGGTAAGCCAAACTGCCAAACTTCCTTAGCACTTCAGATGCACTTGCTTGTAGTGCACGCAGGAGCGTGGTGCTGCTGCTTTTGAATTCTGTCTGATGATGGATCGGCAGCCCAAACCCCAGGCCTGTCCAGAATAATAGCTCACTGAGCATGTGGAACAGGAAAGCAACAGAGTAACAGGACCTCATGCCGAACTGTCTTAGCACTTAGGAAGTTTTTGCTTGGAGCGTGCATGCAGGAGTACAGTGCTGCTGGTTTTGAATGCTGTCAGATGATGGATGGGCAGTCCTTACCCCAATCCAGTCCAGGATAATGTCTCACAGAGCATGTGGAACAGGTAAGCAACATAGTAACAGTGCCTCCTGCCGAACTGCCTTCCACTTGAGAAGCACTTGCTTGAAATGGGCACGCAAGAGGGGGGCAATGCTGCTTTTGAATGTTGTCAGATTATGGATGGGCACCCCAAACCCTGGCCAGTCCAGAATAATGGCTCACATAGCATGTGGAACAGGTAAGCAACAGTGTAAAAGGACTTCCTGCCGAACTGCCTTAGCACTTGAGAAGCACTTGCTTGGAGCGCATGTGCAGGAGCTCGACACTGCTGCTTTTGAATGTTGTCAGATGATGGATGAGGAGCCCAAACCCCAGTCCAGTTGAGAACAATGGCCCACAGAGCATGCAAAACAGGTAAGCAACATAGTAACAGGACCTCCTGCTGAACTGCCCTAGCACCTGAGAAGCACTTGCTTGAAGCGAGCGTGCAGGAGCACGGTGCTGCTGTTTTTGAATGTTGTCAGATGATGGATGTGCAGTCCAAACCCCAGGCCAGTCCAGAAAATGGCTCACAGAGCTTGCGGAATAGGTAAGCAGTAAAGTAACAGGACCTCCTGCTGAACTGCCTTAGCACTTCAATAGCAATTGCTCACACTAAACCCTAACTCTGCCATGAACTATATACATATCAGAGGGTGACGGTCATCATACCCTATAGTTAAAGTGGAACATGATACACTGACTTTCCAAAAATGCTACATTTTCCACGTATATTTTCAGGCTCGGAATTCCCGAAATGTGAATGTGTTGTGCAAATTCGTCTAATTTAAAAATTACAAAGCATTAAACAAAGAGTTGTTTTTCACCTTTGCACCCTGATTCATGGAATTATTTGGGCGTAAAACGCACATTTGCGTGCCATTCTTCCCGAAAATCCCCCTACCTCAAGGGCTTTTCGGGCAAAAAGGCACGCAAATGTGCGTTTTACATGCAAATAATTTGTGTTGTATTCCCATTGGCGAAATTGTGCATCTATTGAACGGGCGCACAGAATAAATGCTGGACACATTTACAATTAATTCAAAATAAGTAGGGCACAAAGTGATGCATATATGCATTTTGGTGGTTTGGGGTTAATATGTACAGTATTTGTTTAGAAATGAAAATCCACCTTTATTTTTTTCGCCCAACTAGAGGCATTCTTGCGAGAAACCTGCAATTACAGAAACAGAAACGTGTTCAAAATTATATTTTGAATGAGTAAAGGCATGGTTGCCTTCACAGTAGATGTGTGGAGGGAGAAAGGCGCAATTTATGAGTTTGAGAGTTGAGCAAAAGGCGAGAGAGGGACAGTTCAGATTAGCCATTTTCGACTTTTCATGTGAAAAGTTGCGTTCCCACAGGAGATTCCTGAGATTATCATGGAAATGTGAAGTGTTTCATGGAATTACATGTCTAAAAAAAAGATATCAGGAGAAGGGCAGGGGGACTTTGTCATCAGGGTGCATGTGGAGAGACCAAGAAGGACAAGTTATGCATCTTTGAAGTTGAGTTGGGCTGAGGAAAGTTTGACATTTTCCTCTTTTGGTGAGAAATTCAACAAGTGCTAGAAGTGCCATTACACTAGCTCTGCGTCTCACCATTACGAAGCCTATGCACACACAGATGACATCACCAATGACATTAGGTAAGACACTCCGATGCATTGTTCCTAAAACTTGCCGAATTCTGTGGGTTATGTTCTGTTGAATTGTTTCAACGTAACTATCGCTTACAAAAGCAAAATAGATTGATACATAGATACATAGATATTCCTTTATGGACACATACATTGGTGAATGTACAGAGAAAAACTGCATTCCTTGACCGAGTGTCTCTGTGCACAAAGTATGCATTCAGTGTTCAGCTACTGGCGCCTCCAAACATACATGCACCGTAGAATGCAGCTACGGCTATGCCCATCCAGTCTAGCAGCGCTCAGACGTCCACACTGAAAAACCTGATGTACCTCAACACCTCTGCCACTAGCATACAGTGGCTACCAACGAAAAAGAAAATCAGAATAGCTGGTCACACATCGAATCATCAACAATAGCAGTCTATCGTATACCACCAACAGTGCCCACCCACGTGCCTGACCTTGGGTTGCTTAGTGGAGCCTAGCCAGCCACCTAAGCCCTAAGCCGGCAAAAATTCACACAAGCATTTCTCAATCTAAAACTCTTAGAATCTCCACCACATTGACAACAGTCACCGAGGGCATTCGAGCCACAAAGCACATTGAGGCCATAGAAAAAAAACAAATAGAATACTATACAATTCAACTGCAGGTTTTTTAGTTTTGAAACTGCGTGAAATTGTGCGTTCTATGTTCATTTCACATTGACAATTTCGTTATTTGCACTTTTCTCTGGGAATCTCTGCTTTTTCTCGATCTCGATTATGTTTTCATTAAATGGGGGGTTCCCGCAACCCACAATCTAATGAACACCCCACCCCCTAACACCACCACCCCAACACCATACCCACTGACACACACACATAAAATATATTTAAATAAAAAGTTTGAGGAAAAAGACTAGGAAAATTCTAAGAACAAATTGTAAACAAGCCAAGTAACCATGTGGAATAAACATAGTAACACATGGTGCACTGTGCATTAACATTAAATATTTGTTATTATATACAGCGTTCTATTTTTTATTATTTTTATTTTATTTTTTATTTACTTGTATATAATCGCATTTGCAATTTTTACAAGAATGTTACTGATCATGTTAAAAGAGCCACGAAGAGAAGGAAAAAGAACGAAAATAAAAAGAAGAAGCAGAAGCCACAGGGCAAAGTAAAAGACAGGCGTTCAGACCAAATGTTGTCTTTCAGCCACAGCTCCGATCGGACAATTGTTCAAAGTGTCAGTTTGTGTGGCGATCTTTTTAAAGGCACTTTCTATGATTTTTACTGTGGCTATTGTCCATTTCGTTTTCTCCCCTGACATCAGCCTGTTCCACCATGTGGTTTCTTCTTCTTCTGTCATTGCAGGGAGGTCTATGCACAGGCTGTTCAGGTAAGTGGCTCTTATCTCTCTTAACTCTGAGCATTGCAGCAGGAGATGTCTTATTGTTTCCGGTTTGTTTGACTGGGCACATAGTCTACAGTCTTTGGTGTTGGAGTGTAGCCTGATTGCCTGAATTTCACGTGTCGGAAGAAAATGTAAGTGTGCTCTCATGTATGTTTTCCTTAGCTGTTTATTTGGGAATTTGATGCAGTATGCCATGGGCACTTTCAGTCTGTTGAAGTTTGGAGGGAGGTGCTTGGTTAATTTGTTTGATTGGGCTTTCTCAAGGGTCTCGATCCAATCCTGGGCTTCAATTTTGGATTTTACTCTTACTGGATTTGCTTTTAAATCCTCTTTGGTACATGCAATCTCAGTTAGCTTGTCTCTGAGCTTGTCTACCCATAGATTTAGGATGGTCAAGTACCGATTTGCTATTTCAGTAGCAATGATCTTGTAAATCGGCGGACTGTCTGATAAAAGGGTGTACAGCGTTTTAATCTAAAGTGCTTTACATAGGACATACATGACTATTATAAACATATTGAAATTGGTACTTTTTTAGAAACCATGGAAGACTAAAAGCCAGAGTTGACCTTGCTGGGATTTGAACCTGCAACCTGCAGATCAAACACAGAAAACTACAAATGTTTAACGCGTTGAGCCATTTTACTAGCTCCGCTCTTAAGATTATGTGAGGGCATTTTTTCACATATCACAGAAAGGTTGCCAAAAGTAATACATGGTGCCCGGAAAGCGCATTTATAGACTGATTGTTTCAATTATTCTTGCCCTTGTTTCATTGGACTTCTAAAACTTCCTATTGGCACTGTCACGGTGTGTGTTTTTTAGTCTATAGCATTGGAAAACAACGAGAGCTTATTGTGAAATGCATGAAGAGGCCATTTAAAAATCCCCCACCCCAACCATCCAAACAATAAACTCCCATTCTGGTGGAACATTTTACCCTTTCCACCTACATTCCATTGAATGCTTACGTTACACATAATTTATTTGCAGGGGAGGGTGGGGCTGTGCACTGTTAGCCTGTTTTATAGCCGTGCAAATTAAATGTTTGTTCACTGAATGTTGAAGGTTGCTGTTGTGTTGATGTGTTTCAAATTGTCTTTTCGCTAAAGTGTGTTGGTTGTTTGCACTGAATGTCAGGGGTTTTGTTAAGCTGTAGGTCCAGTACCCAAAGGGCAAGCCTGGCATGGATTTTGTCCTAGGCATGTCCTTCAGACTCGGCAGTCAGGCACACGGCCGACTGGCCATGTCTACTTTACACACTAAACCACACTGGACCTAGCCTGCGCCCAGTGTCCATATTAGAACTTTACCCGTATTGCATGTCTGATGGGCACTGGCCATTGCCTGCAGCCATGAGTAGTGACCATAGTAGCCTTAATACCGGAGACCAGCTTCTAAGTGCAAGATCGATTTTCGAACCTGTGTGTTTTGCTTCCAAGACAAATGCGTTGCGCCTGAGCTATCCTCCCCGCCCAGAGTAGTTGGGAGTAAACCAAGGGAACACAGCACTCCTGCCAACAAAGACGCAACGCCATATGGAAGCATTGAAAAGCCTATACATGAGAACTCTGTAGGTGCACTAAAACGCTTCCACAGTCTCAGTCTGGATGACAAAACGGCTCATTCAATATAATTGAAGAAAATACATCCAACTGGCTGGCAGCATTTGCACTGCGCACCAAATAATTACTTTTCAGTTTGAAACCCAACTGTAACTTTTTGGTTTTAAACACACATACTGCACACTGTGATAAAACACATGACCTTTTTTCAGGCTAATTTACAAGAACATGTACACTTTCTTTCTGTGAGTTAAAGGCTGCAGGCCTGATTTACAACGTTTTTTCATTGGGGATTTCCCACTGAAAACATGTTTGTAAATCACAGGGGTTTTATTCCAAATTAGCACCCATGGTGGGGAGCAGTCGGCCTCCTAGCCAACCAGGGAGGACCAGGCGGCTCTCCCAGCCAATCAGGGAGCTCAAAACGCAGGCTTTACCTCATGGTAAATCCTGCTTCCCGAGTCCCGTGAGATGCAGGAGGCTGCCACATTTCCCACGCCAGGAAACGGGTGCATTTCGCCTTCAATTTTGACCTTCCCTGACTTCTCCACCCCACCCCTCTTACCTTAAGGTACAAGGTCCCTCGCTGTCTTTCCCCAACGTGTGCAATGGTGCCATGGACACAGAGAAGGGACTATGTGTAGTTCACCTCTGCCTTGACCATCGAGGGCATCTTGTTTTGTAGTTTTTTTTAAAGTTAAGAATCTGCAATCATTCTGTTTCGCTACTTAAAAAAATAACTGTCAGCATCCCGGTAAGCATGTCGGCATGCTAATAACAATAAACCCCGGTGGGCAGGAGTGCTGTACCAAGTCAGGTAATGTTGGGCTCCCGTTAAGGCCTTTCCTTCGCTCAGGCATGTAACTGGCCCGAGCGTTACCTGATCCGGTAAAGCACCCACCCTTTGGGGTTTATTGCTTACTTAAATAAATCCACTTATGGTTCATTAGTACCCGGCATGCAGCGTCCATGGGATACACTGAACGTGGATTGGTTAGTTTCCGAGCCATACCACAGTGTACTCCCGTGGACACACGTACGTACCTTTGTTTGTTCCCGGCGGGGGGGGCGTTGCGGCCCCTTAGCCAATGAGGAGGCTCTAAACAGGGCAATCCCCGCTGCGAGCCTCTCCATGGCTGGAGGCTGCCTTCGTCACCCGCTGGGGACTCAGGTAGGTTTTTTTTTTTACTCCACCCCCCTCCGCTGCAAACTATCCCCTCTCTGCCCTCCCAACCCCACTTACCTTCTTTTTTCTTCTCTTCTCAGGAGCGAACACTTCTGTTCCCCTCGCGTCCGCTACCCGATGGCCACCATGGAAAGGGAAAATGGACTGCGCTTTCCCTTTCCCGGCGGCCATTTTATTTCACTTTTTTTTTTTGTTCCGAAACGCTTGGGCCTGTAACTAGGGCCCCAGGGGCATTACCTGGGCCGGTATTGGCCCGCCGTCTCGGGGCTTATTGCCACATTAATTAGGATATGTGAAGTAGTTAAATTCCTACTTTTGCTTATTGATACCAAAAAATGTGTTTTGTAGTAAGCGCCTGAAAAAACCTTGCAGGGAAAACCTTCTGAGATTTCAGAAAATAATAAAGCAAATTACTTTTCATGGCTTCTAAAAAGACCAAACCTCCACGAGTCCCCAACATCTACCATCCTCACATCCTCCCTGGGTCAAAAATATCCGGGGCCCCTTCTTTAAAAAAATGAAAGCATATTTTAAATTACAAAATTCACAAGCTTTTATTAAATCATTACAAGGTAAAATAACATTGTTTTCTGTTTTTCAGGGAGTGGTGGGCAAGGGCACGCATCTCTACCCTACATTTTTTGTATTCACAGTTTCCCACCAAGACTAAAAAGGCAAACCATTCCAGTGATTTACCCCGTGTAAGGTAGTGCAAATGAAAACAGGAATTTTACCGTTTAGCTATAGTTAGAACATAATGCCCCCAGTCCATCCCTCTCACTCCCTCGCCCCCCACCACCCACTATACGATTGCACGGGTGTTGCACATAAGGTGCAAAAAAGCAGCCTCTCAAAATTCAAAAAAGGGGCATGATAACGCCGAGGATGAAGTTTATTTGCGCTACCCAGTACTTAGAGTATTGCTTGTTTGACATCACCGGGTATTTCAATAATGAAAAATACAGAATTCTGAATAAAATGTGGGCACCTTTTGTCCTAGGAAGGAAACACAAATATTATTCAACTTACACTATCCAGAAATAATTCCCTAGTTTGTTCTTGGTTCTTTAAAATATGTAGTATGAAATGATATGTATAACGCGCTTAATACCCAGAGGTTTCTAAGCATGGACCCGGGGATCGAACCTGTGTTGCTCCACGTCATCTTGCTTCAAACGGCGAGCACATTACCCCTGAGCCATCCTCCCGAAAGGGTTATACGATTCATTTGCTGTACCTATAGTATACTGCTGAAACAGCACTACATTTCTCATGGCGACTTTAACCTGAAGTCTCACTCGTTAATATTAGCCAATTGAAAGGCATCATTTGACATGCATCGCTCTGCCTGCGTCCATGCACAGATCTTCGCTCGTGTATGTGGAAAGCGCCCATCTGCCCCTGATGTGGCTTTGCAGCGCTGTGGAATGTTTTGCTGTGGAGCGTGGCACGGCTTCGGGTTTCGCTATAGCGCAGTGGCTCTGCTGGAGACGTGAACTTGAGAAACGAATATCAAATCGGTTTATTTCTCTGTTTTATAACAATGAGAACACGTGGTAGAATCAGAACGGCCCACGTTAAAAATGCCAAGAGTGTTACAATTGAAACTTTGACAACAAAAGTAAAGGATGACTGAGAAGAGTCTGCCATTATTAAGTGAATGTGTTCTTTTCATTTTCGATGAGGAGAAACCTACTGGGTGGGGAGTTCTGGATGGTTGAGTGATTGAAGTGGTGGTTGATGGGCAGGCCCTCACCTCAGGGGCAGCCCCTCACATTCAGCCCTGGCTGGAGGTGACCACGGGCTCCTGCCACATGACAGCTGCCTGGTGTACGATTCGAAATAGGTTGAATAGGGTCAGCATCCAGCAGGCAGGTACGTGCATCAGAAGCATGTCAATCAAACTGGTCGGTCTCAGCAGAGAGGTCAGGGAGCGTATGGGTATGAAATTGAAAACGAGTGCGTCGGTGCTTTCATTTTTCAATAGCATTCCATGGACCAGGACCTCTGGGGGATATTGAAAGGGCAGTGCGGAACAAGCTCCCTTTGCCTCGTCCAGGCACATCTCCCAAACGATTCAAGTTACAAAACTAAAGCAAAACCACTATAGAAGTACAATATGTTTCAGAAGTCAATTAACTCGTGCTCGCAGACACACGGGACCAGGATAGCCCTCCACGTAGGATCACTGGAATGGCAATCACGGAGGCTAAGATGGTTGTTGGCCAAAGAGTGACCAGTATCTTCGTTCCACTTTGCCCCCTCTCTTCCAGTCCGCGGTTTTTAGTTACTAAGCTAATGCATTTTGTGAAATGAGGTATTGGTGAACTTCAGCTGCTCACGAGATTGCCAGTAAACCGTAAGCCACCAGTAGTTCCAGTGGCTTACTGGCAAAATTGGCTTACCATTTCCGCCATTTGATATCCCGGTGTTACCGTGCGGCGGAGAAACGGTAAGTTCCTATTCCCATGGAGTCCTTACCAGTGCCAGTGCTTCAGTTAATGATCTGCCGGTAGGGGCTTGAAGTACCGGCAGGTCAGGCCTGCCAGCAGTTCACTGCCCCTAGCAGCAGAGGAGTGAACCAGTCCAAGAACAATGCCAGAGCCGGTCATACCAGCATTATTTCCGTCGTTGTTACCGGACCGGCTTACTTGTCATGAGGTCAGGCACCACATAACAAAGATTATCGAAAACAAAATGGGAAAATTTGAATATATGGACTTTCAATCCTCATAGAAAAAAGGCACAAGACTTGTCACTGAAAACAGAAACAGCCAAAGACTCACACTGCAGCTGTCCAAGCTCGTATATATGTCTTGTAATTTACAGTCTTTTTGGTTAAGGTGAGTATTGTGACCAATGAAAAGAGCAGAATCCAGCAGAGTCCAACTTCCATTATTAGCTCAAAAGGGTTTCTTACTTAATCACTTTAAGACATGTTTCAAATGTAAAAGTGTGTGAATATTTATGTTGCCGTAATGCTCGTTGCTCGTATGCAAATCGGCAAGATTTGGTTAAATGAATTTTCCTTAATACGATTTCATGTGGAAGCATATGTTTTGTCAGGTTGCATTATTATGTGATGTGTGTATTTTTCACGTCATGTGTAAACAACACATTATTATTTTACCTATTTAAAGCTTAACATTAAAACATTTGTATTAACACTGAGAAAGTATATGGTAAATTGCCAGACTTGCAGACTGAACTTAAATCCTGGCATCACCACTCAAATTAAGTGCATGATCCTGGAGAAATAATATTTCACTGGGCCTTATGTCAGTCTGCCTGTGTCTCCCTGCCTCGTTTTGTCACCTATTTCATATCCTACAAAGCTACTGCGTTGTACCGCTGACTTGCATCTTTTCCCAGAAGGATAGTTCCTAGGTCTGTATTTTGAATCCAGCTACTGCTTTGTGCCGCTACCTTGCATCTTTCTCCGAAGGTATCGTGCCGTAGGTTAGCTTTACCACACACAGGAGTTAGGCACTATTTCACTCACCACACACTCCTGTCCTTCTCCTCCCCCCAGGCCCACCTACAAAGTACTCCACATAAGAGATCCTCTAGCACTCTCATCTACAGCTGCTCTTGGCTCTCTTGCCACACTCTTATGCCCTCCTCCCTTAGTGATGAGGCTGAAGGTCTTCCACCATGCTGAGCAGCTCCAAAGTTATTGGGGTACTCTGGCACTCCAGAAAACCCCTCCACACCAACATCCAGGCCCCACCTCTATTTGCCCCCTCCGACACCTCAATCTGCCATCTCGGTGGGAACACATCGCCCCAGCGTTCTCAGACCTCCCGGACCAACTGCACCTCACACGGCCCTCAATCAGACCCATCTGCCCCTGATTGCCCCTCCTCCTCTCGCATTCCCTCCTCTCATCCACTCTGTCTTGTCCCACTCTTTGTATCCCTAACCACTGCTCTGGCTATGCAAGCAACAATCCCATCACGCCTGCCCACCATGTTCCTTCACTTGCTTCCGGATGGGTAATGGTCCACACTCAAGGATATATGCATCACCCACTGTGCTCTGCACAACTCAGGCCCAGCATATCTACAACACAGGCTTACACCTACAGAACTAGCATACACTTAAGATCAGGCACAGCCCTCCTCCTTGTAATCCCTCCTGCCAAATCGATGAGAATAGGGGATCCTCCTTCTTCATCCTAGCAACCACCACATGAAACTCTATCCATTTTAGCATTTGCCGCATAGAGTGCAAGACCTGGCTCTTCCCTTCTGCATCATGACTGAGCTAATCCACCACCTGGCTAATCTTTCACCCCGCTACTGGTCGGTGGGGGCATTGATGAGTCAACAAGACAGTACCAAACACGCATAAAAGGATGTCGATCGATTTGAATAATATCATCTGCACACCTGCATCAAATCCGCAAGGACTCATGGGTACATATTATACTCCATCTCAATGGAAGATAGCTGTATTTCTCCCATGGCACTGCCACCCACCCGAATACATCTGGAATCATCCACTACTCAAACTTTCATGGCACATCACCTCTGCCAATAGAATGCAGCTAACTTGCATGAAAAATTCATCTAGCTGGGCACATAATCAGTTTTCTTGACTCACATACTCTGTCGACATCCCATCACAGCACCCATAAACAAATCTGTTCTCCATGGTTTGTTAGCAGGGACGTAGCCATCCATACCTACATTCCTACTGGCTAAAATAAAAACATGCATTCTACCATTTCTCATGCCTCAGACTTCGGTCCTCCAAGGGCGTTCACCGAGAGAACTTTGAGCCCATACTAATGGCATTAGACACTATACAAATGCCATATGACATACCATAACATAACCCTGTTCATGGGTATTGCTCACTAGCTCCCTATAACAGCAGTCCACACCAAAGCTTATGGCCCTATAGTAACGTGCATGCAATGGGTGAGGTTGCAGAATAACTCTGACTTCAAATAATCAAACCAACTCAGGATGATGGCAAAGATGCTGTTTTATAAACAATTATCTAAAACAGGGAGTCATTACGGACACCAACGGACGTTCTCTCAGGCTCTTAATGATTTTCTCATAGAAACTTATATGCAAAAAATATGTCAGAAGTGATGTCATACTATGTGGCAAATAAATGAATACCTATCAATGGTTGGGATTTGTTAAGGGAGACATCTAAATATACTTTCTATAGGGACTAGGATTGTGATTGGCTGCCCACTGTAAAGTGGACAATTTATGTCTACCTCTAAAACATGTAATCTTCAAAACTATTGAATACACAGTTTATCATTGGTCTTCAAACTATAAGGCCCTTCATTACACGGCCCTCTACAATTGGTTGCCACGTTTGTGCCATGTCTGGAATATTCGGTTCACTTAGCAGCACGTAAACTCAGTCCCAGGTCCAGGAGGTGATCTTGACTTTACCTCCCTACCCTATTAGCCCAACATCTCTCATCACCCATGCCTTCTGCTACGAAGATTGTCTTTGAACTTGGCCTTGCAAAATATCCTTGTCTCTGTGTATATATGGGAGTGCAGGCACTCACTATCGTTGTTCTAGGACTCCAAGCTCAACTCTATTTCCATCCTTGGCTTACATGGGAGGAGACCAAGATTTGGTCCATTTTGCAGCATTTAAATTTCTTACATGAATAAAACTTGGCACTCTTAGTGTTGGTTCTTTGCACCTTAAAAGGGATGATTCATTGTTTGCACATTCACTGCTTTCAAGAACAGATAACTCACCTTGACTGCTTCACTTTTGATACCAGGACAGACAGCCTCGCCATGCGCTTCCACGATCTCAGCTTATTCTTCCTGCAACACAATGCTCAGTCTTTCCTCGGCATGGGTCCTGGTTTATTAAATTCATGACACTGATGTCCCGCTCCTTTACAATGGTGGCTTTGCTTGCAGTCTATTCACTACATATAGCAGCTTCTATGATGACTTGGTTTACTTGCGTTTCAGCATCTGTACAATTATTGAAAGGTTGATTTTCTGCAGTACTTCACACACATGCAATCTTCTTTTCACATATGAAAGTTTACTTGATCTGTAATTTCCTTATCAGATTCTGTAAGATCCATGCATTCTCTTCAACCACTATTCTCGGGGCGTCACGCATGTTTCATGTGACGTCATTAGCTTCTCTCTTTGCTCCTTTTCATATTCCTTCAGGGAGTTCCTTCCTCAGATTGTTGTCTCTTCAGGAATACATTCGATAGGGTTTACTCATCGTATACCTTCTTTCGAATACTTGCTGCGGTATTGTCACAGCTGCTGGGTGAAACATGGCACGATTTCAGGCTTCCAACATATAGGAGATAGGGGGGTGGACTTTCCTGCAGAGGTATTTAACTGCTCCTCTACATTCCCACCCTCTGCAGAGGTATTTAACTGCTCCTCTACATTCCCACCCTCCGGTTGAGTCCTCGACCACCTCTTCAATTGTCTCCACATCTTCATATTTTCACCTGATGAAGTGTTTCTTCGGTGTACACATTTTCATCACCCCCCTCAGTGTCCCGGCTGATTTGACATGCTCATCTACACTCCAGGTCATGTAATTGCATTGTCCATTTGGATTACAATAGACCCATCATCCCACATACTTCTTATGATTTCTTGGATACAGGAACTTCGTTCCTTCGGGTGCTACGATGCTGGCCTCTATATATTTTCTGACATCTTCATCCGTCAATTCCTTGTGTCCAAACCCAGATTCGACATTGATCATGATCTTCATTCCCACCGGTTTCTTTGTTGTTTTCTTGCATTGGGCATTCGTTATCATGATCACACAGAATCCAACCATCACCATCACTGCTCCAAGAATCTTGAATATTTTGCCAACCACTGCAGAATCCATGAGAATATGGAAGCAAACCAACTGTCATCCTCAATGTCCTCTGTCTCGTCTTCCAGCTTTTTATGCAGGTTACTTAACAATGTTATGGCCTCTGTCAATGTCCCATTCTTGTCATCATGAGAAGGTATGAATGTGCAACATGAAGGCCTGATTTTGGCGAAAACTCCTCCTTCAATCGCTGTAATCATATGAAGGACATATCTGTTCTGCAGGGTCATTAGGCGTATTGCCCTCAGCTCTTCCTTGATTGCTTTGAATCCCTTTATGGTGGTATTGATTGTCTGCACAAGCTGCCATCTCGTAATCTGCAGCCACTTGCCGTTGGCCATCGTTTGGATTCCAGGCATGAATATAGTCATAAATATTCAGGCCGTCTTGCTGAGCAACCTGTGTTCTTTAGGAATTGAGTCATATGCTGTTATTGATGTGGTTGAGAAGTAATTACCTCTTTTTGTCCAATTGAGAAATACAAGCAATCTTCTTTTTCTGAAATGGGAATCTACTATTGGAAATTCTCCAATGTTCAGGTCACTCTGAGGAATCACTAATCGAGGAACATGGATGCGCACCAAGGAGCATACTCCATCCCAATCCTTGGGCAACTTCATGTAGGCCCTAGACCCACAAGCCCAATATCGATCCATAAGGACAGCTTTCCCATCTCCCATTCAAGAAATGTCAACTATATTTCTGCATTCCTTGTTATCTCCCACATGATTCTTGCTGTGTCTTTGGAAGTGCAATGTAGTATTAGCCAATGGGATTACAACCATTGGACCTGATTCATCTTCTACCAATGTCAGTAGGTTGACATGTTTAGGCCATTATTTATGTGGCGTACATTTACCAGCCCGGCAGAATTCCCCTACATCATCAAACTGCATTTCAGCAGTTACAAGTAGAATGAAAGCGCTGGCTCTGCTGAGCCCTATTCCCTTGCATCAAAACTGAGTTTTGCAGCTACAGAAATGATGGATGCGCTGTCTTTGCCAAGTACATATGGGGCAAGATGGAAGATGGAACACCCCGAGAATGGCTGCCAGAGTTTTCTTCATGTGCACCAATGAAAAGAATTCAAAGGCAGCGCTGTTATGCTGCCAGCTCAAAATGTCCCACTGGAAAAGACAATGTTCTGCATTTAAAATGACTGTGCAATGATGCCCTTTCCATCTTTTCAACAGTACACAGTTTGGTTCCAGTAAGACACACCTATATTCATCCATATTCAGGTGGTAGACCATTAAATGGGGACATTCCTCACAGAATGGCAGGTTGTGTCAGGGAAAATCTGTGAAATAACAGAGAAATTCAATCCAAGCCATGGAGCGAGCGTTTTACTTTTTTGCAAAAAAATATCAAAGACAAACTCTTCACAAGAAGCCCTCTCTCTCTCTTAGCTCATGTCAGTTTTGAAGGACCCTTTACTTGATCAGATGCCTGTGTACTAGAAACTGACAAGGGCTTTGGAAGGGTTCCGAATATGGATGCGAGGAAAGCCGCATGTGTATAGTGGCATCCAATGAAAAATAACCATGTGTAAAATGGTGCTTTTGGCAAACAATGAATTGCTTTTTAAAAGCGAAATGTTAAACTAAGGCCTGGTGCTTGAATAGAAATGTTTTGGGGGCTGCTTAAAAATATACAGGATATGTCTTCCCAAAAAGACGTGGCTTTTGTGAAAGAAGATTAAAAAAAAAAAAAGCTGTTTGAAGACTCCAGAACTTGCTGTCAACCCATTTTTTGTTTTGGCAATTCAGGCACTTCAAAGTTGCCTTGCCTTTCCTGGGAACAGAATTACTTCCCCCAAGTGGACCAGCCCCTTTGGGCACATTAGAGGGGCCAAGGTAGAGGATCTTGCACCCTCGTCAGACAAAGCGGCAGTGCTCCAGCATGTGACAATGGATTTCCAGGACACATAGGTTTGAATTATTGGTGACACCTCCCCTCAACTCAAACTGAAGGGCTTCAAAGGTGAATCCATGGCAACACTGGACTAAGGCTGACTAGAGCCTGATATTTGGCTGTGGGTTGGAAGGAATGCCCATATTTGGAAGACAAAGCCAGGCCACCTGGGTCAAAAGACTTTTCTTATTTAATAAACTTTAAGACTTTTATTTCTGCAACCTGAAAACGCAGCAATGCAACGTTTTAACAGATCAGATGTAATTTTTGCACCATTAAAATAAGATGTTGTTGCTTTTCCTAGCAGGTTGGAGATGCAAACGCCAGAAAAATACAATTCATGGGGAAGGTATACATGGGGCAGCTTTGATTTTGAGGGGTTTTGATTTATGAAAACATGCCCTGTGATAATCTGTATACCTCTATAAAATTGTAAAATTGTAGGTGAAACGATTCCCACCAAAATGTTCAAAAGTTTATTAGAAGGACTAAACAACATCGTACAAACTTGGGAGTTGGAATGCCATGTTCTTTGTCAATTATGGAATCTGCCTATGTGATTTTCAAAAGCGTAACAATTGTAAAAAGGTGCATTTTTGTGTCATAACTGATTTTGGCAAATGTAACTGTGGGATGGCTCTGTACCTCAGAAAAACACACCCCATAAAACTGAGTCCCCTCCTTCAGTTCAATCTGCTTCCACGTAGGAGGCAACATTACAGATTGACTTATCCGATTTAGAGGCAGACCTAGCTTAGTTTAGCGCACACAGTAAAACTACTCTGATGTCATGCTCCTTATACAAAGGTGAGGCATAGGGAGCTCTGGACACTCCCTTCTGATTTTCCAGCTCCAGCCCAATGAGAGATCCAGCCATTCCATATTTACCCTGTAAGATTCCAGATTCCAGAAGACAGGCCATAGCTAGCTCATTTTACCCAGACTGAACCTCTGATCCAGAATTAAACCCCAAAAAGATCCCAATAATTCAGGGAGAAAGGGGCAATGGCTGTGGTACCCTTTTGGGATCATCCTGAGACCAGACCTGCTTTGCCCAGCTGTTGCACCTTGCTATCTACTGAGACCAGACACTGGTTGCCTCGCTGAGTCACTAGAGGAGAGCCTATCCACTGCGCAGTGACCAGACTCTTGTCCCCTGTCCAGAGACCCGTTTAGCTCTCCAAGTGACCCCACTCAAGTATTTGTTGTAAGTATTTCCCCTCCCCAGTAACCAGAAATTGCATCCCTTGATTTGTTCCCTTGGATTATGTCCAATCCCCTAGAAATTCTTTAACTACCCTAGCAAAATCCTTACAATTGTCACAATCCTCTGTATACCCTGTTCTTAGGAAAATCCGTAGTTATCTCCATGTGTTAGCACCATTAATCCCAATCATTTCAGCCTGTTGTTTAAGCCGTTAGCACTGTTTGGAATATTTTAATTAATTCCCACATTAGGAGACAGACAGCTTGAGGGGGGTTGACACTTCAGTTTAATCCCTTTTCACGTGCAGAGTTTCTCTTATTGATAATCTATCCACAAAATTATAGTTGTAGTAGCATGTGTCATTTTCCTTTTTAAATCGATTTTCGCTGTGTACTGTTAGTATCCTAAAATCCAATTTGATCTCCCTCTTAAGAATCTCATACTGTCATCCGTCCAGAGTTACCCTTTCACTTCCATATTATACCTGTGATGTGCCTTTGTTCCTTAACATCAAAACTACATTCCAATTTTGTCTGTTGTCATTTTAAACCTGTGAAAATAAGCAAATGGAATTTCTCCACGTGTGATTTGGCTGCACTGTGTTTTTCCTTCCCAAGTCGATTTCTGAACGGTATGCCTGTTGTCAGTACATTGCCTTGTAGTCTGCTAGTTTTCTGACTTCTTTGATACTGCCATAGTCATCCTTGCCTTATTCATTCAACCACACATGTAAACCAAATATTTATTAATTGTGAGTGCTATTTTGCCCAATTTCAAGGGTTTTCAAATCCGATTTTGCCTCCCATTCAGAGGTGGCAGGTTGGATGTAAAATCTGTTTGTTGCCTAGTATACCTGACTCCTTGCTACTCCTTTTTACCCACACAAAAGTCTGTTGACAGGAGTTTTAGGCAGTGTTGCAGGGGGAAACATTAACTGTGGTGCTATAAAAAAAAACACCCGAAAAGTAATATTGTGTTTATTCAATAGTGCATTGGGTTTCTTATGATAAAAGGTCAATCTAAGTGTGTGCTCTCATTGTACGGTGTAATTATCACCACACTGGTGATTGCTGCCCTATATTAAATGTGTGTGATTTTCATTGGATTTTAAAAATAAATAAATATTGTATTATTACACACCGGCCTGGTTCATGGTCCAGTGCGACCCAGGGTATTTGTAAAGGGGGGTGTGAGACGGGTTGGGTGCTTTATCAACTGAATTCGTACTAAATAAAGTATAAGTGTTTTGAGTGTGCGCTGCATTCTTGGCCAGTATCAATGGTCCTGGTCTGCAGTGTGACGCCCCTTTGAAATCCTTAACACTTAGGCACCCATCATTCACCCTTTGCACCTCTTGTACATATTCTGGCTTTAGTAGATGAGCTGCACAGGACATCATTCCTTGTTGCCATCCCTTCTTGGACTTCACTTGTCCATAGAATAAGAATTGAGTTTGCTCCCAACATCCATGTGATCCAGCTATTTCTGTCACATCAGGGTAGTTCATTTTCTTCATCTCTTCAATAACCACCTCATACTGTCCTGCATCAGGATACACAAGCATCTTGCCCTTCCATCCAGGTTCCTTTTCCATCTATGTGGTCTTGATATAGTCATCCTGGTATACAAACAACCATTTTGATCTCCATCATAAAGTGGCCCAACTTCCCTGAAATTGTCCTCTAGTAATACATGCTGCCGGATGACTGAGGCACCTTGCATTGTGTACTGGGACTCTGCCGATGAATGTTTACACTGTATTCATGGCACAGGGGATGAGAGATCAGACGTAGCAACTCTCCTTAGATGTATTTTCCCCCACTTTTCTCATGTGCTGGTACCACATGTTATTCCCCAAGTGTGCTGTGTTATCTATATAGGTATTTATCTGCTCACTATCTTCCTCTGCATCTCTCCTGTGTCTTTTAGAGGCCATTTACCATTCATGAAGTATATCAAAAGAATTTCCAATAGTAGGAAGAACCATAGGGACTCCTACCACAGTGGAGCTGCTAACATGATAAAGACTGTGAAAGATGAGGAACAGAAAGACAAAGAGAAAAATCATGCAAGTGTATATTATGCATAAGAACGTAGGCATCCATCTCTTGCGCCATCCTACTATTCGTTTCACTTGTTCTTTGCCAAGAATCCTGCCACTTTCATCTTTAATCATTTTTAATACACTCATCACATTTCTTTATACTTGTAACTGTAAAATCTGCTCAATTATAACAATAAGAAGCTTTATCATCACTGGGCCATTTTTAGGATGCTGTAAGAAAGGGCGAATATCAACATCTCTTCTGACAAGAGCAGGGCAAGCTTGAAGTATAAACAAAAAGACAGCAAGCACAAGCCGATTTACGTCACTATTGTTAAGCACCATACGTTTAAGCACTTAAAACAGGAATTCTCCATGAAATGAATCCGGATACTGATCTCGTTTCCAATTTCTGATCAAGAACTGACGTTCAGGCATAACTATAATACTTCAATATGTATTTCTAAAAGTTAATTTTCTAACTACTGGAATTCTCCACAAGTCTTTGCACTCTCTGCTAAAATATCTATAAGCAGTGTCCACTGAATTCTAGTGCAATAAAAATTCTGCATTAACCACTGGTTGCTTTACCGTCTTTCTTCTTGTCTTGCTTCTGGATCAGCAATGGTGGGAGGATGGGTCTCGCCTTTAAAGGCCTTTTCGTCACTCAGGTGAAGCCAAGCTCATCTTCCTTGTTCCTTCACAGCTGACTAGGATACATTCTTAACGCAAAAAGGACCATTGAAATATGGCTCATGCCACCTTCTAGTAAAGTTCTTGATGAGAAGTAGGTCTCCAACATATAACTCAGGTGCCGATAATAGTTCAATTGGGTTGGTTGTTGAATTATCTTCTTCTGTTTTCTGAGACCAACCCCCCCTTACTCTTGATTTGATCAGAAATGAAAGAAATACTAGAGGTCATACATGTCAAATAAGCATGCATCTCATCACCTAAAGTTTTAGCTACTCTCTCGGTATCACTTCTACTACTAGATGGAGGTGCAAGGGGCGTTCTCATTCGACGCCCTGTAACTAGCTCATGCGGGGTGAGGTGGTGGTCTGATCCTGGCTGATTCCGAAGGGCATATAAGGCTAGTCGTAGGCAATATAGCCATCCCTTCTTCAAAGTCAATTTATTCTTGGTAATCCTTTCTTTAAGGAGGCCGTTGAGTCTCTCACAAAACCGTACGCTTGTGGGTGGTAAGCAGAAGAAAATGTGTGTTTTATACTCAATAGAAGCCCTATCTGTTTGAATAGCTCATTAACAAAATAGGGCACATTATCAAATCACAGCACTTCACACACACACTACCTAAGAAAAATGTGGTGCACTAAAAACCTTGCTGCGCAAGTGGCATCAGGGTGTGTACACGGACCTGCCTTGATCCACCTAGAGTAGGGACACACCATCACTAATAGATATCTATATCCATTACAGACCTGCAGCATATCGACATAGTCGATATGGAAATGCTGAAACTGACCATTCACTTGTGGTATTACTAATTGTCCTCAGTGTATGCCCAGCAGTAAACCTTTGGCAAATGATGCAGTTCACCATAAATAGTGCAAGGTGTCTCCAACAAATTAGGAATGAGCCAGTCTTCTGTAATCATAGCAGCAAGACCCTCCCTAGTTTCATGTGACGGGTAATGCCTCTGTTCAAGCGTGACCTTCAATAATGCTACTGGCATCACCGGCTTTCCTGTGCTGTCTTGTCACCATAATGCTTCTGTGGGGAATAAAGAACACCCCCTTCGTTTCCACAATTCCTGCTCTTCCTGTGGTGCACTCCCTTGACTCTCCATTAGTTGGGTTATCAACAATTTATGAAACCCTTCTTGCACTAACATGGTTGTGACTACTTTTACTTTAATACTCTCAGTATCAAAACTCGAAATGTCTGAGGAATATGCAACCATTTTGGATTCTTCATCTGCTGCTTTGTTTCAACAAGAGATAAAATCTGTTTACTTAGTATGAGCTGTGCATTTAACGACTGCTATAGCCACTGGGAGTTGTTGTGCCTTAATAAGCCTATCCAGTAAGGATGCGCGTTGCATTGGTGTGCCGTCCGCGTGGAGGTACCCCCTCCTCTTCCAACATGCTAACTCTGCATGAACGGTGTAAGCAGAATCACAGTACACTGTCACTTCCTGTCCTTCGTGTTTCTCAAGCGCAACATTGAGTGCTACCAATTCTGCTGCTTCTGCTGAAAAGTGAGACATAGCCTTGCACTTGCTACAACTTCAAATTCTCCATTAAATCTATGTCTCACTACTGCATCACCTGAATGCCAGTCCCCAAAAGTCTGATCAATTTTTTAAGAAGCATCAATAAAGAGAATTTCCGCTCCTGCTAAAGCATGTTTCTTCACACAGGGTATATGATCATAATATTCAACATAATTAGTACAGTCATGCACATGATCACCTTCTTCTATTGGCTCTGCTATAAACGTATCTGAATTCACAATTTTACATCTTACGATCTTAATCGTTGGGTTAGAAATGATTACCTCATAAACCAAAGCTCTTTGGGATGTCAATGTGCCTTTGGGTTTCTCTAAAATAGTAAATAGAGCATGTTCCACAAAGAGAGCCATGGAGCAGCCCATGACAATACTTGTAGACTTCTAAACCGCGAACGCAGCCACAGCCAAAGATTGTTCGCAAGGGAAGTGTCCTCTCATAACTGGGTCCAAAATACCAATGTAATACGCTAAAGGTTTGTACCCAAATGTAGTTCTCTGCATAAGCACTGCTGTCATGACTGTTCCATTTGTGTGCGAAAACAAATAAAATTCCTCAGCATAACTGCAAATTCCTAAAACAGGGGATGTGCAAATTGCATTTTTCAGCTCCTCAAATCCTTCCTCCATTTCTTCAGTTCATTCAATTTTTATTTTTCCCATGTGTGCTTTCTTTAAAGCTTGCAGAAGTGGTCTTTTGTGCATACTGTAATCAAACACCCAGGCTCTAACATAGTTGCATAACACCAAAAACTGTTGCATCTGTTTCACTGTGCTTGGTTTTGAGGTTTTCATAATTGCCTCTGCTCTTTCAGGTGGCAGTTTCTTTCCTTCATGTGAAATCAACTGACCTATGTATAACATCTCTTCTTGACAGCATTGTAACTTCTTCTTGTCTACTTTATATCCCTTGCCTGCTAGAATAGCCATCAATTGAACAGAATCTTGTCTGCACTCATCTTCTACAAATTAAAATGTCATCTATGTACTGTATCACTGCACTCTTGAGATCAATATTGCCTAAATCCATCTGTAGAACTCTATTACAGATCGATGGGGACTCACAGTACACTTGGGGCAGCCTAGTATGTTTCAGTCGATTTTGGCAGAACGTAAAGGAAGTCATGTCTTGTGAGTCCTTGTGAAACAGGATAGAGAAAAATGCATTCTTTCAATCAATTTCCGTGAAATATTGAGCTTCCACCAGGATACTGCACAGTATTGTCGCCAGATTATGAACTAGAGGAAACTCTGCATCTACAATATGGTTAATCGGTCTCATATCTTGTATAAATCTCTGTGACCCACCTTTAGATTTTTTAATAGGATACGCTGCCGTATTTCATGATGGTTCTGATGGCACCAGAATTGCTTGCTTCATCAGTGCCAAAATGGTCTGAAATATACCTTCTTGTACTTGGACCCTTTGCTCACTGTGCTCACAGAGGCACAGCTCTACCTCAATGATAAGGCCCGACTAGGCCGAAACATGTTTCTAGGGTTGCTGCTAGTACTCTTGTTCAAAGGAGGATTGCCTAGCATTTCGGTGCTGGACTGCTCAAGTGGGCAGGACAAAGACTGATACATAAATGGGATATTCCTCCTTTGTGAAAGGTACAGTGAGCTAAAATGTGGCTGCAGACTCTCAAGTGGGCACTTTTCCATAGAAATGGTCATTAAGCTGTGTTTGTTCTTGCAGAGGGGTGCCTGTACATCTGTTTCTATGTTTAAATTGCTTATAACCTGCATCAGAAAGGGCTATTTTAAAAGACAACAGTTTATTTAGAATCTGAACCAAAGGAAGTTTTGTTTACAGTATGCAGACTGCCAACAAAACAACCCAAGATCACGATGGGTGGTGCACGGTACATGCTTGCTGGGTCTCAAGATGTATTGTTTACTTAGGGAAGGTAGCCCTTGCATACGTTCCCTGCCCCTGCTTTAGGCCATGCACTGGACAATTTGTCCATGACCAGTTTTCAGTTGTCCCCCTCAATTTCACATCCCACCTAAAGCACTGTATGTAATATCTGTGAAATGTGCATTTCTCATTGTGCAGGAGTGTCACTTATGTTTGGTGGGATCTGATTGATCTCTGACGGTCTACATGACATGGTACATGGTTTCTTAATCTCTAAAGGGATGGCGTGAAAATGCTCCAATTCATAACTGTGTTGAACTTCATGAAATTAACAAATATTCTTTTCTTTGTATGGTTACCTTTACAAAGAAATTTGATAAATGAAAGTATAGGTATTGTGAATATATATTTATACATATAACACCAATAGAGACTACCAGGGAAGCACACACCCTGTCAAACGAGAATTTAAGCATTTTAACCCACTTTACAGGATTTTTCTTCAAGACAATATTTGCCAGACCATTCGGGCCGGGGGCCGAGAGTTTTTAAGGTTCATTATTATAGCCTCAATATCGTATTCACAGAATTCCAGTGGCCAACCACCAATCAGGAAATGGGGAAGGGAAGCCCCTGCATGGGGGGGTTCCCTTCCCACCTATGAAATCCAAATTCCAAATACCTATTCCAAATCCTGGATAGGGTTTAAGCTTTTTTTCCTCCTTTCCCCTTTGGCTGTAGTTAAAGTAGCCCAAATGTTCCTAGTGTTGCCAATTATAAGAACCTCAATCATATTTTGCCAATGAGTGCTTTAGATAGAGCTCTTCCATAGCTTAAGCCGCTGTGTGTAATTATTCTTAATATGTTTCACGTGCCGGGTCATCTCACACACCGACCCTGTTCTGCCTCTCACTGCTCTTATATCCCTGCGCATAGCTCTTTTAGCGTCACAGATAGATCTATCAAATTGATTGGAAGTTTTGTTACAAGACAGCACGTAACTAGTTGAACAAGAGCCTGATTTAGTAGCCAGATGTTTAAACCATGCATCGACCTGGTTACGGTCGAGTGAACTCAGAAATTTAATGTTGTCACTCGTCAACTCGGCCACCACCCCTTCCATGTTTTGGATATGTCCGGGGCACCCAGAGGATATGATTGCCCCTGTAGTTAGGCTTTATGCCAGCATATCCACGTGGGTTTGTAACCAAAGGTTGCAAATTAATGGTAAGGCGAGTATATTGTGGTTGCTATGGTCATTGGTTATCACCGTAAGGTCCAGCTTCGCCATAAGGCAGGCTTTGTTCCCGAAAAAGTAATCAAGGGTAGCCTGACTTTTATTCCCAGTCCATGTGAATTGGCCAGGGATATCCCCCCTTGTTTTTCCATTCAACATGAACAGGTCACAATGTCTCAATAAGGATACCCGTTGTTTCCCTTGCTGTTGCTTTTCCCCTGCCGCATCACATACAGATTAACCACTTTGCAATACTCAGCACCCTGCCGCTCGTCCATACACCTAGAATTGAAGTCTCCCCCCAACATAATGAAGTGCTCCCCATGTGTCCCCTCACAAGCACCCAAGGATTCTTCCAGGAGCGATTGAACTTCCTCCATGCATTTCAAATAAGCGGGAATTTATACATTCATAACCAGCATTTTCCAGCCATTGACCCCAGAGTTAGACCTTAATTCAACCGCTTGGACATTTCCCCCCACTAGCTGCAGCTGGACATGTCTTAAACTAAAGTCATGTCTCACTCCGATGATAAGCCCCACATAGGGTCTCCCTAAGGGGAATTTATCAGCCATGGCTTGGTTTTAATGGTATCCCTCAACATAAAGTTCACAGTCGAGCCAGGTTTCCTGAAGGAGAAAAACATCATATTTAGCTAAGGTGCACATTGATCCCACATCAGAGAATAAGTGGCTATGACCCATATTGTTCCAAGTTATGATCATAAAGGGTCAATTGCCCTTGGGCCAATAACTCAAGTTCTCAGAGTTTTGGTTTGGAAGTGCCCAGTACACCGCTTCAAGGCCTCGATGGCTGTGGGCCAAGGCAGATTGAGTGAATCTGGGCAAACTAGAACTGCCTTTCTGCCGATCAACAGGGGGATGCTGCGCCATCGTGGTGTGGGTCCCAGGATTGTATCGGGTGGAGGTTGTACAGCTGTCTTGCAGTTCACGACAAGCAGTTAACTTGAGGCCCATGGTGCAGAGGACATCCACGCTGGCACACAGGAGTGATACCACAATTTGAGAGGCAAAGCGTATTAGTACCCACTTGGTACACCTACCCCATTTAGGTAGATCGAGTTGCAGCATGTCAGCGGAAGAAATTGATGAAATCCAGGGGATTGTAGCCCATAACCGGAGGAGAGTAGATCTGTTTAAAATGGGCTCCGGTTAGGAGTATAGATCTCCTCAATTTTGCCTGCTTCATGGGACCAGTTACCATTTCACCTGTAACAGAACTAAAGGGTCCGCAGGCCCTAGGCAACTTGGGCTAAGTAGGATGAGTATCCACTTTGGCTGTTTCTTCAGACAGCAGTCGATGTGATATTTGGTATATAGGGTTGTCTCGGGTAAGAGGGTCATGCCCACTTCCTGCTGAGTATGGACTTGTCCCCTCCTGAAAGCCCAGAGGCCATCATTCTCAGTCACTTTAACCTTCCTATGCCCCACCCGCTTGCTAGGTTTAAGTCTGGAGGATCTCTGCTTTGGGACGTTCCACCTATCCAATGGGCCCTGCAGGGTCACAGCACGCCTGGTTCCATCAGCCAATACTTCTGTGACTATTTTAGAGGTGGTGGGGGTGCATTTTCCCATGGTCCCCTTGAGCGTAGCCCATGCACTAGTCAAGGGGGGGAACTAGGCAGTGTTGGCTGTTCAGTAGTATCCATTGTCTGTTCCCTTCCTTTGGTGTTCAGCTTGGGAATTTGGGGAGCGGATCTTTCCATCATGGAAATTTTGGCACACAGTGCTTTAAACGCATAGACCTCCATCTCATCAAAAGAGATCAGAATCCTTGATACCTTGTCGCCCTGCACCCCCCTCCTCCAACATAACCCTCTTGTTAGGCAAACTTTCCGGGGCTCCGGATGAGGGAGGATCAGTGGCGTACCAGGTTTTGTCTATTATTGACTCACAGGGGTATGGATTTACGGGTGGATGGCTGGCTTCCGTAGGTTCCAATAGTTTAGCCGCTATCTGTTTCAAGACACGTTGGTTCGAGGCCATAACAAAGCAAAGGACACACCGGGCTTCGTATTTATTTAGCAGTTCCTTTAGTTATGGCCGGAGCACCTCAGCCCTGTTTAGAGGACTTTGCTCACGCAATTCTTATGTCATTTCGTGGTCAAAGGTTGTTTCCACAGAGGCTTCCAGTTCAACTGCCAGTACTTCCAGGATGGGGCTGCTAGACAGGTTAGTCATCAGCATAGCTACACTTGAGGGTAGACCTGAACCCAAAGAGTTGCTTTGCAGGGTTCTACATAGAGTTAATTCACAGCCATTATTGTCGAAGGATGGGGCTGAACACGACAGCTGCATGTTAATTTCACCCAACATGCAATCTTTTTGATTTTTGTCCTCCAATTGACCCAACCTAGGATCAAGTTGCATTGCGTGGATATCACAGTTTAGCAACAAAGGGGGCGGGGGGGCATGCCCAGTCAGTTTGGTAGAGGCCGATGTAATTCCAGAGACAAAATGTGGGTGTTAATCGGACCACCATCATGTCTCCCGCATTCATTGTTGCCCTTTTTTGTTTTTGGGGCATCTTTGTGTGTTTTGCGGGAATTCATGGATCTCCGGGCACGTTTCCTCCTCTCTGCCACGTCTCTACGCAAACACGTTCTTCAATAAGCCTTGCTGTTCGTAGGCATGTTCAGTAGGAGCATGTGGGGCAAAGTCATCAGTTAGCAGGGGGTGTCAGTAATAGAGCCACCCAATAGTGATAACGGGATGTACTAATTGTACCATAAGAAAGAAGAGTAAAATGCGTTACAGGCACCAGCCACTAACTTCGGAATCTTCAGACCCACAGCACACCACCACTGTGCGCGCCTTTAACACTTTAACTGTGGTGTGTTTGAAGGTGCTGCCATTAGGCTGACTTGCAAACATTGATGATGATGGTGGTGTGAAATGTCAGTACACAGGGCATGTGTGTAGGGGGGGGCAGACTTCAGAGGCTGATTCGCCACTCTCAGCTTGCCTCCGGTCTGAAGGCTGGTGCGGAGGGTGTGGCAGGTTCAATTGTGGTAAGGGCTATAATAGGGCTGCAAGACATATTGGATATATAGAATGTGTACATTAGCTTTTGCTACATGCAAGTACTGCAATATGTGCAACTTTGTTTCACTACATCCTACCCTGCTAGAGCCCTCTGCTCCTATAACTCTAATACTCTGCTTGTCAAACGCTTTTGGAAACAGAGAGTGGGAGGAATGTGTTTGTCTTCGGATGTTGCTTGGGTTTGGAGCAGTCTTCCTGCTCCTGTTACACTTGAGCTGGACTTCCTTAAGTTCCCAAAATGTATGAACCTACTATTTTTCTGTTCCTGTTTTACTTACTCTCTTCTCTACTAATTTATGCCACTGCCATTGAGACATGGTCCCTCATGAACATTACAGGCTCCAGGCTGTATATGTATTTGCCACTAGTAAACCTGTGCACCCCCCTTCAGCACTGCCCTTGCGTGTGTACCGTTTGGTGAATGTGTACCACACTCTTGAGACTCATGTGCCCCAATAGGTAGCTAGTGGCCTTCTAGTTTGGTATGTCTTGGCACTTTCCTTCTGGGCTTCAATGAACACTTGGTAATGTCTACTACTTTTTCCATTCATGTACTTGTTTTATTGCACAATGTATATGTGCATTTAAAACAGCAGTGTGTAAATGTTATTTGGATAAGCAAGTGAAATGCATATGCAAAAGATTGGTAGATTTTTTTTTTCCAGCAGTTGGTGTGTGGAAGTTTAATATGTTAATATGGTATATGTACCTTTTTCTATTTTTACTGATTGGTGGATATATGTGAATGGGTTAAAGCAGGCAATGAGGGAGTGTTACAAACATAGCAGTTACAAGAGTAGAAGGGCTGTCTCGAGTGATGTGTGCATGTGCAATCTGTGTTTTTAATAAGGCATGGGCTAGACAGGGGAATGCAGAGACTGTGGATAGCCATGAAGGGCCATGGATTATGGTGCTATTTGCATACTAGAGAGAGTAATGTAGGACAACACATTGCGTCTATGCTTTTCTTCTTTTTCTTTAGTATACAATTGTCCATTATTTCCACTAGCATAGTACGAAATGCTAATGGGAATGTTGGAGAATCTTATTGAGTGCAACTACTTTACTGACAAATGTAAAGTAGACTGAGTCTATAAGCTCATTTTTTACGTCTATTTTTTTACTGTGAAAGGTGTTTTCTAAAGGAACCGTTTTGTTATGTTTTTCAATTATTATTTATTCATTTGCGTACTTTTTGCAAGAGAGGCCAGGAAGTAAAGTGGGGAGGAAAATGAAGGAAGGGGCAACAACCACAGATATTGAAGGACAGGTGCAGAGGGGAAGATGTTGCGCATGTGTTAAATCTAAGGTAGGGGGCAGTGTTTCTCATGCTCCTTGATTACACCTTCAAAAGCACTTTGAAATTGCTCCCCCCTGCATAGTGGTGTGTTGCAGTACACAGAGGACTGTTGTCTTTAAAATATATGGGTCAACAGCCTCTTTTATCACTTGCAAGGTAGCTGGTGGGATTGTATGTGCCACAGGAGTAGGCTGTGCGGTTGCAGTATTTGTTGAGGCATATGAGGTAGAGGAAGACAGCCTACTATTTCATAGGAAAGGAGCAGTCTTTCTGAGAGCATCCCGATGGTTAGATTTCATGTGGCAGCACATGAAGGTGGTCCCGTAGGAGTACTGCCCAGGTGGTCCGCGGCTGAGTACAACGTTGCACTCAGTGCATTTCACTTTGGTAGCTTTAGACTTTGTGGTAACAGTGGTAAAGAACTGCCACACCCATGATTCTCTCTGGGTGCTAGAGGTAGGTACTTCCTCTCCCTCATCTTCCTGTCTTCCTGGACCTCTTCATTGTTTTTTTTTTGTTTTTATATTGCACTTTCATTGTTGTGTAGGTCCTCTGGCTGGTAGTGGTTGTGGTGGCTCCTAGGGAGGGTACATTTTCAGTTTAAAACTTCCTAGATCAGATGGAAATGCAGTTTCGAGGTGTTCGCGAAGCACGGACCTGCTCGCGAACATGTCAATATTCAGCACGTGTTCAAGGTCACGTGACACTATCTGGAAAGTCCACAGTGATGTCAGACTTTGGGGACATCAGCAAACATAAAAACTGTGAAAAAAGTTGCAAAATGTGTATAGCAGTGTTAAAAATGTGGCTGGAAGGTTGGCAATGGTACAGCTTTAAGGTGAAACTTTCAAAATTGGACAAAATTGCTGCTATTTTGGGGGTAAGTATGATATAAGAAGTTGTAGCAAATTAAGGTGCACTGGTAAAAACCCTTGAAATTCAGTGAAACAACTTTGTTAAAGGGACGTTATAGTTAAGTTGCACTCATGAAAACCTATGAAATTAAATGAAAAAACATTGTTAAAGGAACGTTATGGTTACAAGTTAAAACCAAAAGAAACAGAAATTCACCAGTTATGGTAAGCTAAGCAACAATTACTCGTGTCACCACTGTGCACTGCTAAAACTAACACACAGGACTACACATATGACATCACACATGTCATTGGTGACATCAGTGATGTATCTGGGCCACTTGTTTTTGTTCACTGACATATTTAAGCCAGGCGGTTTTGTTCACTGACAGTCAAAATATAAAAATTAAGAAGGTGCTATATATCTAGATGTTAACCATCTTGTATATTGTTAAAGTACTTTCCTTAAGGTTTATTCTCAGCTCATGGTGCACATATATGGGGCAATAAGCAGGCCTCAAACAAACAATTAATTTGTATACATAATGATGAACTTTAATGTTATTGACATTTTCTGGTGATGTTGTTTCTTCCTTACTTTAGATTCCCTGTGTGTGATTCTGATTTGTATGCATTGTGTGTCTTCAGATGTATTGTTTGTACTAACAAAAGTATGTAGTAAGTCTTCAATCATTAGCTATTTATTACATGTTTAACATTATTCAAAACTCTAATAAGGTAGCATTCGTTATTTTACTGTCTGAAATTACCATCTTAAATATATTGTATGTCTATGGTGCATGCTGCAGCCATTGCCTATCTCTATGTATGGTTATGTTCCTGTATTAATACTCCAATATAATGTTTTCTTTAAATGAGTATAATCTTTAATAATACATTAAGTAGTTCAAGATAGGTCTCCCGATCATCCCTGACATCTTGTTAGGAATATTATAAACACAACACCTTGTAGGGACTTTTAATCAACATCAATTTCATATGTGATGTCATCAGTGATGCCTTCAATGACATTTGTGATGTTATCTTTGATGTCCCTTGTGTTAGTTCTAGCAGTGCACAGTGGTGGTGCAAGTTATGGTTGCTTAGCTTACCGTAGCGGGCACATTTCTGGGATGGGGGGGTCGGTTTTACTTGTAACCATGACATCCATTCCACACAATTTCACCAATTTGCACCAAAGTTTTCATAGTTACCTGTCAGACCTTTTGGACATTAGTGACTACAAAACACTTGGACAGCCCACCCCTTTCCCCAGATTTCCCCAGATTTCAGCAAAATTGTTTTTGGATTTGTAGCTTGGTGAAGCATTGCTCCTTATACAATTCCACATAGTTTCACCAATTGGCAAAAAATGTTGCATAGTTGTTACCTGTTAGAATCCTCCGGACATTACTGGCTGCATGACATTTGGATAACCCACCCCGTTTCCCGGATTTTAGCAAAAGTCAAAATGTGTTTGTGGGTTTGTGGCTTTGCAAAGCGTTGTTCCTTATACAATTCCACATTGCTCCACCAATTTGCACCAAAGTGTGTATAGTTAGCTGTTAGGACCCTCTGAAAATTACTGGCTACATGACATCTGCACACCCCACCGCTTTCCCCAAATTTCAGCACCTCCACACATGAGCCGATTGCCTGATTATTGGTGAAACATCAATATGGTCATAGAGGGACCAGCCTTGACACAATGAGCCAAACTTGAGGTCCCTGTGGGGCCATGACAATCACATTTCAAGGTCCTAGCATGCACAGTTTCTGTGATATTTGTGCCACAATGCATCGCATTGAACTGCACCATGCCAGGGTGAAGTGACAGGTGGGGAGAGAGCACAGAAGGCACAGAAGGTACCAGTATGCAGCAGCACACCAACTCTCACATCCCTGCAACGTCCGATCTGGGGTATGCCACACGTGCCCATTCTCAGTGTAGTTTATTGAAAAGCACATCAAGCAATAAGCGAATTGGAACAGCAACCTACAGGATCATTGATTTTCAACAATTGATGAGAGTGTTGTCATGTCTGTCCACAGAACCTGGGTACTTTTACTTTTTACTAGTATTATATATATATATTTTATATATATATATATAGGAAAGAAAACCGCACTCCACGTTTGAGGTCAAGAAGTCCCAAAAAAATAATAATAACAAACTCGAGTGAAATAAACAACACGAGTTTACTGTATGGTAGAAAAAATTAACAAAAAAAGACAAGAAATCACGGGGGCCATTTTGAAATGTAGCAAAAGCTATGCATTGTCTATAGGAAGAACAAGTAAAAAATAGCAATATTATAAATAGCACATAGGAAACCCACAAAAAACATATGAAGATGTAACATTCATAAGCAAAGGACGTATAGAAAGATAGATTTTAAAAATGTCAAACTCAGAGAAATAATCAACAGACCAAAGCTGCAGCATAAAGTGCAAGTGAATTCCTACGCTAACAGATGAGCCAGATAATAAACATGCAGCTAATAGCTGACAAAGTAAAGTGCAAATGCATATCTGGTACAGCATGACAATATGATAGACATGGACAGTAATTACATAGCAGAGACAAAATAATGTTGTCTGATATAAAATCTCTGATGACAGTTATAAACAATCAATGCATACATTATAGGGTGATTGATGGTCCCCACCCTATAATTAAGGTGATAGCTTTAGGTCATAGGAAATACAAACAATTCTATTGCTGATAAAGTTTGACTTGCATGATGGATTTGGATGACATTTTCCCAAAGAAATGTTTGTCACTAAGCATCCCCCCCCCCCCGCCACTCCCTGCCCTCCCCAAACACCTGACTGGCATTTTGGGAAATATTCGTTAACAAATTAAAAAGTTATGAAGAAAGCAAACAAATGCTGTTTTCAGCCTAATCTCATTTTCCCTTACAAAAGAAGTGCAAATTTGGTAAAGCTGAAGTGCAAAAACTGCTTTGCGGCTTTGGACCTCTTAAGAAACAACTTGGACACAAAGGGCTAACTTAATTTCCGGGACAGGTTGGGGGTTAATCCGTCCAGTAGTTTTTAAAATATTTTATGGGGAAACGAGTGCCACCTGCTCGTAAAAATTGCTATATCTCCCATAGTGCTTTGCAGCAGAGAGGCTTTTCAGAAAAGAAAAATCTGTTATATTTTTGGGAGGCTTGATGCGAGCAATTGCCAGGGTAATACTGGGGTAATTAAAAAATAATAGTGCCCAAAAGGCTGCTTGAGGAGGAAAAGGGATGCAATTGCATTAGGATACAGGTACAGGTTAGGTGGGGAAAGAGGATACCATGTGAAATTCAAGAGTTCTTTGTGGCTAGTCTAGTGTGTTCAGGAGGTGAGGAAGTTACTGACGGGCCCATAGGTCAGTACTCACCCTCCAGAGCTTGGAAGAAGAAATAGCTGCATCATGTGAGGACAGGGGGTGCAGGATTCACATACTCCAGCACAACTCAATAATGAGGACTCAGTAAGTTGGCAAAGGGAAGTCATAGACAGTTAAAGTGGACTTGATTGAAATGGGAATGCTAAATTTCAAGGGTTTGTTGGTTAAATCTGATCACCTTAAAACTCTCTTAGCGACGTTTTTTCACTATACATATATGTATGCGTGCGACTTGGGAGTTCACTATGATTTAGCTGCATCAGTCTAGTAAAAGAAAACTTATAAAAGTGGAAACGAAACTTTGTGGGAAGAAATAGAATATAAGGAAAACTGGTTGTTTTGATGCAGCTTGGTCGCGCCAGTGTGTGCCTAAAAAGTCAGATACATTATGTAATGTGGCAACAGTGTTGCTGCCTTGAGCCATTACCCCAGCAGAGGTTACACTTGTAAGTGCTGAGCAGGAATGCCACTTAGACGCTCCACAAATCTACCCTGCCCACCATGTGACTACAGCCTGTGTCCATTCACTCCCGAGGCCCCCTGATCCTCTCGGCTTTGTTTAAAATATGCTGACCACACCGTGACCCCTGCTAACCCCTCCATCGGAAAATTACAACCAGCCATGCAAACAAGCAGCCCGGAGGTCAGAGGGAGCGGGGTCTGCTAAAAGTTAGTAATCATACATTAATTCCACGACACAATTAATCAAAATGAGCTCCCCCCCACCCCCCTTATCTGGCCCGGAACCTTTAACCTATTACAAAGAGGTCAATTTGCAAACCACTCGAGCCTGGGAGTTTGGAACAAATAGCATGCACCCGTCATCTGGGATGCTCTAAATCGGAAAAAATGCCTTTGAAGTCCACAAGCCGGCAGATTTAGATATAATTTCATCAATCACGTTAAAGAAGCGGCCTCCCCGCCATTCCTCCGCGCTCCGAGACACGTCAGGCGGCCCTTTCCACTGGGTGCCCGGGAAGGCATTTGTCAGGCTCTCGTTGTCAGGCCGCAGTTGGCTCGACCTGTCAAAACAGCCGAAAGTTTATCAAATGGAGCCTGCGAGGGGTGATTTGTGGAGGGCCCCTCTCCGCCTAGCAGGGGAGGCAGTTAATTAGAGCTTTGTTACGCCAATGAGCTGAAGATGCTTCAAGTTCGTGCCTCGGTGATGCATTGCATCTTAATCTGATCTGCATACCCGCGCGCAGTTTAACAGGAGAAAACGCCGCGTGTCAAGAAAGCGATCTGATTGGTTGAAGAGACGTGGCGCGGGGCCATTATCCTATGATGGATGCGCATTAGGATATATAGCTTGTATTAGTCAGCCGAATGCATGGGGGGGGGGGAGGAGGGGCAACCTGGGAGGAGTGCTTACAATCGCACAATTTCAGGATTGCGGCTGGTAACCTTTTTAGTGCACGTGAGCAGGGATGCGCTGGCTACATTCCTCGTGTTTCTAGGTATAGGGGCCAGGCTCTAAGAATTGTCCAGCATGGTGTAAGATCACATTTGGCAAAGGAACCCATGAAAGAAAAGATTAGCAGCCCATGTAACTACTCACACAGTCACATTGTTGCTCCTGCCATGAGAGGGAGCAACATTCATGTTCAAGGTTGCATGGGATTTTATTTATCAAATGATAAAACAAAGAATGAATTTTGAACGAAAATAAAACATCTATAAAAAAATACTTTAAAAAAAATGTTTTTTTGGGGGGGGTAGTCCCCTCTACTCCCGTCCCCTTTTCAGTACTTCCCCCCACCCCTAAAGCTACTATTCCCATTCCCAACCCCATAAATATTGTTTTCTAAACTAATTTAATTTTTTTTATAGATGTTTTGGGTTCGTTTAAAAATCAATTCTTTGTTTTCTATTTGATAACATCGCTGCAAACCATTTTAAAAGGTGTGGCAGCTAGAATATAGTTAACCCGCAGAGGGAAAAAATGGACTCAAATAAACATGTTCAAATATAAAAAGTAAAAATAGGTCTGAGCAGGTTCCTGTCGCTCTGTTCTTTTCATGATTGGTGTATATTAATCTATTGTATTTAATCGTTTTAATGAAAGAACTTCAATAAAGTAGTATGCTGAAAAAAACAATGTATAATTTACATTTCCCTTTAAAATATTACAAAAATAATAATATATCTCCAATTCCCCAAAACGGATCATTTGACTCTAAATGTAGATTATACGGGAATCTACTGACCGAGAGCAGTATCGTGCCGCCCGCCCCACCCATCATGCACTAAACTGTAGCGTGAGCAAAGAACGACCCCTGACTGGAAGGCAATTGTTGGATATGCCAGGTCGGAGTACTGGCTAGCAGTGGGCCTCTTAAAGCCCCAAATTAAAAAAAACAAAAAAATTGGTAAATGATGTGTGGTGATCAAGCTGTTTATGACAAAAGGCCCATGGCCTCTGCCGTGTTTGGCATGCAGATGCTCATCCAATGCCTTGAACGACAAAAATCATATACAACTCAATTGTCAATGTCAACACAATTGATATATAAGCCTTTTCCCACCTTGGACCTTTTTCGGAATAGCTAGCCATATTTCTCCACCCTGCACTGCTCCAACTACACCACCCTTAATGAGTCACCACTCTTCTTCAACCCACAACTTCCCTCATCCAGGTGGCTCCAAAGAAGGGCAGCCAAACCGGCACAGCAGAACTACATTTCCTCTAACATACACACACTTCTTGAGGCACTTTACTATATCTACCAGCTATGAAACATAATGCCTTCCCCCTTGTCCGCTGTCATTCCTGTGAACTTCCAGATCCAACCAGTTACTTCTGAACTACCTGCCTTTTGGTGTTGCAACACTTGATAAGGATACATCCTTCAATTTTGGTTATTAACTGGATTTTTAGTTTCCCAAGCCAGGCCATGAAGACATCAGCTGGTTCCTTTCATAGCTAGTGTGCTGAACCTTTTCACTCCTGTGAGTATCGCTGCATAACCTCCTCAATAACCACCTCAAATATATGCACGGCGAGTCTGGCGGGTGGTCATTTCTAATTGGCTGATTTGTGGATTGCTATGCTTGAAATTCCTTGGGGGAACCTTCAGTTTTTCAGATTCTATGTCAGGTTCCAGTTCTCGGAACACCATCCACATGAAATAAGAAAGTGTAACTTTCAAATACTACACATGAAGTGTCATGTCCCGTTTGCAGCAATTGTCTTAGTAACATTGGCCATTTTACATAAATCCATACAACGGTAGCTCTCAGGATTGCCGAGTCGCAAACTGAAGGCTGGTCTAATATCTGATTTATCTGAGACCACTGTTTTTCCCATGTTCCATATCATACCCACTGCTTGATGACACCACAGATAAGTCCCCGAACCTTCAGCTATATACAGACAATGATTCGCTGAATTTCCTTCTGGATAAAACAGGTAGCGAATCAATTCTCATGTGTCTTTGCTCTTTTTTGGGGCTAGGATTGACACCTCCAAAGGGTTCTATGTCGTTTTGCCGACAGGAATCCCATCAAAGTAATTTACTTGGAGAGAATTGTGCAGACAAAACTCATTGATTTTTTAAAATTTATTTGGGAGTGTTCCCCTCTAGGGCCCCACTCTCCCAACACGAATCACCCTTCCCCAAGCCTATCCCCCCTCCCGCCCTAATATATTTCGATGAGTTTTCAGCAGAATTCGTTCAAAGTAAAATGCTTTAAAATAATTCCTGTCGGCAATAGAACGCCATACGCTCCTAAAATGGACATAGGAAAGGTCCTGCCTACTGCCTACGCCGCATTCTTTCAGTATTTTAGTAGTAGGTGTTTCTCCCTAAGGTAACTGAATAGTGGTGTGTGCTGCAACCTGTAGGAATCCTGAGAATGGGATACTCACACCTTATCGTGCAAAATGATATCACAGGGGGTGTTGAGTGGGCTCTCTTATGAGGACCATTGTTCACCCTCAGAGACAATAGAGGGCTCTAGGGGAGTGAAGGTCCTCTTCTATGGGATATTTTAGACATGGTTGCTAACTTTGGTTAGGGTGCACCTCGTGTAAATAAATAGTCACAGACGTATCCTCAGTTGACCAGCTTGACAGCTTTCTTTATATATGTCAGACATTGTTCAAATAATGCATTGTTACATGAAGCAATTCATAACCTTCACGGTCAACAGGTAGTAAGTCAATTAACCTCTGGTAAATAAATATTTAAATATTGACACTTGAATCACTGGTAAACCAGTCAGTTCACATTAATAACAGAAATGGTTGCATATCATAAATTGGGTCACTTGGAAGTGAGTCAATTCACCTTTGGTAAATAACAATTTAAATATTAACACTTGAATCACTGGTAAGCAGTCAGTTCATATTTGTTACATAAATGCTTGCATATCATAAATTGGGTCAGCTGGGAGTGAGTCAATTCTCCTCTGTTAAATAAATATTTAAATATTAACATTTGAACCGGGCAGAATCCTGGCCACTCCTACCATGTGCGTTTCGCTTAACCTGACTCTCACCCCCTCCTCTGTGAACTTATGCTCACCAAACCTCCCCTTGAGAGGGGACCGAGAACACTACACTGTAGTGGCTAAACCACCACACTTAAAGATGCTAGCCCGACTCTGCAGAAACCCCATGGGAGAACTACGGGGCTTTTGACTGCTCCCCTCACTTTCCCTTGCCTGTCTGCTTAATTATCTGCTTCCTCTCCCGTGTAATCCTTTTATCTTTTAATTCGACTAGGTAAACATATACCCATCGCTCCCTTTCGTTTTGACAAAAAAACTCTGTGCACTTGACACAACCCACCTGTGCGTTGCCGGCGAGTAAGTATACCTCTATACAGTTCAATATTGCACTTTCGATCCCCTTCACTTTGACAGAAATCTGAACACTTGACAAAAACTGCCTGTGCGTTGCCGGTGAGTAAGTATACCTCTATACAGTTCAATAGTGTACTTTTGTTCCCTTTCACTGTGACAGAAATCTGTACACTTGACAAAACCCGCCTGTGCGTTCCCGGCGAGTAAGTATACCGCTACACAGTTCAATATTGTTTGATCCTCTCCCTCACGTTCTACTGCCTACCTCAGATACAGCAAACATGCAGTTACGCATGACTGTGCCCTGGCTCTGCTCTAGCAGTGCCAGCACTGGAGGAGCACTCCTCCCGACCTTACTCCCTCGCCTCCATCCGGGCTCAGACTCTCGACCCCGGGATGGGGAGTTAATCAGGCCAGACAACAACAAGGACAGTTTCAGGGGACGGCCCTTCCAGTAATTGAGATCCTGCCTGCCCTCTCTGGTTCCCCAGGAGCTTCTCCCTTCGCTCCACGCCGGAATACATTTTATACAATTCTGCCCTGCCCACCAGTCGCTACATTGCAGGGGCCTCATGACAGAAATAGTTCTCAAAACACCTCAGCCTACTACACGCTCCCCCTATTGGTGGAGCATATGATATGATATGGCATTTGTAACGCGCCTATACAACAAATGTTTCAAGGCGCGCATACCAAGTCCCTTGAGAGTTTCCCCTCTGAACACTGCTACAGAAAACCAGAAAGACCTGTGTAAAGCAGAAAACATGAAACCATGGCACATTTAAGTGTAGAACCACATGAAATGCTGGTTTACGGAAGCTTCTTTGGAAAATCGATTGCATTTTTCAAAACATTAGCCATTCTCCCTGGTCTTGACCAGAATACAGAATGACAAAACCTGCTGCTAATCCATCTAACTAAAACATTGCCTTCCCTACTTTGTGGCAATCCTTAAAGGTCCTCTCCAATTCATGTACCATTATTGTTGAGGGCAGACCACTCATCAATTTCTCTTCCATGTTGTTGATTCTTTTTTTTCAGTGCACTTGGCGACAGAATCTTTCTCGCTGCTTACATTAGTATATGAGTCCTTGATGTTGTATTTATGACACCAAGTTTTCGCACTTGTGGCTGAACGTTGCATTACAATGCCCTACCATGCAAGAGCTGCATTAATGGGAGTAGCTAAAATGTGCCCTGTTTTGCACAGCCCACAATCAATTTAACAATACAGCCCCTTCATCCGAGACAATGTGACCTGCGATAAGCAGGTCGTGTTGCTTAGACCTACTCCCACCAAGTGGACAAAACAAATGGGGCAGCACAAAGGACTGTTCCAGTGTTACATCATGATGTTGGTGATCAATTGGTCCCACCTAACACACAGTGCGACAAATGGTTTATGCCTTCTGAGTTTTTGGTCAGTCTATCAATAATTAAGGTAATTTCATCAAGCAAATTCATAAAACTTTGCCAAAAGTCATAATAAGAAACGCCAACTTTAGAAACAGTCTATTCATACAGATTAAATCATTATAAACCTGTTACATGTAAAGCTATACCGGGATAGACTACATTTTCCTAATATACATCACATTGATAAAAAAAAAAAAAAACTTTCAGTGTAATACAGACTTAAACATCTTGAGATTGCATGATATAAATGTATGTAACACAATGGCTAAAATTCAACGGTCTTAAAAGAGGTATCAGAGCGTTTTTGTGAGGTATCAGAGCGTTTTCGTGCGGTATCAGAGCGTTTTCGTGGTAATTTATTTAACATCATACATGCCAACCCTCCCGATTTAGGTGGGAGGCTCTTGATTTTTCGGTGAAAAATATTGTTATTTTTCACTTTCTCCCACCTAAAATAATTCTAGCCCAAATTCATTCATATAGGAAACTTTACGTCTCCCAATTTCTCTGAGGAAACTCCTGCCAGGTGCCTCGGAATGTTGACATGTATGTAACATGTGAAAATTAGATTCTATAGAACTATTTTCGCATGTACAAACATTAGTTCTGAGTTTATTCCAGGCCAGAATTTTTTAGACTGGATTTCTAAACTCTGGCCTGATGGACAGATGTTTAGGAAGCCACCCTTGTTTGATGAACAGGGGAACACTTCTGGCAAGATAGCCAGACTGATTCACGGGAGCTTGGAGAGCAGTCAAGGCTAAATATCAGGAAGAGTGAAGGTGATAAGATGTCTCCAATGAGCACACACTGTGAAATTTCAAGAATTACAATTAGACAGTACTATGCAAAAATATACTATTTATTACAGGCCCAATAACAACACAAATGCATATAGAAATGCACTAGTAAGACACTAAACAAACAACACTCTTGGTAATATTCATATATATATATATATATATATATATATATATATATATATATATATATATATATATATATATACACCCAATGAAGTCAGTGTGAGAAAGTTAATAACTCCACCACTTCCTGCAAAGGAAAAGGGTTTTTAGCACCAACAGTCTTCAGAGATGGCAACCCTAACTTTATAAGGCCAGCCCAAAGATGAATGGAGACTTGTGCTCAATGTGCAGGTAAAAATGCCCGGTGGTGCGTTCAGTTCACTAAGTACTTCTAAGGGAGGAGGAAAAAGTTAGGGGAAGAATTCTGAAGGGGTGGGACGGATTCCAAGAGTCAGGTGAGGATCTGCTATGATGATCAAAGCTGTTCCGAACGTTCAGGGGGGGCTTTAGGGAGCGGATACTACCCGAGCCAAAGAGATGGCAAAATGAAATAACCTTCAATGCGTAAAAATGTGTTTGGATGACCAAAGGGCCTCCAGGAAGTTGCCTTTACTACTCAGCGCCCTTAGATTGATTGTGGTCTTGGCTTGGCAGGTCTAGAGGTGTTGCCCAGAGGTACAGGTTCTTGCCCTCTGTTCAGTTTCCAGATGCACAGGCGCTACGGGTGCTCACACATGTCCGGTTTCGGACAGGAGCTCTTACTCTTGATTCAGATGAAGGACAAAGAAAACATCAATGCAGTAGGACTCAGGATTCTAGAAAGAATGCAGGAAAACTGCCCTCAGTGACAGTCACTGTAACACAGTGATGCAGGGGGACCACACTCTCACGGTTCGATGCAGCCTTCTATCTCACTGCCCAAAAGTACGGGGACAATTAAATTCAGAAAAATGGTGGTTGGATAACCTGGGATTTTCCAAAATCTCAGATCAATGCTCGAAATGGTGATGCTCGTGCACAGCAACCAAGGATTGAGCTGGCCAGTCCACTTGATGGCCCAGGCACACTTCCAAACAGGCTCACTTGCAGGGTTACCAGGAGATGTCCAGAGTGATTGGTCCCACCACTCCAAGGGTTCAAAGCGCATTCACAGATATTCTGAGATCAATCACAATGCAGGGCTCTGCCGGGACAACAACAGGATTTGGGTGCCAGCCCTCTACAGAGCGTCACAGGATCATCCTTTTTTCTGCTCGGCTCCTCAGAATACTTTTTTCCTTCTGCAGGTCAGTTCTGACCTGTTACCGATGTGCTGGAATTAATACAGGACCTCTACTCTTATCCACAGTCAGTTGAGTGCTCACACTCAGCCCACCAATGCCACAATCTGCTCCATGCATGCACAAGAGAACTGATCCAGTCAGGAACCACTGCGATTCTCATGCTCTCATGTACACCAGACATCCTGCAACTAGTAGTGTGGGTTGGGACCAGACCATCCCAGCCCACTTCATGTGTCCTTACACGTGTGACCTACAGGGACCAGTAAAAGAAGCAGCTTTTGTGGGAAACGACAAGCAAAAATAAGTAGATTCCAGCCCTAGAAGAGCAGGGGGAAAGCCATGAAACAAAATTGCCAAAGGAACAGACAAAACAACCTCCTGGCACGGTCATGTTAGACACTTGCCACAGTCAGCAGCTAGATACAGTAAACGCGGTAAGGCTCGGTAAAAAGTTATTCAAATGAAAGAAAAACCTACTACTGCCAAAAGTCTGTTCCAAGGCACATTAAACAATCACCCAAAATGTCCTACAGGGTGTCTAGGGCCATAAAACACAATTACCTAATTGCACGGTACTGTAAGGTACTTTGCACAATGAAAAAAAGTTACCAACAAGTGCAAACAAAGCCAAAAGACTAAGAGAAACAACGTTTCTCAGTCCTCACAGCCTGAAGGATGTTTCTGTTTCCCCATAAAAATGAGCTGAAGCCCAGTGGAGTGCAGCTACAGTCTGTGCTCCACTGTAAAGAGTCAGGTTAAGATGCAGAAACAAATGCCTAAACTATGGAGGACAAGCTGCTTCAAAAGAAATATTTTCTAACACTCGCCCTCCCCAGACCAAGGACAGGGGTAACTAATTCACCCCCTGAAGGGGTCTCATGTCCAGGTTGGCTAAACATTTTGGACAACCCATCAACAATGTTGGGTACCTGGCCTCTGCTCAATAGTGAAGTCAAAGCCTTGTAGGCTAATGAACCACCTGTTGAATTTAGAATTTGCACCCTGCATATTCATCAGCCAATTTAAGGGTCTATGGTCAGTCTGCAGAGTGAAGTGGGCCCCATAGAGGTAGGGCCTCAGCTTCTGAAGTGCCCACATTATGGAAAAACATTCCTTTTCCACGGTAGACCATCTGAGCTCTCTGTCCTTAAGCAAGAGGCTGATAAAACAGATAGGGCTTCTTTAAAAGTACACTGGTCCGGAGTTAACGCCGGCAGTAAAACCATACCGGCACCGTTTCCACGTCCGCCCAATCATGACCCGCGGCCCCGGAAATAGCACCTCCTCAAACCGCCACCACGGAGTTAAGGGTCCCGTAAAGTCCACTTGTACGGAAACCCCTCCGTTACCGGCAACACGAAACACCGCGAGCATCACAACTAGCGCGGACATGGAAACACCGCCAGAAAAATGACGTTAAACAGTGCCTGCTGAACAGAATCAGGGCACAGGTGCACCAAATCAGCCCAGCTGGACCCAGCAGCACACTGGGAGCCCACAAAAGGGCCACACCCAGACACAACACAGAACCATGCAGGCAGCAGCTCTAGTAGCACTTGGACTGGGCCTACTCAGCCAACAGGCAGCACTGCACATGATGGCAGTAATGGTGCAGAGGAGGAGGCAGAGGCGGAGGAGGCGCAGGTGCCAACCAGCCAACCCTGCTCCTATGGTAAACCCCATTGTGCAGCCGCCACTTCCCCGCAGGCAGCTTGCAATACCATGCATCAGGGCCTCACCCTGGAACCTTACCCCAGGACAGATCCACACACTATACCGGCTGGACCGCCCAACAATCCTGAACATCAATGCCATGATTGAGGACGACATCAGCAGCCACATAAACACCCCCACTGCCATCCCCCACCTCCTGAAGGTTGTGTCTGTGCTGCATTTCCTTGGCACTGGCACCTATCAACACACGGTCGGTGAGCTGCACGGCATATCACAACCCTGTTTCTCGAAAATCCTGGTACAGGTACTGGATGCCCTTTTGCGCCATGTGTCGGAACACATAGCCCTACCCAGTACCCTCCCCGAGGTCATTGCCACAAAGTTGGCCTTCCATGCTATAGCAGGCATGCCAAATTGCATAGGTGCACTTGACTGCACCCACATTGAGCTGACAGTACCACGTGCAATTGAGGTGGTGTTCCACAATAGGAAACAGTATCACTCACTGAATGTACATATGGTATGTGATGCCACACTACTGATTACACACTGCTGCGAATTTTTCCGAGGCTCAACCCATGACTCAATGGTACTGCGGAATTTCACGTTGCCACGGTACATGGAACTCTATGCCGGACAAAGCACATGGCTATTGGGTGAGTACAGCTGACAATGCTCTGACCCTGTTGAAGCGTTATGTATGTGTCCAGGCCAATGAGCAATGTGAGTGTGCCGCTGGACCGCACATGCATCACCCCCCCTCCCATCTACCAAATAGACAGCGGATACCAAACATCACAAGGGAAGACATGACAGGTCACCACAGTGTGCCTGTACACACCCTGCCACAGCCCATCCTGTCACTGTCCCATACACCTTGTGCCACTGCAGACACCCACCCACAAATGGAACACTGCCCTCCCAATGCACGAGATGCCTGTAAATGAGACATCGTGCATTGACTACTTCAGTACAGTGGAGTCACTCTGCCATGTGGTGCACATCACTGCACTATGACATACTCACAATCCAATGTCACCCGCAGGGCACAGTACACATGCACATAAATGTGTAGGCCAATATCCAGTTGAGGACATCCACTGTGATGCCCAATAAACACTTCAAACCACTGCATGGCACATATGCATGAATGAACAATGATACAAGAAAGCACAGCATCAGATTAAGACATGATACCACAAACACTGACATGTCCCCCCATCTTCATCCCATGTAGGTGATGCTGGATATGCACTCACGCCATGGATGATGACACCTGTACGGAGACCAAGGAACAGTCATGAAGAGGCATATAATAGGGCACATGTCCACACACGTGGAATGATTGAGAGGACATTCGGACTGCTGAAGGCCCGGTTCCGCTGTCTGAGCAGATCTGGGGGATCACTGCTGTACAGCCCAGTGAAGACGGGTAAAATCACGCTCGTATGTGCCATGCTGCACAATCTCTGCCTGCGCAGGAACATCCCAATGCCCCCAGACGCAGATGAAGAAGATGGGGATGGAGATGGGGATGGGGATGGGGATGGAGATGGGGATGGGGATGGGATGGCACCACCTCCCACTGGGGGTGCACTTGATGGCCAAAGAGCACGGGATGAGCCGATTCGCATTTACTTTTGAGACAAAGCACATTCACAGCAATGCATAGAGTGATGACAATAAATGATTTGTTGTACTGCAAATGAAATGATAGATGTCCACACATGTATGTTTTGCTTTCAAATGATGATATATTGATGAATTCACAACAGGGAAGGAGGTGAAATGGTTAGGGAAGCTGTACACCCGAGAAAATCCACCACCCAAATGTACCCACCCCCCGAGTGTACCCACCCCCACCCAGGCCCCAATGTTCAAACACCCAAAACAACCTCCCCCATCACCCAAACGTACCCAGGCCCCAATGTTTAAACACCCAAAACAACCTCCCCCACCACCTAAACGTACCCACCCCTCACACCCTTCAAGTCCACATGTGTCCTGCAGTGCCCCACACACATATCATCACATCCGTGTGCGCTTTTGTGCCTGTGCATCCTTGCCCGAGAGCCCCGTTAGCCGACTTGAGCGCCTCCTTGGACTGGCAGTAGTGGAGCTTGATGGGGTGGTGTTATTTGATGGCACAGAATCCGGTATGGATGGCATCCGTGCAAGATTTGCCTGTTGCCCAATCAACATGGCCTCAATGAGCCTGGAGGTGTTGTCGTTACCCTCCCGCACATGGCGTGCCAGGGTGACTATTGTGCTTGCAAAGAATCCAATAGACCTTGAGAGGCGACGCACTGACGTGCTATAGCACTCCCTCTGCAGCCTAGATTCTTCAAGCTGCCTCTCCACCAGCTGGGTGAGGGTTGCCTGCTGCTCCTCCATCCTCTGCATGCGGGAATTCAGCTCTGCCATGGATGGAGTGGGTGACCTCATGGGACTTCTGAGTGAAGTGGGGCTAAACTCCAGCTGATGGAAGGAACCCAGGTCATCACATGTGGGCGTCTCCCCCTTTGGCCCAGTATCAGAGTGCTCTACCGGGGCACTGTTGTCACTACAGGCCGCCTCCTCTGCAGTGCAGCTGCCTTCTGTGTTGGTTTGGGTGGGCATGATGGGTTCCTGTGGCACCTGTCTTGCCTCAGGCAGCGTGGAGACGGTGGGGATGTCAGTGGTGGTGGCCGGCACATCTGTTGCAGTTGGTAGTGGGGGCTGAGATGCCGAACTGCTGGCAGCATCCTCTTGTGTGGGGGCGGTGGCTTGGGCACGTGCTGGTGCTGATTGCCTGGCCTGTTGTACAGTGTCACTGTCACTGGATACGGCTGTGGGGACATAGAGGACATGCAATTAGTGTTGTGGTGGTGGCTGATGGGTGCATCACATGCATCATACAGGTTGGTCATTGGATAGTGTTCGTTACATGCATATGATTGCTGGGGGTATGCATCGTTGTGATATTGGGTGCCATACGGACCTTGATGGGTCCTTTGGGCCAATCATGCACTGCCTGTGGGGGAGGTGGGGTTATTAACGGGTCCTTTGGGCCAGTCATGCACTGCCTGGGGGGGAGGTGGGGTTATTAACGGGTCCTTTGGGCCAGTCATGCACTGCCTGGGGGGGGTTATTAACGGGTCCTTTGGGCCAGTCATGCACTGCCTGGGGAGGGGCGGGGGTTATTAACGGGTCCTTTGGGCCAGTCATGCACTGCCTGGGGCGGGGGTTATTAACGGGTCCTTTGGGCCAGTCATGCACTGCCTGGGGGGGTTATTAATGGGTCCTTTGGGCCAGTCATGCACTGCCTGGGGGGGTGGTTTAATGGGTCCTTTGGTGCTGTAATGCCATCAACATATTCTCATATGGCATTCATGTTTGACCACTTACCAGCATCTGCGGGTGGGCTCACTCCTGCCTCAGCCTCCATGATCCCATGAATGCCCTCATGGTGGAGGACACTGCTGCATGCACCTATCAGTCCTCCCATGCTTGCAACCTCAGTGGGGAAGGGGGTCCTCCACCTGTCCCACTGCTGCCTTGGCAGTGTGTGGAGATGAGGTTACGAACCCTCAGCCTGAGGTCGTCCCACCACTTGTGGCAGTCCTTGACGCTCCTCACTGTCACGCCCACAGCGGTGCACTTGCATGCTGCTTCTGCCCACACTTCCTTCCTCCGCTGCTGTGTGGCATGCCGTTGAACGGCACTGAACAGCATCTCTGCATGCTCCACTATGTGCTCCACGAGCACAGTTAGCTCTGCCTCACTAAAGCGCTGTTTGCGCTGCCTCTGCGCTGGAATCCTGGCAGGCATGCTGGTGGCCCTTTTGCCTTCTCACAGTATGAATTGTGCTTGTGCTGACTCTGGATGGCATGGATTGTGCTTTATATGATGGCCGCCTCTCTGTTTCCGTTTTTTGGCAATCATGGTATTTCCGGTTACGTTTCCGTGGCGGCGGAGGCGGACACGGGTTTTGCGCTACTTGTGGCAGCGCTATTTCCATTTCCAGGGCTTTTTCCTTGACAGCGGTAACAACGTTTCTGCATCCGTGTGGTGCGCGCGACCGACAGCACGTGATCGGACAGTCTTTCTGCAACCTTGCGGACACAGAAACGTTATTACCGCCGTCACGGAATCACTGCGATCCGAAGCTGCCAGGTTGTAATGAGGCCCATAGTCAGTGCTCTGCATTTCTCTTCTAGCTGTGATAGAAATTGAACTATCACAGTGTCAGAGGCATCCATCTGCAAAATATAAGATTTTTGATAGTCAGATGCCATGAGGACAGGGGCCTGACACAGATTCTTTTTAAGAATTGGAAGGCCTTCTCACACTCCTCAGTCCAAGTGATCTTCTTGGGTTTCTTTGGAGTAATCAGGGCAGTCAGCAGAGCAGCTATTGAACCATAGTCTGCCATAAGGTTTCTGTAAAACCCAGTGAGGCCCAGGAAAGCTCTCACTTGTATTTGAGTTGTGGGGGTAAGCCAGTTTTGTACTGCTTGTACCGTACTGGGAAGAGGCTGGATCTTACCCCCACTAACCTCATGCCAAAGGTAGTCCTCTGAGCCCTGAACCAGGTGACACTTGCTGGGTTTTATTGACCGGTGGGCTTTCTGAATGGCTTGCAACACTCTCTCATGATGTCTTAAATGCTCCTGCCAAATGTGGCTGAAGACTGTTAAATAATCCAGAAATGCAATGCAGAATGTATCCAAACCATTCAGAACATGGTTAATCAACCTCTGGAAAGTGACAGGTGCATTATTTAGTCCAAATGGCATGACCATAAACTGGTAAAGTTATTTTGGGTTCAAGAATGCAGGCTCCTCTTTGGCATTTTCTGACAGGGCAATATGCCAATACCCTGCAGTGAGACCAAAGGTGCTAAGAAACTTGGAAGCACCTATCAGGTCTACCAATTTGTCTGTTCTTGGTAGGGGATTAGCATCTGTCTTGGTGGCAGCATTCAGAGCTCTGTAATCCACACAGAACCTCAACACAGAAATACCTGCTTTTGGCACCAGAACCACTGGATTGGACAATGGACTAATGGAGCGCAATGTCACACCTAGATCCAACATTTTGTTGACCTCAGACTTGACATGGGATCTTGGCTTGTCTGACATCCTATAACTCCTACGTTTTGTAGGCAAACTATCTTCAGTGTAAATTTCGTGTTCGCACCAAGGTGTCAAACCTGGAGTAAGTGAAAACAAGTGGGAGAATTGCTCCAGCAAAGTTATCACCTCATCCTGTTGCTGATGAGTTTGTAGAGGAGCCATTTTGACACCCTCAATGGAGCCATCTGAAGGACTGCCTTAGAATAGATCAGGAAAGGGCTCAGATTCCTCTTCTTTCCTGTCTGCAGCCAAGAGCAGAGCAGCCATATCAATCTTAGGGATGCGGGCCTTCAATCTATTTATGTGTAATACTTTGGGAGCTTGACCGGGCCTCAGAAAGATCCACTAAATAGTTTACCACACCAAGCTGCTCCACATCTTTGTAAGGGTCTGACCATTCAACCTGTAAAGATCTATGTCTTATTGGATTCATAATCACGACTTCGTGGCCTGGAGGAAAATAAACAAGTGAAGCCTTCTGGCCATACCAATGTTTAACAAAAGCCTGACCAGCCATCAACTTGTCACTGGCCTAAGCCATCAGTAAGGCCATCTGCTTTTTCAATCCTAGCACAACGTCCACCTTGTTAGTAGTACCAGGAGAAGTGGGGAGCTCCCATCCTTCCTTGACTACAACTGGTGGTCCCCTTAAAGGGGGGCCAAAGTGACACACAAAGGGACTGAAGCCAACCCCTTCTTGAGGGGCCTCTCTGTAGGCAAAGGGCATGCATGGTAAAGGAGATTCCACTTTCTCCTCTGGGGCTCCTCAAGAGTTCCAATCATACATTTGAGAGTTCCCTTGAATCTCTCAACTAAGCCATTTGTCTGTGGATGATGAGCAGATGCAAACAAATAGGAGACCCCACACTCCTTCCAAATGTCCTGCATGCACTTAGACATAATGTTGCTGGCTCTGTCTGACACAACTTCTTTAGGGAAGCCAACCATAGGGAAAATGCCAAGCAATGCTTTTAGCAGCGGACTTGGCAGTAACTGCCTTGAGTGGGATGGCTTTGGGATACCTGGTGGCATCTTCAACAAACACCAGAATAAACTTGCTTCCAGAGGATGTTGGAGGGTCAAGGGTACCAACAATGTCAATCCCTACCGTCTCCAATGGTACACCCTCTACAGGGAGTGGTACCAGTGGAGCCTCAATTGTTGTGCCACTTTCCCCAGAGACATGGAAAGTGGCACAACTCCTGCAGTGACCTTCTATCTGGACCAACATCTTGGACCAGTAGAAATGCATGGATAACCTCTCATTGGTCCTCTTGATCCCAAGGTGACCTGCAATGTATACTTTATGTGCCGGCCACAGGAGGAAGGGTCTTACTTGAGTAGGAACCACCAACCTCTGATGGTCTCCTTCAGTGGACTCAGTGGGTTCACTATACAGGAGCCCACCATCCCAATACATTCTTTGTTTCCCAGGACGTTCACCCTCAATCTGGGAACAGGCCTGTCTCCCAAGGCCTTCTAGAGATGGATACTCATGTTGACTCTTACTAAGCTCTTTCCTATCAGGACCACCTTCTGCAAGCATGCTCTGCAGTTCATGGTGGTCATGCGAGTTGAGAATTTCAGGCAACCCTGCTTCCTCAACAGATTCATGGGCTTGGCCAACTGCCTCCACCTCAGTGGTATATGAGTTAGGAGAATGTTTCCTTTCCCGCTTCTTTGTTTCTTGACTCCCTTAGCCTTGGGTTTCCCCTCTGGCTTTGGCTCAGACTTGGACTTGGCCAGGGTAGCCTTGGTCTGTGACCTAGTGTGGGATCATTCTGATGTATCCACTACAAGACCTAAGTCTCTGAGGTCATTTTCCAGCAGAACATTCGAAGAAAATTGCATTTGTACACTCACAGGTATCCCAACTATTTCACCAGTCACAGCTAGAGTTACAGGCATAACTGGGAACTGGAGAGGGCGTATACCAGCCAACTTGGTGGGCATCAGCAGAGCTCCAGCCAGGTTTTCTGAATTTACCATTGTGGAATCCACCACAGTTCTGCTGGCCCCAGTACACTTAATGGCAGGGTACCTACACCATCAACCAGTACACTATCCTTAAAGTAATGCTTTGCATTATCAAGGATGGATCGAAGCATTTGTCTCAGCTACTCTAGGTTCCCAGGATCACAGAGAAACTAAGACTACTTCAGATCCTATCCCACTGGGGAAGGAGTCTGAAGAGAAGGATGCCCCTGTGAGTATCTATTAATCATTATGAGAGAAGGCCCGATTTACAGAGTGTACCCCAAAGGTTTTACCTTACATCAGAGGTCCCCCTTTGACATGGTTACTTGCTTCACAAGCCACACAAGATCCATTGGGTCTTGAGACATAGGGAGGCTTAGAGTAGCCAGTGTTGTGCTTGGGGTAGTTAGGATTGCTACCATCTACATGGTCTGGTGACGTATCATTCTTAAGTGTTTTATGTCCCTTTTGGGAAGAGGAATTTTCAGATGAACAATCCTTTCTCTTTCTGCTTCTTCCCCTCCTCCTGCTTACTAGAATCATGTTTGTCCTAATGAGACACCCTGTGGGATACCCACAAGTCAGCTACAGTGGCTAAGTTCTTAAGGTCTAACTCTTTAGAGTCCATCAAATTCTTCTTTAGCTCAGGGGACCATGAGACAAAAATGTGCTCAAGCCTAACCAAATGGATCGTGGCCTCAAAAGTGGTGACCTTGTCGCCTTCAACCCAACCAGTCAAGATATTCAATGATTTAATCACATATGTGAACAAAGTACAACCTTCTTTGTTTTGTATGCACTCTACAGCTCTTAAAATATTGTGCCGGAGTATTCCCAAACATTAAAATGAGAGTTTGCTTCAATTTCCTTAAATCTTAAGTCTTTTCTGTCAGCCTTTGACATTTCCACAATAGCACTGCAGCCAGAGTGGGGTAGTTGACTGAGAAAACATGCAATCTTTTCAGCATTCACTACTTCATGTACTTCACAAGCTTACTCAAATGCAGTCAGTCAGTCCATGATGTCATTCTTTCATCATATACACTAAGAAGATCTTTAGGAAACCTAGGATGAGAAGAGAGGCCAGAACTATTCCCAGACCCTCTGATGGAACTATCGGTAGCCATTAACTTGGCAAGCTCTTATTGGTTATCCCTGCTTTTCTGTCTCTCCACATTCTCCAGTTCAGTCTTGGCCGTGCTGAACTCAAGCTCTTTCTCTCTGAGTCTAAGCTTCTGTTCCTTAAGCTTCAGCATGGCTTCTGCTTCAGAGGAGACGGATGAAACATTGGATAGGATATCATCCTTCTCCTCTTCTCTCTCATTGATGACACCAACAGAAAAACTTTTACTGTTACTAGGAGCAGCCCCAGCACCATCTGCATGATCAATAGAGGGGAGAGGTACAATCCTACTGTCTTGCCAATCTATAATCTTTTGTATTCATTCAGTTTTTGCATCAGATGTAGACATACCTCTTTCTACACACAATCAAAAGCAATCAAAACTCACATAATTCTGTGTGACTATAATTTAGGCACTACATCACTGTGCAAAACTGGAGTACCTCATATTTTATCATCACTGGTGTACACCAATATGTTAGAATGGATTTTCTAAATTCTGGCTTGGGGGACAGATGTTTAGGAGACCACCCTTGTTAGATGAACAGAGGAACACTTCTGTGAAGACAGCCAGACCAATTCAAGGTAGCTTAGAGAGCAGTCAAGGCTGAATCTCATGAAGAGTGAGGGTGATAAGGGGTCTCCAGTGAGCACATATTGTGAAACACCAGGAATTACAATTAGACAGTAGAATACGAAAATATACTATTTATTATAGGCCCAATAACAACACTAATGAATATAGAAATGCATTAGAAAAGGCAACACACAGGCAACAACAGGTTCAATCCCCAGGTCCGCGCTTAGAAACCTCTGGGTGTTTAAGCGCGTAATAAATACGTAACTAAGACAAAAAAAACACAACTACGCAACTAAGAAAAACAAACAATTTCTGTAACAGCGCCTCGATGCCTGCGGGCTGTGTGAGCGCTTTATAAATGTAAAAAATAAAATAAAAATAAAATAAAAAAAAAATAAAAAAATAAAATATATATATTTGCATTTTTTGTATATCTTGTCTATTTGGTGGATATGTACAATGAAAAAAGATTCTTAGAAAATTGAGTTCAATTTGGACGCCTATGCATCCCTACACGGTTTTTCATGCAAGCAGTTTTTCACTTTGATTGTGTGTTGTTTTATATCACCAATCATTTTAAATTAGCAACTTAGTTCAGGGAGAGGATGTTTTATCTTTAGCTCTATCTAGTGCTGTTTTTATCAATATGTAAAGTGCATTTATCATTTAGTTGTCAAATGTATTGCAAGTTCCCTCAAAACAATGTGCATTAATCGCAGAATTGTTTTAAATGTAATCGATGGATTTGAAGTATGGGAGAAGGCAATAATTCAAATGTTAAAAATATTATGCCTCATGCCCCATATCCACTATAAAAACTTTCTAGCATAAAACACCAACACATGAATGTGACATCCAGCACTATGCACCTTAAATCGTTTGCACTTGAATTATAAGGAGTAATTTTAACATATAACATAAAGCAACTTAACTCTTTTTTTAAAAAAATGTTTCAAAACTTTTTTCATAATATGTTCGTACAACAATTTTAGAAGGTAATATTTATTCTCGCATTTGCATTAATTACTTATTACTACCTTGCTAAATATACAGGTTGGTATAGTCACAACATATAGGCGCCCGCAAGGGTAACACACTGCCCATGTGTACATATTAGACCACCTACATGTTTCATTATGAACATTCATAATATATATCATGGATTGTATGTCTCTTCTAATGTATAGTTATGCATAGTGATTCGACCAATATGTGAGGCACCCGCAAGGGTTATACACAGCCTCATGTCACAGCATCTGGGCGCCCGCGAGGGTAACACACTGCCCATTAATATCAACATTTTTTGAAACTTATGATATACAGAGATCAGAGTGGGATAGAATACATATTAGAGGCACCCGCAAGGGTTAAGTACCGCCTCTAGATTTAATTCCCTATCACTTGCGATTTTGCAATATGCACTTTATACTATGCACTTTATTGATAGCACTCAGCACTTTATCAAACAACCGGTTTTCAATGTTTACAAAGCATGCAGCACTTTATTACCTATACAACACCTGCATATCTCAATTTTGATATCTGCAACATATATGTTGGAATACAATTTTTTGAGAGCACACTTCAATCCAGGTTGAGACAATGTGTCAGCCCACTTGGGCCGAATTCAACATACCCAGCACAATAGAAAATGGTGTACGATTGTCTTACCTAATTTTATTGACATTGGCAAATACCAAGATGAAACCACATGATTTAATATCAGTGATTCAATATCAGCAATCTCAGGCTTTCCCACTTGGGACATTTGGTTTGATTAAACAAACATGTTTCAAACCGCTACACTGTCTATGAAAATGCAGTGTCTCTTTTAAATGCACTGAACTGTGTTGTTATGCAGGTTCCAACATGGCTGCATTTTTGCCTACCACTTGTTACCTTATCTTAGTGCAAAACATTGAAAAAGGACTCATATACTTGTCTATATAATACCATAGTCCTCTCTCTATGTCACTTACCTGACGAAGCCCGAGTAGGGTGAAACGCGTCGTTCCTTCTTGCACCTAAGACCGGTGCTGCCTCCTTTGTCCATGTATCTTAAACAATAAAGGACACTTTGACTGCACGGAATACAAGTCTGTGTGTGGATTTATTGAAGACATCCAGCCTTTCGCTTCGACCACAGCCGGAGTGCCGATGTAATCCGGATTGGTTCCCAGTCCTCTTTTTCTATATATATATATATATATATATATATATATATATATATATATATATATATATATATATATATATATATATACACACACACTGGAGTCTGTGTGAAAAAGTTAATAACTCCACGACTACCCGTAAAGGAAAACGGTGAATAGGTGAATAGCGTTTATACCACCAACAGTCTTCAGAGATGGCAACCCTAACTTTATAAGCCCATTCCGAAGGTGAATGTAGACTTCTGCTCAATGTTCAATGTGCACATAAAAGTGCACAGTCATATGTAAAGTTCACAAAGTACTTCTTAGGGAGGAGAACACATTTAGGGGAGAATTCTGAAGGGATGAAATGGATTCCAAGAGTCAGGTGAGGATCTGGTGCGATGAACACAGCTGTTCCTGGCTTTCGGAAAGGCTTTAGGGAGCGGATACTACCCCAGCCAAAGGGAAGGCAAAAAATAACCTTCAATACGTAAATGCATTTGGATGAACAAAGGGCCACTGGTAAGTGACTTTTTTATTCACTGCCCTTAGCGCAAGGAATCTCTACTACTCAATACCTAGGCCATCATATCGCCACTCACGCCACCTGATTCGCTGGATGCTGCCTGCCCCTCTACTCAATGCCCCCCTCTTCTCTCTGCCCACCCCTTTCCTACCCACTACCCAGTAGAGCTGTACCACTACTTTGTGGCCCTCTGTTTCCTGCCCGCCACTGTTTATCTGTTCTTTTGTTACCTATGAAAATCACACTGTTATGCATCTGTACTGTTGCATACCTCTGTAAAGCGCTCTGTTATGTATCTGTATTGTTGTATACCTCTCTAAAACGCTCTGATGCTTCTCAAAGCTAGGTCTGCACTTAATAATAATAATAATAATAATAATAATAATAATAATAATAATAATAATAATAATAATCATAATAATAATAATTGGCAGGTCTAGAGGTGGCCACCAGATGTACGATTTCCCGGGTTCCAGGTTCACAAGCGCTGTGGGTGCTGACACAGGTCCGGTTGGGGACAGAAGCTGTTAATCTTGATTCAGATGAAGAACGAAGAAAACACAATGCGGCAGGACTCAGGGCACTGGAAAGAACGCAAGAAAACCACCTTTGGTGACTGTTACTGTTGCACAGTGACGCAGGAGGACCCAACTCACACGTTATGATGCAGCCTTCTATCTCGTGGCTCAAAGGTGCTGGGCCAACAAAATTCGCCAGAACGGTGGGTGCTTTATTGGATAAGCAGGGATTCGTCAAAGTCTTGGATTGAAAGTCAAAACGGCAACGCTCCTGCATGGAAACTAATGATTGAGCTGGACAGTCCACTGGATGGCCCAGAACACTTCTGAACAGACTCACTTGCAGGATTACCAGGAGACGTTGAAAGTGATTGGTCCCACCACTCCAAAGGTTCAAAGCACCTTTACAGGCATTCGGGGATCAATCACAATGCAGGGCTCCACCGGGACAACAACAGGATTCGAGTGCCAGTCCTCTTCAGTCCATCTCAGGACTGTCCTTCATTCTGCTCGGCTCCTCAGGATACTTGGTTACTTATGCAGTTTGGTGCTGACCTGTTGCTGATCTGCTGGAATGAATGCAGGATCCCTCCTCTTACTTGAGACTAAAATAGATCTTGAGACTAAAATAGATCTTTTTAAGCTGGTGAGGAAAATTAAACTCAAGGTTTTTCTTTGATGAGCTGGAACCACCAATGAATAGAGACCCTAAGGAGGAAGTACTACAAGAATTCAGAACTAAAAGTAGTTTGAGGCCACCGGTGAATATGCCTTCTATTGACATTTTTCAGAAACAAACACTCAATGATCTCAAAAAGATTTCCTACAAGTGTCCGAAATACAGCAATTTAAAACCGAGCGAGTTGGACATACTCAGAGATTTATTTGCAGATGAACAAATCACCATTAGACCAGCAGATAATGGGGTTGCGCTGGTTATTATGAACAGTAGAGAATATGATAGTTAATGTAATAGGCAACTTGGTGATACCAATACCTATGCTAAACTAGATGGAGACCCAACTGCAGATATCATGCGACAGCTGGAGAAATTATTGGACAAAGCAGAGGAACTGGAGTGGATTAATGACAAAACCAAAGCTTTTCTACTGAACAGGCATCCATGAATACCGCATTTCTATACACTTCCAAAAGTACACAAACAACCCACGCTCCCACGTGGCAGACCTATAGTGTCTGGTATAGACAGCTTACTACAGCCACTTGGTCAATATATAGATTTCTTCCTTCAACCGCTGGTACAAAAAACATGTACCTACACTAAAGGCACTGCACACATTTTGGACCGCCTGAAGGACACTGGCTATATAAATAATTCAATCATGTTTACAATTGACATTAAGTTCCTCTATACATTGATCCTTCTTGACATGGGGCAAGAAGCAATAGAATGGTTTCTTGTGAATGAAGAAGGAGAAATTAAAGCAGTGAACGAGTTCATTATGGTTCTATTTGAGTTTATTGCAGAGAATTCCTACTTCCAATTTAAGAGCATGTTTTTTTCTCCAAACTCCGGGAACATCAATGGGGACAATGATGGCCCCATTTTATGCAAACTGTTTTATGCATAAGTTTGAACAGGAACATATTTTATCACAAGGGAATTGGAAGGAGAGCATAACACTTTGGACAAGGTACATAGATGACATTTTTGGAATGTGGACAGGGTCATCTGATACACTACACCAATTCTTTATATATCTGAATACCATAGACTCAAGGATACAATTCACTTACGAGAGTTCCTCAACTGACATTTATTTTTTAGATGCAGCCATACATGTCAAGGAAGGTAGGTACAAGACAAATATTTATCGCAAAGAAACAGATCGAAACAACTTGTTACACCAACTCAGCTTCCACCAGGCGAGTCTACTCAGGAACCTACCGTACAGCCAAATGAGACGAGTAAAACATATTGTTAACAATCCCATACTTGTGACAAAGAAATTGAAATAATGGGAAGAAAGTTTGAAGCCAGGGGCTACAAAGAAACACAGATTACAGCAGCGAAAGAACACCTGTCACTACAGGCGCTAGAATCACAAGGAAGAGAAAAACCAAAGAAACGGGATAATCCTATGATGTTCGTATCATGCTATTCTCTACAGAGTAGTCGGATAAAAGCGGCCTTACTTAAGAACTGGCAAATACTGAGGAATGTCCAAGGGTGGAACATCTATTCAAGGACAACCCCATTTTGCATGTAAGAGGAGCAGGAATTTAAGAGACAGATTGGTCAAAACAAGACCTATGATGCAACAACCTCTAACACAGAGGGCAGGCACATACCCGTGTCTGCACTGCAGTAACTGTAACTTCATCACTAAGGGCAATATCATCAATCATCCCCACACAGGAGAAAAGATTCAATTAAGGAGTTTTGCAACGTGTGATACCATTAACAGAATTTATGCTATAAAATGCCCATGTGGCGTCTATTAAGTTGGACAATCAATGCGACCAGGCCGAATTCGATGGAATGAACATAGATCATGTATACGTACAAACAATAAAAACTCTGCAGTAGCGACACACTGGGAAATGGAAAAACACAACATCAACCAAATCAGGATTCAAGTCCTGGAAGTGGTTAAACCAAGAGCCAAACATGAGGACATTACTAGGAGACTCAACCAACGAGAGACCCATTGGATATATAGTTTGGACTCAATAAAACCGGGCGAAATTAATGAAGAAATAAACTATGTATGCTTTCTATAGCACGCAACAAATGGGGAGAAGGAAATGGATAAGGCTCTATGGACCTTGAGTACTGACTTATGAACTTTGTCTGATTTTTGATTTTTTTCTCATTTTTCATCTAAACATCTGAAGCTTGTAAATTTGAATGATGATTGCAGTATCTACTATGGGGTGACATTCCCGTTTGGGACTTGTGTCGAGGCGGGACCTAAGGGTGAGACAGCACCCCAATATTATGAATTATACATTCTAATTAACACTGTTGTTATATATTCTTGCTCTGAAATGTCAGATTGTTTTTTAATAACTTTCAATGTTTCTTTATGTATCCTAATGTGTGGATTATGCACATTGGGAGAAGCGCTTGGTCAGCACACACGGAGGGAGGGAAACCCTGTATCTAATACATGGGATCTGGGGAACGTGCAGCGATATGCCCAGTAGCACTTGCTTTACTGAGATGGTTATTTGAATCGTATTCAGTTTACTTATATCGGGCCCATAATATAGTAATGCTCATAATTATCACATTACAATGTATATCATACCGATACCGCTGACACTTTAAATGTAATTGGAGCCGGCGGCAACGCTGGGGCGCAGTGAATGCGAGAAAGTGAAAGTAACTTTCTCTCTCAGACCTGCGCATGCGCGGGTCGCTAAGCAACAGGAGCTAAACAAAGAAAACCAGCGTCTGGCCAGGACGCGGGATTTCGCAGCGAGGAACGTCGCGCGACGTGTATGGATAACACAGGTAAGCAGAGATAAATGGACAGCACAAACAATAGTTTTGGGAATACGTGGGACACACAAACCTAATTATGGTGATGTGATTCTTCACAGGATATCTTTGAGAGCATAGTACTGAGGCACAGCGGAGTGACACAGGACGGAATGCAAATGGTGCCACTGTATAAACAGGTACACAATATGCATTACGAGTACCAAAACACCATAGACAAGTGGTCTACCATGAAGCTTACTTGCATTTTATCTTTTGTTTATTTGTGGTGATTTACATTCTTGAATCGGAAATAACTGGATAATCTACGAAAATGGTATGTGTTTACATTTTCTTGATGTTGATTCTTGAACAACCATGATTTTAATGCCACTAGCACTTTGAAATATGGGTGTATGTGTTTTTATGAACAGCACCGTTAACAAAATGATATGATATGAATGATTCTGGACTGATTTTCCTTTGAATGTAACACTGGAATGTGGTTAATATTGGTTTTTGACATGACAAATGTTAGCTGGTTATTTTTGTATGATAATATAACATGACGGTGACAGTGCCTAGAGCCCTGATGACGGACAATGTCCGAAATGCATTGGCATAATACACTAACAGGCGCTATATCAATAAAGGACACCTAAACCTCAGTAATAAAATAGAAAATAAGATTCTTCATGATTTTCCAATGAGTACTGAGTGATGATTATCAAATAAATATTACTACACCGATTCAAAATCTGAGCAGCTCCATTTGGAGAGAGTGGGGCGAGAGCACATCTAGGGCCAGATTGAGTTCTGATCCCTTTTCTATTGTTCATACTTTACCTTGTGCCAGGGTCTCAAGGTGTGCCCCAAATATACAACATACATATGTAACAAGACCAAATAAAAGGAACTTAAACAAACATAGCTTTGCCCACCCCTCCCAATACAGCATGTTAGACACCAGCCACAGTGAGGACCCGTACATGCTAAACGCGGTAAGGCTGGGTAAAAAGTTATACAAATTAAAGTAATTAAAGTAAAAGCTACTACTGCCACCAGTCTGTTCTAAGGCATATTGTACAATAACCCACACATTCCTTAGAGGGTGTCTAGGACCATAAAACACAATGTCCCACTTTTGCAGTACTGTAAGGTACTTTGCGCAATGATAAAATGTTATCAAAAAAGTGGCAACAAAGTCGAAAGACTAAGAGAAACAAAGTGTCTCTGCAATGACAGCCTGAAGGATGTGTCAGTTCCCCCATAACAATAAGTTAATGTCCAGTGGAGTGCAGCTGACGGTTGTGCTTCACTTTAAAAAGTCATGTTAGGATACAGAAACAAATGCAAAAAATATGGGAGTCCATAGACTATGGAGGAAAAGTCACTTCAAGAGAAATCTTTTCTAACACCTGAAACCAGATTATGGTCATTAATTTTCTTACATAGCTATTCGATATAAGTATCACGTAGTTGTCCATTATAACCTCAGTACTATATTAATGTAGAGGATAAACTTTGACAGGTGATTCAAGCTCATAAAAATATGCTTAGAGAAAATGAGTTTATTCAGCACATACTTTGGACATTCGGAAATTAAATTTGTCTCAGAAAACTAATGAGCAAGACTGATATCTGACAGAGAGCTTTTCAAATCGCATAACCATGGAATTTTCTTGCCAGTATATTCATTGATCCAGATTGAAACCAATATATCTGCTTGTGCAAAAGGAAGTTAAAAGAGAATAAGGTAAAGACTAGTCTCATAATATAACAATTCCTACTCAGTAGTTAAATGTTAAATGTTAAAAGTATTTGTACCGCGCACCGTCACCAACGGAATTGGTCCCCAGGCACTCTGGCAGATCTGTAAATGATAAGGTGGGGGTGGGGTGGGTTAGTAGGTGAAGAGCGAGTAGGATAGTGAGAGGAGCGGTGTTCTGTTGGCAGCTTCAACTCGGTATACACCAGATGCTGAGGTTTGGTGCGGGTATTGGATCGTTGACAGGCCGCATGTGCTATTGGTCCGGCTTATGTGTTGTTGCAGTGTTGTGAAGTGCGTGCAGCTTGTTGTGCGAGAGATGGTTGTGTGGGTTTTTTGAGTGAGATAAGTATACAGAGTTTGAGCTTATATTTGTTAGTGGGTTACCTGACCTTTGGCATGCTAGCATTTGCAGTTCTGTCCCAGTGTGGTGCCAGTTGACCCCCACAACTCTATCTGGATGCGCTGCGGGCCAATGTTCAGAACTCTATCCGGGTGTGGGCAAGCCAACATTCATAGTCCCATCCCGATGCGGCGCAAGCTAGCGTTTAGAGATCTGTCCAGGTGGGGGCATGCTATTATTCGCAACCCTATCTGGATGCTATGCAGGCTGGTGTTCAAAATTCCAAGTGTGGCACACGCCAACATTCAAGTTTCATCTAGGCACGGGCTTGCTATCCTTTAATCAATCCCATCTAGATGTGACGCAGGCCAATGTCTACAATTCTATGTGTGGCCTGTGCTAGTCTTCAGGTTTCGCATAGGTGCGGGCATGCTAATTTTCGAAGTCCTATCTAGATGCGACGCTGGCTAATATTTCACAAATCTATCTAGGTGTGGGTATGTTGGCATTAAGCTTTCACCTAGGTGCGGGCATGCCAACATTCATGGTCTTATCTAGATGCGATGCAGGCTGATATTCTCAATTCTGTCTAGATGTAGACATGCTAATATTCACAGTTCTGTCTAAGGGCGGGCATGCTTGCATTCAAAGTCCCCTCTAGATGCTTCGCGGACCAATGTCCACAATTCCATCCACGTGTGTCCATGCTAATATTCTCAATTCTATCTAAATGCGTCTGCCGGTCTGGATATGGTGCGTCTGGTACGTGCGAGTGGGTGAGTCACTTGAGGGTTTTCGTCTGGGTCTAAGTATGTGTTCAGTCTCTGGAGCCTTACTGTTGTGGTGATTTTCCAAGTTGAGGAAACCCCCAAGATAGCTTTACGAAACGCTGTCTCAGTAAGAGCAATTTGATCAAAAGCACTAATAGGCCAGACACCAGCACCATATATAGCAAGAAACACACTTATAGCTTTGTAGACTTTTGGAACTGGAATAACAGCCTGCCCACCACATGTTGGAAAGAAACGCAAAATGCCCATATTACATTGTTTCAATCTACAGGCAATAAGGTCTGAGTTTGCCATGACCTTGATACCGAAAACCTCACATCTAAGGTAATCAAAATATTTTACTCTCATGAGAGCTTCCTTAACCACATAAAATACAAGGATTAGTTTATTAGTTGCTCTATGATCCATCTGAGCATGAGATTTATTTCTATGAATTATCATAACCTTAGATGTCACAAAGTCCACCTACTTTTGAAGAGTGATAGGGGTCCCACCTAGGAGCGCCGTACCGTCTTCATATGTTAGGGTCGGATGACGTTGGTTTTGGGCCATGGGAACATCAACTGTGCCTTCTTTAAAAACCAATCTAGCTCAAACTATTAAAAAAAGTTCAAGGAATATTACACACCCCTGACAGACAACTTCATTAATTAAAAATGTAGGCGTACATTCTCCACCACTACTATACATAATGGAAACCTCCGAGTACAGTTGATACAGGATGCTCAAGACCTCCAGGTCAATGCCCAAATTAAGTAAATGAATTACTTAAGCTCTGTCCACTTTATCAAATGCCTTGGATAGATCCATACACGCAAGGCACAATGAACCTTTATTGTTCCCACATCATTTGTCAATAAGAAAAGTGAGTTGAAGACAATGTTCTACTTTGCCCATCTCTAAACGAAAAACCAGTTAGGCTCCTTGTAGCACCCAATTGTATAATTCAGAACAAATTAGCTGAGCTTCCCTAAAATTTTGAAAGAGATGTCACTCAAAGAAATGGGCCTATAACAGGTAGAATTATCACATTCTCCCTTCTTAAAAATTGTAATGATGGTACTAAGATCCCACACATCTGCGTTTCATTAGTAGACATCACAGGGACAACGTCAGGGTCGGGGGCCTTCGTAGAAGCAAGATCTTGGATAAATTTAATAACCAAAAGCAGTGTGAAATCCTCTGCTAATTTCCCAAGATTGGTCTATATCTTGCCATGGACTCTAGCACTATTATCCACAGAACAAAATAAGGTACTAAAATGTAGAAAGCCTTTACCTTTTGCAATATTTCCATTAGTTACCTCTCCACTTGTATAAACATTAGATCTCCTCCAATCAGACACCAAAGCATCTTAGAATCTTTTGCCTTGCAGTGTGTTAACAATTCAATTCATATGGCACTTTCATGGACACGCGTTGCCTTGTGCATCACAGTTTTATCATTTAAATGGGCTTCTTTCACCACATTCCTGTCTACCTGTTTGTTTCTCTGGGCTGTAATTAAATCCCTTTTTTTGTTGACATTCTTTTGAATACCATGTTGTTTGGCCTACCTCAACACTTCTATGTGTATTAGTTGTAAAAACCTGTTTAATAACAGGATTTAATTCATCAAAAGCTTCCACCATGCGTTCTTAATTAACATCATCGGAAAGCTATTCCAAAATGTGATCTGGCCATCCTTAAACACCTTCCTGGATAAAGGTCTTTCATTTTGTGGAGTCCATTTAAATATTCTCTTATTAGTGGTGGTTGAAACCAAGGGAGTCTTATTATCATATGTCTCTGTCATCTGTGAACCAATGTTGATGTTTAATAACAGTGGATACTGATCACTTTCATTTGTATCAATGATCTCTAAATCAATCACTCGGTGATGAAGAAGTCAATGTCTGCATCATATTTTCTTTTAAATGTTTTCTTGGTAGGTCTATATGATTCTGCTCTGCCATTAATGCAACATAAATCCAAAGCTCAATAGGTTTCTCCTCTGGGTCCACCCACTTTTTGCCCTTGTGTGGGTAAATCCTTTCATGACCTCCCCCTGGTTGGAAAATGTCAGCCTGATAACATTGCCACTCAGTACCCTTGAAGCATGTCGAGCTTGGTCACCAACTCCAGCTAACAAAAATCCCACATTGCCTTGGGTCCAAGACACCTGGGTCTGGCAACTTCATTAACTCTCTAATGTATCGTGCAGGCCTACCAGTCCTTTTCATGTCTACCTCTTTCAATTCCCTTAGCCATACTCTCCTTTTATTTCCCGACCACAATCAGATGGTCCATCATTGCTTGTAACACTGCATCCAGGCTCTTTTAATTGGTCGTACACTTTTCATCTTCCTCATGTTCTTACCTGTACTCTCGGATATGATTTCCTCACATCTCTGCCACAGTGTGGTATTTCAGTAAAAGAGGAAAGCTGCCCTCATAGTGAACTATTGCATGTGTAGGACACAATCCAGTTAAAATCCCCACAGCTCCAAATTATTGAACTCTGGGAGCTAGAATTGAGGGTTCGATCACTTTGAAGACTGTGGACAGGTCTAGAAATGCAAGCATTGGTGCCCTCTTACCATCTTCTGGTTTCTCTTGCTTCGGGTGATATATGTGCAGGCTGAAATATGCTTGTGTTCTGCTAGTAGTTTATTTTCTTCAATGTGCTGCAGGGGTTGGAGGTCATCTGCATGATCAGCCACTTGGGCTATAAGTCAGTTGCTCTAGTAGAGGGATTAAGAGTGTGCTTCCTTAAGTTTTGAGGGTTTTATACTTTAGGAGAACAATTGACTATTGAGCCTTGTGTGGCCTCTGCTGGTGTGGTTCGGAGAATTCCCTGAAAAATGTTCAGAGGCATGAGCCTGCGGTGGAGCCTGAGATCATATATAATGCTACGAGGCCTTGGAATTCCATTTGCAGTAAAGGCATACAAGGGGATCGTGGGGACGGAAGGTGGTGCACAGCAGAGGCTGTGATAGCTCAGAACGATTGGCAACACTAGTCGTAATGTGACTCTGCTGGTCAATGGCCTTGGAGTGGATGCGGTCAAGGGGAGAATTGCTAAGGGTTTGGGAATGGGATGAAGTAGTGTTCTAAGCCAATGGACTGTGTAACTCACCGATCAGCTAATACAACTCCTTTGTTGGGAAGTATACCAAGGTGATCCTGTTGGAGTAGTACTATTTTTTGCTTTTGTGAAAACGTACAGTAATATCTAAGCTGGGAATTATAGTTTAGCCTGTTAATTGCAGAGTGCTTTGCATGTCATTTGTGCCTGATGGTGTGGCCCATAGGTTTTAATCTCCGAACCCATGGGGAGGGGGGGGGGCACTTGGCATTCTGCTTTAAGTTTGAAATCTTGACAGTGATAGGATGTGCTAGCAAGTTGAAGAATTCAATGAGTAAACTGTCTAAGGCAGAGGTGCAAGGATGGTCGGCCAGGAGAGCAGATAATGCCAGCTGCAAATCTACCAGTTTATGTTCTAAAATGAGAATCTCCTTGCTATCGCTCCACGTATGTACTTTTCCAGTCGAGTGTGAGATGTTTTGAGTAAGGGATTGGAAATGCAAGGGGGTTAGAAGGTGGTCCCTCCACACGAGAGGGCATGATTTGGAGAATTCCATGACATAAGCAGAACTGATAATGTCATCCAGATTGTGACTTCCTGAGTGTGTTGGGCTATGACAGGTTGATGGCAATCTACTGCTTCTAATTTGCTCAATAGGTTCTACGTCAGAACATAGATTTGTCTGGACAGTCAAACCAGATGTTGGAGTTTTCTGGGATGTTAACTAGGGATGCAAAAGAAAGATTTCTGGTATAACATCACTCAACTAAGCAGTGCACATGGATTTGGAGTCTCTGAGTCAATACACAAGGAGACAGGATCAAGAATTAGAGTCAAAGGGCTGGAAATCGATCAGGAGCCTTTCAAAGGTTGGTGTCTGGAAAGATGGGTTACATCGGAACAGCAGTTTTTTTCTTTCAATACCACCACAGTGCATCCAGCCCTATTTACCAATGGTAAGTTTGAAGCTGGTCTGGATTAATCATGGGGTCAGGCCCCTTATATTCAGAAAAAACATGTTTTGGCGAGGAACATTTGGTCTTTTTCTCACTACTCCTACCCCTCCAAACTCATCCTTTGCAGATAGCCCTTTCCCTGTGTTATGTTACATCTGACATATTCGATACTGTGCCAAATTACAACATACATGGTCTCAAAGCAACAAGGCTTGCATGGAAATTGGCATAATGCATCCCCGTCCAGGGTATCCAGGCTACAGTGTGAGGAGGAAAGGAAAAGAGAAGAGGTGAAGCATTGGTGGTGAGGACACCGGCAATACAACAGGGGATTTAAAACCTAGGTTGGGGAGTTTAAAGGAAGAAGGATTGTGTGTTGCTATCTTAAGGGCGTGCCGATCCTGTCCAAGTATAGTATAGATTAGGATTTCAGAAATTAGGAGGTGTCCGAAGGGGGAGGAATATTTACACAGGGACAGTTTCAGAGATATACACAGGTATTCACACAAGTAGAGTAAGGCTGTGTGATCAAGTGCTCAGGATTACCCTTGAAATGTGTTAGCTTTTATTTACCGAGAGCATGTTCAATTTTTCCCACAAATCCAACTTCCAAGCCTAGTGGCCAGGAATTGTCAAGTTAAGAAAATAATGTGAATCTGCTAGAAGACAGACAAGATAAGTAGATAGGAAAAGACCAGATGTCTGCCATTCCATATGCAGTGAAAATCTTCCATCTTTTCCTTAGACCAGAGGCCCAAAACCTGCACGAAGAGCAATAGACCGGGATGCTTATAGGAACTACAGGCAAGCTTACCTGGCAGAGGCATTGCTGGGGGGGCTGAGGGGGCTATGGCCCCAGGGTCTTTTGGATGTAGCCCTGAATAGAAGCTCAGGGGCTACAACCAAAAGGCTATTGCTAGCCCCAAGTCCCGACAATCCTGACATTTGCTTAGCCCCATATCTTTTCCAGACCTAGCAACACCCCTGCCTTAGGGAGGGCTTTTAACTGTAAGACCTCTGGGAGCAATGCCCTGAAACTGTCTTCCAGGAAGTTCTTGAGCTCTGCCAGGAGCTGTTGGGATGGTTATAGTAGTGTGGGAAGCTGGGTTCCTCGTGGGCTGAGGCTCTCTTGGTAGGTAACCTGCATAATCCAGCATCTTCTGCCCTTTTTTGTCTTGGTTGAAGTTATTTTGTTCTTTTAAAATATAGTAGCGGGGGATTCTGGGTCCAACGGGTGTGTATAGTCTGCTTGCGAACTTACGTTTGAATGCCCACTTCATGCCTCTGTAATCTTTCTGCCCTTGATTCATCTGCCTTCCTGCTTTTGTGCCTCTCAGTAAAATCATAATTAGCATTGTCCATATAAGCTGCACATTATCTGTCTCAGGTTGGTTTACCAGGGATCTACGTTAAAATACCCAGAAAAAACACACAACCAGGCCCCAAATAACACATTTTTTAATCGAATTTCGACAATTTGTTTTTCATATTTTGCCATTTGTATTTTTGAATGGGGGGCTCCCCTCTACCCCCCACCCCACCGCATCTGCCACCGTAATTTATACCTGAACCCAACCCCCATCATTTATTTGTAAAAAGAAAAGTGCTATTATTTTCGACCTTGCTTTTGCATTCGTTTTTATGAGGCAATACCTTTTGCCAGACCTACTTGCTTCTGCCAGACTCAGTGGCTGATTGTTCTCCATACCTCCCCCATGCCTTGACCCCTTACATTATCTGGACTTGGGTTTGGTATACGCTTTCCCCATGAGGTTAGAATAGCCAGTAGTATAGCAGACCTGAAATACACTTAGATAATGTTGTGAATGTGGCCAGTAGTATAGCGGGCCTGAAATACACTTAGATAATGTTGTGAATGTGGCCGAGGTGTATTTTAATGTCTGCACATTTCTAAAAATTACATTTAAATGAAGCAATTACACAATCCCTTCCCACACTCCTTTCTAAATGGGGAAAGCCCTTGCTGCACAACTATGACACTTTAGGACTCCGCTGCCACTAATTACCTGGTTATCTGGATTGAGTTTGCCCTGCATTGACCATAGACCGGAGTTAGTACTTGAATTTAATGGGTGATCCTTAATACCCCATGACTTAATAATGTGTCTCTCCACCATTTAGCCAAAATGGAAGCCAACTTGCAGTAGGATGCCGCCTTAGAATACCTGCTCCTATGAAAAAAAACTCCTGGCATGTTTAACCTTTTATTAATTGATGAAATCATACACTCTATTAGCCCATTCAAAATATCTTCCATCCTGCTTCAGACTAGTCGGTGGTCCCCAACCTATGTACCGATGTGGCGTTATGCCCCCAGTTCAAGGGCTGGAATGGGGGTAATGGCCCGGCAGCCCAAATTAACGCCCCGAGTGAAACGAGGGGCATTAACGTGGGTTCTGGGCCGTTAGCCCCATTCCAGCTCTTGTAACGGGTACTTAAATCCATCTGCACCTTGGATTAACAAAGCGGTAAACCGCAGTGCTAAAAAAATAGGATTTTCCTTCGTTCAACAACATGCCGTGCAAATCACATTGAACCAAGGAATATCCTTTACAAAAGATGGACGTCATTGAAAGGGAAGGCAGGGCTCCATATGGAGCCCCTCTTCCCTTTCCATGGCAGCCTCCGAGTGGCAAGGGGAAGGAGCGGATGCAGCGGTAGCACCCGCCGACACCGAAATAAGGTAAGTAGTGGGGGTAATGTGTGAAAAGAAAACAAAAGGGGGTGGGGGAAGATGGTGGCATGGGGAGCCGGCATGGAGCGCAGGCTTTCAGCGGCGGTTCAAGCCTGCCTTCCTAGCCACCTGAATGCTGGCACCCCGCCGCCAGGGTGCTAATTACAAATAGTCATGTTGCGCCCCTAATATTTTTTAGCCAACAGCAGTTTTCATACTGGAACTTGAAAGCCCATATTCCTATTAGGAGGAATCAATGCCTCACAATGGAAAGTCATCTTGGCGGAACGTCCACGACCAAGTGGAGTTGGATACACATCGCATTGGGTCACTCAGAGGCTATGTAATGCCCGGCTTTGCCCGTGCACCCCTCATTCTTTTGCCAACACTCCTGCTGGCAGCTGTATGCATTGGCCTCAGATTCTGTGAAGCAGACATTGGGCCTCATTACGAGGTGGGCGGTAAGGGATTACCGGCACCGCTAAGGGCACTGGTGCTGGTAATCCCTTACCGCCCTACTACGAGTTCTCTTTGCGGGTCCTCCCGTAACACCTGGTTTTTCCAGGCGTTAAGGACGGGACCCGCAAAAGGACTCTGGAGCTAATAACGCTATCGCAATTTGCGGTACCGTTATTAGCGCCTTCCCCATTCCCATTGAGGCTCAAATGGGAATGGGGAAGGGCCCTGATGAATGGGGAATTACCGGTCCCGCCAACCTTGGAATGGACCGGTAATTGCTCCATTCACCAGGGCGGAGTCGGTACAATTTTGGAGGCAGCCATGGCGCCAACCTCGTAATGAGGCCCATTCTCTTTGTAAACTTCTGACCCACCCTAAACAAAGCACATCCTATGCCCATTGTTTTAAAATGGCCCACTTATTTTTCTCTACCCCAGGTTCAAGAAAGGTCATGTAGATTGGAACAGCACGTTTGCCAATTAACGACTGGATAAATAATTAAATAATACAAATTTGACATTTATATAGCGCTAGGAACCCTCAGGTATCTGAGCGCTGCTTATTATTACCCAATGTGTGGTGCTCATTTATCGACCTCGGAAGGATGAAAAGCTGAGTTGGGCCCTGCCGGGATTCGAACCTGCGTCAGCAGGCTCTGCACAGATGTCAAAGCGAGCGCTCTACTCGCTGTGCTATCAGACCAGAAAGACGAAACAGAGGGCCAGATGGGTAGGAAGGGTATTACAGTCTTTACTGTTGATCTGTTGCCAACACATCAACAGTAAAGACTGTAATACCCTTCCAACCCCTCTGGCCTCTCCTTTTCCTACTCCCTTTCGCCTGCCTGTGATCTGTTACACACTTCAGTCAGCCTATGAAGTAGAAGCTGGTATGTGTTAATATGGACAGGGGCCTGCAGGCTTTCAGGCTAAAATACAACCAACGCTTTCTAAAACAAAACCAACCCAACGCTCAGTGTGCCATCACAAGTATACGGCATATTTAATTAGCCAGATGTTTCATGCATCATCAAAAACCATCCTGCGCGCGCCCCTCCTGGACATGTTTAATGTCTCACGCAGGGTGTAGAGGTCATAGGTCAAACGGCAGGAAGTGCTCTGCAGGGCTGATCCGAAAAGCAGATGCTCAGGTGGACATGAGCAAATATACTGCGCACCGACCTAAGGACGGGTTGCAATTGCGGAAGGGAGCAGGGTGCAGCCACACGTGTAACACATTGCACAATGGTGAGACCGCTCAAGTTACTACGTGACTATGTGCACCCTGGAGAGAACAACACGAGCAAGGGTGAAGTAAGAGGAAGGGACAGGGGGGGATGTTTGCAAGCATGGGAAGAAGGTGAGGCAGGGCAAAGTCATGTGTCAGTATGGCTGCATGGTCGTCCATTATTTACAGACTATCCTCTAGAGAGATGCAACACAGAAGAGTTGGTGTTGCGCTTATGTATGCACTTGGATTCCAAGAAACGTATGGAATATTATAGAGTGTGCCCCCCAGTATCTGCACACACTGTTCCTCTTTGCCGCATTGCTGCCCACATTAGGAGAGGTTCCCCTGCACATCAATCGAGGTCCCGTATGAAGAGAATAACTTGTATGACTGTTTTCCGGTGCAGGAAGTTTGACAGTTGCTGACACTGGCTTGCACAGCTAATCGACAGAGAAAATGGAAACTGGGACAGCCAGTTGGGCTACTTGGTGCACACCATTTTCTGACCTCGGAGGTGGGGTGGGGGGATTGTAATAATTTACTTTCACAAAAAATGCACTTTACATAGCCGTTTTGAACACTGAACTAATTGTTGTGACGCTGGGTCTGGCCAGAGAAAGCGTGTAACTCTCTCCCAGAGCTAGAAGTGATATGCACTACCTCAGAGTGAGTCTCATGTGAATCACATGATCCGTCTTGCAGAGTGTGCCGTTCGCATGTTGTGTATGGCTGTGTCTATTCTCTCCCCTGTCATCATTCTCTAGACTCCCTTTACATCCAAAAATAACTCAAATAAAAAAATGGCAACAACCTAACCGGGGACTGCCTTTCTCACCACGACTCAACATGATTTAAAAAGTATATTTTGTGTTGTAAGAACTTGACTGGATCTTAAAAATCGAGTAAATGCTATTTCTACAGGCCTGAGTGATTTCCTAAAATGTCTATCAGCACTTGCACTTTTAAAATAATGTTGAGGGTGTCGAAGATGACGGCAGAACCTTGCAGTTTCAGGCATATGTATCTTTTTTTTTTTGCAGAGCGCGCTAGGAGATATGTTTGGGTGGAAGAGTCAATGGAAGTTTGTAGGGAGTAACCTAAAAAAACCCTCAAGCAAGATGCCAAGGCAAATGAGAGGCACGTTGTGCATCGCAAAGCTTTTAGTTGGCACCAGGGTCACACGGAGTGATAATGCCAACAGCTTTGGGGAAGAGCAGCTTCTTACAAGGAGAAGATCGTTTAAAAAAAGAAATTATAATAATGGGGCCTACAACCCCAAAGTGGCCTGCCACAGGCGCCTAAATATTAGTTTACCTATTTATCGTTTTTTATTTATAAGCCTGATCTCATTGACTTTGAAAATATAGACATTATATGGGTAAAGTAATGTAATTGTTAAAGGACATTTGTACCGGGCACTATCACCACCAGAGTGGTCCTGGCACTCTGGCAGATCGTCAAAGGAAAGGGTGTGGGATGACTTAGGGCCTCATTATGGGTCTGTCGGTAACCGTGCCGGCGGAACCGGCAGGTTGCCGCTGGACCCGTAATGAATTACCAGCACCTGACTGCCCGGTGACACTAGGCTATTCCGAGTTCGGCGGCCAGGAAGTCAGGCACCGGTAATTTTGTAATTCCCCATTCCCATTGAGTCCCACAGGCATAGGACTCCATGGGAATGGGGAAAACGGAAGCACCGGCACCGCTAATAACGGTGCCAGTGTTTCCGTGAAACTCCATGGGAGGGTGCCATTCCGCCCGCCACGTCTGAACCTGGCGGGTGGGACGGCACCCGCCCATAGGAGTCATAGCATGCCGGTCCAGAAACAATGGTGACGGTAGGCTTACAGGTACCGTTGTTACCGGACCGGCACACTCATAATGAGGCCCTTAGTAGGACTGAGCAGGAAAAGTGCAAGAGAGCAGTGATGTGCTGTTGGCAGCATCAGTTCGGTTTGCACCATTCGCTGATCTTAGGTGTGCTTTTTGTTTAGTAGCCATTCGGGGTCATTCCGAGTTTGGAGGCAGCCAGCACCATGGCTGCCTCCAAACTCAGGTCCCGGTCCGGTTAGTCAGAATGGGGATTTACCGGGACATTCCGACCTATGCAGACCTGGTAAGTCCCCATTTTGAAAACCATTCCCCATTCCCATTTGAGCCCCCATAGGGCTCAATGGGAATGGGGAAGGAGGTAATAACAGGCCCGCAAACTGCAGGCCTGTTATTTGCTCTATGGTCCCTTAACGGGTCCCGCTAAGGGCGGCTGGTAAAACCAGCCAGCCCTAGTGGGACCCGCTAAGGGACCTCGGAATGCTGCGGTAGGGGTTTAACAGAACCAGCATCCTTACCGGTGCCATTAACCCCCTACCGCCATACTCAGAATGACCCCCATAGTTTTCTTTTGCGCAATGCTATGTGTGATTTGATTTGTTGTTGCGGAGTAGTGAAGTTTGTGCGGTTTGCTGTGGTTTAGAGGTATGGTTGTGTTTGGGCAATTTGTTATAAAAACAAACTTATTAACATATTTAAATGCTATTTAGGATGCTGTGGCGGAAGGTTACCCAGGCAGGGCTGTGGGCATTATTTCATTTTTTAAGGAATGCGCCTAACTTCCATTACAACAACACTTTACAATAGTGGGATTGTGTACTGATTTAAAGGTGCAACACTATTTGAAAGACATGTACGTGTACACCATAGGGGAAAATTAAGAACAAATTAAAAGAAGAGTGTACCTCAGCTTAAAGGGTAAAGAACAATCTGAAACATCAAACAAGATGGGTATCCCCTAAACCATGGAACTGGGGAGCAACAATAAGACAACAAAAACCCCGAAGGGGAGAAGTTCACATGGAGGAGTACTATATTAATTTAAGTACCCAATTTATAGGAATAGAGGTGGAAAGGAATAGTGGCCCAATCATAACAGATTCATATTTTCATATTTTAATAATCATCAAAAAACATTATAAAATTACATAGTACATAAACAGTATAACAACAATAAAATAGATGAATTAATGTTAGTATAAAATACTTGTCCAGTCTAATATATTAAACCATTCAATCGCAATTTAATTACCACAATTCATGACCCAGTATTAATCAAGGTAAAGCATCACTATCTTCATATTTTTGAATTTCATTCGAATGGTAAGGATGCTATAGAACAGGAAATTACTGCCAATGGAATAAAGTGCTAGGTGCAAAAGAGTAATGAGTGCCTAATCCAGATAAAGCATCGTTGTCTCATATTTTTAAATTTCATTTGAATGATAAAGATGCTGTTGAAAAGGAAATTGCTGCCAATGGAATAAAGTGCTGAGTACAAAAAAAGTGCTAAGTGCCTACTGTACATACATGATATTCAAATGTCATTACAGTTTCGGCGAAGTCAACCTATCTGGCTCAATTAAGTGAGCCAGTAGTCGCCTTCTTCAGGGCGCACTATATGCTGTAAATATTGGTGCTAAACTTTTAACAATGACACAGTAGTTCTCACAGGTAAAGCTTTAAACAATTCAAAAGACTTGATTGTAGATCTTGAAGTCTGTTAGAAGCCTTAACCCTTGGTGAATCACGTTGAAACAAACATATAAGAAAAAAAAACACAAGTACATATGTTAGAATAAAACATGAAATGAAAGAGCCTCCTAATACCTGCCACCTCTAGCCATTAAAAAGACCTAGGGATATATATTCACCTAAATAAGTCCACGTATGGTGCCGAAAATTGTATAATTGTTTCGAATCCGCCACCCAAGCAGGACTGAAGATGAAATTGAATTTACATCTGAAGAAACAAAGATATGAAGCTTATGAGATATCACAAGATTATCTCAAACTTCCAATGCTGACACACAATGTCCCCTGTCTCCACAGGGAGTAGAACACTAAATTTCCTTCTGTCACTAACCTTTAAGTATTCAATTTTTCACAATCTGGTCATCTCGCCAGTGGACTAAAATGTAGATAGAATAGACGACATTCCAAACATAAGCGTCTTGGACGATGTTATGTCGTGCCACGAGAAAAGTCCAAAAGGGTGCAAACCTTGGGTTGAAAACCCTAAATGAAAAAACATAAAGACACATTTTTTACATTTTAGTAGTGTGCGGAACTAGACTTACAAATAATTACATGCACATCGTATAAGTGCATTTGCATTTGAAACCGAAAACATCAAAAGTAAAGAGATTCTATCCAGTAGGCAGCCCCGAACCTCTAAGGTTTGGGATGTTAATGGAAAAGAAGGATGGCTGCTTAGATAAAACAACAGCCACTTGCATGACCAAATCCATATTAGCCATTCACACCATTTTAAACTGTGGAAGCCCATCGGAGAGAGAGGCTAAAAGATACTGTAAACGCAACTCCCAACCTCATGTGGACGCATTTCAAACCCATCTATTAATGACGAAGGCCTCACCTCGCACAGCCTCCCCGATCGTCTCCTGCGATAGCCGAAGCAAAGGCACGCAAGCAGACGTTGAAACCGCGGCTAAGTTTATAAATACACGCGGGAATGGAAATAGAAGTAGGACTACGTATATAAGTTTGTAAATACAAACGAGAGTGAAGATAGAAATGGGACTACATATATGGGCCCTATGTCCCGTCGATACTAAAGAAGGACAAAATTCACCTTGCAAAGGTAAAGAGAACAATTGCATACCCGCAAGTGTCGCATGCACGAAAAAGGTCAAGAGAGTACCAAAGGGGCTACCTATGGAAGACCCTGGTCCCGTAAATGCTAACAAATGACTACTCGTGAGCCGGGATGTAAAAAAGCATAAAAAAACGTACAGTGCAGCGGCGAGTCAAACAAATAAATGTTTAAAGAAAAATCTTGCTGCCACTCAGTATATAGAGAACCGAAGAACACGAATTGGTTTATGTAAAATGGAAAGCTCGAAGAAAAGCCTATAATTTTATTTTTATGGTGTACAATGGAGCCATTCTTCTTGGCGATTAAGTCCTGTTTCATAACTAGTGGTGTTGTACATCCACCATTGTTCTCTTTGCGCCAAGCGGGCTGCTGTATTGTTGGCGTCAGTACCATAGACTTTTTCCAACACGCACCATTTCAAGCTATTCGGGTCATGATTATTTTCAAGGAAATGAGAAACTAGTGTGGCAGACACGATTTTATTTCGAATTTTAGATTTGTGTTCGCCAATTCTGGTTTTAATAGGCCTAGATGTTCTGCCAATATACGTTTGAGCACAGGGGAAAAATATTACGTAAATAACATTTTTAGTGTTACACGTAGTGTGATGATTAAGATTCCAATTCTTTCCGCTAATCACTACAGAAGTTCCAGTGATAGAAGAAGCACATTGGTTACAGAAACCGCATGGAAAGTGACCTTGGATGGGCTTAGCGCCCCACAATCCTGTCACCGTGTTCAATTTAGGTCCAATGCTAGACCTGTCAGGTTTAATAAGCCAATTTTTAAGGTTCTTACCTTTCTTGAATGCAAAAATAGGTTTTGCCAGTTCTGGATTATTAAGTTGGAGCAGATGCCAATGCTTCATAATACTTTGTTTAACCTTATGGTGAAAAGTATTGAAAGTCATGGAGCACACTAGCCGCTCTTTAGTGATATCTTTCCGAGAGTGTTTCTCGAGGAGAATATCACGATGTTGATATCTAGCTCTTTTTCGAGATTGTCGAAGTATATGTTTAGGGTAACCTCGCTGCTGCAATCTGTCTTCGATAATGTTTGCCTGGGTCTTATAGTCTTCAACTTTCGTACAATTGCGTCTAGCCCTAAGAAACTGACTATAAGGAATGCTCTTACGCAACGATTCAGGGTGGAAACTATCGAATCTTAAAATAGTGTTCCGGTCAGTTTCTTTGCGATACAAATCAACAATAATGTGACCCTCTGAATTCTTGATTAGCAAGTCCAAGAATGGCAAAGAAGTGCTATTTGCTGACATAGGAAATTTAAGATTCATATCCATAGCATTAAGCCATGGGAGGAATAAAAGATGGTCTGCCTTTGTTTTGTCCCAGATTATAATTATATCATCAATGTAGCGTTTATACAATTTGATGGCATCTCTAAAGGGATTAGTGTCTGACAAAATAACCCTACTTTCAAAGTTCCACATGAAGAGTGTGGCGTAATTGGGGGCAAAAGCTGCCCCCATCGCTGTTCCTTTCACTTGTAAATAGTAAGAAGACTTAAAACGAAAATAGTTGCGTGAGAGAGCTACCTCGAGCAAATCTATTAGTATTTCAGTTGGAACTAATTGAATACCTGACCGTAAGTCCAAAAAATCCTTCATTACTTTTAAAGATTCCATTTGTGGTATATTGGAATATAGTGACTCCACATCTAAAGTCATAAGTACGTCAACCTCAGGGTTAAAAGGAAAACCCTCTAGGTGCTTAATGGCGTCAGTGGTGTCAGCAAGATATGTTTCAGTGGAAGCCGCCAGTGGCTTCAAAAAATAATCTAGAAATTGGCCAATTGGTTCTAATATGGAGCCACACAATGAAACAATGGGGCGTCCCGGCGGATTGTGTAAGTCCTTATGTATCTTAGGAAGTACATAGATGAGAGGAGTCCTAGTTCCCTTAATAGTAAGGAAAAGGAACTCCTTATCATTAATAGCTCCACCTTCCAATGCTTGTTGAGCAATTGCTAAAATTTGGGCTCTGATGCTCTCTGTAGGGTCACCCTGAAGTTTCCTATATATCTCTGGGTTATCTAGCTGACACACAATTTCATTGTCATATTGGACAGAATCCATGATAACCACTCCACCGCCCTTATCTGCTTGCTTTATGATTATGGAGGTATCAGACTTAAGTTTTTGAAGGCTGGCCCAATCTTGTCTGCCAAAGTTGAAACAAGAGCCTCTGCTATAGTTATTAAGTGTATTATAGCAGGAGTTAAAATCTTTGAGGACCGCCTTTTCAAATACCGCTGTCTCATCAGAGACCATTTGTAAAGTAGGAGTAAAAGTGGATTTGCATTTCAAAGTAGTATGAAGGCCATCATCATCGTTGTCCTGGGCCTGATTCCCAAAAAAATCCCGCAATCGTATTTTACGAAATAGACTGCGCAATTCTATCTCAACCTCCATTTTGGAGGGATTTCTCATAGGAACAAACGAGAGACCCTTCTCCAAAATGCGGGTCTCTTGTTCACTGAGTTGTCTCTTCGAAATATTATATACTGCTGATGGTAGGGCTACCTGCGGTACGCCCTTCTCCTGGTTTCGAAATAATTTTGTAATGGGGGAGCCCCTTGTTCCGTTGGCAGAAAAGGGAGATTAGGAGGAGGAAAGGGGGTATGTGGCCCTTGAGGGACAAAATCCGCCTGGCGAGTATAGTTTTGGTAATGCCAATGAGGCCGTCCTCGGCCTCGGTTATATCCTCTATTCCAATTCCTACCTCTGTCCCTGTTACCTCGTGAATTTTTAGTGGGATATGATCCACTACCATCGGATGATGTATCCGAAAAAGTAACTCTCTTATGAGAATAGATAGTACCATGTTGAGAGTTATTTGAATCTCGCCAATGTCCTGGGCCCTGATAATCTGAGGACAGGTAGGGATAGGCCGCCTCCTTGGAAAAGGCTAGAATATCCTTTTTTAATTTGTCCATCTTTTTACTAGTAGTGATTTTAACAAAGTCTTTGGTATGCTTTTCTATAAGCTCCAATTTCTCCTTTATATTGATGATGGTGGTATCAAGAGCAAATGTTGTTTCTGCTTTATCTATTTCATCCCCAATGATGGAACTTTTTTTGAGGGCAGTGTTTATTGTCAGCAACATCCAGTCGCGGCTACATTTAGTCGCGACTCCTGAGAACAGTGTTTTATATTCTTCATCATCTATGAATAAACATGGCTCATTTCTAACCAAGAGACCCTGAGGGATGATATTCTTTTTTAAATATTCTGTCAACAAGTGACTATGCATCTCTGTTCGAAATTTTTTCTTTTTCAATTTGATAATACTGTCACTAGTAATCATAGAACCATCGTTAAGGCCAATAGTCCCCTCAATATTGTCAAAAAATGATGGAACATTAATAACATCAGCCAACTGTTCTTCACTAAATGAAACCACATCAGCAGCTGCCATGATCAAAGAATCGCACAAGAATTATTTATGTGAAATCTGCAGCCAAGATGAAGGAAAGAGGATCTACAATGTAAGAAAAGGGACACTGTGTCCGGCAATGCGGGTGAATACCCTAAGCATTGTCTCAAACTTCAAATTAACCTTTCAAATAGCCCATGCAACACACAGTAGCACTAATAAAACATCAAACAAGATGGGTATCCCCTAAACCATGGAACTGGGGAGCAACAATAAGACAACAAAAACCCCGAAGGGGAGAAGTTCACATGGAGGAGTACTATATTAATTTAAGTACCCAATTTATAGGAATAGAGGTGGAAAGGAATAGTGGCCCAATCATAACAGATTCATATTTTCATATTTTAATAATCATCAAAAAACATTATAAAATTACATAGTACATAAACAGTATAACAACAATAAAATAGATGAATTAATGTTAGTATAAAATACTTGTCCAGTCTAATATATTAAACCATTCAATCGCAATTTAATTACCACAATTCATGACCCAGTATTAATCAAGGTAAAGCATCACTATCTTCATATTTTTGAATTTCATTCGAATGGTAAGGATGCTATAGAACAGGAAATTACTGCCAATGGAATAAAGTGCTAGGTGCAAAAGAGTAATGAGTGCCTAATCCAGATAAAGCATCGTTGTCTCATATTTTTAAATTTCATTTGAATGATAAAGATGCTGTTGAAAAGGAAATTGCTGCCAATGGAATAAAGTGCTGAGTACAAAAAAAGTGCTAAGTGCCTACTGTACATACATGATATTCAAATGTCATTACAGTTTCGGCGAAGTCAACCTATCTGGCTCAATTAAGTGAGCCAGTAGTCGCCTTCTTCAGGGCGCACTATATGCTGTAAATATTGGTGCTAAACTTTTAACAATGACACAGTAGTTCTCACAGGTAAAGCTTTAAACAATTCAAAAGACTTGATTGTAGATCTTGAAGTCTGTTAGAAGCCTTAACCCTTGGTGAATCACGTTGAAACAAACATATAAGAAAAAAAAAAAAAACACAAGTACATATGTTAGAATAAAACATGAAATGAAAGAGCCTCCTAATACCTGCCACCTCTAGCCATTAAAAAGACCTAGGGATATATATTCACCTAAATAAGTCCACGTATGGTGCTGAAAATTGTATAATTGTTTCGAATCCGCCACCCAAGCAGGACTGAAGATGAAATTGAATTTACATCTGAAGAAACAAAGATATGAAGCTTATGAGATATCACAAGATTATCTCAAACTTCCAATGCTGACACACAATGTCCCCTGTCTACACAGGGAGTAGAACACTAAATTTCCTTCTGTCACTAACCTTTAAGTATTCAATTTTTCACAATCTGGTCATCTCGCCAGTGGACTAAAATGTAGATAGAATAGACGACATTCCAAATATAAGCGTCTTGGACGATGTTATGTCGTGCCACGAGAAAAGTCCAAAAGGGTGCAAACCTTGGGTTGAAAACCCTAAATGAAAAAACATAAAGACACATTTTTTACATTTTAGTAGTGTGCGGAACTAGACTTACAAATAATTACATACACATCGTATAAGTGCATTTGCATTTGAAACCGAAAACATCAAAAGTAAAGAGATTCTATCCAGTAGGCAGCCCCGAACCTCTAAGGTTTGGGATGTTAATGGAAAAGAAGGATGGCTGCTTAGATAAAACAGCCAATTGCATGACCAAATCCATATTAGCCATTCACACCATTTTAAACTGTGGAAGCCCATCGGAGAGAGAGGCTAAAAGATACTGTAAACGCAACTCCCAACCTCATGTGGACGCATTTCAAACCCATCTATTAATGACGAAGGCCTCACCTCGCACAGCCTCCCCGATCGTCTCCTGCGATAGCCGAAGCAAAGGCACGCAAGCAGACGTTGAAACCGCGGCTAAGTTTATAAATACACGCGGGAATGGAAATAGAAGTAGGACTACGTATATAAGTTTGTAAATACAAACGAGAGTGAAGATAGAAATGGGACTACATATATGGGCCCTATGTCCCGTCGATACTAAAGAAGGACAAAATTCACCTTACAAAGGTAAAGAGAACAATTGCTTACCCGCAAGTGTCGCATGCACGAAAAAGGGCAAGAGAGTACCAAAGGGGCTACCTATGGAAGACCCTGGTCCCGTAAATGCTAACAAATGACTACTCGTGAGCCGGGATGTAAAAAAGCATAAAAAAACGTACAGTGCAGCGGCGAGTCAAACAAATAAATGTTTAAAGAAAAATCTTGCTGCCACTCAGTATATAGAGAACCGAAGAACACGAATTGGTTTATGTAAAATGGAAAGCTCGAAGAAAAGCCTATAATTTTATTTTTATGGTGTACAATGGAGCCATTCTTCTTGGCGATTAAGTCCTGTTTCATAACTAGTGGTGTTGTACATCCACCATTGTTCTCTTTGCGCCAAGCGGGCTGCTGTATTGTTGGCGTCAGTACCATAGACTTTTTCCAACACGCACCATTTCAAGCTATTCGGGTCATGATTATTTTCAAGGAAATGAGAAACTAGTGGGGCAGACACAATTTTATTTCGAATTTTAGATTTGTGTTCGCCAATTCTGGTTTTAATAGGCCTAGATGTTCTGCCAATATACGTTTGAGCATATACGTCTTTCCGCTAATCACTACAGAAGTTTCAGTGATAGAAGAAGCACATTGGTTACAGAAACCGCATGGAAAGTGACCTTGGATGGGCTTAGCGCCCCACAATCCTGTCACCGTGTTCAATTTAGGTCCAATGCTAGACCTGTCAGCTTTAATAAGCCAATTTTTAAGGTTCTTACCTTTCTTGAATGCAAAAATAGGTTTTGCCAGTTCTGGATTATTAAGTTGGAGCAGATGCCAATGCTTCATAATACTTTGTTTAACCTTATGGTGAAAAGTATTGAAAGTCATGGCGCACACTAGCCGCTCTTTAGTGATATCTTTCCGAGAGTGTTTCTCGAGGAGAATATCACGATGTTGATATCTAGCTCTTTTTCGAGATTGTCGAAGTATATGTTTAGGGTAACCTCGCTGCTGCAATCTGTCTTCGATAATGTTTGCCTGGGTCTTATAGTCTTCAACTTTCGTACAATTGCGTCTAGCCCTAAGAAACTGACTATAAGGAATGCTCTTACGCAACGATTCAGGGTGGAAACTATCGAATCTTAAAATAGTGTTCCGGTCAGTTTCTTTGCGATACAAATCAACAATAATGTGACCCTCTGAATTCTTGATTAGCAAGTCCAAGAATGGCAAAGAAGTGCTATTTGCTGACATAGTAAATTTAAGATTCATATCCATAGCATTAAGCCATGGGAGGAATAAAAGATGGTCTGCCTTTGTTTTGTCCCAGATTATAATTATATCATCAATGTAGCGTTTATACAATTTGATGGCATCTCTAAAGGGATTAGTGTCTGACAAAATAACCCTACTTTCAAAGTTCCACATGAAGAGTGTGGCGTAATTGGGGGCAAAAGCTGCCCCCATCGCTGTTCCTTTCACTTGTAAATAGTAAGAAGACTTAAAACGAAAATAGTTGCGTGAGAGAGCTACCTCGAGCAAATCTATTAGTATTTCAGTTGGAACTAATTGAATACCTGACCGTAAGTCCAAAAAATCCTTCATTACTTTTAAAGATTCCATTTGTGGTATATTGGAATATAGTAAATATGTGTCAATGTCCAGACACAGCTCAGATTATACATTTACTGTATAAAAGGACACATTGGGCTTCATTACAAGTATGCATGCCGGTGCTACCGTGTCTGGGCGGCACTACTGCCGGAATCAACGGTTGATTCCGTGTCAGTGTGCACACGCATTCCAGCATGCTGGAAATGGTTGCACCAGCATGCCGGTAATAGCACCAAACTGCACCAAAAAAAAACACACTGGCACCCTCAGTGACAGTGAATGTGAATCTGGCTCCAAGCTACTGGACTCACCAGCACCATTGTTACCGGTGCCGCATTTACAGTGACCGGAAATAACATGATCGCCGGAACAGGAAATGGACTGGCGGCCATTAACAAAACATAATCCATTGCAATCCTCTGTGCACAGGAGTGACAAGCACAGATAATCAACAGACGACATGTCTGCCAGGGTACGTGCAGCACGGAGGTGCATGCTGCGGTTCATTAAACATGCTGGGTGACACCCTAGTCGATGAACTTTTCAGCAGCTACCTACAGCCACAGGCACAAATGCACAAGAAGGCAATCTGGAAGCAAGTGGCCCAGAAGGTCACTGCAGTCAAGACAACCTCCCAAACTGTCCAGGACTGCCACAAAAGGTGGGACGACCTTCGGCTGAGGGTGCAAAACCTCCTGTTAGCACAGCACACCCAGGGCATGTACACATTGTCTGTGAATGGCCACTGCACACCACACCCCCCACACGCATTCCCACAAAGTGCTGTTGTGGTACCCGAAATTGGAAATATGCTAGCTAAAATCATTTTTGCTCGTGCATGTTTGTCTCCTCAAATGACCGCTATACAGCCTGTGCAAACATGAAATGAATATTTATTTGACATGTACACTTTCTGTTGCTCCCGTGCAGGTGATGCTGGGTATCCTCTGATGCCATGGTTAATGACCCCCGTCAGGCAACCCCACAACATCCACAAGCAGGCATAGAACTGTACCCATGTACATACTCGCTGCACCATAGAACACACATTTGGCTTGTTGAAGGCCAGGTTACACTGCCATGGCAGATCAGGAGGAGCACTGCTGTACAGCCCTAAAAAGGTTGGGAAGATTGTGCTGGCCTGTGCCATGTTGCACAACGTGTGCATCAGGCTCAACGTCCAACTGCCCCCTGACACGTACATGCACCCACCAGAGGCTGAGGACGACATTGACGATGAGCTGCCTATTGCACATTGCCATGGTGGCATGGATGGACGTGTCACACGTGAACACCACATACACCACTACTTCTGAGCACTTGTTACACACACGGTACAGCATATCTAGCACACTGGGCACTGTACATAAATAAATGCACTCACACTGAAAGATCAATGTCCAGTCATGATTTCTTTTGCAACACCAAATATATTGTGAGATAACAAATTATGTACATGTTTGAAAAGCTTAAAATCACTCTATGAACCCACCACACTATCCCTCCCCAGACCCCCACGCCAACTAAAACCACACCCCCACATCAACTATCCCTCCCCACAATCCCTCCCCAACTGTACCCACACCCCCACCCAACTAACCCTCCCCACACCCCCTCCCCAAATATCTCTCCCCACAATCCCTCCCCAACTGTACCCACACCCCGACCCAACTATCCCTCCCCACACCCCCACCCCAACTATCTCTCCCCACATCCCCTCCACAAATATACCATATCACCACCCCAACTATCCCTCCCCACACATCCTCCCCAACTACACCCACACCCCCACCCCAACTGTCCCTCCCCACACCCACCAAAACAATGCCCTATTTCCTGCTCCTTTTATGCTCAGGGGTGCGGCCTTCTGCAGGCCGAGACAGCTGCTTAGATTGATACCTTGGGCTGCTCTGTTAGGAACTCCCTGTTGTGGAACTTGTGGAGGGAATCGGTGGCATGGACAGGTGCCTTTGGTCCATGAGGGCCTGCACCAACATGGAAATTGACTCAACCAGGGAGGACATTACACTGTTCCCCTCCCTCACTCGGCGGGACAGTTGCAAAATGGCAATTGTGGATTTGCCCTTTGACTGTGCATTTCTTCTCAATGTGGCCTGAAGTACCTCCCGCATTAGTTGGGCCTCATGCAGGTGCTGTTGGACCATTGAAGCCAGGGATTCCTGACGTTGTTCCATTCTTGCCAGGCACTTTCAATGTCCCTAACATTGCGTAGGGGTGGGGTTCAGGGCTTATTAGGCCCATGGGACTTAAGCCCACAGCCTCCTCATAGCTGTGGTCTGTATCCATATTTCCTACTCCACCGTCATCCACAGTGCTCACATCTGGACCCCCTTGTGGATCCTCTTGCAGAAGGGGTGCAGGTGCCTCCTGGTTTAGGCGTGGCTGGGGTGCAGGTGCCTCCTGGTTTGGGGGTGGCTGGGGTGCAGGAGTTGTTGCCCTCTCATGTCTGCGGAGGATGCAGTTGAGTCCTGTGTGGACGTGGTGGTGGTTCGTCTGCGGCGTGGCCTGGTAGTCCGGGATGTACTAGGCTGTTCAGCTTCATTGGCAGATGATGTGCCTGTGGGGGTCAGAAAGGCAGGACATCAGTGATGGGTGTGGATTCATGAGGCAGACATAAGTGCTAGTACTTTCAGATGGCAATGCTGTGTCATGGACATGGTGGTGGCCATGGCATGGTGCACACATGCCTGTGTCGGGGATGCTGTGTGGGTGCATGTGTGGTGTGCAAACATGGTGTGTGCAGTGGCTGTTGCGTGGTGTACTGGTGGTTCCCAGTTTGGGTATTATTGGTGTGCCACACAAGCTGTATTATATGGTGTTGTGGCTGGTTGACATGGATGTGTTAAACATGTGTTTGCTGCCTATGGCAGTTACTATGTTGGTGATGATCAGTGGGATGGGCCGTGGAGGATGGGAAGAGTGGCCCGCATGTATCATTGATATGTGCATCTGGTCATTTACTGGTGGTGGAGGTGCTTGACACTGACATGACTTTTGGCATGTGCTAGCACGGTGGTGACAACAGATGTTGTGCTGTGTCGGTGGGTGTGTCTGAGGGCCAACAGGTGCATCGTGGGAGGGTGATACAGGGGGCCTGTTTGTTGTGTGAGTGGTGTATGAATGTGGTTTGAGTACAAGCTCTATGTGGCTATATGCAACCAGGTTTAAGCGGGGGGGGGCGCCAGCAGGCTGTACTGGCGTTGGGCACAACATACTTGACATGTTTGCCTACTCAATTGTATACAGGGTAGAAGGTGTGTGATCTGACATTGTGCTTACGGGTGCTGACCAACCTCTTCTGATGTTGCACCTCCACCCTCCACTGTACCTACTCCCTTAATGTCCTTGAGGTGCAAGACACTGCTGCATGTCTCCTCCCATGGCTGCAGGTGGACGGAAGATGCAGGGGCGCCTTATGTGCCCATGCCCTGGGTTTGTTGTGCTGACAGGAAGTTTCACACCCTCAGCCAAAGGTCATCCCACCTTTTTTGGCAGTACCAGACTGTTCATGGGGTTTTCCTGAATGCTGTGAACTTCTAGGCCACCTCTTTCCAGATTGCCTTCTTACGCATTTGTGCCTGCCGCCGTAGGTCGCTGCTGAAAACCCCATCAGCATGCTCCACTAGGGTGCCAGCCAGCATGTTTAATTCAGCCTCGCTGAACCATGGCTTGCGCCTCCATGCTGCAGGTACCCTGGCAGACTTGTCTCTGGTTTATTATCTGTGCTTGGGATGTGGCTGTCTCTCCTGTGCACAGAGGATTGCAATGGATTGTGTTTTGTTAATGTAACAATATTCCTGTTCCGGTGATCACATTATTTCCGGTCATGGTGAGTCCGGTAGCATGGAGCCGGATTCGGAGTCACTGGCAATGAGAGTGCCAGTGTGGGTTTTTTTGGGCAAGTTTGGTGGTATTACCGGCATGCCGGTGCAACCATTTCCAATATCAAAGGTCGCATGCCATATCAATTATAACCTGGCTACTGAGTTATATAATCTCACTCTCTTCTCCTAAAACACATTTATGCATGCAGCTTTCAGGAAAGGCCCATCACCACTGGAAAATTCAAAGGCACTGTATCTTCTCCCGCAAAACAGTATCTGAATTGCACAACAATGTTTCGGTCACGTTGGAGCGAGTATGATAGTCGGTGGGACAAATAGGCACTTCAACATGGACATGTCATGTGGACCTGCATTGACTATAAGGCCGTTGAGAGCACCATAGGCGGTCTTTCCTTCCTCTACCAGCCAATGAGGGATCCAAGTAATGCAAAGGCTTTATCATGTTTATGCAATTCAGCACCAGAAAATGTTGCACATGCAAAGATTTCAGAGCAGGAGCCACAATGGAGTTGACATCTGGAGAAAGGCGAAGGAGGTGGAAGCAAAGTGACTAAGACCTCATCATTTGCATTTAAGTTTTGCTTAGGCAGATAGCTCAAATGTTATGACGAATTTACAAAATAATGCATTTCCCATGCTATGAACATCTCTTGCACCTCATCGTCAGTTGCTAAAATCAGTCAGCGTCAACCTTTGAAAGAAATGGACACTGTAGCCCAGAATGTCAGCTCACATTTCAGCCTGGCTTGCCATGTGACGAATGTATGATGCCTTTTTAAGTTGGACCACAGGTTGTCACTGTGCAACCTCAATACGTTAGTGGTCATCCATGTGGTTGGAACTCCACATTGCACATGTTGCACGGCTAGGCAAGCAGTACAATTCCTTCCCACATTATTGTAACACTTAAAACAGAACGGTAGATGGGGCCTTTTTAAACCAGGTTAGTGAGAGCTACTGCCTAATGTGTCTGCTCTGTGGCATGACCTTTTGAGGAATCCATCTACTAGGCTAGCAATCATAATGCATCCTTCAGTGGGGCTCCCACTGGTGTGTGTGCTTGAGCTAATCCTTCCCAACATGGCGAGGGCGCAGGACTTCAGAGGTGGTGTGGATGTGGCACCGCTGTTGAAGGCTCGGCTTTCAACCTGGCATGGTAGTTGGATTTAAAGATAACATTGAGTAGGTGCTGACTTCCGTTATGGACCATGTTTCGAAGTAATACTGGCATCTATTCACCCTCTTACGTTGGGAAGGACGGCATGCAGCAAACAGCAGGTGACCCTGTGCAAATAATCTAGGACGCATTTCTGCAGTACTTCAAATATCAATTGGAGGAAGAATGGAAGAAATAGGATATCATTCTGCCCGAACGTTTCAAACTTCACCGGGAATGGCAAGCTGAAGAAAGATGTCATCAACAGGTAGAATGTCACAGGCATCTTGGGAGGACGACTGATGGACACCCTCTTCAGTGATTCAGGCCTCTTGAACACAGATTGGTCATCACCAGGAGCAGGCAGTGGACCAACAGCTGCACAGATGCTAGATGCACAGCTCTTGGCACCTTCACCTGTGGCAAGGGGTGATGAAAGAACCAGCACAGTATATGAATAGGAAGTGGTGCAAGTGGATATTGAATATTTAAGCTGACGCCCACAAGTGTGCAATCTGGGAGGGGTTTTAGTGTGCATGACTATTGTCACTAACTGTAGCAGAAGCCTCTTAGTGCTGTATGTTGAACAATTAACTTTAATTAAATAAATTACCAAGCACTTCATTGCTGCAGACTATAGAATGATATATACCCATGATGATCACACAAGATGAAATGAAGATGATGACATTCTACCCAGTAGATGTCACACCACGACACATGGATCACGGTGGATTTACAGTGAATTGGCATGGACCGCGGATATCTATAATACCGACTCAGAGTGTCTGGCCAGTTGCTGGGTTGATGCTGACAACATGCCATACTCTGTGCAGTATTCCTTTTGAGTCCTACTCTTGCGACAAGCATGAGCAGCTACACTTCAACATTCTCATGCTCTCCCACAGAACACAGCCGCTCCTTAAAGTTCTCAGGCTCTGCCACATAGCGCAGCCACTCCTTAAATTTCTCAGGCTCTGCCACATAGCACGGCCGCTCAAAGTTCTCAGGCTTTCCCACAGAGTGCAGCTACCTCCTAAAATGCAATGGCTCTCCCAAAGAATGCAGCCACCGCCTAAGAACCTAGGCTTTCCCACAGCTTTCAGCAACCCTCTAAGGTTCCCAGGCTGTTCCACAGTGTGAAGCCACCCCCTGAGGATCACAGGTTCTATCACAGAGTGCCGAGTTTCCTTGGCAGGGCAGTTGCTACTCCATTCATGCCTTGTTCCTGCCCCACTGTCACTGCCGTCAACAATAGGGAAAGAGGGTGCTACAACATGGGCCCCTCCGCAAAAGTCTCTAAATCATTGGAGTCCAGGTTCCCAAGTATGTAAGCAGTATGTGACTGGATGATTCATCAGCGGTTCCTGTGGATTCTGTCCAACTGTAGGAGCTGCTACTGGCTCCACCTTTCTTGGAGTGGTGCAAATATCACACACCTGCTGTTGTCCACAGTTTGCAGTGTTATTGGCCAGGGGCGTTGCTAGGGGGGGCTAAGTGGGCTATAGCCCCTGATCTTTTGGTTGTAGGCCCTGATAGAATCTCAGGAGCTACAGCCAAAAGGTTAGCTAGCCCCCAGTCCCAACAGTTCCGACATCAGCGTAGCCCCGGGTCTTTTCCAGACCTAGCAACTCCCCTGTTATTGGCACTGGTTGAGCAGACTTAAGGGGTGTGGAATTTGTCTTCTGCTTGCCATGTGGTGCATGAGGACGTTTTGCTTCACCCTGCCCCTGGGAGGAGCTAAGACCCACATCCTCACCACTCCTGTAGGGCACTGGGGTGGTAGCTGTAATGCTGGAGAGATCTGTGTTGGTGGACATGGCTCTCAAAGCCTAGGCATGGTTCCTTCACTATTCTAACTCACCCTTTTGCACCTTGCACAGGATAACAAACCCCAGAACCTTGATAGTCTTGCAATGTGGCAGTTCAAAGGGCCTCATGCTGTTTCCACAAAGTAAATGACTATGTGATAATTTACTTTGCGGAAATTACAACAACAGTTTACTTCAAAATTTACTTTTTGATGGGTTAATGGATAAGCGGGGCTGGGCAGGGGTAAGAATAATAGGGAAGGGGGAGAGGGTCTGGGCGGACCTCCGATAGAAAAATCATGTTAAGTAATTTCCATGAAGTATAATACCACAAGGTAATTTATTTCATGGAAATGACATGCAACTGTTCAAAGTACTAAGAATTGTATCCAAAAGATAATATACCTCATTCCCCTGCACACTAATATACTGGTGATAGTCTAACATGTCAAAAATCCAGTAGCGCTAACTATTCAAATCCACTAAGGACCCGCAGTTTCCTCTAGATATTCAATTAGAAATAATACTTCCTATGGCTTTTGAGCTAATTTATTCAGTAATATGTTTTGTTTATTACCCATTTTTGAAGATATTTCTGAGGATGAAACCAACCAACTTATTTGGTGCAATATGGCCTGAGTATTAAAAAAATAAAAATGCAGGTATGCTTGTGATTGCCAGACCAGCCCTGGGAAATATATTATTTTGAAGGAAATGCGTTATTATTTCAGAGGCAAGCAAGAAAAAAATATATATAATATAATCTAGACTATTTGAACAGAAGCCAGAAACCCGGCTTGAGGTGCAAGTTTCAGGCAGTGAATGCACGCGCCTGGAGGATGCTCATTCGAAAGAATGGCTGTAGCCTGCTTTGTTCTCTTATCTAGAGCCACAGAGTGGCTAGTGTCACTTTTCTTAGGAGGATGTGGGGAAGGAAGTCTACCAGGTATTCTCACCATGGGGCACGATCCCTATTGTGCCGAGAAGCAGGAAAATGCAGGCTTGCCCAGCATATCTAAGATTACACTCATCACAGAGGAGTTCTCAGATCTGGGCCACAAGCAATCTCTTATCAAAGCTTGGTAATACTGTCAATACATTCATTGGAAATATTTGTACTTGTATTAATGCTAGGATTGCCTAGGAGGAGAAATAAAAACAACTCTATAATAAGGCAAACTACATAGTGTGCACATGGCCATAGATCAGTTTCAGGGTAACCCATTGTTTCCATACTCGGAGACAGCTCCATGCCTGGTATTCTTATTCCTGTCTGAAGGTAGTGATTTGATGGTCTAACTTTGTCAATAGGAACAGAGGACGTGTTTGTTCCCGAATACAATGGACTATAGTTCAGAATTTGATAAAGCCGAAAACTTCTCTAATGATAAAGAACACTTTTGCTTGTACAGGGACATGATGGGGACTTACCGGACTCCGCCCTCGTGGCCATCTCACAATAACTCTTCGATGCTCTCATAATTAGCATGACACTGGCAGTAGTGCTTCTGCGTGAGGCCCCAGCGGAAGTGGCCTACTCCTTCACTGCTAGTGGGAGGAATTTGCGAAGGTCATCGGTTACCTAAAACCTTCAACAGCACCCACTGATATCAACAATGAAAATATCAAGAGGTTTGGCAAGGCTACCTCCAATTATACTTATTATTTGACCTCCTTTCAAGTGTGATCCTAACACTTTTGTTAAAGAAACACAACGCAAACCCAATGACCTTTGCAAATAACATATTTCAGAATGTTTGGGGTACCAATGTGATGACAAACCCTTTAGCTCGATTTGAACACAATCTCTTCATAAGTGAAATGTAGTTGTTTTTCAGTTTTTCTGTGTTCAGAGTTCCCATTAAAGAACATAATGGAAAAGCATCCCATCTAGGGGCCAGCGACAAGACTCTACCCTGATCTCTGTAGACCATTGCTTGGCAGCTGAGCAAGCTAAGCACACCATTCTCTTCGATCACGTGGAGATTGTCTTTGGAATCAGCAGAAAATCCTTTACCTGGTCGACATAATTTCTACCTGGCCAAACACAACCGGTCAATTCAGGTGGATCCTTCGTTCAGAATGCTATCATCATCTCATGCAGCAAGCTCTGTTGTCTCTATTATCTCATACCAGCCAAGAAATGTAAATTCTTAGCAGCTTCTCAAAACTTTTTTTTTAACTCATATTCTTTGGAAAAATGACCATGCATACCCAAACAACATTGTGAGCACATAACAAAGTCGAACCTGAACCATAGTTTGAACCCTCTTTCTCAATCTTGGAAAGAGTCTGTACAGCCTTCACTTTCAAATCCATGCAGAAGGATGTGATGAGGCTACTGAACAAAATCAAAGCTTCATCTTTGCAGATGAGTTATTGTCAGTATCACAACTCAAGCAATTTGTCCCACTGGTTTTTCACAAGAGAACAGCACAGACCTTGTTAATTCTTCAATCAAAAAAGGGAGCAGGCCCCAAATCCTTAAATGCATGCATGTATTACTTATTTATTTGACTGTATATGTATTTAAATTGTTCGTGTGTGTTTTGATTGATGACATTGTAAAAGTTCTTATTTGAAGTGAATACAACAAATACATAAATAAATCCTTAAAGCGTTAGCCACCTTTTGACAAATCGCTAGCCACGCATAGCCAAGCAACATTCTAAAATTAGAATTGACGAGGCGATGTTGACCAGGACATTTCGAATAAAAGTCTGAGAGGATGGATAGCTGTGGGTCCTACATTACTTCCTGAATAGCATCTAGCAAATCAGATTCAACAGAATTTTTATGGTTTCACATTTCATGAGTTGTACCCCAGGACACTCTCTCACAGCTATGCTCTGCAACATCTATCCGGATTCACTGCTTTAGGAAGTCGAACATTAGCTGCATCTGTTACACATATGTGCCAATAGAACCCAAATCTATGTTCAACTGAAATCATTTGGGGAATTAGGCTAACATCAACAAGTGTCTTGGCCATGTGTTTTCATGGATTATGGGGAACTGCCTATGTCTTTTTCTAAACTAAGAAAATGATCAAGACCAAGTTGTGCAGAATAGGACAACACACACTGCTAACTTAGTGTGAGATACCTGTAGAGCACTGCATTCTCAGATTTCTAATTCCAATTGATAGTTCATTTATTCAATTTGGCTCTGTTTAAAACAGTGGACTCTTTTACAACACTGTATGAAAATATAGTTTATCTATAAAAACTCCATCAGACAACTTGGTATCACTACATCATTTGTCAAATCTTTGTGAAAGTTCACGCTATTTGTGGCACGTAACGATATAGTTCGAAGTGAAATGAATGTGCATGGATGAATGGTGTGCATGGATGTAGCGATAATCACAAAACAAGACTATACCTAAGGATGTCAAAACGCTAACATAGGACGTCCAAACCCTAAGATGAATGGTGCTTTGTGTCTCTTCCGTCCCTTGGAATGCCAGTGGTGCACATGGTCACAGTAACCTATCCTTGGTAACCCTAACATAAAATGTATGTATATTCTACAACAGTAGAGAGTCATTATAATTATGAATTCAGCTTAGTGCACAACTTGCGTGATTAACCAAACAATACCCACATATACTGGTAATGCCTTCCACTACCACAAAGCTCTTCGCCTAGGCCCCTGTAATACACCACAACAGCCACCAGTCATCTAACCACAAGCTCTCTCATTTCTGGGCCGCGTTAGAGCCACTCTCAGAGCTTGACAATACCTGGAGATGCTGATAATGGTCCTGCTTGCTGCGGATTGATGTTCCTCGGGCCAGTGCAGTGGTCGAGCGGTCTCTTTAAGCTTTCCTCCCACCCATTGCTTGATCAGGCTGAACCACTGACGTCAGGCACCAGATTCATGCTAGGCCCATGAGTCACATGAGTTATGTTTTGATGATCCACAGGAAGGGCTTTTGATTTCTGGGGCGGGAGGCTCCTGTCACCCTTAGTGTGATTCTCGTCACCAGTGTAAATGAGTGATAACAAACTTAAAAGGTTACAAAGTGGCTTTATTCTGTGGATTATCCTCTGAATCTTTACTCCAACTTTCGTTCCTCAACAATTTTCTTGGGAGTCTTCCAAAAATTACAGTATATTAAATTTCAACAATCAATAGACTGCATCTTGATGTTATACCAGAGATCACAAATTCCATATCTGGCAAAGGTTGGTCTCCCCTCCCCTGAAGCCACCGTGCCAGCAGGAAGTGAACAGAACCAACTATTAAATGTTACCCATCAAGATCAGAATCTGATAGAACAATCAAAGCATACAATATTTATATGTATTGCATTTCTTACAGGTGGTCCAGGTGGTACATAAAGTCCACCCACTGGGAGGTGCATGGCGGTGAGGCCCTCAGCCCCGCCTGGCTAGCTCTGCACCATGCCCACTTTGTGGGTGGTACCAGGAGACCCCAAACTTCGTACAAATCCCGACTGCCTCCTGATCCCATGCCTCCCAGCCCCCAAGAACCCTACCGTCTCAGAACCTCATAGTGAGAGACATCCAGCTGTCGCCATTGGCCTATCCTGGGCACCTCGGTCACTCTAAGGTACAAATCACCGTCCATATGGATTCACCTGCCACAGGGACCCGGGCCCTTCGGTTTGGGGAACTCCCCCCCTTGCCATGCTGTTAGGATGAATGTCGAGAAGTTTTTGCACAAAAGTTCAGTATCCTGGTTGGACAGGTGTACTCCCTCCTGGTGAAAGTATGATGGCCCCCTCAGGAGTCCACTGACCACAGTCCTAAATCGCTTGTGGCAAAATGCCAACCGAGCCAGTTCATTGTCAACATCTGTGCGGAGATGTTCAAGGGGCATGCCGGCCCAGGAATCGCCACCTATTCCGTGGGATGTTCTTTGACCATGCAATTATTGCTGATGGACTTGCACATCCATGATAATAGTGACACCAGACTCGCCATCAAGACTTTCCTCCCCAAAGGAACTAAATTGTTGCCTTCAATGTGCAGAATGACAAGATCAGGGTGGGCAGCTAGCACTCTGAGTTTTGCCTCATCAAGACCTGCCAGACCTGTTGGACTTCTATACCCCCTACACGATCCAACAAACGGTGACACCTGCAGACTTTAGTAGACCTGGACATTCGTGCACCCTTTGCTCCATACTCTTGATGAGAGATTGGCCCACAATCCATACCATCTCCTTGGCTGCCTCTTCTAATGTGAAAAAGGAACACACAAGGCAACGTTAGCGAACAAGTAAGTAATACATGCTACTCCACAGTGCACCCCTCTGCCTCCTCCTGCCACCCCATGTCTGATCCCACGGCACACTTCAATCAGCCAGGTGAGGTCTAATGTAGCCTTTAGATGCATTGGACTTCCTCCATCCTATATTCATAATGTGGTCTCTCTCCAATCCGATCCCTGTGGCTGTTGTGGCCGCCCCTATCTGGAATGAAAGAGGGGCAATCCCCAAACCATCAAGCTCTGCTACCGACAAAGCCTTCTGAAAAACCCTCCTAAATTGGAACTGTGACACACTAGATCTGTCCTGGTGGAGAAACAGTGGACCTCACACACACTTTGGAGACCGGAGGGAATATTTACACGGACCACTTCAAACAGCCCTCTTCATTAACCAGTTATCGTACATCAACTTTGCTTGAAGGCTCCCTTGCTTTTACATCCACATGCACTTATGGCCCAATGTCATGCATTACTCCCACTGTAATTCAACATGTCACTTCTTGACCAAATTGGTACCAAAAAAATATAACTTTATTGTTTCAATATAAAATCATGCATCACACATGATCCATCTTTTCTGATCTGTGTTTTTAACAAAATAGTTTTTTTCTTTTTTCAATTAACTAAAACAACTATAACATATACACTCTGTTTACTCTATACATCAAATCATTCTTCATTTGCTATCCGAAATAATATACATTGGATCTATTTTCTGCTCAACTTTTAAATCTGGAAAGACACAGAGTAGTCCTTGATTTTTCAAATACAACCTGTGACACTCACTCATTCATCCAAACTTTCCACACTCATCTAGCTCCCCCGCCACCACACCACTTAATGTGTGAAAATCCCCGGTAGCCATTTTGCGGCAGATTAGTCCCTCATCATGCATGCACAGAGTCACCCTTGTCGCTTTCCCCTCCTGATCCGTCTTGGACTGTCAATCCAGTGTAATCCCGCAAAGAACCAAACTGCAGCTACTTTCCCCCTTTCACCCCCCCCAGACACTCCCTGTCTGTACAAGTGGCCCAAATAGTGCATCAGTGAAAAATGCGCTCCAACCACTGCTCCCTGCAGAATGCTCTAAACTACCTGAATGACTTTTCATCTTGGTCCTTGCAGACACATAAACCATTATCATCGGGGTTAGGTCAGGGCACCAAGCCTCCAAAGTGTCTCTCGGAACGGGGTTATCTTCTCCTCTGCCTGCGGAAGCCATTTCCGAAACTCCTGCATCTTAAGATGAGAGAGAGCATCAGCAGCGTTATTAAACACATCTGGTACATGCCTTGCCTGAAATTGAATATTACGCCGTAAACACCACAATACCAGTTCCTTGAAAAACTTCAAAACCATCGGACAGGCCGCCCTCTGATTGTTGATCGCCTGCACAACCGACATCCTGTCGGACCAGAACACCACATTATTTCCCTGTATATCGCCATCCCAGATCAACAATGTCACTAAAATCAGAAACAACTCCAGAAATATTACGTTCCGGGTTAATCCACGCTTGAACCAATCGGACCAGATGTTCCCCAGAATTGCCCCAAAATTCACACTTCCTGCAGGGTTCATATAGAGACATATATGGGCACTTGTGTCCACTGTCTCCGGTCATACCTGCATTGTACTGAAGTTAGATAAGAAGGTGGCCCATGTCTCGAGGTCCTCCTTCACACTTTTAGATAACCTCACATGATGATGCCTTTCAGACATCCTAGACATTGCGCCGGAAATAGACCTTGAGAACGACCAGCCCATTGGTATTACACACAACAGGAAGTTCAGCTGACCCACCATGCTTGTAGCTGACAAAGCATCACCTATTTATCCCATAGGCCCCTTACAACAATTCTCTCTAAATGTGTCCACGTTGTCCTGGGGCAAGCAGCATTCCCCTCGTACTGAATCAATTTCAATCCCCAATAACGTCAGAGTGGTCACGGGGCCCTCCATTTTACCTCTGGCCAAAGAATTGACCCTCTTCTTTCTTTGGCACAATACTCAGCGGAGAACACAGTCTGTTGTGCACAAATAAATGGCATTAGGGTAAGGTGGATGTTCGAAAGGCCACCCTATTCTCCCAAGCTTTCTTTCCTTTTCCACTTGGAATCCGGTAGCCCACTGAAAACCTACCCACCAATAAATTAGTGTCCTCACCCTAGGGTACCCTCTTGCCCAGACTCATAACAGGTCATTTCGCCCCGGCATAGGCAAGTCCTTGCTGTCATATGCGGGAGCCTGACCCCTATTTATGCTCTTTGGGCCTCATAAGAGGTCTGGTGGTATCCCACCGGTTAATCCGGTTGGACACCACCAGATGTATTAGCGCTACCGGCACTTGGTATCTCAGAATTACCGCCAGATTCCAAGTGCCGGTAATACTGGGATTCCCCATTCCATAGGCCTCTGTGGTGGGGGGGGAATTGCCAGTATTACCAGCACTGGTGTCTGTAATACCAGCATTTATAGTGGTAACATGCTGGTAAACTGTACTACCAGCGCATTAATACTGCACCGGCAAACATCTAATGAGGCCCTTTATCGTTGGGACGTTTGAGACAGGTGACCTAGGTGTGATCCTATATGCCGCAAGAGGCGCAGACAAGTTTAAACTTACAAAAAGTCCGGGTACAGGACTTTTAGTTGAATGCACAGGTGACTCCCCTCTTATTGCTGCCCTGCAAGACGGTCTGAAAGGACTGCCTGCTCCTTACAAAGCCCTGGCTTCCATGTTTGCTCACATTCGGTCGAACCATTGTGCAACTGACCCATAAGTGCTTCTGAGGAACAATCTTTCTTCCGGGATGGACTGTGTTCTGCACAGCTGTCTCAGCCTTTACCTCAGGGGGCATCTCCCTCCCTGCCGTCCCTCTTGCTGCTTGCAGCTGGAACATCACCATTTACAGACACCTTTCCCATAACATTGAAAACAAGGTGGCAAACCTTACAACATCCATTGCCCCCTTTCTTTCTCTCAAAACAAAGCATTACCCTCGCACATTACCTGGTGCAACACCTTCCAGGCCGAGGCATCAAAAAGACAGCACACACAATTACCAGAGTCCCCTGACCTTTCCAATTGATGAACCTAGGGACCTGGAAACCACCAACAAAGAATCAGAGTGCCCTTCGTTGTTATAACAGCCATCACTATCAAATCCTGCTCCAATCTAACAAACTCGAGAGGATAGCTCAGGGGCAACGTGCTTACCTTGGAAGCAAGACGACACGGAGCGCTACTTTGTTATAAGAGCCAACACTATCAAATCCTGCTCCAACCCAACAAACTCGGGAGGATAGCTCAGGGGCAACGTGCTCACCTTGGAAGCAAGACTACACAGAGCGCTACTTTGTTATAACAGCCAATGCTATCAAATCCTGCTACAACCCAACAAACTCGGGAGGATAGCTCAGGGGCAACGTGCTTACCTTGGAAGCAAGACGACTTGGAGCACTACTTTGTTATAACAGCCAACGCTATCAACTCCTGCTACAACCTAACAAACTCGGGAGGATAGCTCAGGGGCAAAATGCTTACCTTGGAAGCAAGACGACACGGTGTGCTACTTTGTTATAACAGCCAATGCTATCAAATCCTGCTACAACCCAACAAACTCAGGAGGATAGATTAGGGGCAACGTGCTTACCTTGGAAGCAAGACAACACGGAGCACCCCAGGTTCAATACTCGGGTCTGTGCTTAGAAACCTCTGGGTATTAAGTGTCTTATAAATAAAATATCATATCTTATCAAACATGTGCCCAGCTCAGCTCCAAACCAGCAGTAATCAAATAATTCACCCCGAGGCCACCACGTTTCTCCTCCACACTCCCAAGCTCGGCACCTTCTTGGCACTGCCGGCTCTTCTTTTATCTCACACCGCTCCGCCACACTATCTCCATACGGCCCCCTTACACAAATTGAGTCCCCCTGGCTGGGGCATAGACTGAACAAGAAACAACACCGCCCTCCAGCCCCGGGGAGCCTCAAACAGGAAGGCTGAAGCAACATCTTGCCAGCGATACGGCAGGTGGAGCAACCTGGCAAACATGAATTTCAGTGTAGCAGTAGTGCGCGCGGATCAGGTACCGCCAGCAGGAACACCCGGGCGGAGGAAGCAGATGCTAGCCCCCTTCCTAGGGCCGCTTCTTAAATGATTTCCCGCCGCCGGCTCCTCCCTGCACCCCTGCCAAAACCCGCAAAAAGGTGGTCCACCCACAAACCCCACCCTCCTTTCCGGCACAATGCCTGGACCTGGAGTGGGCGTGCTCGCTGGTGCTGCCTGCCCTCCCACCATTGCCGCCACCGCCCGCCCAAACCAGCAGCCCATCCATTTTGGAGGGGGCTTGCCTCCGTAACATAAGATGTGAAAATGTGACTATGCACTGTTATCTTATTTAAAGCAAGAGAAAAGGTAAAAACAACCTTATTACATCTGTTTCATTTTATATTTTGTTTGATAGATATGTCTAATAAACTGATAAGAGAACAGTTTGTGGTAACCTAAAAGACGGCATTACTGGAGGTACAGATGCATTGCCGCATGTGTCATTCTGTTTGGGAGAAGGTACTTCCAGTCTTGTTTATTTTCTTTGCGTTACAGGACATTTAGGACTATAGGTTCCACAATACAAAGATAATAATAGGACTGAACTAAAATATCCATTATTAAAAAAGTAACAAAAAGAAAAACAAAGGAATGTTTGAATGCGTTCTATATAGTGTAATCCTACATTGGGCCTCATTACACAGACGGCGGTAAGGGTTTACCGGTACCGGTATTTTACCGGTACCGGTAAACCCTTACCGCCTTACTACGAGGTCCCTTTGCGGGTTGGAGAATTTAACGCCTGCTTTTTGCAGGCGTTAAAAACCAACCTGCAAAAGGACCAGGGAGCTAATTACGGCACCGCAATTTGCAGTGCCGTAATTAGCACCTTCCCCATTCCCATTATGCCCTATGGGGCAAAAATGGGAAAGGGGAAGGGCAATGGGGGAAGGGGGAATTACCGCCCCACCAACTTTGGAATAGGGCAGTAATTCCCCTTTCCACCAAGGCGGTGCCCGTATTTTACCGGCATGGACCAAGGTGCTAACAGCACCTTGGTCCACCGCCATCCGTGTAATGAGGCCCATGGTAAAGGCAGTAGAGAATTGAGCAGGCCATGCCTCTCTGACTAGGGACTCTTTCCATGTTTTTTCATAGTGCCATGTCTTGCATTCATACATACTTGAAACACTTCTAGAAGCAGGAACAGCTGGAAACACATATTTGTGTAACTCCTTAAGCCTATGCGATGTACTTACTGAAATGTTTGTGACCCTGCTATATTCAACTTTATGCCTGACAGTTGAGTTCAGAGGCGCCCATGTACTAGCCTGAAGCTTTTTGTTTCATTGGTGGAATGTATCCAATCCATGGGGTAAATCCTCCCCCCCCCTCCCTTTGTGTTCACGTTAGAAATGCTCACATCACCTTATACGCACAGATGACATGCACATCTCAGAGGGCTAGATAACAGCACAAAAAATGTGCTGGCCAAAACTCTTGCATATGGAGGTCTGCAACCTGTGCCTCTCCAGATGTTTTGGGCTACAACTCCCATGAGCCCCCGCCATATATGATGCTGGATATGGCTGATGGGATTTGTAGTCCAAAACATCTAGAGAGCCAAAGGTTGCAGACCCCTGTGTTAGGGTAGGAAACGTGCCCCAGCACTAACATATTACCGGCTCCTGGTACCCATTCGGGTGCTGGGTGTAAATACATAATTGACAGACCCTAAAATGGCTGCCACAGAGATAATGCATCAATACATTTTTTAAAGTATTGTGATCCTTGTTTGGGCGATAGGAATGCAAGTGGGTTCTTACTGCTACTGCTCTACTTACAAGCAACACATATCAAGGTCAGGAATGACCCTCTTGTGCATTGCACACCCTTCTGTGCCTCCTGAAAGACACCAATGGGAAAGTTTGCATTCTGAACATTTTAAAGCACACCCCATTTGGCAGTTCAGGGTCTGTTTTAAAATGTGCAGAAACGCCCCCTGGTTTACGCAAACGTGTAATGGGGTGGGAGGAGGAATTTTGAATGCACATATTCAAATGCTATTTGTGAATAGCACATCTCATTTGAGACAAAAAAAACTGCAAATGTAGCACTAATCTGTGTTCGCATTTTCTAAAGTTGGGTAATGTTTAAGCTGACAAATAATAGCTCCTTCCTGGTTATTTAGAGTACGGTCTCTTCCTACACATCTGTACATTTCTCTCCCTGCTTATGACCTGGGTGAAGTAATCCCTTCCAGGCCTATTCTGATCCCTTGCATCCTTTCCCAGATCCCATATGGGTAATTGCAGCTCAACACCCAAACACTGGTTTTGTCATGTTAATTGGTGGGAGGACCAGGCAGCTTTTCCGCTTCATTGCCTGCTAATTTAATGATAAACAAATCCACAGGTTCCTGAGTAAATAAGGTCACCTATCAAGTGCCTGTAAACGAGTTTGTAAACAGGGCACAAAGGGCAGGGAGCAGTTTTTTTGTGCCCTAGGAGGAGGAGGCCGGCCGTGGCTTTCATGGGGCTGGACTTCCTGCTGGGCTTGGCTTCTTTCCAAGGAGCTCATTTGGTAGAGAAAGTCCACCTGGTCCCCCAGTGGGGTGTTTCCTTCTGCCTTCACGCTTTGAAAAGGTACATTGTGAGAACAGATTACTCATTCTGAAGTGTGGGCGATTGTTAAAAGGTTTTGTGGGGGCAGTCTGCAGCGTGGACACACGCACAAAGCAGCCGACAACTGCGCTGACACTTTCTAATGGAATGCAGAAGAAAAAGGAGGGGAAAAGCAAGTGTTGGCTGAAGCCAACTGGTTTCTAAAACTTCAAGTTCCAGAATGAAAAGGGAAAAAAGGACTGAATGAGCTTCTCAAAGTTGGCATGGGGCATGTTAGGCTCTCTGCATGAAGGAGGGAGGAAAGAATAAGGGTGGGTGAACTAGATTGTACACACTCAAGATTTTAAATGTTTTGAGATGTGTTTGTCAGCCCTGACTTTGAGATCCTTTGCATTCTGGTAACTGCAGCTACCATAATTCATAGTGTCAAAAGCTAAAAAATAAGGAGGCAATGAATGTCACTCCTGGCATGGCACACCATGAGATCTACTGGGTTTGCAGTGCTTGTATGGATTATATTGCCCAGCATATGCCTTAAATGAAAGGAAATTAGAAACTGGTTTGAATGATGATGGTGGTATCGTAAAATTACATTTTGGTACGTCAGAACAGAGGATGTTTACAGCAAAGCCAAATGCACTGAATATTAGGGCATATTATCTTATTATTTATTTATTTAGCAATTTATATAGCGCTCCAAGCCTGAAGGCATCTGGGTGCTTTTACTTAAAAGACAACAAGCAGTGCTAGTTGCTATGGTTACAGACATGCATTCTGCACCCATCACTCCTGAGGTGATCTTTCAGCACCACACCTTTAACGAAAAGTTGTATGTTGTGCCCCCACTCAGTATAAACCAAAGTTGAGACAGACAAAATGGGAGCAGGGGAAGAAAAACAAACTGTCACAATGAAAGGGAAAATGAGGTTGAGGAAATGGGACATGGTCATCGTGGTAGTGGCTATGCGTATTGTAAAGTAATGTAAAGTGGACTTGTATAGAGCCCTTCTGCTATTTTGTGTTGTGCAATGCTCTGTCAGAAAAGAGCGTGGGCGGGTATCATGGCAGAGGAAGATGATAAACCCGTGGTGTTGATGGGTGCAGGTCAAATGTACACAGGCCCTAACTGCCAAAAGGCCTTCTTTGAGTATGGGAGAATCACTTAATAATAATAATAATAATAATAATAATAATAATAATAAATAATAAACTTGAGCCTATGTTATCTGACGGTGAGAAACTAAGACCAGCTAGGCTACAGCACTCTGGGTCTGGTTAGCTGCTGATGTGTCAGAGTGCGATAGGGTTAAAAAGAAGCAGTTGCCATAGCTGGATAAGTATTGATGCGCTAATAGTCTTGGCTGCGGTGTCTGTGGGGAATTTGTGTGAGCACTGTAAGGTGGTAGGAGATTTTACAGGGAGTCGTGGAAAATAGGGTAATAAGGCAAGCAAGTCAATGGATTCTCAGGTTCCACCTACGGTATCTGGTCATTACATCGACTGCCAAACCGTTGAATGCCATACCATTGAAAAAAATGCATTAAAAAAGCATCAAATGCATTTTTTTAAATGGTATAGGGTTTAGTTTAATTATATTGGGTTTAGTTTAATTATATTGGGTTTTAAAGGTTAAAAAAGAGGGGTTTGGGGGGAACCCCCAACAAAAATGTATTTTATTTAAAAAAATGACTGCAATGCTTTTTTAATGCATTTTTTTCAATGGTATGGCATTGGACGGTTTGGCAGTCGATGCAATGACTCTGAACCCCACCTACATTCCCACCACTGGTCCCTGTTTAGAGAGATCTCTTACGGTTCCTCACATTGCCAATGTCAGTCACTCTCTCTGTTTCTGTCTCTTGATGTCTCTCTCTCTCTCTCTCAAATTGATGAATTGTAAAACATGTGCAACAAGGATCTCGGAATTGTGAGATGAGGGAAGGTGCTAGTCTTGATTTTACACTCATTACCATATGCTGCATGCTAATGATTGTGGGGTGCATGCTCTTTTTGGTTCAGAGAAAAGTATGCTTGGAATATTAGCACCCCAGAGAACTATATCAACTTCCTTAATATTCTGGTTGGCAGGCTTAGAAGCCACTCAAACTTCACTCTAACTTGCTCAAGTGCTGTGCTCAGTGACCAGCTGGGAGGTGTGTCCATTGGGGCAATGACAGATGTTTGTCAGGCATTCATCATGCAACATTGGCCTGCGCCTGACCAAACAGAATTGTGAATGTTGGTAATGCCAAACCTAGTAAGAATTGTGAACATTAGCCTGCATCACATCTAGGCAGGATGGTAAATGTCGGCAAGTGCCACACTTAGATAGAAGGACACGTATTATCAGTAACTTCAACCTAGAAATTGCTCCTGCTGCTCTGGTTCATAAACCCATGCAAACACTCAACCTATATCATTATGCTTACTCTCTACCCTAGACCATCTCACAATTAGAATGCAGCTATACCCCTGATCAATTCGTCCTATCTGTTCACATACGAACATTACCCCATGAAACACCTCATCACTCTAATAAAACACAGCTATCCCATGACAATCGGCCTTAGCTGCTCACATAAGCATCCTACAGGCCTAACGCAGCCAGAACTCAGCCTGGGTGTCCACCCACCAGTCTGCACACATTCAACTGATTTCTTCACCACCACACCTAACGCTAGGATGCAGCTACCATCTGGCAATTAAATCAGCTGCACACACAACTGGTGCACCCACGCACCCTACGACACCTTCTCTCCCTACTGACCCAAACTGCGGTCCCCGATGGCGTTCAACCTACCATCGCTTTGAGATCATACCAATGATATAAGGAGCGCTATATAAATGTCAAAGAACAATTGAGGCAGTGGCCAGAATCTATAGTGGTTTCTTCCGTGAGGTCTACCATTGTATCTGCCACAAGTCTCAAACTCCTCAAACAAAGTGAATGCAAAATCAATGTTAATAGATCAGGAGCAGTGCTCCTTAGAAGGAGGGCATTTGGACCCACTCTTACATCTAGACATGTTCTGTGTTGGCAGAAGCCTAGGACATTGTGTAATGGCACTAGAGATAGTTAGTGCCTGGTTGTGTGATGGACTTGAGATGTGGTGAAGCTTGCCCTTAGGAGCGGAGGCTTATTTGACAGAGAAGTTTAAACAATGCCCATCTTTTCACTAGTAGAACAGTTTCGGAGTGCCAAGCCAACTGAGAGAGGTGATAACACCGTGAATTATAAGTGTATAAGTGAATACGGTGAACACAAAAGATGAAAAAGGGAAGACTGACATTGTTGTTGGTACTCTGGTTCAGAGGAGAATTGCCTAGCATTGTGGTGCTGAACTGCCCAAGTGGATGGGACCAGACTGACATGCAAATGGATATTTCTCCACTGTGAAAGGGACAATGAGCTAACACATGGCTGTAGACCCGCCCGAGTGGGATCCTACCAAGGAAACAGGTTATTTGGCTGTGTTTGTTCACGGGAGAGAGGTTCCCAGGGTATCCAGTGAACATAGAGAATGCAATCAGAGAAAATGCTATAACAGAGAAACAAAAATTGAGAAAAAAAATTGAAGATTTTAAAAAATAGATATGGGTGGGTTATGGTGGTAAAGCAAGTGAGAACAAGGTTGGGGTTTGGTTTAAGCACATAGAGAAACAGGGGGCTTGGGAGGAGGACCCCCAGGCACTCCCCCCAAAAAAATCAATATGTTTTCACTGTTATTGCTTTCCCTGAAAACATGTTCTCTGTTATGTATTCTCTGTAATCGGTTACCAGACCTTTTGCATATATGAGAACATATGCCAGGTGTATACTAGGTATTGAACTAAAGTCTGGCCAAAATTCAGATATCAAGTTTGGCCCAGTACTTCTATGATTACTTTGGGTTGCTGTACAGTTAAGGCTCCCTTTTGCAAATGCTGACATTGATAGTTCCATACAAAAATTACAACCTGCTACTTTATGACTATACATACATTCTCAAGATACAAGTAGCATGGCAGAAATGCACAACCGTGCTTTTCACTGCTCCTACATGTGTGTTTATAGAGTTGTGAAAATGATTATGCAAATAATAATTATCTCTGCTGGCTTAAGCTGAATAAATACTTACATACCTATTCAGCTGGATAGTGCATATACTAATCACTGGGCCCACTCTACAAAAAGGTAATTCTAGGTAATAGTAAGGGAGCCCCCAGCAAGGGGATACCCATCGGTTTGAGTTTCATATGGGTCATGAAAACCTCACCGTTAGCACAGGGGGTTCAGGTAGTACTGTGATGGGCCATATAAACATTATGACTATAGAAATGTTAAGAAACCAGTTTGCCGAAACTCACAGCAAACTATAGCAAAACTGTATGTCACTTAGAATCTTTCTAGGAGTATAGCTCACCAGTTAAGAATACACCTTGGATATGGGGTCAGCCGGAACATCGCAAGTTCAAATCCTTGCAGATTGGACTTGGACCTTCATCCTTGCAAGATCAACACATGGATTACCCTTACATTAAGTAACAATAACGCCTATCATTGCAAGGCTTAGAAGAGTGAGGAATCTGCCATGAAGTGCTCTCAAAATGTGATATATTAGTATTTCTTAAAAGTCTCCCACGAGTATACACAGTGAATATGCTATCATTAGTCAAGTTCCTATCATTAGTCAATTTCCTATCATTAAGGCCTGTACTGTAGTAGGCTGCAGAGAAGTGCAGTGTCCCCCAAACCCTAGCCAGAAAGAATGACGGAATATAAATGTGACTGAGAAACATATTGGGCCTCATTATGAGTATGGAGGTAGCCATGCCCTTAATTAGGGCATGGCTGCCTCCATACTGGGTTCCAGTACCGGGTTCTCTGAGTGAGGAATTACCGGGTTATTCCGCCCTTGGAGGACCCGGTAATTCTTCATGCACAAAACCATTCCCCATTCCCTTTTGAGCCCCCATAGGGCTCAATGGGAATGGGGATGGAGCTAATAACAGGCCCGTTAATAACGGAAGTATACACATTAATACTTCCAATATGGCCGTCCAACGCATTCCCTTCTCGCTCCATGCGTTGGACATAACCTTTCTCTATTTCTAGACCACGCCTTCCGCGGCTCCGCGCGTCTCAATGCTATTGCGAAGTAGCGACCAGACGTGTGCTCCGTAGCTCGCGGTTCTTCTCCTTTCCACTTCGCTTTCCCTTCCTTGAACCCCCCCCTTCTTCTTACCTCCTGGATTCGAGTTCTAGTGAACTTACTTTGCCTCCTGGATTCCTGGATTCGGCCTCCTGGAAAACTGAATGCATTCTGGATTCGGCAGAGACACGGGCCGCCTTCTTCAAAACCCGTTCCATCCGAAAGAAGGCAGCATCCAAGGACGCCGGTAAAGAACGGATTCAGGTGAGAAGGGGGGAAATCCTTCACAGTTTGAGACGCCACCCAATCGGAAGTGATATCGACATGGAGGCTGCCGTGCAGGACTTGATGCGTTGTATGCAGGAACTATCAACCGAGGTACAGAATCTGAAAGCGGAGAACGCAGCTCTCAAACAATTGGTTCTCTCCCGGGATTCTGCTACTAAAGAGAGTGTTATACTGGGCGGAGTCGTGGATAAATACGACGGCTCAGCAAAGACCCTTCGTGCATTCCTGGATTCGTGCGTGGATCACTTTACCTTCAAGCCTTACAATTTTGCGACCCCCAGGGCCAAGGTGGGTTTTATAATCTCTCACCTTTCCGGGAATGCCTTGAATTGGGCCACTCCCCTTGTTAACTCTAGTGATGCCCTCTTGGACGATTATGATGGGTTTATACGGGCCCTAAAAGACATGTTTGACCGCCCTGAGCAGGTCTACAGCGCACAAGAACGCTTGTTAGACTTTCAGCAAGGGGCCCAGGATATGCTCACGTATGTGACCCGATTTAAACAACTGACAAAGGAAGCTGACTGGTCCACTGAGGCGAGTTTTACCCTGTTCAGGAGAGGATTGAACGAAGAAATTAAGGATGAGCTGGCCAGAGTGGCACGACCAAGCTCTTTCCAGGCATTAATGGATCTTGCCATGCAGATTGACTTCCGTATCCAGGAAAGGAAGTCAGAAAAGAAAAAATCCAGGGGAACTCCTTCCAAGGTATCATTTGAGGGTACCTCCAGACCAGAAATCAACCCAAGCCCAATCTCTGAATCCGAGCCCATGCAGATTGGGGCCTTTCGTGGACCCATATCTCCACAAGAGAGAATGAGGAGAATTCATACGGGCTTGTGCATGTAAGGCGCCTCAGATAAGCATTTGGTTAGGGAATGTCCTTTAGCACCCCCTCTGCGTTCGGTAAACGCCAGCTCCCGATCCTAGATGGACCAGAGCTTGGGGAGAGAGATGTTTGCTCCACATCCATTCCATCCTTGAACTCTCCTGGACAAAACAATTTGGTGGTATTACAGGCCTTTTTATCACCATCCAAGAATACAAACTATTCAATTTTGGCCCTGGTAGACTGCGGAGCTATGGGAATATTCATCGATCATGAGTGGGTTGCTAAACATCAGATTCCCTACGAAACACGAAGCACCATGCAACCTGTGGAGGCTATCGACGGAAGACCCCTCACATCAGGACCCATAAGCCTACAGACCAAGGAGATCCAGCTTTCAATAAATCACCATCAAGAGCTGATCAGGTTTGACATTATTAAGTCAGCTCATTAGCCCTTGGTATTGGGCATGCCCTGGCTACAGAAACACAACCCATATATCAACTGGTCTGCGGGTTCTCTATTCCTGGGATCGGAGTTTTGCATGTCTCATTGTCTATCCCTAGAACCTCCATTAACACACCCAAAGGAACCCACAAAGGAACAACAGACATCACTAATGGTATTGAATGTCATGCAAGTTCCTGAAGCCTACCAAGCTTATGCCGATGTGTTTTTGACTGCCATTGTTCAGGCCTTACCCCCACACAGACATGAAGACTGCGCAATAGATACGGAACCCTCTGCAGTGATTCCCTTCGGCAGGATGTTCATTCTTTCTGAACCCGAGAAGAAGGCTCTAAGAGAATACCTGGATACCAACCTTGAAAAAGGCACCATAAGACCTTCGAAATCTCCTGCTGGTGCTTCTCTATTCTTTGTTCCCAAGAAGGACACCAAGGAACTCAGACCCTGCCTTGATTATCGCGGGCTAAATCAATGCACCCTCAAAGATCGGTACCCATTACCCCTGATTTCGGATATCCTGGAAGCCATGAGAGGCGCAGTGATTTTCACCAAGTTGGATCTCAGGGGCGCCTATCGTTTGATCCGAGTCAGGCAAAGGGACGAATGGAAAACCGCCTTCAGAACACCCTTTGGCCATTTTGAGTATCTAGTCATGCCCATCGGATTGGCTAACGCCCCGACAATTTTCCAACGCTTTATGGATAGGGTGTGTTCTCACATGCTGTTTCTCTTTGTTATTGTATATCTGGATGACATACTGATCTTCTCCAAGGATCCTATACAACATGAAGAGCACGTGAAGGCAGTTTTGCAGAGACTCCGAGATCATAAACTCCTGGCCAAACCTGAAAAATGCTTGTTTCATGTGACCCCCGTTCATTACCTAGGGTTTATTCTTACCCCAGAAGGAATTGGTATGAGCCCTTCAAAGGTAAAAGCCATATTGACCTGAACTGCTCCTACTTCCATGAAACAAATTCAATCTTCCCTGGGACTCGCCAATTTCTACCGGAAATTCATATCTAATTTCTCCGAGATAGTACAACCGATTCTTGCTCTCCTGAAGAAAGACACTCCTTTCCTCTGGTCAACACCACAAGATATTGCGTTCCAGCGTTTAAAGGCAGAGTTTAGGCAAGCTCCTATCTTGGCTCAACCCGATACTAGCCGTCCTTTCCTGGTAGAAACAGACGCTTCAAATTATGCCATTGGCACAGTCCTGAAACAAGAATTAGGAGATAAACTGGAACACCCAATTGCTTATCTCTCACGAACCCTGACTCCTAGTGAAACACATTATTCAGTCCTGGAAAAAGAATTGTTAGTCATTCGCCAAGCCTTCACTGACTACGACATCTACTTCTGGGAGCTAAACATCCAGTTCAGGTCTGTACGGACCACCGGATCCTCCAGATTCTACAGTCTTTGGAGTTTAGGAACAGTCATCAGGCGCGTTGGGGATATTTCTTTGCCCAGTACCAGTTCCATATCACTCATGTTCCTGGATCACAAAACCTGATTGCCGATGCATTATCTCGACGACCTGACTAAGAGCCCACTGAAGACAAGGCATATCCTCAGATGTTTTCCCCCACAATCTTTGTGGCCCAGGCAGTCAACCTCCTCGAAGAAATCCAAGCCCAAACCCAATCCTCTGATCTGTGGAAGGACAAATCCAAAAGAATTCTTTGGAATGTAAAGGTCCGGGAAGGTTATTTGTTCAAAGACAATGTGTTGGTCATCCCTGCAAAAAGACTACAACAGAGAATAATGAATCTCTGTCACGATACCCTACACTCCAGACATCGTGGTGTCACCAATACCCTCTGTCTGATACAAAGGCAATTCTGGTGGCCTAGGATGAGAACCGACGTATGGCAGTACATTGAATCCTCTGTTGTCTGCAGCCAAAATAAACACAATAACAAGAAACCAGCAGGCCTTCTACTACAACCTACATTGCCAACTAGGCCTTGGGACATTATAGCTACGGACTTCATTGTGGAACTGCCACCTTCCCGTGGGTATACCACCATCATGGTTACCATAGACTTGTTCACTCATATGGCTCATTTTACGCCCTTGCGTAAATTACCATCTTCTTCTGAACTAGCAGGAATCTTCCTGGAACACATATTCCGTTTGCATGGACTCCCTTCCAAGATCATTTCAGACCACGGACCTCAATACATCTCACAATTCTGGATACATCTCTGTCAATGCTTAGGGATCCAACGTGCCCTTTCGTCAGGTTACCACCCTCAAACCAACGGAATTACAGAACGTGTCAATCAAACCCAGGAACAGTATCTTCGATGCTTCGCCACCAAGGTCCAGGATGACTGGTCGCTCCTGATACCCGTGGCTGAATTCGCTTACAATAATTCTGACCATTTGGCACTTATGATCAGCCCCTTTTATTGCAGTCAAGGATTTCATCCGTCGGTCCTGCCTTCTGTTCTTCCTCAACCTACACCAGTACCTACAGTTGACTCCTGGATCGAAACCCATGTCAACATACATAAAGAAGCCAAGGAATTTTTGCAGAAGGCCAGGAAACAGACCAAGAAACATGCAGATTCCAGAAGAAGACCTGGCCCTTCTTATGCAGTCGGTGATCAGATCTGGTTGTCCTCAAAATGTCTACCCCGACATCTACGGCCTAGTAAACTGGCCCCTTGGTACTATGGTCCATTTTCCATTAAAGAAATTATAAATCCTGTTTCTTATCGGATCAAATTGCCTGAATCCTGGAAAAAGATACACCCAGTCTTTCACACATCTCTACTGAAGCCCTACTATCCATCCTCCCAAAAACCCTCCAGACCTCCTCCTATACTGGTCGATGACCAATTGGAATATGAGGTATCTTGGATTTGTGATTCCAGGTATAGAAGGGGCCAGCTTCAATACCTGGTTGAATGGAAAGGATATCCTCCTAGTGACAGAACCTGGGAACCTCTCTCAAACATCAAGGCCCCACGGCTGCCCAGAAGGTTCCACCTCATCCACCCGGGCAAAGCAGGAGGGAAGGGTCTTCGAAGGAGGCATGCTGTCATGAATCGCAGGGTGCACCCCTTTTGGGCCTCATGGTCCCTGTCACAACAGGCTTATACGCATTAATACTTCCAATATGGCCGTCCAACGCATTCCCTTCTCGCTCCATGCGTTGGACGTAACCTTTCTCTATTTCTAGACAACTCCTTCTGCGGCTCCGCGCGTCTCAATGCTATTGCGAAGTAGTGACCAGACATGTGCTCCATAGCTCGCGGTTCTTCTCCTTTCCACTCCGCTTTCCCTTCCTTCAACGCCCCCCCTTCTTCTTACCTCCTGGATTCGAGTTCTAGCGAACTTACTTTGCCTCCTGGATTCCTGGATTCGGCCTCCTGGAAAACTGAACGCATTCTGGATTCGGCAGAGACACGGGCTGCCTTCTTCAAAACCTGTTCCATCCGAAAGAAGGCAGCATCCAAGGACGCCGGTAAAGAACGGATTCAGGTGAGAAGGGGGGAACTCCTTGACCTAGGGTTGAGATAGAGATTTGCCTCTGTGTTGAGAAGCAGTTCCAGAAAAATAGCTTTACATCTACACTCGACTTTTCCTGCTACCCAACCAACCCCGATTGCCAGGTACATGCCTTTTTGAGTTATCAATCTCTCAGTCAGACAACCTGCTTACGAATTGTTTGGAGGATTGCTTCTGCCCTAGCCCCTAACAAGGTCTACGTAGCTTTCACTGCACCACCCCCAGCTGGAGAGCTACACATAAACAGGATTAGCTCACTGATACCCCTGAGGCCCTTCCCAGATCAACATCCAGCATCCAACTACTACTGGTAGGTGGGCATCCCTCAGTAATAAGCCTTTGGTAACTGCCTGAATTTAGTGGGTGCTAGACTGTATGCAGCACTCCCATAAAATCAAGGAGACATGGTCCGAATTAGCACTAGCAGAAGAACCGGACACTACTATATACACAATATACGATGTCGCAGAGGGGGGACACAGGATATCTAGAATATATGAGTTGATGATGTCCAAGGTGGGGAAGGAAGTGGAGCAACTGAGACGGGACTGGGAAGAGGAAGTAAGAGCCCCAATGAGTGATGGGATGTGGGAACAAGCCCAAAGGTACCACAAAAAAGTGTCAAGAAATGCAAGACTGCAACAGATACAACTGTACATAACCAATAGGGCGTATATGATGCTCCAGAGAATAGCTTAATTCAAAAATGTGGGACGACAAGCATGCCCCAAATGTGATGAAGAAAATGCCAGAATAGTGCACATGTTTTGGTCATGCCCAGTCATTGAGCGTTTTTGGGGCGAGGTGGCGCACATGTTGGCTGAAAAAGGAATCAAAATTGTGCTGGATACGGTGTGGGCCTGTTTGATGGGAGGGTTTCCGAGACCAGATAAACTGAAGCATGTGAGTAAATTAAAGGACTTAGCGCATGCGCTTGCAAAGAGGAGAATTGCTATGGGGTGGAAGGCATGCCACAGACCAAGACTAGAAGCATGGTGGAAATATCTACAGAAATGGCCCGAAGCGGAAACTGTGGTATGGCAGGATGCAAGTAATGTTGGGGGGAGGAAGAGGCTGAGACCCTAGTAGCCTGGAAACACTTGGTAACGGCGGAGTTATTTGGGATACCACGAGACCCAACAGAAAATATGGAGATGAATCCTTATCACAAGATGCAGAAACAGAACACGGAAGGGAATAGGCTTGTAAGGGGGGAGGGATGGGGAGAAGCAGTGGACATGTTGCAGAGATGTATGTTTATAATGTTACTGTATGCCCTCCAAATTTGATTTGTATTGTTTGTTGAAATAAAATTAATAAAATTATTTAAAAAAAAAAATAATCTATCGTACTCAGCCTGACGACTTTTCAGATAGTGCAAGAGCTAAGAGATAGATAGGGAAGGGAGGTGGAGAGTGGGAAGGAAATGGAAACAGACAGGTGACTACTGTACTAGACCTGACAACATTTCTGGTAGAGCCGGAGAAAAACAAAAGGTGAGGGAGAGGGGTGCAGAAAGGGAGGGGAGGAACAAAACAAGCGACTATCGTACTAAGCCTGGTGACATTTCAGAGCTGGAGGGGGAGGGAAAAAAAAACAAGTAAGGGGAGGAGACATACAAGGTTGCTATCATACTAGATCCAGGGATTATGTATATAGAAGAAAGTAAGGAGAGTACGGGAGGGGATAGGAAAAGGGAGAAAGGGAGAGGAGGAGAGAAGAGAGAGTAAGCAGTCAAAAAGAGTGGAGAAGCAAGAGGGGAGAGCGAATACAAGTGCAGAAGTCATTAGTAACACATAATGTTGTAAGTCAGGAAACAAGATGAAGATGGGAACAGCATGATTCAGTACCACCATGAGTAGAAGATGCAAAGGAAGTCCAACATGAGAGTTGAGAAAGGGTGACACACCGTGAATCAATGCAGTCCATAAAAGGCAAATCCAGCATTGGCCACAAGGCGGTGATGGTGAAACCAGAATGTATCAGGACAGAAGTAGGATGGAGGGGGTAAGTGGGACTAGGGTAGAAGAAGCAAGCAAAGCAGGCAAGAGGTGAGTGCGAGAAAGGAAGGGGGCATAAGGGAACATCACAGGGGGAGCAGAGGGGGTGGGGATGGCCTGTGGGGATAGAGGGAGTATACACATGTTGATGTATGCTTACCTGCTGTCTGAGTAGGGGGTAGGTCCCTGGGTCCTCCTAGTCTGACCAGGTCCAAATAGGAATCGCCCTTCTCTTCATCATCCCTTCGCTTCGGACACACGGGAGAGAGATGCCCTTGATCTAAGTGTTAAGAGCAGGAAGGAAGAGGCAGGGCTAAGAAGGTGGGTGGTGCTTAGACCAGGTGACCCAGATCCACTTGCACCAGCTCCCCAGCTGCCTGGCCGTGGATGCTTAAATTGTAGTACTGAATGCACATTGATGTAGGCTATGCATGTGGAAATATACACAAGTTGTTTTGCTTATCTGCTATTTTGTGTTGTTAGATATTGCAGCGGGTTTGTATTGGTTTTATTACTGTGAATGTAGATGGGTATGACAATGTTAACCATAATAGCCTCGTTTAAATCTCCTGAGTAATGTCATAATACAATGACAATACTTTTTGCTAGGGGCGGAGACTATTGGTTTTCACGGGGGACATGGTGGTCGGGGGGCAATGGATGAAAAAACAAAAATGTCCCATTATAAGTATAGGGACTTTGAAGAAAATAGCCTTTCCCGGGGGTGCCCAACCCCCGGAGCACCAGATACTCAGCACCCCTTCTTTTTGCACAATGTTGGCAAATAAGTGTTTATGTAGGTCTGGGTTTGACAATCCATTTGCACCAGGGAAGGGTGCACAGCCAATCAGGAGGCTGGAACAGTGGGCAAGAAAACACATGGACCAGCCCGCTGTTACCAGCCAGTGAGGCCCTTCTCCGGGTGGTGCCATCTTTTTTTTGTTTAATGTCGGGAGGCAACAGGGAGACTACCCACCCCCAAAACAAAGCCCTCCTCCAGGCACTTACCTCTCCCCCCCATCTGATGGACCAGAGCTTTGTGCTCCAGTCCTGGGCTTCTCCCTCTCCCAGCCACCATAGAAATGGACTTAGTCGATTGTCCAATGGCAGCCATCCTTTTGTGTTCTTTTTCAGGAGATTGGTGTCACGCACTAAGCACAGCCAATCTCCTGAACAATGAAAAAAACAAAAAAAACATATGCTCCCGGGTGTAAATAGCAATCACGCCCATCAGGGTTGTACAGGCTGGTAGTCTCAGGCTGGTGGGCTCTTCCCGGCCATGTACGCACCCTTGCTGGTGCATGATTGTTACAATGAACCATGACATCAATTTGGGTTTATGAATAAACCACACTAACCATGCACTGCTCTTTCTATCTCTTTTTTTCTCTTCTACATCTTTCTTCATTCTCCTCTACTCAAAACGATATCAACTCTCTCCTATCCCTATCATCTCTTTTCATCGATGCCACTCCTCTTCTTGCTCAACTGCTCTCTCTATTCAGAAAACCTCCAACCCTAACATACATCCCACCACTTCTTCCTGCATCGACCCCCAGCACCTCTCTGCTTCACAGACTCAATGTAGTATGCTTTTACATATCAGTGACTTAATATTGCTTGTTGACATGAACAATCTCTCTGTAACAAAACTTTGTTTACCTCTGACATTTTCCCATTCGACCTCTCTCGACCTTATTACTCTTACAGAGCCTGGCTTTCTCCCTGAGAGACTGCAACCATTGCTGGACTTCAAAACCCTGCCTACACCTTCACCCACACTCACTGCCCAACTAGTACAGGTGGTAGTGTAGGACTGTTTACATCTTCCAAACTTTCAATATGTCCTACTCCCTTGTCTCCTGCTATTTCTACCTCTTTCCAATACAATATATCCACTACCACTGCTTCAGGTGGCATTCATTTTATATCTCTCTATCAGCCACCTGGTCCCTCTGGTCAATTTATAGACCACCTCTTCCAACTGATTGGCTCCCTTCCCCCCATCTTCAACTCATTGTCACTGGTGAATGTAATTTCCCCTCTCCATTTCACTCCTCTATCCACAGACTTTAACCGCTTGCTCTCTTCTGTTCACTCTATGACCACCCATTCAAATGACAACTCCCTGGACCTTATTCTCATCTCCTCTCAACTCGCTGACTCTAATATCTCCACCACTCCTTCTCCCTCTGATCATGCCATCGTGTTTGGCTCAATCTCCACTCCTACTTCCACCCCTCTCTTTCCATCTACCTCTTTCATTAGCAAGCACAGGATTCACTCCTCTGAATTCTGTATCTACCTCTGTGACCAACACCACTCTCTCTCTCTCCCACAACACAAAAGGTACTGTTCCATCCACTGACAAAGCCTGCACTAACTGTAATGCTGCTGTTAATGCACCCACCTCTTTCACCTGTCATGATGCCTACCCCCGGGGACCCAGACCAAGTTCAGCAACCCCGGAAGCAGGCATCAAGCTATCCCAAGCAAGCCCAACAACCCCTGCTAGGGGCTATATGGGTGCAATCCTGGTGCCTATGGCGCCAGGCTCATATGGAGAGTCAGTCCAGGTGCCATAGGTACCAGGCTCATAGATTAAAACTTACCTGATGCAGACCATGCTGCAAACTTACCTGATGCAGACCATGCTGCAAGAGCTCCAAGCCAAAAGAGGCTTGGAAGGGACTACTTTACTTAGGGACTATTTTGTTACTCGGGTGGGGCTGGGGAGGAATACTTACCTGGGACTACTTTGGAGGCTATTTAAACCACGCCCGACGAGCAGCACACGTTTCGCGTTATTCTGCATCCAGCAGCATAACGCTCACCGTGCCTGCAAGTCTGCAACCAGTCTTCTGCCTCGCCCGCCTTGAGTTTGGAGCAACTAGAAAAAGGGAGAAAGAAGGAGAAAAGGTTAGAACAAGAGCAATACCTTTGATCCTTACCTGAAAACCCGATCCATCGCGCCTTCGAGCTGGAAGAAAGAAGCTATTTTATGCGCATCGCCTCGCCTGCTGCAGCGCCGCGCTAAACTCACCGGCCTTCGCAGCATCTTCACATTCCACCGCATCCTTCTGCATGTTCCCGCTGCACTCCGGCACCTAAGGAGAAGACAAGAACAGCAAGGTGAGCCAAGGGAATACACAGAAGAATATTAGTTACCCCCCCATAGACTTACCTGATTTTACCACCGGAGGTACTATTCCTCTTCACGGGTCGGCGCAGCTTCCACTGCATCTTCGCCGAACCCCGGCCCCTAAGGGGAAACAAAAGGACAGCAAGGTGAATCAAAGGTACTATCAAGGGGAACCCTCCTCACCACATTAGATTTACCTGATTTTACCGCCAGAGGTATTATTCCCCGAGACTTCATACTTTCTCTCAGTGCCTGAATAAGGGAGAAAGCAACAGGTTACATATTGACATTATTTATCGAACTGTGTTGGAAATACAAATCCTTACCAGAATATTACCGGTTGCCACGAGGAACTCTTCACTAGGGTCAAGCTGCAACCTGCAAGGAATCGGACAAGAGTGAAAGTCAGGCATTTAAACTCTTACGAACTACATTCTTACGGCGTCTTGCCGGGAATCTCGGAATCAATAGTGTTCTGGAACTCACCAATTCCTTCGAGCCAGTGAAGCAACTGGTTATCTACGCGCCCTTGCGCTCAATGCAGGATGGAGAGCTCATCTTTTCAAACCATCAGGTGAGACTATAAGAGGGGACATCAAAGGTGATCAGTGGGGAGAACAGCGGGGGTGGGGGAATTTACGCTCAACTCCACGGGTGGTTAATTCCCTTTCTCCATTTGCAGAAGAATATTCCTACGGGCCAAGCAAACAAAGTTAGGTGGGCCAGACCAGTCCATCATCTTGGCCCTATGCGTCACATTGGTGGAGACCACAGCTGTCCAGTTCAGATCGACGCCTCTGTGGGAGCCAGGTGTGCGTAACATCAACTCCCTCTTACTACATTCACTCTTAAATCCTCCCCTCCACGGCCTTGGATGACACCTACCATCTGCACCCTGACAAAAACAATGAGGAAAAATTGTCACACTTGGTAAAGATCTAGACACTCCAACACTAACTAATTCCTCTTCAAAACTACTACTGTGCTCTCGACTCTGCCAAATATGATTTTTATCTCTCTCGCGCATTTCATCTTACTCCTATCAACCTACAGGCCTCCAGAAATCTCTCAACTCAATTGTCTGACCTTCTAAACCCACCTCTATCTCCTCTACCCTTTCGGCTAACGATCTAGCTCTCTACTTTGCTTACCAAATTTCCAGCATTCAAGATACCCTCGCAAAGTACCTTCTATCCCCAAACTGCTCAATGTTCTTCACCATCTCTTACCTCCTCTCCTGTGACAATGTTTTCCTTTGCCCACACTTACCCTGATGAGATTCTTGACCTTCTGCCTGCTCAAGGATAATCCTTCATGTGCCCCATCAACCCTCTATCCCCAAACATAGTGAAGCACCTAGCTAGTGCCTCTTTTCCATCATCCTACAAGTTGGCCACTGTCATGCCTACCCTTAAGAAACCTGTCCTAGAACTTAATTGCCCTGCAAACTTTCCTCCTGTCTCTCTTCTACCTCTTTATTCCAAAATCCTAGAGTGTGTAGTGTTCAACCAATTAACTGAGTTCCTTGACACACACAACCTCTGGGATCCTCTTCAATATGACTTGTGACCTCTATACTCTACTGCATCAGCTCTCCTTGATGTCAGCAACTATATCACTTCTGGTAGTCATGCTAACTGCTAATATATTCTTAGTCTTCTCAACCGCTCTGCTACCTCCGATACCGTTAAAGATTCTGACCTTCTCTCAGCACCATCTATCCTAGGCATCAGAGTCACAGTCCTCACTTGGTTTGCTTTGTATCTAACACCCAGACACTTCAAGGTGTTCTGGAACAGATTTACCTCCCCACTCACCCCCCTTACTGTTGGTGTTCCCCAAGGGCTAGTCCTGGGTCCACTTCTCTTCACTCTCTATACCACTTCTACTGGCACCTTGATCTCCTCCTATGACTTCTCCTAGCAACTCTTCACTGATGACACTCAGATCTTCTTCTCTTTTCCGTACTTATTTCACAAGCTATGGTAAAAAAATGTCTAACTGTATCTCTGCCATCAAATACTGTCTGGCATCTCACTTGCTCATGGTCTACTCTGCAAAGATGAAGTTCTCTACTTTCCATTCAAACAGGCTATCTCTTCCTCTCCCCCTCTTTGATCCTTCACTCTAGACTACTGTCCCTACTATACTTCTGCTTGACATCTTGGTGTCATCTTCAACCCATCTCACAAATTCTTGCTCTTCATCACCAAATCTGCCACTGCTGACAGACATAATCTCCTCAACATCACAAAATAAAACATTGTTTTACCTTCATCACTGCTAAGCACCTAATCTCGTCTTTCGTAATCTCTAGATCTGAATTCTGTCACAGTCTACTCTATGTCCTTTCCAACTATGCTTTTTGACCTCTCAACAAAGTTCTCAATTTTGCTGGCCATGCACTCTTCAACCTTTCCTGTGTCACCTCCATTTCCCCAGTCCATCGTCCGGTAGGCTAGTTATCTATGAGACAGAGGGCAAAGTATAAACTCATTCTCATCATCTTCAAAACTATACAGAGACTTGCCCCACCATAACTATTGCCCATCTCATGCCCTACTCTCCTTCTCTCTCCATACAATCATCCTCAGCTCACTTCCTTCCCACCAATCGTGCCCCTTGCACTCTTTTCATTTCTGCTATTTCCCTCTCCTTGCTCCCTTGCTCTGGAATGCTCTTATTTTCCCCTATCTGCACTACTCCCATTCTATCTCTATTTGAATCCAACCTCCTAGCTCTCCTTTGAAGAACTATCTGCATAGCATTCTTTGCTACCAGATCTCCCTGTTCTCATTTCCCCCTACCTCCCTACGACAACTAGCACAGCATTTATCCCTCACCCCTTCATCCTAAAACTGAACACTTCCTACATTAGCCAGTTCAAATATCATTCTAGACTGTTGTCCTTGGTTTGTGTGTCTACCTCCCCTTCATCAACTGGTTTCATATCCATGTTCTGTCGCCCATTGCTAAGGACACTGTTCCTCCGCTATGTAACTCAATGTTTAAAAGTTTTGTAAGGATTTTTTGCGTGAAAAATGCATTGTTTTTCCTGTAATTGTTATTAAATAAACAAATAATAATGAACAATACATATGCAGGCCATTTCCACTAAAATGAATACTATGTCAATGCTCCTGATGCGCATTCAGTGTGGATATCCTGAAACTCCTGTCTGGATTGTCCTGTTTGTTAGCGTGGACGAGTTCCGCCTGCTGTTTGGCATCATCACAGGGTCAGTGGTACTAGCAGTAATGGTGAACATTATTTTTGGGTGCATACCAAATTCCCTGGGCGTGATTTTCAAAAATGTTTTCAATTGACTTTCCCATGTTAAAACATTTTTGTAAATCAGGCCCCCTGACTCCACTCCTCATATGCAATTATTTTTAATGCACCTCTTTCAGTACCATTAAATGTGGTGATAGTAACACCTGCCACTACAGAGCTTAGAAGTGTGAGACATCCGGTATAAAATGCTATATAAAAACGTACAATATTTGTATGATAAATAGGTTACAATAGGATAAGCTCTCAATGGTCCTGAATTACAGACATGTTTTATAATGGTGTAATCGCATTCAAAAACACATTGTGAATCAAGCCCAATGTCGGATTTATTAAAGTGCAATGGCGAAGGTTCACCACATTTCAATAACCTTGCTGTTGGCTCCTGCGCTGCTCCTTTTCCCCACATTTCAATAATCGTTGGCTTTTGGCTACTATACTGCTGCTTTGCCCAACATTTCAATAACCTTGGGCTGTTGGCTCCTGTGCTGCTGTTTTTACCCACATTTCAATAACCCTGGGCTGTTGGCTCCTGTGCTGCTGTTTGTCCCCATATTTCAATAACCCTGGGCTGTTGTCTCCTGTGCTGCTGCTTTTCCCCTCATTTCAATTACCCTGGATGTTGGCTCTTGTGCTGCTGCTTTTCCCCATATTTCAATAACCCTGGGCGGTTGTCTCCTGTGCGGCTGCTTTTCCCCCACATGTCAATAACCCTGGGCTGTTGGATCATGTGCTGCTGCTTTTCCCTGCATGTCAATAACCTTGGGCAGTTGTCTCCAGTGCTGCTGCTTATCCCCCATTTCAATAACGCTGAACGGTTGGCTCCTGTGCTGCTGCTTTCCCCCACATTTCAATAATCCTGGGCTGTTGGCTCATATGCTGCTGCTTTTCCCCACATTACAATAACCAGGGAATGTTGGATCATATGCTACTGCTTTTCCCCACATTTCAATGTCCCTGGGCTGTTGGCTCATGTTCTGCTGCTTTCCCAACATTTCAATAACCCTGGGGTGTTGTCTCCTGTGCTGCCACTTTCCCACAACCCAATAACACTGGGGGCTTGGCCCCTGTGCTGCTGCTTTTCCCTACATTTCAACAACCCTGGGATTATGAGTCCTGTGCTGCTGCTTTTCCTCACATTTCAGTAACCCTGGGTTGTTGGATACTATGCTGCTGCTTTACCCCACATTTCAATAACCATGGGTTGTTGACTCCTGTGCTGCTGCTTTCCCCCACATCTCAATAACCATTGGTGGTTAGCCGCTGTGCTGCTGCTTTCCCCCACATTTCAATAACCTCACGATGTTGGCTCCTGTGCTGCTGTTTTTCCCCACTTTTCAATTACCCTAGCCGGTTGGCTCCTGTGTTGCTGCTTTTCCCCACATTTCAATAACCCTGTGTTGTTGGATCCTATGCTGCTGCTTTCCCCCACATGTCAATGTCCCATGGCTGTTGGCTCATGTGCTGCTGCCTTCCCACACATTTCAATAACCCTGGGCTGTTGGCTCCAGTGCTGCTGCTTATCCCCCATTTCCATAACCCTGGACTGTTGGCTCTGGTGCTGCTGCTTTCCCCCACATTTCAATAACCCTGGGCTGTTGGCTCCTATGCTGCAACTTATACCCACATTTCAATAACCATGGGTTGTTGGCTCCTGTGCTGCAGCTTTCCCCCACATTTCAATAACCCTGGGCTATTGGCTCCTGTGCTGCTGCTTTCCCCCACGTCTCAATAACCCTGGGCGGTTGGCTCCTGTGCTGCTGCTTTCCCCCACATTCCAATTACCCTGGGCTGTTGTCTCCTGTGTTGCTGCTTTCCCCCACATTCCAATTAGCCTGGGCTGTTGTCTCCTGTGCTGCTGCTTTCCCCCATGTCTCAATAACCCTGGGTGGTTGGCTCCTGTGCTGCTGCTTTCCCCCACATTCCAATAACCCTGGGTGGTTGGCTCCTGTGCTGCTGCTTTCCCCCACATTCCAATTAGCCTGGGCTGTTGTCTCCTGTGCTGCTGCTTTCCCCCATGTCTCAATAACCCTGGGTGGTTGGCTCCTGTGCTGCTGCTTTCCCCCACATTCCAATTACCCTGGGCTGTTGTCTCCTGTGTTGCTGCTTTCCCCCACGTCTCAATAACCCTGGGCGGTTGGCTCCTGTCTGCTGCTTTCCCCCACATTCCAATTACCCTGGGCTGTTGCCTCCTGTGCTGCTGCTTTTCCCCTGTCCCAATACATTGCTGCTCACTGCAAGGAGGAAGGGATTTGCTGGCACACTCTGCTAGAAGTCCCATGGTGAACAGCCCGCACTTGTGTCAACATTTTTAGAACATGTTACACAATCTCGCTCAAACTGCCTTCTTTTTCCACAATACTGTATAGCTTACTACAGCCATCTATATAGGTCTCGTAGAACAACTCCTTCCGTTAACGACCCAACTAGCACCCAGCATTGCACTCTTTGTTTAATTAAAATAATACATTGGTTTTAAATTATCCCTGGAATCAGAGCAGTGTTGATTACATCGGGTCCCATGCTGCGGCAACTCAAGAACTTGTTATTTTGATGCCTTTTCAATGCGATCTTAATCTCTCCCAATGTGTAAACAAATTGTCACCGTAACCTTGTTCTCTTATCTCCCAGCTGAGGACCTTTAGCGCGTGGGGAGATAAGAGCCCTGGGTGAGATTTCATCAGCTGTCAGGGGCTGGGAGATACGCGCGGCCGCCTCCTGCCCCCGCGCCGCCCCCACCTCCCCCTTACGTCGAGGTTATCAGAGGCAAGAACATGCATGCAGAATGAACGGGGCTTGCTCATTGGAAACATGCGCCTGTCACCGGCCACGGGGCAGCAGTTGATACAGCATTTATTTCCCTGATATCAGAAGCAGAGCGAGCACATGCATTTATTTCAGTGGGTGCAAAAAAAAAAATGAGATGGGAGTTTTAAGATGTATTGCGTCATGCTGTGTATCATAATTTATTTACTTTTTTATTTATTTATTCACATTTATAAAGCGCACAGACGGCCCGTAGGTATCGTGGTGCTGTTGCAGTAATCTTGCTGAGTTTCGAGATTATTACAGAAAAGTGACAGTGCAGACAATAAAAAATGCAGTAATGGATACAAAAACACACAGGGCCTCATTACGGTTTTGGCGGTAGCCATGCCGCTATTGGTGGCATGGATGCCGCCAAAATCGGGTCCGGGTTCTCAGAATGGGGAATTCCTCCCTCCAGGAACCCGGGCCCGGACCTTCCCCATTCCCATTTCAGCCCCGATAGGGCTCAATGGGAATGGGGGATGGAGCAAACAACGGGCCGATTACGGGCGGCCCGTTGTTTGCTCCATCTTCCCCTCACGGGACCCGGTAAGCACGCCTGGTTTGACCAGGCGTTACTTACTGGGTCCCGCGAGGGGAGCTTGTAATGAGGTGGAACGGGTTTAATGGGTCCGCCTCCTTTAGCGGGTCCCATTAACCCGTTCCGCCTCACTTGTAATGAGGCCCACAGTAGGTTTACATGTGAAAGGAAGGGGTTGGCAGAATGTTCCTAGGTTACCGTGGAACAATGTAATGGTGTAAACATGCATTTAACAGTTGGTAATTAATTAAACAGTTTAGTTTTGAGGGCTTTACAGAAGACTGTGTATGATGCTTCATTTCTGAGTGTATAATGATGTGCTGAGTAGGAGGTCTAATGTGCCAAATGATGAGCCAAAATCCATACTGCCTCATTACGGGTTTGGTGGTAATTCAGAGGTAAATGTGCTGAAGTACTGCCAAACTCGATTACCCTTACTGCCACTCAGGTGCTTGGATTTAAAATGGGATTGCCAGTAGTGGTAGGGCTCTGGTAATCCCCATTTCCTGAGTGCATAGGACTCCATGGTGATTTTGGGGGAATTCCTGCCGATGGTAATGCCACTGATTTTGCTGATTTTTGGCACTAAGGAGACGGATATAACTCCAGTGTATATCTTCCAATTTACCACTGAACTTGTAGTATGGCGGTTCCGTAATGCAGTGTTAATGTGGCAGTAACAGAATTACCACCACACTACCACTGTTTTTACACGCACCAACGTACTTGTAATTATTTCTAGTTAAAATAAGCGTGATCATAAGGAACCATAAAATAGGTTTTAGCATCTCTTTTTATTTTGTGGATTTCGAAAGCATGCAGCAGCCCTCCGTTTAGGAATGTTCCAAGTGAAAAACATGTACACATGCAGTTCTTTAAAGTCGTGAAACACAGTTTGGTACAAAGCTGTCAAATGAAATAGAATAGCTAGGAGTAGGCATGTCCCAGCCTGAATTAGATCAAAACTAAGAACTTTCAGAAAGCAGTATGCATGTCACATACATGCAGTCATTTAGCAGGGTATGTGTTTCTTAGCTTTCACAGGACAAAAAGTATAGCTTCTAGGAGAGAGAGAATTACAGGCACCATAAAACAAAACAAAAAACACAATACTGATAGTCATGGTACAAACGTTAAACATTCCCAAAAAGAGAGAAGCATAACCTCAAACATAGCTGTCATAGTTGCCCTCAGATCAAAGGTCTCGGGCACAGATAGAAGTACAACCTCTAGCAAAGAGAAAGAGAAACTCAAAACTATAAACATCACAATGTAGGGTGAAATACGGTATCCACCGAAAATTTTCTTAAAAAGAAACCGAACGGTTGAAATGATCGGATTTCGGCTGTACCAAATTTATGTACAGCTGAAAATGCTGAACATTTCAACCATTCCATTTTCGTTATAGAGAACAAGGAAGCAGGGGTTGCAGGGGTGTTCCCTGCACCCTTGTTCGCTATAATGGAATCGGGGATGGCGGGGGGGGGAGGTTTCCCCCGCATCCAAAACATCTTGTGGGATGTTTTTACCCATGCATCCAAGCCCTACCATAAAACTGTGCGTTACTGGCATTGAAAACATCATGATGGCCAGAACTCCCCAGAGAGTGCACAGGGTAAACATGAAGAATAGGCTGCCACCCATTTTTGCCCATGTTGTGAGCACAGGAGGGCACTGCCTAAAATCACCATTGGGCTACACACACAGCAGCCTGAAACCATTGGGAATGGCAATGCTGATTGCCAAAAGCAACCCAGAACTGTGGGGAATTCATTTTCTTAATGTAAAAAATGGATGCAATACCGGTGCTCACCACTATCAGAAAGCCGGCGTTTTAAAACCACCAGACTTTGGTGTAAAACTGAACAAATGAACCCAAACCAGGCCAAGGAAAGACTTGCTAAGAGGTGGATACAATGTAAAACTATATTCTGAAATGACTTGAAGGAAGTAATTATTTAATGTATATATAAAAAATAGCTGCTTCTAAGTTGGATTTGAATGTAGAAAACCGGGAACTAAAGTGCCATTTAGCTGAATTCTGCCTGACAACTACCCCCAACAGGAGAAACCGGCTCAGCCACTCTTCCCAGGCCTAGCTGCATCCTGCTGCCCCTGCCAAAAGGAGATGACACGTCTCTGATTGGGTTAGGGGAGGAGCACCTGGGGACTGCAGGAAGTTGAACAAAGCCCTTTCCTGGGCTCAGGCAAATGTTATATTGGGGGGGTCGTAAAATGGCTTCCTCTTGGGAGAAACTGGAAGGGGCAGTGCCTCTGCTAGAAAACTGAGCTTGGGGGAAGTGGATAAACCAGTTATTCCACCATGTGATGTGGGAAGCCACACCCCTTTTTGACCAGGGCATAATTTTAAAAAGATAGATAACTCATAGCGCGGACTGGTCAAAATTATATAAGTAATATCATTATTCTTGTGATTTTTCTGTGCACGTTTTAAGAGGTGTTAGGACCCTGTGGTGTATTCTGGGGGGTTGCTAGCGGAAAATAGGGTCTTTCTCCAAATGTCTGCATGTTAAAAATCTGACACTTCATCAATTAATGTCCATACTCCTTGCGCACATTTGTGTAATTTTTGGTAAATGTCTGATATTGGTAAACCGAGCAAAAAGCGCAAAATTTTGTCATTTCTGAATCCCAGCTCGCAGGAACATGGGGCTTGAACAGAGACCTGTCTTAATTCATCTGTAATATGTACATGTAATGTCAACCACTTGTGTATCTGGGAAATATGTATTTGAATCAAATATAGATTTGTGGGCAAATTGACCAGGGAGGATCCTCTGACCCATAAACAGACCTCACCATGATGACAATCCATTTCCTTCCCCCAATCATGGGAGAGGGGAGAATTGGGCCAATGACAAGTAGAGAGGGGCAGGCTCAGTTATGCCACGCACACACCCACTTTCTAAACACATAAAAGCAGACAGTGCAGGACAGGTGGGGACATTCACTTTCCACTTTCTTGCGGGACGCTTTGCCGGGAGGCTTCAGACTTCACATCCAGAGATCCAGACTTCAAATCCATCAATCTCCAGAACCTGTAGCAGAAATTAACTCCAGAATTTGTAGCAGAGAGGCCTGAATCCTCTTCAGCAGGCCTCAAAACCAACCAAACTTTTCAACAGCCGGGCAAGCTGTTTGAATTTTTTGCCAAGAACTTTTGCAGGAACCTGTAGCAGTATCCAGAAAGCAGTGCTGTATCCGGAACCAGAGAGAACCACAAACCAGACCGTTGTGAGCAGAACCGGTGCTTGACAGACCCAGAGAGCTGAGCTGACCCAGATAGCCGGGACTTCAGAACCACCCGCCGGAAGTCCCGTCCAACCTGACCAGACCTTGACGGCTTATTTCAAAAATATAGTGTGAGTACTCACTGTGCAAAACCAATCTCTTAGTTTAAAATAATCTAATCCAAACTATTTTAGCCTATTAGAACTGCCTCCTAGAATCGTTTTATTCTGTCATCTTTAAAACTGAAAACTGTCATCTGTCATTCTGAGCTTTAAAATTTCAAATCTGAAAAACTACCTTGACTAAATCGGCCATATCTCCGGAACCGTTGTGCTAGGAGCGAGTTTTAACTGTCATCTTAAAGCTAAGATTCTAGGCTTTCCAACAAACCTAGAACCGACTTGCTACTCCTTATAGGGCCTCCGTAAGTATGCTCGACGCACGCAATTAAATTTGCCGCGATTTGACATTTTGCACAATTTCAGCCACGTGTAAAAATCAGCAGCTCCTTGCTTTCCTTTGCTAAAATTCGTTTTAACCTGCTAGTTACTCATAGAGCATTGCTAAAGTTAGCCTGAACTAATATAAACTAGATATCATCCACCCTGAACCCCCGATAGGGAATTAAAAGCCTTTTTAGCATATTTTTCACTTAATTGCAACCACATCAAAGTATCTTGCCTGTGTTAAACCTCATACCTGTTTTCCTGTAAGCTGGCTAGGGGGGAACTGAATTATATTTGATTGCATTCCTGAGAACTGTGTGTCTACTTTCCATCTCCTTATATTGCATAAAGGGGGGGAGTGAATTGTCAAGGAAAAGTGATTACATTGGCCCTCATTACGACCCTGGCGGAGATCCATGGTGCAATTTGCACCATGGTCCATGGCGCTAAGCTGCCAACTCCGCCATGGTGGTTGGCGGACTTACCGCCCCATTCCGACCTTGGCGGGGCGGTAAGTCCCCAATCCCCATTTACCCTTCCCCATTCCCATTTTTGCCCCATAGGGTATAATGGGAGTGGGGAAGGCGTTAATTACGCCACCGTAAATTACGGTGGCGTAATTAACAACAAGTCCCGTAGCGCCATGGATTTTTCCGCCTGCAAAAAGCAGGCGTAAAAATCACCATGGCGCTACGGGAACTCGTAGTCAGGCGGAAAGGTACGCCATGCTTTACGCCGGCGTAAACCCCTTTCCGCCAGGGTCGTAATGAGGGCCATTGTCTTTTGTTGAAGCCATATCAAGTTATTTTCTGTACTGCATTTCATTCATCATTGTGTTTCCTTGAACCATATAAAGCATTCTTTCCCACCTCATTCTTCTGTTCCTATTCATAAGTAACCAAGAACTGTGCTACTGTGGGATTACCTCTTGCTGATTACTGCTCATATTCACAAGTGTGCTATCCATTATCAATGTATTTATAGAAGTGTGATATATATATATAGTTTAATTTTTCAAATAAACCTTTTAAATTTGCAAAACAAGCCTACTTCTTGACTCAGTGGGGCCAAGGGGGATTCTAAGAGAGGGGTGTTATACAAGGGTTCATCATCCAGATTATAACTTGCCATAAAAATACATACATAAGGGCTTCCCTTGGGCATCCCAGACAAGGCACTGACTTAGTGGGATTGCTTGATTGGAGTCACTTACAGAGTGGGGGCTCGGAGCCAGGATATTCTGGGTTAGATTTACCACTTGTGCAGCTTAATACAGTGTGCCAACTGACCAAATACACATATCCGGTTAGATCACCACGCTGTATTACACTGTGAAAGCACCCCTCAAAGGAACGCTCTAAGGAAACGGTCTGTTTTGCAAAATAAAATACAAACTTCTGTAAGTCAGGAAGGAAATCAAATTCCAGAATGCCGTCACTGGTAGACATCAAAATAGCCAGGGAACACCTCTTACATAAGCTATTTGTGAGAGGCGAATGGATTGAGCAGGGCCAGGATGCGTGGTTGCAGGCAATCACGCAACAGGTCACTGAAACAGGGGCAGACTCATGGAGAGATCAGGGTCCATTACATGTGGCCCTGAGTGAATTATATATGGCCCCTAAAGCCAAAGATGAACACAATAAGATTGCCAGGATAGCGGCATATTTGTACCTATATGTGGGAGCCATGCAGGACAAATGTGCTGAAGGCCAAGATCTGGCAAATAGGCAACAGATCGCCTTAGAGAAGGCCCAATCCGACCTAGTCTCTTCTGAGCAGAGGAGGCACAGAAGCCAGGAGTCAGAAAATGAGAGCAGACAGTATCTCATTAAAATCAAAGAGGACATGTGTATCCTGCAACAGGAAAAGTCTGACCAGGATACCAGATTTCTGGCCTTGCAGAAGGAGTACCAAGAAGGTTTGGACTCCCTACTGCAGACCCAGAAAAAGCTGGAGCAACAATTAGATTTCAAAAGAGCATGTGCTGAGCAGGTAGTCACCCTGCAAAGCCACCTAGATAGGGAAAAGGCAGAGAGCAATAAACTGATCCTGAAAGACCTGGATACCCAGGCAGAGTTTGATCAGGAGCACCAGAAAGCTGGTGCCCTTCAAAGGCAAAGGGACGACCTGGCGGCACAGATGCAGACTCTTAGTCAGGAAAGGGACACCTTAGGCCAGGAAGTCTGCCATTTAAAAAGAAAAACTTAAGAAAATCACTTGGTCCTCCAGGGGCTGGGTAACCTCCAAAAAGAGCATCAGAACCTGTTAGAGCACACCAGGAGGGTGGAAGAGGCTCTAGCAAGAAAGGAGCAGGCCAGTAGGGATGGGACGCAGGAGGTAACCCTCCTGCAGCAGAGACTGGCCCAGTACTCCAGGACCAATCCTGAGGCACAGAGAGAAAATGTGGCTCTCTGTCCGCACAATGATATGCTCCAGCAACAGGTAGCCATGCAGGAGAGACTGATAGAGTCTAGTAAGGCCTTAACAGAGGAACTGAAAGCGCAGGCTCTTGCATTGCAAGAGGGAGCAAGGGCTGATAGAGATGAGGTTCGCTGGGAAAGGGAAACGCCTGAGCATAACCTCAGGAGCCCTGGTACCAGAGGCCTTCATCTCTCCCAGTCCCTGGACTCTGCCACCCCCATGTCCCCTGGCACGCATGAACACAGGGCCACAGGAATGGCAGATTACTATCCAGCCAAAAGTATGGGGCTCATAGGCCAGTACCACCCAGGAATGGAGGGGCGGGCATCCGGGTATGGGCACCCAAGCACAGTGCAATTTAGTGGGGAACCCCAGGAGAGTAGGCCCATTAATGGCATCCTGAAAACCTCTGCCCAGTTAGGTCAGTGGGGGGGGGTACCCATCAAATCCTGGCAGCAAGGAGGGATCTGAAGACTCCTCTGAGCATTAGAGGACACAGGAGACCAGGTACCCACATTCTGCCAGCCATTTCCAGGCTCGCAGAATCCGGGAAAACCTGGAAGATCAGACGGGCACCTCTGGGAGCAGTGCTTCGGAGTCAGAGGATGAATGGACCAGGGTGACCCGAACCAAAAAGGCCAATAAGGCAAAAAGGGCCCTGCTTAAGAACCCATTGAAACAAATAAAGGCAATAAGGAGTGTCATCACGCCTTATCATAAGAACACCAAGTATTCTGTTTGGGAACACTTGGAGCTCTATGAGCAAATGATGGAGACTTTCCATTTGAAGAAAAGCAGTAGCTTCATCCAGTACGTCAAATGGACATTCTCCCCAGAATACTCCAGTTTCTTTGCAGGGCTGGAGGACCAAAACCATTCAAGATGGTCTGCATATAGGGCGGCCATCTTGAAACATTTTTCTGTTCATAGAAATCCTCAAGAGGCTCGCAAGGCACCCTACAATTTGCAATGTGGGGAGGATCAGGCCCCACAAGAATTCGTGCAAGAATTGAAGCGTGCCTTTGCGCAGACCACCAGAAGGGTGCGCACGGGCAGCAGAGAATTTGTCAATACTTTTTTCCATGCCTTGCCCAAATACATCATGACCCAGCTAGTGAGAGATTTTCACGAGAAAAGGTCACTAGACTGGGTCATTGAACAGGCTACCCGGATCTATGAGGTGCAGAAGCCCATAGAAAATAAAAGTAATGCGCAGAAAACCCCCAAAACCAACAGCACCCCTGCTGCTGCCAAGGTGGCAGAGGTAGAGGTTGCCCCCGTTTTAGATTTGGAGATGGGGGGGCCTAAAAACCTGCCTGCACCAAATAATTCACAGCCCAGAAGGCCCCCGGGCCAGTCACAGACAGGGAGTCGAGGAGGTAATCCCACAAATGGGGTCCTCCGCTCCCCTGATTATGTAAGTCCCCGCTACAAGGGAAACTGACCCATCCTGGGTTATGTGTGGACTCCTCCAGCCCAAGGGGGGGGATCCAGCCAAGCACCTGACCCAGGGAACTTCCCTCCTAACTTCCCCCAGGAGGGCAGAAATTCACCAAATCCTGAGCAGAACTTTTTTCCCAGGTATCCACCCAATTTCCAGCACCAAAATCATCCATCCTTCTTTCCCCAATTCCCTGAGCCCAGACCACCTCATCCGGGAGAGGGGAGGCCAAGGGTGGAGGGGTACCCAAATCTTCCCAATCCGGGGTATTACCAGAGAAGGGATACCTACCCTTCCCGGGATCAGCCCAGGGGAGAAAATAGAGCCCCGTATCAGCCTGAGCGGGTTTCACAACTTGAGCGCCAGGTCCAAAATATGGCACGGGTTCTGGGTCACATACTGAGGGCTCAACAGAACCCTCAGATGAGCATGCCACCGCAGAATGCCCCAAACTCTGGGCCTGGTGCTCCAGAACAATGACGGGGGCAGCACCCCGATAACCCACCGGTTCCCAGGGAGGAGGCACAAGGGGAAGGGGGATGTAAAGCCTTGGAGGAAGCTTCCTTCCTCACTTGTAAACAGCCCCTGGAAACCCAGGAACCAGAAACGAAATCTCCTGCCCCTGAAAATCTGCCTCCAAAGGAGCAGAGGGGGGGTAGGAGAAACAAAGTACCCAAACAGGCCCAGTTTGTGGAGGAGGTACAGATCTTCCAATTTGAGGGAGAGGGATCCTCAGAGGATCCTGGGAAAAGGATCTTCTCCTTTAGAGATGGGGGGACTCCTCCCAAAGAAAAATGAGTCCCAAGGGATTCCAATCCAGACTGGGGAGATATGGAGACTGAGCTACCGCCGCCCATCATCTCATCCCAGAACCCACAATACCGAAATCCCCTGGTTCAAACACATCCTGGTGACTGCCTCCAAAAAGGGGGGGGGCGGCTCAGAACCGGAACCAGGGGAACCCACAATGGCTCTGATCTCCAGTTGCTAACTTTTTCTTTTAGAATCCCAAGGCTCTCCATAGAATTCTGTCCAAATCTCTTCTCTTGCAATGTCCAAAACCAGAAAATTAGCCCACCAGTTGTCCAAAAATGTGCATTATCTGTGCCCCCTTGAGGAGAAGGAGGGAAGATATTATGCTCCGGTACAAGTACAGGGGCAGGGTACAATTTCAGCGCTGTTGGACACTGGATCTCAAGCTACCCTTCTGTCCAGAAGGGCCTTTGATGAACTGAATTTAGGAAGGGGAGGGAATTATCGTATTCCTCTCACCTCTCTTTCTGGACAACTCCAGAACTTTGACGGGAAGGAAATTCCCGTCGAGGGGACGGCAGATTTGGACATTAAAATTGGGCGTCACAGGTTGAAACACCCGGTCATATTAGTGACTCCAGAGGGCACCCCTTGTTTACTAGGGAACGACCTCCTGAGAAGGTTGTCACCCCTAATACATTGTGTAAACAAGGTCCTCTGGACCCAGACTAGCCGACCAATAAAATTAAAACAGAGTGTTAACCATGTTAGTTTAAATGGCACCTGACACATGGTTGAACAAAAATCTGACCAAGTAGAATTTCACTTCCAGAACAACCAAATTCCAGACGTGACAGTAATAGCAGTAGGACAACAGACTGGTGGTGGGGGGTCCTCTCTATTTCTGAAAATCAACCTTCCTTCGAGTTTAAGGTGGTATTCTACACTGGAAGGAAACACTCTGAAATTCTTTACCAATCCACAATCAGACACTCCCACTCCTATAGTCCAGAAAGATGTGAAATCAGCTCAGAGCCTGGCTGATATTCAGGAAATTGGAGATCAGTTGTTCATCCCTGTTCAGTTTAATGATGGGAAGGACTCTGTTCTCGCTTGAGTGTTTGTGAACAACGGTAAGAGCTTCATCAGCGAAGCCATGTTCCGCCAACTCCCAAAAGATCCAGCCATTCCCACATTCAAACTGATAGATAAATGGGAAATGGACCTGGAAGCACCCAATTCCAAACATCTCCTGCCAAGCAGGTGTATGCTCAAAATCTCCATTGGCAACAAGAGCATAGTCCATAATTGTTGGGTCGTGCAAGACGTCACTGCCGCCTTTTACTTAGGCAGTGACATTCTCAATCGCTTTGCCATTAATTTGGACCTAATAAACTTCAAAGCTTGGTCCCGGTTAGCGGATAATCCCATGGTCTTTGATGATTCAGAAAAAGCATTTAGGTCAGCTCAATTGCTACCTTATGCAGTTGCAATTCAGATTAAAGAGGTAGTCACCATCCCAGAAAGGACCCGACAATTCTCCCTGGAAGTGAAAGTTAAAAGAGGACAAAAAAACCCTGACGCTTATATTCATCTAAATGCTTCTCTCCAACAGCAAGGGTTGGGGGTAAACCCAACACCATTAGTCAACATAGAACATGACACCATTCCAATAGAGGTGGATACAGCGGCTTAAAGAGTATTACTCTAGCCGCAGGCACCATCATTGGCATGGCGGTTGATGACCGACATTTCTCCATTGATTTAGGAAATGAACTGTTAGGACCGATCCCCAAGGACTGTTTTGACAGTGACAGTAAGGACAATACAACACCAGACAGGATTTTCACCCGGCATGGGGGGAACTTCCTGGTGTACACTTCTTGCCCTTATGGTAAGGAAGATGTGACTTGTGACTTCAGGAGGGATGAGGTGATTTTCCAGGTCCATGAGGGCTGCCTTTCCCACCTGAAGCCTCCAGTCCAAATCAGCACTGTGACCAAGGAATTCTCCACCCAGCTGGAGGAGGCCACTGAGATAGCAAAACCAGAAGTCTTTCCAGGCTTCAGGCAGATGGTGGAAGAGAGAGTCAACCTAGCTGATGCCTGCGTGACTCTGGAACAGAAGCAAAAGTTGAAACAAGTTTTCTTAGATTTCCAAGATCTCTTTGCGGTAGTCTCATATGACTGTGTCGCACCGACATCCACACCACAACAATTCCCACGGACCCCGGAATGACTCACGTGTTTGTGATGCAATATCGTTTGCCTCTCGCGTCCATTGAGTCCCTTACTGAAATAATTAAGAACCTTGAGTCCCGGGGAATAATCCGTCCAGTCCAGTACACAGCACCTTCAATAATCTGGTGCTGGGAATATTGAAGCCAAACGGCCAGTGGAGACGGCCTCTGCCCTACTTTGACCAAGGGCTGGCCCAGATTCAGGGGTCACAGGTATTCACAGCAATAGACCTGACCAATGGATACTGGACCCTGCCTGTCAGTAGGGAGGACCAATACAAACTGGCTTTTACCTTTGGGGGCCAGCAGTACACATGGACCCGGACTCCCTTCGGATACCTCAACTCCGGCAATTAATTCAACATTTTCCTACATAAGGCCATGCCCGACCTGGGTGCGAGGGGTAACCTGTCTTATGTAGATGATGTCCTCATCAAAAGTTCATCTGTGGAGGAACACATAGCAGAGATCCGTTATGTTCTGACACAGTTGAGGGCTGCCGGAACAAAACTTTCCTTTCAGAAAGCACAGTGGTGTAGAACCCGTGTTAATTTCTTGGGGCATGAGATTACTCCTCAGGGTCTCTGTCCCCAGGAAAAGAAAGTGGAAGTACTCCAGAAACTGAAGGATCCCACAACTCTGCGGGAACTAAGGAGCCTCCTTGGACTGACTAATTACAGCAGAAAGTTCATTGAGGGCTACGCAGAGATCACTAGACCCCTGATTCATCTCTTGAAGGTGGGGGTCAAGTGGGAATGGGGTCCAGAACAATCCGAGGCAGTAAGACAACTCAAGAGAAGCCTCTCACAAGCGCCTTGTCTAGCTTACTATGTCAGAAACAAGGAGTTCTTCCTGGAGACAGGGTTCTCTAATACGTGCTTGACGGCAGTATTATACCAAAAGCATGACAAGGTCAATAAAGTAATCTCCTATGCAAGCAAAACTTTATCCTCTGTGGAGGAAAAATTCAATGATTGTGAGAAGGCACTCCTGGCAACGGTGTGGGCATTGAAGAATTACTGCCCGTTTATCCAGGGGGAACACATCATAGTGGAGACTCCACACTAACCTCTGCAATACCTCCAAAGTGACAGAATCCGGGCCGGAAATGTGAGTAATTCCCGAATTACTTCCTGGATTCTGTCAATGCAAGGCTTTCCTGTGGAGGTCAGATATGGCCAAAACAAGAAGAGTCCCCTCGCGCAAGGTCTGGCTGACTTGCATGAATGTGCCAGAGAAAACTGTCTTGAGGACGAAAGTCTAAAAATCAAGGACAACATGGAGGCATACCTTTATTCCCCACACAAAGTCTTTGAAGAAGACAAGTGTGAGGGAATGCCCACTGTCTATGTGGATGGATGCTCTTACCATGTTGACAACAACGGGGAAAAAGAACTCGTGGCTGGCGTAGGGAACGCATGGGTGAATGAGTCCCCAGAACTCTCCGCTGGATACAAAATTGGTCCCCGAAGTAGTCAGGTGGCAGAATTGATGGCTGTGCATCAGGCCATCCTCACTGCTGTCTAACATCAACTCCACGAACTGGTCATAATCACAGATTCTGATTATGTACGGAACGGGTTCGTGGAGCACCTGGTTAATTGGAAAACCAGAGGCATGTTATGTGCTAATAACAAACCCTTGAAACATTGGAAGTTAATCCAAAATATTGATGATCTGGTCACATCGAATGGGATGACCATCTACTGGAAAAAGATCAAGGGTCATTCCAAAGTAGATGGTCCAGACAAAACTGGAAATGACTTAGCTGATCTGCTGGCCAAAACCGGGGCCATCCAAGGGGATCTTATAGAAATAGAGTCCCTGTTGGGGGAAATCCAGGTCACTGCTATCACTAGGTCCCAGACAAATGCTCACAATGATCTTTCAACTGCCCAATGGAGTAAGGAGACCCCTGATGCTGATTTAATTACAGCTCAGAAGGGGGATCTAATCATTGGTAAGTTTTACCAACACCTTGAGGACCCTGAGAACTTTCCCCTGACGGATACCGATTACATTGGGAAAGAGGACCTAAGAGTGTTGATGAAATGTCCAAAAATGTTCCGAATCCAAGACGGTTTGTTGGTAAGGAAATCCCAAGCTGGCCATGATCAGTGGGTAGTTGCTACCTCATTCCGAAGCCTGATGTTAAGTCACGCCCATGATGCGGCTACCGCCGGTCATAGGGGGTTTCATACAACACTTGAAATCTTAAGAGAGGTTGCATACTGGCCACACATGGGGCAGGACCTCGACCAATACTTGAAGGGGTGTCTTGTGTGTGCACAATTTCAGCCATCATCCCTCACACACCGTGCGCCTCTCCAAAAGAGGGGGATGACACTGCCATGGTCAGATTTGCAAATCGACTTTGTAGGCCCTGTAAGTCGCTCATCTAGAGGAAACAAGTACATGTTGACCGTTACATGCTTGTTTACCAAGTGGGTGGAATGTCTCCCGGCACCAAACTGCAAGGCAGAAACAGCAGCTGCCCTGATGTTCAACCACATCTTTTCCCGTTTTGGTCTACCTCAAAGGATTTAGTCAGACAGAGGTAGCCTTTTCACCAGCGAGGTAATGACAAATATGTGGGAGATACTGGGGGTCAAAAGGAAGTTACATATTGCTTACCAGCCAACTTCTTCTGGAGCAGTAGAGAGATACAACCGAACCATTGTGAGCATCTTAAAAAAGTTTGTGGCAGATTCTGGGCCAAGTTGGGATATCCGACTACCTCTGGTCCTAATGGCCATCAGATCTACCCCTTCATCTGCAACTAAAATGTTACCATTTGAGTTGATGACCGGACGCAAGATGGTGCTTCCCCAGCATTTGCTCTACAGGACCCAAGAGCAGACGTTGATAAATGCCTCCACAACTCATGAGTATGTGGAGAATTTAAGGAAACACCTTCAACATGCTTTTGCCTATGCTCAGCGGAATCTAGAAAGATCAGCTGATAGCATGAAAACCCACTACGACCTGAAAACCACCAGGAAAGTATACGAGGTCTGGGACCGGGTCTATCTATACAATTTCCAAAGGAACCAGGCCAAACAGCGAACATTTTTGCCTACATGGAAGGGACCGTTTGAAATTATAGACAAGATCTCCCCTGTAGCGTATAAGATCCGCATCCCCAAAGGTAGTCTGGCGGAAGGGGAAGACAAGTGGGTACATATAAATCAGCTAAAGTGTTGCCCTCCCAGGCACACTCTGCAGCAACTGGAGGAGTCCTCTGCAATACCAGAGGGGACCGCTCCAGATTAATTCAGTTCCCATCTTAAAATATCCCACATATAGTCTCTAAAATATTATGATTGGAAAAAAAATGTTTCATGATGATATCTTGTTTTTCAAAATAAGAATGCAATGATCTATTCTCGTGATTTATAAAATGTATATGTCGCCCCACTATATCAATAGTGGTGGAAACATGTCTATGAATAGGTATTGCCGCTTTTGCTTTGTCGTCCTAGGAGAAAGAAAACCTGGACACTGGCCAAGGAGGACGACCGGGGACCGGGAGCAAACATCCGAGGGGCCCAGGGTACCGCCCAATCCTCCCATCAGGACCAGCAAGGAAAACTGATTGATCGACTGGAGGGAGGAAAAGATGCTGAACTGTGCCATCTACGGAATTGGAGGAAGATGAGGCGAACATCCCAGATCTTGCAAGTTCCATCAGTGAAAGATCAGAATGGCCATCGCAAGAGGGGGGGCTTGTGGGATGTTTTTACCCATGCATCCAAGCCCTACCATAAAACTGTGCGTTACTGGCATTGAAAACATCATGATGGCCAGAACTCCCCAGAGAGTGCACAGGGAAAACATGAAGAATAGGCTGCCACCCATTTTTGCCCATGTTGTGAGCACAGGAGGGCACTGCCTAAAACCACCATTGGGCTACACACACAGTAGCCTGAAACCATTGGGAATGGCAATGCTGATTGCCAAAAGCAACCCAGAACTGTGGGGAATTCATTTTCTTAATGTCAAAAATGGATGCAATACCGGTGCTCACCACTATCAGAAAGCCGGCGTTTTAAAACCACCAGACTTTGGTGTAAAACTGAACAAATGAACCCAAACCAGGCCAAGGAAAGACTTGCTAAGAGGTGGATACAATGTAAAACTATATTCTGAAATTACTTGAAGGAAGTCATTATTTAATGTATATATAAAAAATAGCTGCATGTAAGTTGGATTTGAATGTAGAAAACCGGGAACTAAAGTGACATTTAGCTGAATTCTGCCTGACAACTACCCCCGACAGGAGAAACCGGCAAAGCCACTCTTCCCAGGCCTAGCTGCATCCTGCTGCCCCTGCCAAAAGGAGATGACACCTCTCTGATTGGGTTAGGAGAGGAGCACCTGGGGACTGCAGGAAGTTGACCAAAGCCCTGTCCTGGACTCAGGCAAATGTTATATTGGGGGGGTCGTAAAATGGCTTCCTCTTGGGAGAAACTGGGAGGGGCAGTGCCTCTGCTAGCAAACTGAGCTTGGGGGAAGTGGATAAACCAGTTATTCCACCATGTGATGTGGAAAGCCACACCCCTTTTTGACCAGGGCATAATTTTAAAAAGATAGATAACTCATAGGGCGGATTGGTCAAAATTATATAAGTAATATCATTATTCTTGTGATTTTTCTGTGCACGCTTTAGGAGGTGTTAGGACCCTGTTGTGTATTCTGGGGGGTTGCTAGCGGAAAATAGGGTCTTACTCCAAATGTCTGCATGTTAAAAATCTGACACTTCATCAATTAATGTCCATACTCCTTGCGCACATTTGTGTAATTTTTGGTAAATGTCTGATATTGGTAAACCGACCAAAAAGCGCAAAATGTTGTCATTTCTGAATCCCAGCTCGTAGGAACATGGGTCTTGAACAGAGACCTGTCTTAATTCATCTGTAATATGTACATGTAAGGTCAACCAATTGTGTATCTGGGAAATATGTATTTGAATCAAATATAGATTTGTGGGCAAATTGACCAGGGGAGGATCCTCTGACCCATAAACAGACCTCATTATGATGACAATCCATTTCCTTCCCCCAATTATGGGAAAGGGGAGAATTGGGCCAATGACAAGTGGAGAGGGGCAGGCTCAGTTATGCCACGCACACATCCACTTTCTAAACACATAAAAGCAGACAGTGCAGGATAGGTGGGGACATTTACTTTCCACTTTCTTGCGGGACGCTTTGCCGGGAGACTTCAGACTTCACATCCAGAGATCCAGACTTCAAATCCATCAATCTCCAGAACCTGTAGCAGAAATTAACTCCAGAATTTGTAGCAGAGAGGCCTGAATCCACAAGCTGAATTCTCTTCAGCAGGCCTCAAAACCAACCAAACAATTCAACAGCCGGGTGAGCTGTTTGAATTTTTTGCCAATAACTTTTGCAGGAACCTGTAGCAGTATCCAGAAAGCAGTGCTGTATCCGGAACCAGAGAGAACCACAAACCAGACCATTGTGAGCAGAACCGGTGCTTGACAGACCCAGAGAGCAGAGCTGACCCAGATAGCCGGGACTTCAGAAACACCCGCCGGACGTCCTGTCCAACCTGACCAGAGCTTGACGGCTTATTTCAAAAATATAGTGTGAATACTCACTGTGCAAAACCAATCTCTTAGTTTAAAATAATCTAATCCAAACTATTTTAGCCTATTAGAACTGCCTCCTAGAATTGTGTCATTCTGTCATCTTTAAAACTGAAAACTGTCATCTGTCATTCTGAGCTTTAAAATTTCAAATCCGAAAAACAACCTTGACTAAATCGGCCGTATCTCCGGACCCGCTGTGCTAGGAGCGAGTTTTAACTGTCATCTTAAAGCTAAGATTCTAGGCTTTCCAACAAACCTAGAACCGACTTGCTACTCCTTATAGGGCCTCCGTAAGTACGCTCGACGCACACGATTAAATTTGCCGCGATATGACATTTTGCACAATTTCAGCCACGTGTAAAAATCAGCAGCTCCTTGCTTTCCTTTGCTAAAATTCGTTTTAACCTGCTAGTTACTCATAGAGCATTGCTAAAGTGAGCCTGAACTAATATAAACTAGATATCATCCACCCTGAACCCCCTATAGGGAATTAAAAGCCTTTTTAGCATATTTTTCACTTAATTGCAACCACATCAAAGTATCTTGCCTGTGTTAAAACTCATTCCTGTTTTCCTCTAAGCTGGCTAGGGGGGAACTGAATTATATTTGATTGCATTCCTGAGAACTGTGTGTCTACTTTCCATCTCCTTATATTGCATAAAGGGGGGGAGTGAATTGTCAAGGAAAAGTGATTACATTGTCTTTTGTTGAAGCCATATCAAGTTATTTTCTGTACTGCATTTCATTCATCATTGCGTTTCCTTGAACCATATAAAGCATTCTTTCCCACCTCATTCTTCTGTTCCTATTCATAAGTAACCAAGAACTGTGCTACTGTAGAATTACCTCTTGCTGATTACTGCTCATATTCACAAGTGTACTATCCATTATCAATTTATTTATAGAAGTGTGATATATATATATATATATTGTTTAATTTTTCAAATAAACCTTTCACATTTGCAAAACAAGCCTACTTCTTTGCTCAGTGGGGTCAAGGGGGATTCTAAGAGAGGGGTGTTATACAAGGGTTCATCATCCAGATTATAACTTGCCATAAAAATACATAAATAAGGGCTTCCCTTGGGCATCCCAGACAAGGCACTGACTTAGTGGTATTGCTTGATTGGAGTCACTTACAATCTATGTTTTTGAAAAAAAAAAGAAAAGGACCCTCGAGCGCCGGCTCCCATCCACGGAAGTGAAGGCAACTAGCACTGCAGGTACTCAGCGGCAAACAGCGAAGTGTGCCACCAAAAAGTAATTAAGGGGGTAGGGGAAGTGGGTCTATAAAGGCCATTTGGCTGTGGGGGGCTTATTTCGAATACGAACATTTAGAATTCAACATTTTCATCTTCAAAATATTCGTATTCAAAATAATCACATACTTCCTTGAAATATAACCTCTAGCACAGAGCTTATTAAAAGCATCGCTATAGATAAGTTAGTGCACACAGAAGAATAACCTCTAGAGAGGAGGTATAACTTAAATCATCAGGTCTAGCACTGAGGTCATCTTGGGAACAACTGCCAATATCATAGTTAATCGGAAGTGTAACCTCTAGCATAGATGTCATAATCGCCCTAGTAGTGAGGTCATTATGGAAATGATTACCAACGTCATAGTGCACGGGCTAGTGCCACTTGAAGCAGAGAGGTAAGTCTAGACATTATTTCAAACTGTAGAGTGGATGTGGGAGAGTCAGGCATGCTCGGCCAGTTGGGATAATATGGTGGATACTGGACCCAACTCAAGTTTCAAAACACAAGGAGCCCCACAGAACACTAGGACCTTGAACCAATGCCAAAGTGAATAAAGACAAGTTTGCCTAGATGGAGACCTATCACCACTGTACCTTTCCTCCTAAAAATCCTCGACAGAGCTGCCTACCTGCAGATCCAGAACCTCCTTGTGAAAAACAACTTGCTAGGACTAAGACAATCAGGTTTCCATCCCAAACACGGCACTGCGACAGCCTTGATCAACCTCAAGACACAAATGGACAACCTCAAAGACAACGGCAAACTAGCCCTCCTCCTCCTCCTTGACTTGTTGGCCACTTTCGATTTGGTAAATCGTGACATTATCTGCAAACACCTAGCCTCAGCTGCCAAATTCTCTGACAAAGCCAACGCCTGCATTCAGTCCTTCTTGACTAATAGATCTATGAGGATCTTTGCCCCTACAGCCTCTGCTGAACCAGCCCCGTTACTTGTGGGGTTCCCCAGTTCTCCTGCGTTTCTCCTACTCTATACAACGTGTTTACAAAGCCCCTCTTTGACATACTTGACTTGCTACAAACTACGCCGATGACACCCAAATACTCATCCCACTAACAGGCGATTACTCCATCGACAACACAGTACTCAACAACATTTATTCCATTATCCAAGAATGGATGGCCAAACACGGACTTTGCCTCAACGACGAAAAAGCTGAGCTTCTTCTTTTAGGCTCTCAACCCAGACTTAACAAACTTGACAAATTCTATCAGACATTCACCATTGACGGTAATAACATTACTGTCTCCAATAGCGTCAAAACTCTTGGTATTTACCTTGACTCCACCCTCACATTGACAAGACAAATCAACTCTATATCATCCGCTACCGCTTACACATGTAAGCTCATCAATGCCAGTAGACCTTACCTCTCTACCTCCAACTGCACCACCTTAGCCAGAGCACTAGTACTATCCAAAGTCGACTATTGTAACGCTCTCCACCTGGGTTCCAGCCAAAAGAACATCGACAAGCTTCAAGTTATTCAAAATAACGCACTAAGAGAAGCCATGAACATACCCAAACACGAGCACATCTCTGATGCCAGACGCGCCTGTTACTGGCTATCTATATCCCAGAGAATTGATTATAAAACACTCTCCCTCACACACAAGTGCCTATCCAACCAAGCACCCAGACACCTCTCAGATAACTTCGCGCAACATACACCAGCTCGCCCAACCAGGTCAGCCCAAACTCACTGCTTAAATATCCCTAGATTTAAGCTCAAAAAAGCTGGTGGCACAAGTTTCCCAGTGCTTGCCGCCAAACTTTGGAACTCTCTACCTACCGACTTGAGATCAGAACCTTCCTTTCATGGCATCAGACATAGCGCCAAATCCTGGCTTTTGGCCAAAGAAGCTTAAATACCGACATATAAAGTCATTGTATATATTATATAATCTCCTCACTCCGTAACCTTGTAAATACGACATAACCTGTATATTTTCCATAACTGCGTTATTACACAGACATTACCAGCAACTGTATTATAATGTCCTCTTTCTATGTAATGCTTACCTATTCTTACCATGTCTGTAACACTTGCACAACTTTTAAGCTGCAACCATGTAACCTTTGTAACTTGTAACTTGTAACCTGTAACATGTAACCATTAACAAGCGCCTGGATGCCCCAGGGCCAGGTGGCGCTATATAAATAATAAACTAAACTAAACTAAACTAAACTAAGTGGTGCCCGTGTGACTACCTGTATCGCTTCTCGCATGTAAGCATTTTCTGGTGCCCATGGGCAGGACAGGGACATTTCCTGAAGCTGCAGGCATGGTGAATGGCAGTAATTCCTCCCTTCCCCTCTCCCTCCTCTTTCACTACTCACTTCTTCTCCCACTCCATTCAGATGTGGGGGCAAGCAGGCTCCTCCATTGACAGCTGCACATACGGAAATGGGGACTGAAGGGGCAGCATGCCAAGTAGACAAGTGTGTGGGGGGGGGGGGTAGGGTAGGACACGTGGTAGGGGACTTTTGTTGTAGGAGGGGGGTAGGGCCGGTGGTACAATGATGTTGATGGCAGGGGGAGGCAGAAGGCCCAGTATTGATTTTTCAATGTGAGGGGGGGGCTGGACAGCAGGTAGTGCCATGGTGTTGTGGGGGCATTGGGAGGCATGACATCAGGTAGGAGTTGTATTTTGTGGGATTGAGGAAACATGATGTCAGGTGTGGGTCTTCTGGGAGTGATGTACTCATTGTGTGACAAAAACAATGCCACTGCCTAAAAAAAATCCATTGCAATAATTGTGCAGCCTCATTGTGAGTTTGGTGTTATACCACCAAAAGGTGTTGCAGTTACCACCACTTGGTCCAGTGGCATTACCACACTGTATTACAACTGGATTACAAGTGTCGGTAGGCGGATTTAGTCCCTATTAATTGGAGTATAACGGACTTCATGTGGACTTTAACGGTATTAACGCATGTGGTATTAACACTGGCAGTTATACAGCGATTTGGCAATTTTTGGCTGGTAAGGCAGAGGAATTACCTCCAGCATTCTCCTGGAGGTGTTGCCTCTGCCTTAGCTCCACACCTGTAGTTTAGTGGTAGGGTATTGCAGCAGGAATGCAATGGACAATGGGTTGGAGAATACAGGGGGCAGCACCTCACTCTGGGACTTGCCTTTGAAGAAAGATGTGAACCAGGGAGGAGATGGCAGGACAAAGACTCATGGTTGCCGCTGGACTCAGAATAAATTACCGGCGCCTGACTTCCCGGTGCCACTGGGCTATTCCAAATCCAACGTCCGGGAAGTCAGGCTCCGGCAATTTCGTTAATGGGAATGGGAACATGGGAGCACTGGCACTGTTAACAACAGTGCCAGTGCTCCCGTGACAAGTCTGCCTACCGTGCCCGATGGGCAGGCAGGGTCAGACCTGTTGGGCACAGCGGCTCCGGCAAGCAGACTTGTAGTTTGCCGGTCCCAAAAAAATGGTGCCGGTAGGCTTACCGGCACAGGTTTTCCCAGAGGGGCAAACATATAATGAGGCCCATGGTTTGCAGAGATGTAACAGAAGTGATATAATGTTGATACTATTTGCATCAGTGTTATTGCTAAGGTATATGGGTATATAAATGAACATGTGTTCAATACTTTTGTCAGTCAACCAAAAACAGCTTAATTCTGAGCCTACTCAATAAAAGTAAACACACGAAAACTCTTGCTAGAGAAACACAGTAAATTGAATTTACATTTCAATGTGTGCAACCAGAAATTACAAAACCAGGTGGAATAATGAAATATATTTACCATAAGGCAAGTAATTGTCCCTATGCTTAGTGGAAGGGGAATCGATTTCAGAAATTTAATTTTAATGTACATTATGAAAACTGAAGGAGGAAGGGGAATAGTCGAATTGGTCCATAATCTGAAAAAAATACCTAGATGATATGTGGTCAAAGTTTGTATAAACTCATTTTGTTTCATGCTTCAGCAAACTCTATGCCGGGCAGCCCTCATATATATATTTTTTTTAAATGTCCAGTGCAAATTCTTAAGGACACATGAATACATGAATCTAATTTAGGGAGATTGTATTTGTTGTTTTCAGTCGTGAAATATAATGATTCCTCTAGGTGATGACATAGTTTGAGATCACTAATAATTTGAATCAGCTGCTTACTTACCACTCAACAGTACAAGGACCGAGAAGTGTGAGTCGGCTTATAATTGCTTAGCCGCACATGGACTATGTTCACATTTTGCCAGTTGCACCATTGGCAAGTCTTAGCCATTGGGGTAGGTTTCTTAATCTTAATATGGTAATCAGATCCATATCCCTCTGAGTGACAATTATGAATTATCAATGGTATCATGGAGGAACAAGACGGAACCTATGGCTTATCACCAATATTGGCCCCTCTGCCAAACTCTGATCTTTCCCCACTTATGAGTGTCACTGTTTTGGACCAGTTCTTGTTATCAAGTGCATCTTCAAGAGCAAAGGTGACAGCCCTTCAGAACCCAGTTCTATCTTGCTCAATCAAAGCAAGGACACCCTGCAATGATAACATGAAGGAACGCTGTCTTCCAGTATAATATGTGTAAGCTCTGTGGAGGTTGCCTGACTTAATATGGCCCAGCATTCTAGAGGTCTTAAACTGAGGTCGCCCAATAGAAAACGGGCCCCAGTATTACCTCATTGCTAATTCTGGATGAAACCTCAAGAATATACCATGGGAATGTATTCCCAATATGTCAGAGACATGCTTGATGCTCTATTCCCCTGAGTTCCTCATAGTACCATTTGACTAGTCTTATCATATTCTCTAAACCACCTTTGCCATTTAGAGAACTATGTATAGATGAATATATACGCTTACCAATGTGTCCAGTTTAGTAACCATGTACATGTGTACATCCATACCCCAACCTCCCACAACTATATAGGACTAATTCAGAAGTCTAATAGTATCCCGGCAGTAATTCTTCCAGGATACCGCCAGCGCATTTTGTGTGGCCGTAACTCGGTCCGGCACCATTAACGCTGGATCCTGAGTTGCGGAGGGGAGGACAGTAAGTCCCCATTCGAATTGGGTCCATGGTACATTCTGGGTGTTATTACTGTGGCACAATTTGCGCTGTGGTAATAGCATCACAAATGGGTGGAAAGGGGAGGTTTTTACCTCCGGCAAAAAGCTGGAGGTAAACCTTCCAATTTCTGGCCAAACTTGGGCAGAGTGGTAATGCAGCAGTAACAGCATTACAGCTGCATTTTAAATGCTCCGCCCAACTCCTGATGACTTCCATAGTATCATAGGCGGTTATTACAAATTGGGCGTTATCACAGCAGTAAATCAGACAGGATACCATCCAATGCAATTAGCGTTACCGCACCCTGCACCAACGCTATTAGCGCCGGATCACAAGTTGCGGTCGCGCGATAAATCCCCATTTATTTTGAGTGCATAGGACTCAATGGGGCATTTTCAACGCTATTACTGTGGCGGTAATTGCACCAAAAATTGGGGGCGGGGGCACATTCAACTCCAGCACAAACTTGCAGGTGAATGCTCAGTGGTTCCCCCAAACTCGGGATTGGGCAGAGCGCGTTACCACCGCATGGTTACTGCTCCTCCCAACCCCCGATGAGGCCCTTAGAGCAGGCATATCAATGACATTGGACGTAGTCGTTTTGCTTTTATGTCATGTTGTCATGATTTACGCCACACGGCCCTGTGTAGAAATGAATGCTACAAGGTAACTATCATTATGCAACTTCCACCTAAGCTCGAAATTCTGTATTATTATGTGCACGTGCATGAGTTATTCTAAGCTATAGACTTATTTCTCGCACTCTAGCATAGTACCAACGTTCGGCTTCCTTAAACAAGTGGCACTCACGTGCCTTAGCATTGTTGGCAATTGTGGCAATGCCCCCCCTACTGTGGCTTGTTTTCACAACTGGATTGGCCAAATCAAGGTTCCACAAAAAACAGAAGCAATATGAATAAATAAAACACTGGCGATGAGCGAGCACACATAATTGTGTTAACTCGAGACAAGCTCAAGGGTTCTGCTGTGACAAGTTACGACAACAGGTACATCTCGAATTCCGCAAAAATGGGGCACTTGTGCGGCAGGCCAACAGCTGCAGCTCTTCTCGGTAGCTGCGCCCTCTTTCATCTGCCACTCTTCTGTCTGCTGGGCAGAGAGTGTTTGCAATGTGGAAAAAAAACAAACGCATCCAAGAGGAAGTTGAAAGAAAGTTGAACCAAGGCCAGCCAATTAATTAACGCGCCGCTGCTCAAAATGCAACTACTGCAAGGCAGGAGATAAGAAAATGCATGTTTGCGGTGGAGGCAATTCACAAAAAATGCCTACTTTCATTCAGTCCTCCGTGAATCCAATCCAATGATAGCATAGTTTAGCAAATGCACATGGACCTTTTTAAAAATAAAATATAAACTTTTAGCAGTGGTTTTTCAAGGATCTAAGGATCTACATAGATGCGAAAAAAGGGCTTTCATATAAAGTGCAATTATTGCAATACACAAGGACATTGATTCTGCATAATGTCACGGTTGCAAGTAATAGGGTTAAGAGAAGGAACTCACTTAATAATAGGATCACAGAAGGGCATCACATGTTGCCACAGTCAGTAACAAAGTCAAGAACTTTGTTATGCAAACTTTGTTATGTAATGCTAACTATGGGCCCGATACATGGACAAGTACGCATTTATCCCGCAAGGGCTGCATGCCGAGAATCACACTGCGTGAGCCTGCGCAGAATAAAAAATGCAACCCTCGCGTATTCATGGAATTATCTGCGCAAAGTAACCGTGTACGCAAGTCGCAGCCCAAATGCCACAGGCATGCCCCCACGCAAAGCAAAAACAGCCAGAACAGCTACCTCTGCGTGCTCCCTGGGACGCAAATACATGCACCCTTCAAATAGTGTGTGGGGTCCCTCACAAGCAGGCCTTCAGCTCGTGGTCCCTGAGTGGGGTCCCCTGTAACTGGTGCCGGCACTCAATGACATGCGTATGATTTTTCGTAACTCAGGTACATTTGGAAAAGCTACATGCAAACCCCTGTAAACTGTTCCTGCACCACACTACACCACATACATGGACCCCTAAGTATCCCCGGCTGCATACACACACACCTAAATCCGACATGCAAACCCAACTCTGCGCTATGATTCCCATGCACAAGTGTCTGTACACCGGCCTTTGGGTGGCAGAGAGGTCGAGGGGTTTGCGTGGGTATTCCGCAGGCGAGAGGATGCACGGTCACATCCATGAATACACTTTGTTGTGCGCATTTGTGGGTGTTCTATGGACTGCCTGCGGCCAGTCCGTTATAATGCCCACTTTTTCCCTTGTTCTTTCTCATTTTTCGAGTTTTGTCCCCTACTCCACACTCTGTGCAGGCCTCACCCATGCTCTGCAAGGCGCTCGTCCAGTCGCAGAGACATGCCGGGCCTGTGCCAAACCCTCACATGTCCCGGAAGAGTCCCATGCATTCGGTTTCATGAATTGCAAAACGGCGATATGCGTGCAGAACGGCACGTAATTCCCGGATTTTCCACGCAAATATGTCCATGTCTCGTGCCTTATATGCATTAACTCTAAGATATTCCGGAAACCATGTTGGCACTCCGCAACAACCTAAAAGCAATCACATCAGTGAGATAGAAACTGCAGGAGTTAAGAGCATTGCAACCACAAGGTTTTCATGGCGTTACATAAAGAGAAATTGTCGTCTATTGCACATTTTCTCCATGGTAGGAAATCACAGAAGTCAGTTGTAAAAAGGAGTGGCCGCTGACATGTTGGCATTGGAAGAGCTGGGCCAATGTGAAGTCTACCTTACAAGAACTGTGAGAAAATTCCATGTTTAGCGCCGGGAACCAGGCACGGTGTCTTAAACCCAATGTGTCTAGATAATGGCATCCATTCTACGGGGTTATTATACGTTTTCTGGTGAAGGGAAAATACTGCTAAAAGTGGTGGTAATGCTTCCACTGACACTTTCACGGACTGGAAAACTTCAAGTTTGCCATTGGGGGTGACTGATTTACATCCAGCCACGATCTGGAGGCAAGTCAGACATCCACCGTCAAAAAACTGCTGGAATTACTGACACCCATAATAATGTTGCTGGTAATTCAGGTAATCCCTTCTGGACTCCATGGAATGGGAAATTACTGGCATTCCCCCAGCCTGTAATATCTCAAAAATACCAGGATAACAGCCAGCAGGAATTCTAATTCTGTTTGGTGGTATCCCACCGGTATTGCTGGCGGAATACCACCAAACTTGTAATGACGCTGAGTAAAGGTGAAACATGATTATACAGCCTGTCTGTTGCTTGTGACTTGATATATGTGGCTATGCATGCCTTTCTGATGTTTGAAGGAATTTAAATGGACGCAACAGTCATGTGGTCTTGCTTCAGTATGTTGATGGGAATATTTCTTGAAGTAACTTATAGATTATTGGAAAGGTAGATTGCCCATGGGTGGTGGGCTGTAGGTGCTGAAAGTAGATAGGGACACCAAAGTGATCAATCAAGCCCAATGATATCTGGGGAACAATGGTAATGAACGGTGTTACCAGGATTACCAGGCCAAACTATTGCCTGTTATGTATGTGGGTTCAGTCGTGCACTGTTGTGTTGGTTAGGATTTTGTGGCAACTGAGGTGTGTATCCATTCTTTTTTAGGTGGTGGGAAGATCTGCAAGCTTGGGAAATTGCTGTTGGAGTTTCTAACATGTTAACTAGTGATGACATTAGTAGTTTTGCTTATGAAGCATTTGTTGGGTCAGATTTGCATATGATCCTTCCCCTTTTGTAATGGCTTGGCAGGCAAAGAACGATGGTCTGGTGGGTTGCGCAGAGCAATGCCAGAGGTAAGATTTATTCAAAACCTTCCATCCATCACCTCTTTTGTTTTGCTTTGTCATCCCAAATGGAATGGGTATGCCCTGACGTGGGTCCCGTGCCTGCTGGGCCTAGAGACGCAAGCTACTCCTCACTGATGAGGCCCAATAAGGCAGAAACATGTCAAAGGATGTTTGTGGTCGCATGCAGAATGGATGTGACCAATTAGTTTGGGCTGGACTACCTCTTTCGAGGTTGGACAAAGCCTGATTTGCATATGGTCTTTCCCCTTTTGTAATGACTTGGCAGGTGAATAACGATTGTTTGCAGGATTGTCCAGAGCAATGTCAGAAGTTAAGATTAATTTGAAACCTTCCAGCCATCACCTATTTTGATTGACAAGGTGAAAGGTGGCACCTTTTCCATGTGTGAGGGAGATTTTGGATATGCAGCATTGCATGCTGTTGAGTGCTATTGTATAGGTACAGCCATGATGTCTTGCGGATAACTGCATGATCTCCTTTGGTTTTGTATGTGGATACATAGTGTTTCAGATGTTATATGCTGTTGGGATGAGGATGATGAGGCATGTTTAGAGGTAGAGGTGATCTATGTCTCAATGATGAAGAGGGCTTCTAGGTTGTGTTGCTGGAATTGTCAGATATATCAGATGCCTAGATGTTGTGGAGTGTGCATTGAAGAGCATGAGTGTTTGAAGGAATGAGTATGAGTGGTGCTGTGTGGGATGCACATGAGGTTGTCATGGTTATTTACATGTTAGTTAGGTGGGGTTGCTGTGTCTCTACATAAGGGTGATGATGGAGATAGCGAGGTGTGAGCAGAGTGTGATGACTTATTTAGACCAACAGTCTTGGCCATTGTATACCAGCCCCTAACAGGAGGTCACATGACCTGGCCCTGCCACTCAGCTGCTCTGCCAGCCACCAGTTTATCAATTTCCAGGCCGCTGCATATGGACTCCAGGCCAGCTCTAACCAGACATTATTGTGAAGGCTACTGGTCATGTGACAAGCCCTGCCAAACAGCCGCTCCGCCCATCACCTAGTTCACCAGTTCTCCTTTGGAGTCCTCATTGCCGACTTTCACATCAAAGGACAAACAAAGTAAAGGACCTATGTGTTTATGCCTGTTTTCATTTCTCACTCACCTGCAGTACATCATGCCATAATCACTGCTTCATCGTTTGTGTTGGGGCAAGGGAATTAGCATCAATTTCATCATCTACATGCAAGAGAAACTGGCCTCTGGAAAATCCCCTGCACCAGAAATTGAAGACTCACCCTTAGGACAAAGGTTCACTGTCGTTATTACAAATTCAATGACAAGGATCGCAGTATGAACAATGCAACATTCTCCAAACACTCTCGCATTCTAGGCATCTGTCATCTAGTTTTGTTAAAATACGTCACTAAAAATTAGGTTACACCCTGAAAACCTAACAGCAGTAGGGATTGGCGGTACAGATTGTTTAATGAGGTCAACTATATACATATTTGGTGAGGGATTAGTGCACTCATTGAGTAAGCCATATCTGGTGGCCCCTCCTTAGAACACCTCTAAATGTAGCAAATACAAAGTTACCAGTTAGTGGAAGGTGGTTGGCCACTGCAACAAAGTTTAAGCTTATCCTGGAAGGTGGATAGGGATTGGACGACAGAAAGGTCTTCTCAGCCTTGGAGCCTTGGACAGGCACCAGGCTAAATACAACTACCCAAGGTAATGGGAATGACACTGAAGGTGCTGTGTGTTCCAATAAGTTACCTTCTCCGATCTCCTAGGCTGTGAGACAGAACATCTGTCTATGAACCTGTATTATTTTTGTATTGTCTTGTCTTCAGTTTGATGGGAACAGCCTTCTCAGCCTGGCTCAAATGAATAGGCCCTGTCTTGTAGACTTGGGTCACGTGTGTGAGGACCACAAAATAGACTTCTCCTGCTTGCTGTTGTGAAGATTTTTGACTTGAATTCCTTGCAGGTGGTTTATCTCTTCTGTTAACTTGAAATGTTCCCTCCCTCAGTGTCCTTGGCAGGACTGTGCACAGTAGCCAAAATAGAATCCTGCTCTGCATGCTTCAGCAGATTCAGCCTGCCGCTTTCTCCGTGTTCTCGAGTTTTCCCTGCTTCTTACATTCACTCCAATGTACCTGTGGCTTCCATCTTTATTTATATTGCTGCTTATGTTAGTTGCGTTTCAGCATCATCAAGCAGTTCATACGTATATTCTGTGTGTCTTGAGGTTTCTGCGTAGCAAATGGAATATGTGTGCCTGTCCTCTAGCTATATGAGTTATAAGCATATTCTTTGTGTCTACCAGCAATAAAGCTAAATATCTGCGTAACTTCATGCAGGGATGTCTATGTGCTTCATGTTTAACATATATATGCTATGGTGTCAGGCGTGACGTCATCAGTGTTTTCCGAGGTTGCAGTTAGTCAACTTTTTCGATTGATGGCAACTGTATTTAGTCAACAATTGTTACGCTCACCAGTGTAAATCCCCCCACACCCCTGCTGTTCTCCCCACGGACCACCTTTGATGTCCCCCCTTATAGTCTCACCTGTTGGTTTGAAAAGATGAGCTCTCCATCCTGCATTGAGCACAGGGGCGCATTGATAACCAGTTGCTTCACTGGCTCGAAGGAATTGGTGAGTTCCAGAACAATATTGACTCCGAAAAGTATGGAGTTTGTAAGAGTTCAAATGCCTGACTTTCAGTCTTGTCTGATTCCTTGCAGATTGCAGCTTGACCCTAGTGAAGAGTTCCTTGTGGCAACCGGTAATATTCTGGTAAGGATTTGTATTTCCAACACAGTTTGATAAATAATGTCAATATGTAACCTGTTGCTTTCTCCCTTATTCAGGCACTGAGAGAAAGTATGAAGTCTCGGGGAATAATACCTTCGGCGGTAAAATCAGGTAAGTCTAATGTGGTGAGGAGGGTTCCCCTTGATAGTCCCTTTGTTTCACCTTGCTGTCCTTTTGTTTGCCCTTAGGGGCCGGGGTTCGTCGAAGATGCAGTGGAAGCTGCGCCGACCCATGAAGAGGCATAGTACCCGGGTGGTAAAATCAGGTTAGTCTATGGGGGGGTTACTAATATTCCTCTGTGTATTCCCTTGGCTCACCTTGCTGTTCTTGTCTACTCCTTAGATGCCAGAATGCGCGGGAACATGCAGGAGGATGCGGTGGAATGTGAAGATGCTGCGAAGGCAGGTGAGTTCAGCGCGGCGCTGCAGCAGGCGAGGCGATGCGCATAAAATGACTTCTTTCTTCCAGCTCGAAGGCGCGATGGATCAGGAATTCAGGTAAGGATCAAAGGTATTGCTCTTGTTCTAACCTTTTCTCCTTCTTTCTCCATTTTTTCTAGCAGCTCCAAACTCGAGGCGGGCGTGGCAGAAGGCTGGATGCAGACTTGCAGGCACAGTGAGTGTTACGCTGCTGGATGCAGAATAACACGAAGCATGTGCTGCTCTTTGGGCGTGGTTTAAATAGCCTCCAAAGTAGTCCCAGGTAAGTATTCCTCCCCAGCCCCACCCGAGTAAATAATAGTCCCTAGGTAAAATATTCCCTTCCAAGCCTCATTTGGCTTGGAGCTCTTGCAGCATGGTCTGCATCAGGTAAGCTTGCAGCATGGTCTGCATCAGGTAAGTTCTACTCTATGAGCCTGGCGCCTATGGCGCCAGGACTGACTCTCCATATGAGCCTGGCGCCATAGGTGCCAGGACCGCACCCAAACAGCCCCTAGCAGGGGTTTTTGGGCTTGCCTAAAATAACTTGATGCCTGCTTCCGGGGTTGCTGGACCTGGTCTGGATCCCTGGGGGTAGGCATCATGACAGCACTCCCCTCCAAGGCCCCTCCTAAAGTCGTTCTTCCCCGTGATTTTGGTTTGTCTGGGAAATTTCGGTGGAATCTTTTCACCAATCGAGGTGCATGCACGTGGTCACTAGGTACCCAAGACCTTTCCTGTGGTCCGTAACCTTGCCAGGCGATTAAATAAAAAAGTTTTGACTTCACCATCTTGGAGTCCAGGATGTCTTTAACCTCAAATTCGGGTTCCCCGTCTATAAGGATGGGGTCTGGTGGCTTGGTTAGTCTTGTCCCTGGTTGCACTGGCTTCAAAAGTGACACTTGAAAGACGGGGTGAATTCGCAAATTAGCAGGTAAGTCCAACTTGACGGCCACCGGGTTGATAATGCCCTTAATAGAGTAAGGTTCCAAATATCTAGGGTTAAAGGTCCGCGTTCCCTTGAGAGGTATGTGTTTTGTGGCCAACCATATTTGATCCCCTATCTGGTTCTGTAGAGTATCACTTCTATGCCGATCAGCATCTTTCTTATATTTCTCCTTCGCTTGTTTTAAATGTGCAGTTGCCTCCTTAAAGGCTTGTGTAATCGTAGCGTGTAGATGGTCTACTGCGGGCATTTCTAAGTGTTGGGGTGAGTCAAGGTCTGAGGTTTGAGGATGGTGCCCATATAGGGTATAAAAGGGGCTTTGTCCAGTTCCAGAATGTACTGAATTATTGTATGCATATTCTGCGATCCAAAGAATGTCCTTCCAATTACTCTCAGTTTGATGTAACATACAACGCAGGTATTGTTCAAGAGTCTGGTTGGTCCTCTCCGTTTGACCATCGGTCTGGGGGTGGTGACTGGTTGATAATCTCACGTCGATTTGCGCCAATTGACAACATTTCTTCCAAAAATGTGAAATGAATTGACTGCCCCGGTCAGAGACCAACATGGACAGAAATCCATGTATGCGAACAATGTTTTCGAGGAATTCTTTGGCCAGGATTGAGGCTGAAGGTAATCCTTTTAAAGGAATAAAGTGGGCCATCTTGGAAAAAAGATCCACAATAACTAGAATGGTGTTAAATCCATTACAAGGAGGTAGATCAGTTATAAAGTCTAACGATAACGTGTGCCATGGTGTAGACAGAATGTCTAAAGGTTGTAAGAGTCCAGCTGTTTTTTTCTTTTGACTTTTGTTTTGGGCGCAAATGCCACAAGACATCACAAATGATTTAATATCCTTTCGCCAGGTGGGCCACCAGAATTGTCTTTTAATTTTAGCTTCAGTTTTTGCAATACCTGGGTGTCCCTCCATTAGGGTATCATGATAACGGGAAATTACTATCTCTTGTAGTTCCTTGTGTGGCAGAAATAGCCACCCTTGGTAATAAGGCAGATCATTGGTGACAGAGTAGTCCGGGCCTTTCTTTACCCAGCCCTGCAGGGCTGTAGGATCAAAGAGTTGCTGGATCTTTACCTGAATGTCCTCTAGTGTCTGTAGAGTAGTCATTGTCATGCCAAGAATCCTTTGTTCGGAAATTATAGGTACTGGTTCTGGATTCACTTCTGCCTCTCCCATCCCTATTCGGGATAAGGCGTCTGCTTTACCATTCTTACAACCTGGTCGATAGGTTATCACGAAATCGAACTCGGCAAAGAACAATGCCCATCGGAGTTGACGTGACGATTGGGCCTTGGCTGTTTTTAAATACTGTTAGTTCCGGTGATTGGTGATCACAGTAATGGTATGCCTGGCACCGAGAAGATAGTGCCGCCAAGCCTTGAAGGCGGATTTAATGGCTAATTGCTCCTTGTCGGTAACCGCATAGTTTAACTCGGGTGCCGAGAACTTTCTGGACCAAAATGCTACTGGGTGAAGCTGGCCAGTTCCAGGGTCCTTTTGAGACAGGACAGCTCCCATGGCTAGACTGGATGCATCAGTTTCCACTATGTATGGAAGGTCACGGCGCAGGTGCTTTAATACAGGTGCAGACGTGAATTTCGCTTTCAGCTCTTGGAAGGCATTTTCAGCTTCTTCAGTCTACATAAAGCGTTTATTTTTTCGAAAGAGTGCTGTGATGGGATGTACGACATGTGAAAAATCTGGGATGAATCTGCGGTAGAAATTGGCAAAGTCGAGCATGCTTTGTACTCCTTTAACTGAACTTGGTGATGGCCACTTATGGATTGCGTCCACCTTTCGTGAGTCTATTCGGACTCCCTTTGGGGTCAGGATAAACCCAAGGAATTCAACTTCTGTGGCATGAAAAACGCATTTTTCTAGTTTTGCATATAGTTTGTGCGGGTGCAATTTCTCAAGGACTGCTCGGACGTGCTTCACATGGTCAGATTCTGAAGAGGAGTATACTAGAATATCATCGATATATACAACAACACAAACATCAATGAGTTCACGAAGGACATCGTTCATGAAGTATTGGAAGGCTGCTGCTGCATTGCACAACCCGAAAGGCATCACCTGGTATTCGAATAACCCATACTTAGTGCGAAAAGCAGTCTTCCATTCATCGCCCTCTTTTACATGTACCAGATGGTATGCCCCCGGAGATCTAATTTAGTGTACATACAATCGTCCTTCACTTGGTCTAGTAGTTCAGGGATCAGAGGCAATGTGTATCGGTTCTTAACAGTTATCTGGTTCAATGCGCGGTAGTCTATGCACGTTCTGAGGTCACCTTCCTTTTTGGGCACGAAGAACAAAGCTGAAGATTCTGGGGACTTGGATGGGCGAATAACGCCATTGGCAAGGTACTGGTCTAAGTATTGTCGTAGGTGAAGGTTCTCAGGTTCCATAAGGGAATAAATCCTGCTACAAGGGGGTTGTGCACTGGGTATGAGATCGATTTGACAATCATACGATCTGTGAGGAGGTAAGGTGTTTGCCTGATCTTTTTGGAAAACATCCTCGAATTCTTGGTATTCTGGAGGTAGTTGCATGACTGCTGTGGTTACTGTGGCCAGGCCTGCGTTCTGATTTTTCTTTGGGTAACAGGTTTGTGCACAATCCGGGAAGGTCATTCTCTTCTCTCGCCAATCAGTACAAGGATTATGTGTTTCCAACCAAGGTATCCCCAGTATTATTTGGAACTGAGGGGCTTTGATTAGATCAAACACAATAGTCTCTCGATGCCCATCCTGACCCAATAGTGTCATCTCTGCGGTGGAATGAGTTACAGGCCCAGATGCAATTTCAGTTCCATCGACTGTGGTGATGACATCTGAGGTGGTTTTTCGGCAGAGAGGTAGATTCATCCTGGAAGCCAATTCATAGTCCACATAGTTTCCTATGGCCCCGCTATCAATGTATGCCCTTACTGCGTGCATACGCGATGGCTGCCCTGGATCTACAAGGACCATTGGTATGATGAAATGCGAGGTCTGAGTATTCTTCTTCAAGCTCGGCAAGCGGACCTCTACGCTTGTCGGGCGTGGTCGTTTCCCAAGTCTGACTCCATATGGCTTTTATCAGCAGCTCCTACCACCTTCTTGGGTGGTTTTACAGGGCAATCCCGTAGAAAATGCACAGAAGTTCCACAATACAGACACAATTGTATTTGACGTCTCCTTTCTCTTTCCTTCTGGATTAAGGGTCCCTTAACCCCTCCGATTTGCATGGGTTCTGAAGCATCTGCTCCTTTGGGGTTAGCGTGGGTTTTGACCAACACCCAATTCTCAAATTTGGCTCGATCAGCCTTTCTGTTCTGAAGTCTGTGATCTAACTGGACCACTAAGTCAATATATTCAGCGCAGTCTTGAGGTGGGTTTACGACTTGAGCCAAGACATCCTTGAGTTCTCCTCGAAGCCCTCGATGAAATAACGTGATTCGTTTTACCTCCGGCCATCCAGTTTCCACTATCATCCGATTAAAGTTCGCGATGTAGGATAGAAGGTCCTGGTTACCCTGTCGTAGGGACAAAAGTTCGTTATCCTTGGCCTGTCCTTGGGAGTGCCGGGCAAATAGTCTTTCCGTGCTCGTTTGAAAGCCCTGAAAATCCCGAAGAATTGGGTCATCCTGAGTAACTAGTGGAATTGACCAATCAGCTGCACTGCCGCTGAGATATGACAATACAAAGGCTACCTTGGCTTGATCGTTTGGGAAGGCTCTAGGTCTGCATAAAAAGTGCAAGCGGCATTGGTTCATAAACACGGCGAACCTTTTGGGATCTCCGGCAAAGCGTTCGGGTGGAGCTAATGGAATATTTCCTGGTAGGTTTATTTGCACAGGGTTACCCGATAACACAGGAGCTGGATTTCCCCCGGAACCAGGTAGGGGTACTTGTCCAGCCTGGCTTTGCAATAGTTGCCTAGCAAGGTCATCAGTTCGCTCCTTTGACAAAATCAGTTCTCTCCTAAGAGCATTGGTTTCTTGACGGGTGGAATGCACTTCAGCCCTCAATTCCCCTTCGTAATTGGGCCAATTGGTCAGTCTCTGAGGTATCCATAACGCCCAGGTGGGAATTTGTGGGTAGTCTTCGTGTTCTGTTACGCTCACCTGGCACCCACAGAGGCGTCGATCTGAACTGGACAGCTGCGGTCTCCACCAATGTGACCCGTAGGGGCGAGATGACGGACTGGACTGGCCCAGCTAGCTTTGTTTGCTTGGCCTGTAGGAATATTCTTCTGCAAATGGAGAAAGGGAATTAACCACCCGTGGAGTTGAGTGTAAATCCCCCCACATCCCTGCTGTTCTCCCCACGGACCACCTTTGATGTCCCCTCTTATAGTCTCACCAGCTGGTTTGAAAAGATGAGTTCTCCATCCTGCATAGAGCGCAGGGGCGCGTTGATAAACCAGTTGCTTCACTGGCTCGAAGGAATTGGTGAGTTCCATAACAATATTTACTCCGAAACGTATGTAGTTCATAAGTGTTCAAATGCCTGACTTTCACTCTTGTCCGATTCCTTGCAGATTGCAGCTTGACCCTAGTGAAGAGTTCCTCGTGGCAACTGGTAATATTCTGGTAAGGATTTGTATTTCCAACACAGTTCGATAAATAATGTCAATATGTAACCTGTTGGTTTCTCCCTTATTCAGGCACTGAGAGAAAGTATGAAGTCTCTGGGAATAATACCTCCGGCGGTAAAATCAGATAAGTCTAATGTGGTGAGGAGGGTTCCCCTTGATAGTCCCTTTGTTTCACCTTGCTGTCCTTTTGTTTTCCCTTAGGGGCCGGGGTTCGGCGAAGATGCAGTGGAAGCTGCGCCGACCCGTGAAGAGGAATAGTACCCCCGGTGGTAAAATCAGGTAAGTCTAGGGGGGGTTACTAATATTCCTCTGTGTATTCCCTTGGCTCATCTTGCTGTTCTTGTCTACTCCTTAGGTGCCTGAATGCGCGGGAACATGCAGGAGTATGCAGTGGAATGTAAAGATGCTGCGAAGGCAGGTGAGTTCAGCGCGGCGCTGCAGCAGGCTAGGCGACGCGCATAAAATAACTTCTTTCTTCCAGCTCGAAGGCGCGATGGATTGGGAATTCAGGTAAGGATCAAAGGTATTGCTCTTGTTCTAACCTTTTCTCCTTCTTTCTCCCTTTTTTCGAGGAGCTCCAAACTCGAGGCGGGCGTGGCAGAAGGCTGGATGCAGACTTGCAGGCACAGTGAGCGTTACGCTGCTGGATGCAGAATAACACGAAGCATGTGCTGCTCTTTGAGCGTTGTTTAAATAGCCTCCAAAGTAGTCCCGGTAAGTATTCCTCCCCAGCCCCGCCCGAGTAGAAAATAGTCCCTGGGTAAAATAGTCCCTTCCAAGCCTCATTTGGCTTGGAGCTCTTGCAGCATGGTCTGCATCAGGTAAGCTTGCAGCATGGTCTGCATCAGGTAAGTTCTACTCTATGAGTTTGGCGCGTATGGCGCCAGGACTGACTCTCCATATGAGCCTGGCGCCATAGGCGCCAGGACTGCACCCAAACAGCCCCTAGCAGGGGTTTTTGGGCTTGCCCAAAATAACTTGATGCCTGCTTCCGGGGTTGCTGGACCTGGTCTGGATCCCCGGGGGTAGGCATCATGACAACAATGTCATCCGGATAGGGTGTAAACGGTTGTGTGAGTGAGCGCGCTTTTTGCACCTGCAATACATTGATAAAGGACCACATTTAGGTCTCCCTCTTCAACATCTTGGCTGCATTTGATACCGTCTACCACCATATCCTATTCCCCCTCCTTGCCAACAGGGTGGGGTACACTGGCACTTTCCTGAATTGGTTTTCATCATACCTTTCAGGGACACACCATGCCATCCATATGATCACTTTGCGCTCTATCCAAATGCCAGTCTCGTGTGAAGTCACCGAAGGCTCCATCCTCTTACAGACAATCTTTATCATTCACGTGGTGCTTCTAGGTAAAATCCTCAAAGATCCTGATGACTAAAAAGCCCACAGGACATCAGTTGTCTTTACAATTACCTAGCCATCCTCAAGTCCTGGATGCCGACTGCCTACCTCACACTTAACCCCTCCAAAATAAAATTCATGCTGATTGGTCCCTCCCTCCCACGAAACAACAATTCATCCAACAAAGGCTCATTGATATGCAAGTAGAAGTATTTGATCCAGCAAATCCTCTGTCTTCTCCATCGACAGGAGTCTGTCCTTCGAGAATCACAAAGCAAAGAAGGCCCGAACAGACTCGCTCAAAATCTCCACCCTTCTCAAAATCAAATCCTTTATCCTGACCAGGATTTCTGGAACACAGTAAAGGCTCTTGTGATCTCAGACATTGATGGGGGAAGCACACTCCTGATGAGGCTCCCAGCCACTCATTTGGCTCTCCTAAAATCATTCGACCATGCTGCAGCACACCTTATTATGGGTGTATGGAAATTTGACCAAATCACAGTGTCCTAAATAAACTACACAAACTTCCTCTCAATGCCAGGATACTGTTCAAAACTATATATCTCATCTACAAAACAGTTTTGAGTCGAAAGCCAGTGTACCTGACAGCTAACTACACATATCTGGTGGCACATGCACCTCACACAGCAAGTCGACCAGCCGGGTCGAATTCCAACTCACCCACAAAGTGATGACCCTCAAACAATGCTTCTCTTGTCATGCACACAAATCACTGGAACTTGATCCAGGTATCTGCTCAGAATGCCCAAACAATTCTCCAATTCCTCAAAAATCTTAAAACATGGCTTTTGAACAATACCTGACCAAGGACTAAACCCAATGGATGCACAGACTGCAACTCACAGTACGCACTACTGTTGAAAGACACCAGCATACATATTTTCAATTCATACCCAGTGCAGCACCCTCAAAATAGGTCCGTGCTTTGAGCAATAAAGTAAATAAAATAAAAGTCCCATATGGTGGCAGGAAGGGCTGAAATGACAAATTGTTTTTGGAGTGGTCTTTAAAGAAGTCTTTGGGCCTCATTACACGGATGGCGGTAAGGATTTACCGGTACCGGTAAAATACCGGTACCGGTAAATCCTTACCGCCTTACTACGAGGTCCCTTTGCGGGTTGGGGGATTTAACGCCTGCTTTTTGCAGGCGTTAAAAACCAACCCGCAAAGGGACCCAGGGAGCTAATTACGGTACCGCAATTTGCGGTACCGTAATTAGCGCCTTCCCCATTCCCATTATGCCCTATGAGGCAAAAATGGGAATGGGGAAGGGCAATGGTGCAAGGGGGAATTACCGCCCCGCCAACCTTGGAATGGGGCGGTAATTCCCCTTTCCACCATGGCGGTGCCGGTATTTTACCGGCATGAACCATGGCGCTAATAGCGCCATGGTTCTCCGCCATCCGTGTAATGAGGCCCTTTGTATTCCTGATTTCTACTGTGTGTTTCAAGATGCAATTGAAGATATCTTGGAGGCAGGTAGTATGTTTCAGATTGTTAAATGGCATATTAAAATTAGATGTAATCATTGTTTGAGCTGCTTATTAAATATGTTGTCTCTTCCCACATCTCTAGTAAGCTACATCACATTTTCATTAACATTGAACACATAGCTGCTGTTCTTGGAGGGACATATGTGGGTTTTTCCACTGTATGAATCTACTTTATTATGATACCCAAATTGATATAAGATTTTCCTATAGCAGGACTTCTACTTATAGGATTTCCAATGATAAGGACAGAGCCTTCAGTATCCCCATTGTTTACCAAATGGCCTGTGATGGAAATGTAAAATGACTCAAAGGGTGTTTGCTCAATATTCTTAATTCTACTAGTTTGGATTCTTAATGAAGAAAATGTCATCCTCTTCCTACTGATAAAATGATGCAAAACGCACACGCCCGTTCACCGACACACGTGCGTAATGGCTCACTCAGGGAGTCGGAGAAGCAGAAAGGAGACTTCCCTGGTAGGGGTACTCCACATGCAGAAGGCTCCACTCAGGTACAACACTGAGAGAGAGAGTAGCATTGGCAAGGGGAAATCACCTATGCTTGTACTGCCAGTAGAGAGTCCCAGAAGTCATGCTACTCCTCTACAGATTCTGGAAATGCTCGGTAAAATATGGGATACATTGGCTTTACATAAAAGAGCTATTTAATGCCCAAGTCACAATGTTTCCAACTGACTACTGTTCAAAGTGCCTGGAATTACAGTTGAGAGAGTGTTTAAGTTTCTTAAATAAATATTTGGTAGAGTTGCATCACAGAGAATTTAGTGTTTTTTTAAATTTATTTATTTTACAATCATTGACGTTCATTGGTGTGCAAAAAAAAAAAAAAAAGAAGAAAATTAAAGACATTTTCAACTAAAGTTCAGACCGTAAATATTTACAGTGTTCAGTCATAAGATAGAGGGATTGACTGAGGTGGTCAATATGACAGTATAGAAAAATATACAGTTAGCGTCAGCAAGTGTTTGAATGGGGCAGTGGTGGTAGATGTTATGCTAAAAGCATACCACATGGTTCCTTTTGCACTGACCATATATTCACACTTTTCCATTGCACAAGGAGGATCTGAGGTTCGCTGGAGTCTATGGAACATGGATGGGTACAATTGGAATATTAATAACAATCATAATCGGTTTGAGATGTGCTCGATGAATACTGTGCTGGAACATGCAAGTTTGCAACCATTAAAGCACCTACATGTTAGCACTAAGGTGTGAATATACCACAGTCCTAGGGGCAACCAGAAATCTGAAAGCTTGGTCACTTTTCTTGTATCCTGTTGCAAGATGGTGCAATTGCAAGGCCAGCATCAGGAAGCCTCTGCGTTCTTCTACGCCAAAGCAGCACATCTTCTTTATAGCAGAAATTAAGGTCAGTTCTCCTGAAAAGAATTTTGTGCCACAGGGAGAACATTGTGTTCATAACTGGATGCCATAGCTTGCCAAGTAAGAGGCCACACATGTTAGGGCGTGTTCGGTTTGTGGCAATCTGAGAGTGGCTTTTCATATGCATGCGATGATCAAGCGCATTAAATGCTAAACTGTGGGGAAGGAGGATCCTGGCCCCAGTAAATTCCTGAGCTGCTCGTTTGTCAAGTCATCCTGAGCTTCTATCAGAATTAATTCAACACCCAGGTGGTGCAGAAGCGCCTTGATTCCTATCAGTGATGTTATTAGCATCCACATGGTTTGGGATGCAGCTGCTGCAGCTCGCTCATAGTTTGGCCAGGCTTCTTGCTGGTGGGCGTGCTTCTATACAAGAGCCCACCTAAGCCTTTATTTATTTATTTTATTTATTGATCATCTGAAAGGCGCTTTAGACAACAGAATTGTGTTTCAAAGCAGGACAAGGCTAAATGGAAGGGGAACAAGGGAAAATAATAACAGTGGCAAGAAACAAAAGGCAACAATAATACATATATATATACAGTTGTGGTTTTACTAGGCCTTGTGCCATCGGCCGCGCCAGTGCATTGATGAGAAGAAGTGCAGGGCAGGAAGATGCAAAGGAGGAGCGGAGTAGTGGACACGTGCTAGCACAGGCAGCTCTCAAGGGTGGCTTGTGGAGCCACCAGGCAGTGCAGCGTGGGGAGGGGGGGTGCTGGTAAAGACTAGTAGGAAGGACCTGACAGCCTGTGGGGTACATGAGGATCAGGCCGGTCACAGCAGCAGTGCGGTGATTATCAAGGAAGGTAAAGAGGGAAAGAGGTAGAGAAGAGCAGAGTTTTGAGCAGTTCACAGAATTTGAGGAGGTCCGGCTCAAATCTGAGCGGGGCAGGGAGACTGTTCCAAAGGGTGGCACCAGCTGCAGAGAGAGATCTGCCCCCCACTCTGTGCTTGGCGAAACGTTTGACGGTAAGAGAGCTGGAATTAGAGGAGGAGCACGGCAGGCATACAGAAAGATGACAGGCTTAGTTGGAGGAAGTTAAAGAAGAAGGGTCTGGTAAGAAAGATGAAGTGGCAAATTATACATGCAAGAAAATTCAAATGATGCATTAAAAGTGCTCTGAAGTATTTGGGAGACTGTTGGAAGCACGTGTTTCTTTTCTATATTTTAGCAAACATAAACATGCTAAGTAAGGTGTGAGGTTTAACAGTATGTGTCTGCAGGGGTGGAACACTGAGCTTGGCTTCCAAGACAAACCTGTTACCCCTGAGCTATGCTCCCGCTAGAAGGCAGTTGTCCTTAATTATAGAGGTAGGCTACAGTGCAGGCTGTCACTTTGGAATAAACCTATTGAAATCGGATAGACCCACTTGCCTTCTTTAACAACTTTTGCACACTAATGAATAACATTGCACACGTTGTTTGTCCCCTCAAGCACTTGTGTTTAAAGCCCCCGGCCTTCTACTGAAATTGGCCTTTAGGGCAAGATAAATGACCTGCTTGTAGTGAGAGAATGGAACATGTGATCTCATTAGCACCAGCTTTGTCATTTGCTCACCAACAAAAAAGTAAATTGCAGTGTATTAATGCAGCTAGAGTTGCTATAAATGAGCACTGAGTTGCAATAAACCTTTTTTATTGGATACTTGTGAGTGGTGTGTTTGCATTATGGTAGCCGGGGTCTTGGAAGGCAGGCAAATCGTGGTGTTTTGGACGATGCTCTCATAATGAGGCTGTAAAATTTTACTCTGGTATAGTAAATCGGTTTACGGCAAAGCTGTTCTTTTTACACACCATTCCATCAGGGGACCAAATGTGTGGGTGGTAGAACATTGAATCAAAGTCAGAAAGGATGGCCAGGATGTACATAGATACTTCTTGACATGACGAGATGTTGAGCCTCATTACGAGTCTGGTGGTAGCTGTGCCAATAAAACCGGCAGGCTTTCCGCTGGACTCGTGGTTTATGATGTTCTGGGAAGTCAGGCACAGGAAAAATGGTATTCCCCATTCCCATTTGAGTCCGATAGGATATAATGGTGCCGGTGTTACCATCAAAGTCTGTGAGCAGGTGAGTTCAGGCAGCAAACTTGTACTCTGCCAGTCCGGTAACAACGGTGCCGGTAAGCCTACTGGCACTGTAGTTAACAGACTTGCTTGACTTACACGGGTTGATGATTTTTCTCTTAATTCGAAATATTAAGCTTTGCGTAATATGTTGACAAAGGCATTGCCAAACTTATCATTCGACTTTTTATATTTCTTGTCTAATGATTTTAAAGTTGCATTTCTATCTCCATTATCCTCCTCCAAAGATTGCTGCATGGGCATTTTACCAAAGAAATGAATACCCACTGGGTGAGCAGAGAAGGGGCAGACAATTATCAGATTCATCCAAGCAAGACATCGCAAAGTGACCAACAGCAAAAGTCCCATCCATCCAGGTTAACTGCTTCTTATTGAAACCGGTATAGTTTACTTTACCCTTTAATGTGACATTATTTGAGTTTTTATTTTAACATGTAAGACTGAAACCCTCACTATATCTACATAGTAAGTTGTAAAGAAAGTGAACCTAATGCAGTAAAGGTGTGACAGAAGGCCATATTTGAGGGTGTGTAAACCTGAGCTTTTATTGATTTTGCTATGCAAACTGATGGTGGTTTTCTCTCTCTCACCGTAACAGTGATGGTCCCTATGTTTAACATTAAGATATATATATAGTTCGATAGAGTGACATGAGGAAATACTGTTAAAATGTCCAAAACCCAATCGGATCTAATTTTCATTATACACTTGCTTTCGCTTGTGGCCTTCAGCCTCAGAGCCATTTGGTTATTATGTCCAGTTCTAGGAGTTCCAACCACAGCAGTGAATGGTTTGTACAGGAAGCCCTTCATTCTCTGCTTGGAATTGCTGACGCCTTCCCAGGAGAACAGGACATACCACCTGTGGAGTGGGAGCTGGGAGTTTGAAAGGGTTCTCTCCAGCATAATGGGGACGTCACACAGGGGAGACATTTACTGAAAAGGAACTGGCCATCAGGATTTGCCAGGTCCCCATTTCCTTCCAGAGATGCCCCATAACTTCCTGCTGACAAGACACTCTGGGAGCTGACATCACCACCTTTAACCCTTGTTACAATAGCAATGATTGGACCTTCACAGATGGAATGAAATAGACAAATCCGCCGTGGCAAAATTATTACGTTAGGGGGTGACATCACCCCCTTAATTAAATCATCTTTGGGAACTGTCGGTGTGATTTCCCGGCATTCGGCAGGGCCGTCTGCGGACCAACAGGGTTAGGGAGGCTCCAACTCCTCCCGCATCCCAAAGGAGTATGAGGCACACACAAGAGCAAAGAGTTACTGCTGTTTATTGTTCAAAACAGACAGGGACAGGTTCTTGGAGCATAGGTACCCAAGGAACATCTCAGCGGTGATGGGCTCGCAGGCCCTTTTTCTAACCGGATGAAGCTACTACGTGCGTCACCTGGGAAAATTAGCCCCTAAACCTAACGCTATCGCGGGTTGGCTCCCCGAGTGGTAGGGTCAGTATAGACCTGTATAGAAGGAAATGTTATTGGAAGAGAAGGGGTCAGGTGGTACGCGTGGGTCGTCCCTAAGAATTGCAACATGAAAATATTTACATGGGGAAAGTTAGTGATTGGTTGAAGTATAGTGTCATCAGTGGTTAGCCCATTGTATTCTGATTGGTTCATCCGCAAGCCCCCAAACCTGGGACCATCAGCCTTCCCAGCTTGCGATGTATCAGTGTGTCAGTGGCGGACAATGGACAGGTATTACTACTGGCTGTTGAGTGTCCCTTTCCTTTCGCTGCCGGCTTCCAATTGTAACTTCGTTGTTGCAGTGTGGGTCCCAGACCTGAGACCCCAGAGCTTCTCTAGTCCTTGGAGTTTGGCATTGTATCAGGTCAGCCTGGTCATGTGTTGAGAGACCATGGCTGAAGCAAAATTACGGGGATTTGATTTGTATTTCTGCTCCGAGGAGTGTTTAGCAGTGGTTGGTGTAACCTTGGCGCTGGGAGTGCGGCGTGTAGATTGCAACTTCGTGGCCTTGGCTCTGGGGCTCCCGTCAGGGTTTGTTCTGCATGATCAGCATCTTGCAGCTCTGTCTGAGCTGCTCCAGGCCTGGGGACTCTGGTTTGCGGCCTACTTTGGCCTAGTCCATGGGTGGCGGCATACAGTCCATAACACGGGGGTCGCGAGGGGTGATTTGCGTCCTGATACATTAGTCCATCTATAGGGTGACATCTTCATGGTTTAATAGCAAAAAATCGTCTGCAAGCATATACACAAGCACTTCTGGCGTCTTGCGTTTCTATGGTGCAGTAGTTAGCTTATGTGAAAAATAACAACAATGTATGTCTGTGAGCGTGAGCGGTCCTCTACATCATAGCACTGAGTATGTTCTTCGTGTGGGCTGGTGTGGGCTGATCCAGGTGCTTGGTGGCACATGTGTTCATGTCCGTTGGCTATGTCGTCATGTCATCTCTAACGATGGCGAGATTGGTGGGTCACGTCTAAACGTGTAAACGAGTTGGGCCATATGGTCGGTCTCAGCTCCACCCGAGGTCCCACCACCTGTGCAGCTGGCCTGGGTGTGTGGGCGTGGGATCTTGACATCCGGGGCAGCAGTCAGAGGTCATGATGTCATAAGCCATGGTCTCAATGGGCATCGAGGAAAGGGATCGTCCCATTTTCCCTCTTCAGTCCCCCCTCTGGTTGACTTGTCGTCCAAAAAATGATCCACTCTTTTATCTTCTCTTACTTAATTTTAATTGCATTGAATCCGTTAACGGTGGAGTTAATCGTCATCATTAGCTCCCATCGTGTTGTCTGTAGCCATATTGCATTCGCATACACCTGCACTCCTGGATGTATGACAGAGGAAAAGAACATTGCCGCTCTGCTAAATAGTCTGTGTGCTGGTGGAATCTCACTCAGTGCTGTTTCCGACCTTCCCCACAGGTAATTTCCAGTCAATGGTTCTCCTTGTCTTTTGACTCTGGATACTTTCTTCTCTGTAGTAAAGTCACTCCTTGCAGCGCTTCCTGTTTTATCCAGGGACCTTCTCTTCCATTTGTTTTCTTCATCCATTTTAGGCAAATTCTCCAGGTTGATGTGTTTTTGTGGTACTACCAGGGAAGGTACATTGACGTGTACCATGGTACATACCCCATTCCATGATTGTGGTAGGCTGTTATAAGCTTTTGTTCTGCAGCCCCAATAGTGGTCCATCTACTCTCCCCTCGGGAATCTTTATTCTTCTTTTACATCCTTCTTTACTCCAACATCAACCTCACCATCGTGCTGGTAACATAGTGTAGGTGCTGCAACGGGTATTATCGTTATTGATTCCTCTTCTTTGTCCAACCAAGTTAGCAGTGCTGCACACTTTGTCCATTCCTTGTAGCATTTGTCATTTTCCTCTTGTACTGTCATCGCTGATGATTTTGGCAATGTCACTACCCTGCTTCCTACTACTCCATATCCCCATCCGTTCTTCATATATACTTTGCCATACACTAGTATTAGCGGTCTCTCCCAGCACCCTGGTTCCCCTCCAACCTCTCTTGCATTCCATTTGCATGGCAGGTAGTTCAATGTGACCTCTTTTGTGTCTCCTTTGTCGGGTCTGTCAGTTATGTATTGAAGTCCTTTGGTCAGCTGCCAAGAATTGTCATACATTGGTAGTGTCTTGATGAAGTTATCTTCATAGGGGTAGCTTGACCTTGACTTCCATCTTGGTGTTGCCTGTTTACCTTGAAATTGCTCTCGTGTTTGAAATAATGCTAAATATAAATGCATTCTGCTGTTGCGGCTGGTACTTCAGTAGCCACAAATGTTCTTGAGGGCTCATGGCATATGGGATCAGTGAGCACACATAGCAGTTGTCCTTTGTCATGTCGGTACCTTCTTTGAACATGTGTTTATACCACATCTTGTTGGAGACGTGTGCAGATTCTATAAGATATGTGTCCACCCCATGTATATCTATAGAAACAATACGTTTACATCTTTTTACGTTGGGTCCCGTGTTACTTGTACTACCTGACACAGTTCTCCTTGCAGCGTGGTAGGGGAAATGTTAGTAGTGGGAGTTGCGGTCACATGAAAAGCGTAGTATGCCTGCCAGACAGTGGCAGTTATCAGACCAGAGGTGAAGAATATCCCCAACATCTTTATTAGAGTTGCTATTACATCTGGCATTTTTATCTTACCTGTGCTGGCGTCCTGCAGCTACTTTACTTCGGATGACATAGGTGCCCACCTGAAAATCTCTAAAAGAGTTGCGTTATTTCTGTTAGTGTTTGTTATTCAAGCCCTGCGTATCAAGTGGTCTTTCAATGCCCAGGCGAAATGCTCCTCCCACGCCTTCCTTACTCTCAAGGCAGGTAATGCTGCGTGGAGGTGTGGAAACAAACGTACTATTAGCATGAGAAATGCGTTATAATATATACAAATTGGTGTGACAGTGCTCTCTGACCCGCCCTGCGTCCGTTGAATCTGTTGAGAGATAAAAGCGGCACTAGTAACCAGGGAAGAGACATACTCATGCATTTCTTCACCAAACAGAGTACTTGCTCCATGACAGTCACTCATTGCCCTTGATGGTGGTGTGAGGGGAAGGTGCATCTGGCATCCGGTCACCACCTCATGTGGTGTGAGGTGGTGTTCCGATCCTGCTTTATTCCTCAATTCGAACAAAGCCAAAGGGAGGCAATAGAGCCAGCTCCTTTTGGTTGTTTGTTGGGTTTTTGCTATCGCTTCTTTCAGGAGGCCATTGAGGTGTTCATAGACGCCATTGGCTTGTGGGTGGTATGCACAGGCAAACTTATGCTTGATCCCCAGAAGTGCAGTTACGTGCTGAAATAATTCATTGGCAAAGTGGGGACCGTTGTCTGACCTCAATACTTTGCAAACTCCACACCTCGGGAAGACCTCTCTTACTAAATATTTAGCTGCTCTAAATGCATCTGCATGAGAGCAAGGGTCGGCCTCAATCCACCTTGAAAATGGGCATACTACTACAATCATGTATCTGTATCCTTGACATACGTTGATCATGTCGATGTAGTAAATGTGCAGGTGCAAAAAGGGTCCTTCAGGCCGGGGTAGTGTACCTTTGATCACTTGCAGCATGTGACTGGCCGTGAATTGTTGACATGTGAGGCAATTGCTAATGAAATTTGCAACTTGTGAGTTTAGCTCGGGGCAGAACCATGATTCTTTTATTTGTGCTGTAATTACTTCTTTCCCTCTATGAGTGGGGTGGTGTAGTTAGGCCAGAGCTGTTTTCAGTAGGGCCAGGAGCATCACAACTTTCCCTGTATTATTCTGTTGCCATAGTGCATCTGTGGGAGAAATGGTGCATCCTCTTTTAACCCGCAGTTCCTTTTCTGCCATTGGGGCTGCCACCTGCAGTTCCATAATCTGTGTCACAGGGATTATTGGATCTTCTCCATTTGTGTGTGCCTAACACTTCACCAGGGCTACCTCTGCTTGGTATGTTATTACTTCTATTAGTTCACCCAGGAGGAGAGCATGTTGCACTGGAGTACCCTCTGCTCTTCTGAATCCTCTTCTTTGCCACATTATTAATCCTGAATGTACTGTTGTGGTGACATATGCACTATCACAGTATATTGATACTCTTTTCCCGTTGCTTTCTTCTAAAGCTATGATCAGTTCCACCAACTCTGCTGCTTGTGCTGAGTATTGTTGGGGTAATCTTACACATGACCAGAACGTATGTCCAATCCTACCTCAATCGTACTACAGCCGCTCCAGTTCTCCTCACACCATCACTTTGGTCAATTGTTGATGACCCATCAATGTATAACACCTCACCCCCCTCTAGGGCTTTCTTCTACCTTTCTAGTGGATGAGAACAATTCAATTGCATGTGTACAGTCTGTACATATTCTCCTTTGGCCACTTCCTCCGCTTCTTTGAACTGGGATGGGTTGACATTGCTACACCTTACTATTTTCAATTTAGGTCTAGAGAGAATAATCTCATACCCTGTTGCTCTCTGAGTATCAGTGTGGATTTTGGTTTGTTTAATATTGCAAAGAGGGTGTGTTCCACGTATAGTGTGGTGGAGCATCCCATAGTAATGGATGATGATTTTTCTACTGCAAAGGCCGCTGCAGCCAAGTGTTGTTCGCACGGAAATTGTCCCATCATTACTGGATCCAAATGGTCGCTGTAAAATGCTACTGGTTTGTGTCCCATGCTTGTCTTTTGTGTTAGCCCTGCCCTCATTACTGCACCATCGCAATGTGAGAATATGTAGAACTCATCATCATAGTGCCCTTTGTGGTGCAATGTTCCTTCCCTTTTGTGAAATGATCTGCCCGATGTATAGTACTTGCTCTTGACAATACTGCAGTTTCTCCTTGTCAACCTTGTATCCTTTCTCAGCCAGCACAGTGAGCATTTTTACAGAGTCCCTCCTGCACTTTTCCATTTGTATCACTCTGTTAAAGATGGATGGTGTCTCGCAATACCCTTAGGGTAGCCTAGTGTGTTTCCATTTTGTATTGCGATAAGTGAAACTTGTTAAATCTTGTGAGTCAGGGTACAGTGGTATTGAGAAGAATACCTCAAGGTGAACCGTGATGCATCTGCTGGTATTCCGCACAGTATCGTGGGTGGGTTAGCTGCTATCGGGTACTCTGCCTCCACAAAGTGGTTAAGAGGTCTTAAAGAGGTCTTAAATCTTGTATGTAACACCAAGACCCTCCTTTCGCCTTGCACACTGGGTATATCACGGTGTTGCATGGTGATTCTGATGCTACCAATATTCCTCTTTCCACTAGGGCACTTATTGTTTCATCAATCCCTTCATCAGCTTCTTTGGACAGTGGGTACTGCTTCACCCTGTGTAGCATTGCTCCCTTTTATAGCTTTATGTTTACCCCTCCAATGTTTTTTATGCATCCCACGTCATAGGGACTAGTAGTCCATAGTGATGCGGGCACAGCTGCTAGGTCTTCCTCGTACAAATCTGATTGTGTGGGGACGGGCGCCTCTAGTGCCATTGCCATTTCTGTGCTACTTCCTTGTATGTCACTCTCAACCAAACGTAGACATTCATCTGGAACACCATCCCCCCATCTCCTACTTCGTCTGAGAACAAATCCTCGTCTGATACCCGCGTCAGCCTACATCCTTCAGCCAATGCTATTACTGCCCTCCACGCTTTCCCTTCCCCGTCCTGGGCGTGGACAGTAATGTAGTCTTTTGTTGCCACAATACTTTTGATATCCACTGATATTATTGCCCCTTCCTCCTCACTAGTGGGTGTTTCTGGTCTGAAGAGGTATGCTGCTGGTCTCCTCCACACCTTACCCTCAATTACCGGTAGCCATGCTATTACCATGTCTGTCCCGTATTGGAAGATGTCCCCGTCCACTGGTTCTGCCCTTGCCATTGTCTTGCCACAGTAAGCCTGAAGTATGTGTCGGGCGGTCAGCATGTGTATGCCTGGAGTTGAGCATATTATTCCCTTGTCAGTGAAGGATATAGTCATGTTCAATCTGCTCATGATGTCTCTCCCTAGTATATTTACTGGTGATTGTTTTGAGTATATCAGTGGCAGAGATAGGTCATGATCTCCAACAGATAAGGAGATGTTATCAGTAAAAAGAACCAGCCCTCGAGCCCCAGAGAATTCTTGAGTGTGCATGGCATTGCCCGACAAGTTGAATTTCCCTTCCCTGATACAGGATATAGTGGCCCCTGTCTCAACTACGAAAGAAAATGTTTTGTGACCTATCGCCACGTTTATGCGTGTTCCTCCGCAGGGTTAGGTGTTACCAACAGGATGGGTATTGGCGTGTCCGTAGGTAGTTGTGTATTGTCTTGTATTTGTGTGAGCTCTTGTACCGTTTGGATGTGTTGTTGTTGTGCTTGGTTTTGGGCTGGTTGGTGCTGTAGTTGTTGTGCACTGGGTGTCCCTATTGTTTGCAGCTATGGTTATTGTGGCACTTGTTGTGCCAGTCCCTCTTGCTGTTGCATGTGTGTTTCGCCCATTTGTTGTAGCTGTGATTGTTGGTAGTAATTGTGTCCCCCGTTGTAACCCTGTTGCCCTTGCTCTCCCCATCCTGCTGTGTCGGCCTTGCCCTGCATGTGCGTGATACGTGTCTGACTAGTCCACAAGTCCAGCCCGTTGGTGGCTCTCGTGCTTGCCACAGGTATCCTCCAGTGTTTTCTAAATATCCCTGCTGTCCATATTGGTTATACACTCAGAACCCTCCACCTGGCATGTGTCCCATTGGACCTAATCCCCTCCCTCTTGTTAACCCACCCCTCCCTCTGTAGTTGGTGGTGTAGCTGCTGCCCACTGGCGTGTATCCACCCCCCGTTTGTGGGGTGTATATGTGTTGTGTTGTGCATGTGGGGTGGTGGCAACTGCTGTGTTATAATTGGTACTTGCTCTGACAGTGTTGCTGGTGGTTGTGACTGCTGTGCAGTGGCTGGTGTCGGTGGGGCGGGGCTTGTTATCAGTGTACCTTCCATGGCATATTTTGACAGTTTCTTCTGGACCAGTTTTGCCTCATCTGCCTTCCTATCTTCCTCTTTCTGTTTAATCTTTTCTTGCCATAACCTACAATGGTGTACTGTTGTTAACTGTATTTCTGGCCATGCTTTTGCTTCCGTCCCTACCAATTTTTTTAACTGCCTCTGTACTGTTTCTGCGAGCCCCTGTATCATTATGTGGTAAAACATTGCTAATGTTTTGTCCCATGGCTCCCGCGTTTCCAGGCGCCACTTCTCCTGAATTTCCTGGATGTAATTAAGAGGGTCCTCATTCTCACACATTTTGCGTGATTTTATTGCCCCTATATCTGAGGTATCTGGGTATTGTACCCTCAGTGCTTGCCATAATGTGTGTCTGCAATTTGCGAATGGTAGCTCCGTCATGTGAAGTGTCACTGATGGTCACCCCTGGGAATCAGGCCCTCTTCCAAATGTCATCCGCTGCGTCACCCAATATTGAAATTAATAACCCCTTTACATCTCCAACCGCAAACTTGTGCCCTGCAGTTAGCTTCTCCATTTCTTTTATCCATTTTCCCGCCCCTCGCCTAAATATGGCAGTCTACATTTTATATTCTCCTTGTCTGCATGCTTCCATGGGACGTATTGTGGTCTTGCCCCCCTCTCTCTAATAATGGTATCTGTGTGTATTCTGTTATTTCCTCTCGCATGTGTCTGTGTGATGATGTGTGTGTGTGTTCACTCTCTTCTTCCATGTCAGAAAATTCTTCGATAAATTCAGTAAGGTGTTGTGCAAGCCGTGTGTCCCCTACACCCTTATGTCCTCTGCGTTGACACGCTTGGTCCTTGTTGTGTGTGGATGCTGATCCCTCCATTCTGCATCCTGGGAGGTCTCTAAACCTGTTGACATATGGCGTGTGCTGTGCTGGTGGCGTCATTCTTCGTAGTGTCCCCTCCGTTTGTGAGTTTTTGCACTCCCGTCCTGTTGTTTCTCCTTCTTGTGTCCTACATTCCTATGACGACCCGCAGCCTGTGCGTGTGATATATAGTTTACTTAGTCCTTCTCCACTCCCGTCACTCTGAAAAGCCGTCTGAGAATGTCAATTGTGTGTGTGGGCGTGCTCCTCCCACTGTTACAGTTTCCAAATCTATATCTGTGTACTCACCTGTCTCCTCTGTGTCTCCCAGTATGTGTGGTATTGCTACCTCTTTACTACTACATGCATTGATCTTACTCCTGGGTGTTTGGCTTGTTCCTCTTAGCCCTTGATTGCTTTGTTGGTCTCCTTCATTCTATAACAGCGTTCTCGCCCTGTGAAGTGTGTTCATTATCGCGTCACTTACCTGTCCTAGCACCCTTGTGTCTCTGTCCTTGTCATTCCACGTCCCGCCCTCTTTTGCCAGTATACTCTCTATTATTCTCCCTTCCTCGTACTTCGGTGCACTCTCTGATATATGATCTTCTTCTTCCATAGGGTCATCTCCTTGTCATTCTCTTCCCGTTCCTCTTCTTTCCTCCTGATCTCCCGTTGCTCCATACGTGCTATTCTTTCTGCAATCCTCCTTATGAAGACCTCTTCCCATTTCCTTCTCTCTTCCTTTTGCTAGTTTAATATCGCTTGCACCCCCTTTCCTTCTTGTGCCTTCACCTTCCTCTCCCGCTCTTTTTGCTCGAGCTGTCTAACCAATATGCTTCACGCCTCCCTCAGCTCTGCTAGTTTTGCCTCCAACACCGCCTCCTCTTCCTTCGTCATGTTTCCCTCTTCCCTGGTACTTACCTCGCTCCCTTTCTGAGTGTGTCCTACCTCTTCCTTTTCTATCTTTTTTATCACCTCCTCCTCTTTTCTTGTTACCGTCCCCCGAAGCTTCAATAAGAACTGTGCTGCTATCCATTTGTCTGGTCCTATACTCGCCAAATCTATCTGGGTCTTTTTTATGCTACCAGAGCTTACCTGTGTCTCTTTGGTGTCTAATGTACTCCCTATACCCAGTCCCTTTTGGTAGTGTCTTCTGGCGCGTATGGTGGTGGGCTGTATTCAGGGTTTGAGTATCCATCAGCGGCTGTTAACTGTGGTTGTGCTGCTTCTCTCAATTCTCTCATTGGGTACAAACCCTTGGTCTCTTTCTTTACCTCCTTTATTGGGTATGACCCCTCTGCCTACTCCTCGCTCTCCTCTGCGCTCTGTGCTGCGTCGCTGGAAGGAGGAGGAGGAGCCGTGGGTGCACTACACCCTTCCCCTTCGCACACCTCCTCTTTCTTTACCTCCTGCATGATCATCATCCGCGGGCTATACCCCTGAAACATCCTCCAGAGGTCGAAAACCTCTAAGAGGCTTGCCAATTTCTTCCCCTTGAATGTGTTGTGTAGATACGCTAACAGTGAATGTTGTGCTTCCATTCTAAAACTACGGTTGGGTGGCCACGGCATCCTTTTCTTCTCTTCCGTCCCTTTGGTCCATTCAATACTGTATTTTACTATTTTGTCTCAGTGCGGTGGTAGTGTTGCGCAAATGTGCTGGAGTGTTGTTGTTAATGTGTGGAACCCATTGTCGGCTCCTAACCCATAATACAAGGACATTTCCAAATATGCAGATGTATATACCACCGTTACCTGGCCCTGCAATTTGGGAGCAAGGACCCTCTTCGACCCGTGGCTCACAAGGCCCCCTGCCTCCTCGCGCCCAGCACAGCATGCTTTTGAGCCGCCCCGCCTTCTCAGTACAGCCGCTGCTCGGCGCGCCTTCTGTATTCTTCTAACCCCTCCTCCTTTTTTTCCCCCACTGCCTGCGCAGTGTATGCCCATCTCTTACCCCTCCCACTGATCGCCCTGCTGCACAACGTGACCCCCTTTGTTTGAGGACGTGCCAGCGTTCTCCGTGTGCGGCCGCCTGTCCCCCTACACCCCTCCTTAGCCGTGTGCCGTTGCTCCAATTAGGCTGAAGAAGACTGCAGTGTCCTATGCAAGCCCTATGGGTGACATCACCATGTAGTACAATGGGTTACCAGTACGTACAGTTGCAACATGAAATGCGCGCCAATTTTAACAATGTTATTTCCCATAATCCCCACAGCTGTCTTCCTGTCTTCCCATCGCACCTGGAGTGGAGTATTCATTAATTACTTTCGTTTTTATAATTGTGCTGCACCAGCTGCATCGCCTCGTGTGTGATACGCCCCCTCCCCAGGGGAGCTTAACCAGCCAACTACCTTCCGCACTGAGAAACAATCTAGTTACCTCTTGCGGGAATACGTCATCTATTCACCGAGCTAAGACACTCAATTAATGGGAATCCTCATCTATTCATCAACCTACAATGCCAACTCATAGGAATGCCACACCCCCTGTACAGGTGTCCGCGATCTAGACCAATCAGCGTGATCCGCCAGTCAACAAGTAAGAGCTCAACGCCCCACCCAGCATGCTCCGTAACACCAGAAGGGACGGTTTTCGCTCTGTTCCCCCTTACACCTTATTCATCAATCGCCTCTGAATGACCAAAATCTTTTCTTAACACACTGTAAAACCACCTGCCACCCTGTTCATAATTCCTCCCACCACCCGCACAACATTACACTGCTGGTTGCATGTGCCATACTCACATCAGGCACTCGCCTGCCGGTGCCGCTTTGGTTGTGGGCACCTCTCCCAATCAGCTCGTCGCCTCCCCTCATCTGGACCACGTTTGGACACTCGCCAACCGCGTGCAGGAAATTTCTGAAGTCGGCTCCTGACGGCCAAGCTCCGGATTGCACTGTCCGGACGTCTCGCAGTTCTGCAATGGTCCTCGAGTCCTCCAAAGGGGGCAACGGAAGAGGGAGCCGCGTTGCTGGGCCACCTTGATGCAAACAGTCTCGCTGTGGTCTATCTCACCATCTCAGCAGTGCCTCCAACTTGTCGAGTGTGTTTTCCCGGGGGTCGGCACGGCCGTCCGCGGACCAACAGGGTTGGGGAGGCTCCAACTCTTCCCACGTCCCAAAGGAGTATGAGGCACACACAAGAGCGAAGAGTTACTGCTGTTTATTGCACAAAACAGACAGGGGCAGGTTCTCGGAGCATAGGTACCCAAGGAACATTTCAGCAGTGATGGGCTCGCAGGCCCTTTTTCTAACCGGATGACGCTATTACGTGCGTCACCTGTGAAAACTAGCCTTTAAATCTAATGCTATCTCGGGTTGGCTCCAAGAGGGGTAGGGTCAGTATAGTGTCACGACTCGCTCCCTTCGCTCCCGTTCCCGCCACTTGGGGGCATGTTTTGGGGCTTGTTCCTTGCTGGACATTTCCTCCGAACCTAATGCCACAGTGCTGTAATGAATTGGGAGCGCTAAATCCCTGTTTTCCAAACTACTTCCCTTCCGGATCCATTCCAGGTTTTTGGCAGCCAGCATGCTTCTTTAACCAAATGACTGTGCTTCCCAGAATGCCTGGCCCACTGCTCCACCTCCACCCTTGCAGGACAAGGTTGGGTGGAGGATAGGCAACACCTGTGGTTGCAGGTGCAGCAGTCAGCACACCTGAGGCGTGTGCTCGTTAAACAGCTTTAAAAGCCTCAGTCTCACTTCAGTCCAGCGCTGGTCATCGTTTGCAGTGTTCCTGTTTTTGACTAGTCCCTGGTCCCTGGTTCCTTGCCTTTGTACCTACTTCCTTGTTCCTGTTTTCTTGTTTTCCTCCGCCCTGAATTTCGGATTCATGCGCTAATTGATTTCTGCTCCCTTGATTTCCCTTTTTGTCTTCCCCTGTTTGCAGGCAGCATTTCTCAGTGCTTTCCCCTTTTAGATGCAGCCCAGTTTGTCTGTGTTCTATATTTCTTTGACTCTGTCCTTTGCTGCTGTTACCCATTTGCCTTAGCCTTCCTCTTAGTTTAGTTTCCTGTCTTTTCCTTGGAGGGGTAGGGAGAAGTTGGCATAGGTTATTTCGTTTTTCCCTGCTCCTGATCCTTACTTTCTAGAGGATCCATTCCATGTTTTCCATTGCACTTCTACATCCATTTCCCATTTGATCATTAGGTGTGGTGTGTGGTGGTAGCTAGCTCCTGTGTGAATGCTTATGTTTTCCCCACTATTTGTAATCCCTATTCCTACTTAGGTATTTAGTTTTCTGCAGCGGATCACGCTCCGCTGCCTTCCAGTCTCCGCCCTTGTCCTGCCGGGCTCCCCACATTGCAGCGGATCTCGCTCTGCTGCCTTACAGCCTCCGCCCTTGCCCTGCGGGCTCTCCACATAGCAGCGGATCTCGCTCTGCTGATTCCCAGCCTCTGCCCTTGTCCTCTGGGCTCCCTGCCCGGCAGCCTGCCTCATTCCGGCTGCCTTCAGCCCTTGTCCTCTGGACCTCCCTACTTCTCCCATTGCTGTTATAGCCTTTCTGGGTCCCAGATTCATCAACAGGATTCGTGGGCTAGCTGACATTCAAGAGGTGTATCTCGTCCTCGTGAGTACAGTTCCTAAGTTCCCTTATGTAATACCATCAAGAGTGTTAGTACACAGATCCTGTCATTGCTGGCCCTCCACGTGGGTTTAGCGCTGTCAGTACCTGTAACAGCAATTGGGGGTAAGGCGCTTGCCGACTTTCCTCGCGGTCAGGTGCTTACCCCACATCCCTTTTCATATATTGGTTTTGATGTCACACTCTATTTTGCACTCCTGGGTTCTAGCATACCTGAGTCGTTGTTCCTGGGTGCACATTTCCCTTGCCATATTCGCTGCCTTAGTACTCGCCTGACTAATCCTGACATATAGACCCATATAGAAGGAAATGTTATTGGTAGAGACAGGGTCAGGTAATACGCTTGGGTCGTCCCTAAGAATTGCTACATGAAAATAGTTACATGTGGAAAGTTAGTGATTGGTTGAATTATAGTGTCGTCAGTGGTTAGACCCTCGTATTCTGATTGGTTAATCCGCGAGCCCCCAAGCCTGGGACAATCACCGTTCCCAGCTCGCGATGTACCTGGTGTTGGTAACAATGTATGACTATGTGCCAGTGGCAGACAATGGGCAGGTCTTACTACTGGCTGTTGAGTGTCCCTTTCCCATCGCTGCCAGTGTCCAACTTGTAACTTTGTTGTTGCAGTCTGGGTCCCAGATGTGAGACCCCAGAGCATCTCTGGTCCTTGGAGCTTGGCATCATATCAGGTCGGCCTGGTCACATGTTGAGAGACCGTGGCTGAAGCAGAATTACGGGGTTTTGGTTTGTATTTCTGCTCTGAGGAGTGTTTAGCAGTGGCAGGTGTAACCTTGGCACTGGGAGCGCGGTGTGTAGATTGCAACTTCGTGGCCTTGGCTGTGGAGCTCCTGTCAGGGTTTGTTCTGCATGATCAGCATCTTGCAGCTCAGTCTGAGCTGCTCTGGGCCTGGGGACTGTGGCTTGCGGCCTACCTTGTTCTAGTCTATGGGTGGCGGTGTACAGTCCATAACACGGGGGTCGCGAGGGGCAACTTGGGTCCTTATACATTAGTCCATCTACAGGGTGACATCTTCATGGTTTTAGTAGCAAAAAAGCATCTGCAAGCATATGCATGAGCTCTTCTGGCATCTTGCGTTTCTGCGGTGCAGTAGTTAGCCTATGTGAAAAATAACAACGATGCATGTCTGTGAGCGTGAGCGGTCCTCTACGTCATAGCACTGAATATGTTCTTTGTGTGGGCTGGTGTGTGTCTGATACAGGTGCTTGGTGACACGTGTGTTCTTATCCATTGGCCATGTCGTCATGTCATCCGTAACGATGGCGATATTGGTGGGTGACGTCTAATCGAGTTGGTCCATATGGTCGGTCTCAGCTCCACCCGAGACCCACCACGTGCTTTGGATGACACACAGATGGCCTGGGTGTGCGGGGCATGGCCACAGTGGATCTTGATGTCCGGGGCAGCAGTCAGAGGGCTGAACTCATTCTGTGGTGGGTGCTTAAGTCGTTACATCATAGGCCATGGTCTGGACGGGAATCGGGGAAAGGGATTGTCCCATTTTCCCTCTTCAGAACACTTTGTGGAAGCATCTTTATAAACCATCCTAATCCTCACTTCATTCAAATTCTCAGGGACATTCACCAAGCGAGACCAGGTGAATCCAACACTTATTTTGCTGTGTATTATGTGTGCATAAATGGGCTTCTGCTTACACCTATGTAGTGCGCAATATGTGTGAACAAATATTCAGTAAAGTACCCGTCTGTCCTTTTGTTTTCCACTAAAAGTGCTTTAGCTGGTAATAAAGTCCACAATGTGGTTTTGCATGGATTTTTTTATGTTCACCTGAATGCACTTAAGGAAGTGATAAACTTGGTAAAAGGAGTCATACTTCTGAACTCTTCAGTACAATTGTATTTCTGTAAACGATTTTAAACACATGCATGTGTGCAATAACATTTAGATGCAAAGAGAATTGGTTAAAAATTGCACCCCCTAAATGAATCATTTCCTTGAAAACTTCTCCATCGGCCCAAAAAACAGCAAACTTTGCAACGTCACATAGCTGTGAAGTCGAGAACTTTGCTAAATCAAGCTAGAATAAAAAACACTTTGCACACCCCTAATGCAAATCTGACCCCAGAAAACAAAAACAAATATGCATAAGACAAAGGGCCTGATTCATGGAATAATTTGCAGGGAAAATCGGGACTTTGTGGGCCATTCTGTTAAAAAGAAAACCTTTGTCCACTCAAGGAATTGGCTTTGCAGGAATTTCCAGAGATTGTATGAACTTCGTGCAGGTATAGCATGCCTCTGCGAGCAGAGTGTGGGACGGACCTATGTAGAGAATTCAATAGGGGCGGAACATGCATAATACCCATAATCCGAGTAGAATGAGGAATAGCAAGGCATAACGTGAGCGTGTCGAGGGAACAGCCTCCATGAGGAAATTGCACGCCCATCAATGCAAGATACCAAGCATATTCATGGATGTGACCACGCAACATCAAGCTGGGGGAATCAGCACGCAAAGCTCCTGAGCACACTGCCACATGACAGCGGGCGGAAGGCCCCAAGCGCATAGGAATCAACGTGCATAGGTAATGTCCTATCTGGGATTTGGGCGTGCTTGCACGCAGTTGGGGTGCCATTTATAGCTAGGGGAACGCGTATACAGTGTAGCGCGGTGCAGGTGTGGTCTAGTTGCAGCACATGGTACGCATGTTGACAAGGTGCTGTAAATAGTTACGGGTGCTGTCTTGGTTACGGGGGACATATGAGTTTGCGGCTGAGGAGCCTGCAAAGGTAGATGCATGTGGCTGGATTCGCTCTACCTGGGGATGTGTTAGGGTCCTTCTGGCCGCAACTTGCTCATATGCTTACTGTGCGCGGCACATTCCATGAATACGCAGAGCGCGCACACATTTTTCGGTGTGCAGGGATGTGCAAAGCCGTTCTCGGTGCTGGGACTTTGTGGGACCAATGCACATTTTTCCATGAATCAGACCCAAAATCTGTTACTTGCAAGTTTATTGGTCATGGCACATCCGAAAAATAATGCTGGTGTTGCAGGCTGCAGCAAGTACGAGCACTGGATTGAGGTTGGACATTAGTCAATTTGAAAACTGGAGACCCGAATAATTGATGGCCTGGATCACATGCCCCTTACACAGGGGCATGACACGTCACTGACTTCAATGGACATAATGAAAAAAATGGTCTGTGCTTTAAATGTGAGGAGGGTTGACCTTAAAGGAACACATTTTCTCCTCGAGTGTATTTTTTTCATGATGGACTTTCTGCACTTGATGTGGTCCTTTCTACTAATAGACCAACTACGAGGTCATATTCTAGCCGGGCATAGGAGATCCTTAATCAAGGTCTCCCTCTCTTAAAACTCATTAATACTCTGTGTTCATCGAATTCAGCTTCATGATGTTTTTCACCTACTTATGAGTTGGCTTTCATATGTTTTAGCGCATTCATCACGCCCTGAAATTATCATGCTTGTGTATTTTACTTTTGGCACAACTGTGTATATCACTAATTGTTTTCTATAAAAATAAAGGGAAAATAAAAGCCAAGGAATCAGCTAAATAATAGGAAAGCTGTGGTACTACATATGAATGTTATGTGTTTTCACAAGCATCTTGCTTTTGGTACAAATGGTGAATGCCCCATTTAGATGGGTGTTCACAAGGGTTTAAACAAACTTGCATTTAAACTGATTTGCAAATATTTGAATTTTAGTGAGTAGGACTACCCCCCAGTTACAATGGTCCTTGCTAAGGCACGAGGCAGTTTAATTGCTGAGCACAAACTCCAAACTACATTTTCGCCTGACACAGCTTGTGGAAACCTGGAGTGTAAAATAGTGCCCAGACTGCTGGCTGCCCACTTCTAAAAGATTTTGCAAGCATAGAGAGACATTGAAGATAGAAGGATCAAGCATTAGGATTGAAGTTCAATGCTAGGTAGTCTGAGAGCATCAGGTGAGTGTCCAGTGCTCTCAGGGGCTTCCGAACCTCATGTTTAATGTAGAACGGTGGAGGATGTGGGATCTGGGTTGCAAAGCCTTTGGTGTGCAGAGGCCCCCCACCCCCGATTATGTTATATGTGTTCTGGTAGTGAGCCTGCAGGTTTTAGTTTGGTTGCCTTAGGTGTCTAGATGGTTAGAAATGGTGAATACTCTGGCAAGGTAACCAAATGAAAGTAAGTGGATGCCAAGACCTGGGTGTTTCCTTCTCCTGTCATGAACACTTCCTTTGTTGTCTCAATATCTCATGAAGCCATCTCAAGAAAGTTGATGTAATGTCACTTAGGAAATAGAAACGAAAAACAATCTTATCACACAAAGGTCAGCGATATGAATGGGTAGATCGCTCTGGACGAAGACTTGGGAAGTGTTGACCGTATTCATCTGCTTTCATTGTACAGTATGAACAATGTGGCTTTCATAATCAGACCAGCATTTTCGAGTGTTGAGGACACTATTGCTGATTACATTTAGTTTTGGCTCTAGTGGGCAGGCTTTTAGCATGGCACATGTAGTGAGAAGGATGGCATCGCGAGGGCAGGAGTAAAGCTGCTGATATATTTGGGCTGCTTAGCTGTACCTCATGGGTGGCACTTTAGTCAGACAATTCTTTTGGCTCATAAGTGGTGCCTTAATTCTTCCACCAATGGTGGCTGCATCACTTTGGATCACTGATGGAGTTGTTCTGCCACTTTAGTTTCGTTTCATGAGTGGTGGAGTTGCACTTTTAAAATCATTCATGTTGGCTCTTGGGAGAGGGAGCCCAGCAAATGTGTATGGCTCCAACGGGTTTGCAATGCAACAGACGACACATGCTGAAAGACACTAGAATTAGTGAGCAGCTTGGGGGTTTGAGAGGAAACAGACTTTACACTACTCTCTTATAGCTGTGTTCTTTGACCATATATACTCAAATTAAGGACATTCAGCCCAGACAATCGCCTGCAACACGAGTTCTGAAATGTCTACTTTCCCTAACCAATCCCAAACCATGCACAATTGGCCAAATGCCAATGTTTGTATTGGGGGTGAGGGGGTAATTCCTGTTGTGAATACATTTCAGTGCCAAACATTATATAGTTCAGTGAGGGTGTTATCTTGTTCAACATATTTTATTCCTGAGAACCTCTAACGTATTTAGGTGACAAGCCTGGTTAAAACTTCCCAATTTCACCAGGGCTAGGACTGCAATAGAAAATGAACGGGATGACACATTTTATCTATTTAATATTTGGCTTAGTCTAGCATGTTGTCACCGTTCAATAAAACACCTATTTGAATATCCATCCACCTCTTCCTCCTGCTACTCAATAATACCAGGTGTCCATCAATATTTCAATACTTGATTCCTAAGAGATATCTCATGCTCACTTCAGCAATTCAAAACATTATAATTGATCTTCTGTAAGGAATAGGATGACATGATGGTTTTGTGGATGGGATAGTATGACAAAGACATTTGGTATAACTCATGTAAGTCTTCCAAACATATCAAGCTTGTTTGCTAGGTAGCATACCAAACCAAAGTTCTCACGTGTTCTTTAAGTTGTGTATTGTGTGCGCATACATGGACTTCTGCTTACACCTATTTCATGCACACTATGTCCGAAAAAAATATTCAATAACGTCCCTAGGTATCCTTTCTTTTCCAATAAATGTACTTTAGAGGGTAATTCACAATGTGGTTTTGCATTTTTTTTTGTTGTTTTTTTTGTGTTCCGCTGTCTTTCATCCCTGCCTTCTCGCAACATATCACTATAATTCAGTCGGCTTGAACCTTCGGCTCTCCAGATGTGCTGGACTATAACTCCCATCCAGCATCCCTAGTAAAGTCAATAGTGAGTGATCATGGGAGATGTAGTCGTAAATATCTGATGAACAGCAGGCTATTTAAATATGGCTTTGGACATAACGTCGGGGGTTGCATGTAAAAGAAACTTATAAAACATGATATTACACCAAAAAGGGACATGATTTCAAGAGGTTCAATTAATGAGACCTTTGTCCATATCTAACATATGATCATGTAACCCCCTGAAATATGGGATAGGCAAATGTATTATCACAATTGTGGTTTTACTGAGGGCTTGACTAATACGAGGATGTTCATGTTTGTGCTTCTGTTAAAAAGACACAATATCATATCACATGTGTTTTAACATGGTCAGACAGTAATTCAACATCTTGTTATGTAGCACTCAGTACCCCGTCCCTTTAAATTTAGTGAAAAGAGGGTTTGGGGCCCTAAGAATAGATCGGTATCATCAATTGGTGGTACAGTTATTATTTATAGGCCCTCCAAGAGCCATTAAGCCATTAAGCCATACTGATGTTAACCAGCATGGAATATGACAATGCTCCAATATAACTCTTGAATGTTCTTCCAAAGAAGGAGAAATAACAATGGAACAACACTGAAAGAAGCACTAAAAGCACAACGTATATGTGTACTAATCAAACAAGTTCTAATCCAACAATCTGCAATGCAGCCAGGCATGACATGACTGGAAATGACGTTTCTTATGCTAGCTCTACAGAGCATTTCCCGGAAGCAAATGTCTGCAAGTGGCCATCTTGGATATGTGAAATTGTTTCGAGTTCCAAGACAGGAGAAATCCCTGGCCTTCATGATGGAAAGTTAGCCCTGAAAATGCACAGACCAAAGGCTCCAACATCAGCCCAAAGACAGTCACGGTCTTCATGATCCTCTGTCATGTATCGCCTTGTGAGACACCAAACAGTGTCCATTATACTCACCTTGTAAGACTCTAACAAAAGAATGTTCAGAACATGTCATAGTAATACACTGGAAAATGAAACATGGAGAAAAACAGGAACGCATGAACTTTTAACCAGCTGCATAAAGAGAAATAGTACCTTATGCGATCTGTGAAAGTGTTTTAATGGTGATCAATGTAATCTCGTATAGTTTCTTTAAAAATCTGATCAACTTCCTTTTGAATATCTAAGCTCACATAGTTCAGACTTGAGCGTTGCACACTTTGTGAATGTCCTGCTGCCAAGCCATCACCTTTGTTATTACGGGTAGATTGCTCAGCTTGATGACTTCAAATGTATATAAGAAAACTGAAACATTTAACTGTACTCACAGATGAGATTTCAATTAAATAATTTCTGGGAATGCGTTCATGTATATGGACAAGAAGGAAGGTCAGATGGAGCCACAGAGACATGCCCCTTGTTCCATTAGACAGCATGGGGAAAATACAAATCACTGCCACTCGGACGCATGGTAACTTTCTGCACTTTGCGTCAAACACAAATTTAATAATTTTATTTCTGCCAACAGCCCGAGAAATCTACAGAATTGTTCCTCGTGTCTGTGGTGATCGCTGCAAATTATTCTGACAATTGGGGAGCAATATCAAAGGAAGTGAAGTAAGGATGAGTATGAGAGTCAATTCCTCATCCTAAAATGCTTTGTAGAATACATTTCTGAGTGTGTGTTCAAATGACTGTTTCTCTGGTACCATCCACACCAAACCGAGACACTGATATCTTGCATAGCATGTTAAACATGTTAAGTAGTAAGCCTTCTAAACCAGCAGCTTTGTATTTAGTTATCCATAATCTCATGTTCCCTGATTTCAAATGTAAACTTGTTGTTTAGGGGACAAATGTAGCAGAATGACACTATATAGACAATCAACATCTCTTTGGATTTTGGTAACTCCTACTGACTATATATCATTTAAGGTAGTATTTATTTGAAACCGTTCTAAACGTAACCAAATGATACTCCATATTGTGATTCTGTGCACCATGAAATAGGTTTAAAAGTCTTGTTTGTAATGAATTTCTGGTATGAATTCCAGAAATTCAGTATTGAAATGTTTTCTTTGACGTATACCATTTTTAGGAAAGTGTTTATAGGCAATCTGCAGGTATACAACAAGTCTCTTATTAAACCTTTTGTGGACATCCAAGGCACAAACGAAATTTGGATATACAAAATTACAAGTTCGGTACTCAAGCATTTGACTTTCAAAATATTTCTTGAACAGTGGACCAAGATGTAATATTCAATCTTCAGTTCTTTTCACAAAGAGAGAGATTGACATGAATGAAAGATGTATGCATTTGCAATATTAATGACGTTAAATCACTAGACTGCAGAGAATCATAAATGCAAATGATGGCTTCGATATTGCTAAATGGATTTATGAGAATGGCAGCTTCACTGAGTGAGACAGATCCAAACATGAAACTGTACAAAGTATATGAAATAATGAATGGAAAACCAATTCTATGAAAGCACACATGCACAGTGCTTTTTTGCAAGAAAGAAAACCAGGACAACCTATCGTCTATAAAGGTATGCTATAAAACTGCAAAAACCTTACAAGTGAAGTAGCAATAGCCCAACTGTAGCAAAATCTGTATTTTTATAGATCAAGTGGAGTTTTAGTTCAGATAAGTTTGCATAGGTCAGACACATTTCGGGGCACATATAGTTTGAAAAGAAAGAAATGTGTTTTGAAGATCGACAACCTTTTTACAATGTTGGAGTCTAAGGTGGCAATGTTGCAGTATACGGTGCAGCAGGCAGAGCTTTTAAGTTTTAAGCTTTGAGCTATATATTAAAAAGAAAAGTGTTGCACACCCTGTCTAAAAATGTGTCAAGAAATGTGTGTGAGAGCATTAACTCCAATAATTGAATCACCAATACTCCCCCGTTCTCAATAGACAGAATAATCATCAAAGTCTCCCAGTGTCAGTGAAGACACTGGGAGTCCATCTAGATGCCACCCTCTCACTACAACAGCAAGTCAATGCCATCTCCTCATCCGCAGCGCACACCAGCAAACTCATCAACGCGTGTAGGCCCTTTTTGTCTGCTGACAGCCGCTTCACCATCATCCATGGCTTCATAGGCACAAGGCTAGACTATTGTAACATACTTTTCACTGGAACTACCAAACGCAACATTCACAAACTGCAAGTAATCCAAATCAATGTGCTCCACTCGGCCCTGAACATTCCCAAGAGTGATTACATCTCTGGGGCTATAGGAATGTTCCCTGACTCCCAATTCAGGAACGGATTACATTTAAGACAATGTCAGTCACTCACAAATACCTATACTTCACTGCTCCGTGTACCTAGATCAAAAATTCTCTAAAGTTCAATCCTCTAGACCGATCAGATTAGCCTATACCAACCGACTCATCCAGCCAAAATTCAGACTCACGAGTGCAGGCGGCTCCAGCTTTCCGGTCACTGCGGTCAAACTCTGGAACATGCCTCTTCCAGCCTGGTCTTCACGTAAATTGTTGAAAACATGGCTATTTTAGTTAGGTATCATTTTAGTTCCTGAACTCTTACTCCACTGAACTCAAATATTGATGACTCCCATGTAACACTTAATGCAACCTTATAGTTAGGATACAATTAATTTGTATTGCATTCCCCCAAAATTACATTTCTAATAATGTTTGAGTTGCTGGACATATATGGCTGACATTTTCCATAGAAGGTTTCATGCAGGAGTCCATCTAAACTACAAATTATAAGGCAAATGTGCGGAACGGTTAAAATGTTATTAAGAAAAGGCACAAAAAACATTTCAGCCTACATCCATTCATTTTCCCATAGAGAAAACGGTGCTTACAATGGACACCCGTAGTGCAAACCAAAAATGCATTTGTACCAATCATGGAACATTTGGGCATGAAGCACCACAGATATAGCTTTTTTTTTTTGTTTGGTGTAAATCTGTCCAGAAGTTTCTAACACATTCAAATAAGAAGGGGGTGCCCCGGTTCCAACAAAATGTTATATCACAACAAAAGTGCATTACAGCACTGAGGATTTTCAGAAATTGAACGTTCACCTTTTTATTTTATTTTTTTACTCAAAGCTATAAGATAGATTTTGGTCAAAGAATATATGTTACATCAGCTGGACAGCCCCAATCTAATTCCCCCTAATTATACAGTGTTGCCCCACAATTCTGAACAAGAAACAGGTGGTTATATAAAGTCACTATTACAAATGCATGAAATAACTGTACTTTCCCCGGTAACTCCAGCAATGTAAAGAATCAGAGAACTGATGCATGTTCCAAATTTCCTTTTGCTCACATAAATGTGGTGCTGTGGTCTAGTAACGTGTGTGCACTTTACACTATGCTTACTGTGGCAGACCAGAAGAAGGTGTCTGATGCACTGTGGACATTATAAGGAGTTTATTAAAATATAAAGAAAATGCCTCACTTTCCTAGTTCTGCAGGGATGTTCCCTACCTAAAAACGAACTAAAGTTGCTGGTCCATCATCAAAAGTGCAAAGGAAATGTCCTCATCTAAAACCTTCTTCTCAGAAGCCCCATCACTCTATTTCACAACTAAATAAGACCAGAATGCTCAGCTTCTGGTAACTTTTCTTTAGCCTGACTCACTTGGCTTTTTTTCAATGTGAAGGTTCAGAGCTCCAGGACACAAAACAAAGTTCTTGTAATACAAAATGAAGTGGTATAAAGTCAATAAAAGAAAGAAAATAAAACACTTAGGCTTCATAGGGTACTTCACATTCAACTTCACAATTCTTGTTATAGGTTAACAGGGTTTAGCCACTTTGGGGCTGTGGATCCTTCTTGTTTCCTTCTTACACCCCATTTGGCTTTTATCTTCCTTTTCTCACTTTAAATCACCAAGATTCATTAGGTTTCACACTGGCTCTGATAGGGTTTCTTGAGCCACTTGATCTACCATGTACAACCATTTTTGTGGCTTCTCCAAAGGTTTAAACTTCAGGTTTCTCACTTTGCTGTAACCAACCTTAATGTTTACTTTGGTTCACTTTTTTACTGTTTCTGCAAGAGTACTCCCATCCTTCTTGGACTGCCATAGTTAACATTATTTTACTGTCTCACAAGGTGTGTAATTCAGTGTTTTATCGGCTCTCCTAGATTGCTTTCACATGCAATTCAATCAGTCTCTTATTGTCTCCAAAGGTTGCTGTTGGCCCCTTCAATCCTTGTATCATTCAACTTTCGTGAGCTTCCCAATGTCTCTTTTCAATGTCTCTCAGTTGGCCCATTCTATCTTTAGATCATACAGCTCTCCCAATCTCTCCAAAGGCCAATACTTCGGGCTTCTTAGATTCCCATAACCGGTATTGTAACTTGTTTCATAAAGTTTGTGCAGTCTCAGTTGCCTCCCCTGTTCCTGAACCACTTGGATAACTTCTCTTGAGTTGGGTTGCTTCACAGGGCTTGGCATTGTGATATGGAGGTTTTACCTTCTTTTGTTTTCTAGTTTCTCCTGTCTATCGCCAACACATTCTCAGTGTCTTTTCACTTTGTTAGGCTGCCCAGATATCGGCAGATGGCAGGTTTTGTTCCTCCAGGTTTGACTGGCCCCGGAAAAATTGAGTGGGCCCGAGCTCACCATGCCTTCCACATGGTCACTCAACCAAGCAGGCGGTATGTGTGACTCAGTCCCTGCAGTTGTTGCTCCACTACTCATTACAATGGGCTTACGGCATTCTCCACTGGCATTCTCTTGCTCTCAGGCTGACACTGTCTCTGAGGCTCTACAGCACTCTGCCACTTGAGGATGTACCTACATCAATAAGCTCTCACCTGCATACATTTCTCTCTCCTTGATTCAAAGTTTCTCTTGGTTTTAAGAAGTTAATCCGAAGCAAAATGGTTGTATCCTTCCTCTTTGACTTTGGAGTTGAGACGAGATCGATCATTACCTGGAAACAAAGAGATTGAGGAAATGTCACTACTTGGTGGATTCGAAACAGAAGTATTCAAAACAGAAGTAACAACAATTTTAACAATTCCCACATAGTCACATAATGTTCTCTGGACCTGAAGTTCCTTATCGGAATAGGAGTCATAGTCCCCTAGAGGAAAGGCACTCCCAGCAACGACCCACTTTACGAGACCCTAGGGAGGCCCTTATTTAGCCAGCACACTAGCCTAGCCTCAAAGAGGGTGGCCCCCCTTGCGACAGGGGATGAATACCATAGATTCATCACATGACTTAGAGTTTTGCAGTTTTTTGGGTTTAGGGAAGCAATGTTTGTATGTTTAAACACACAGAATTGTATTTCCCCCCTAAAACCTGGCAACATTTTTTTAGATTTTATTGAACAGGTATAAATACCCCTCCACTTTCACATCACATATGAACCTTACTGTGTAATTTCAGAATGAGGAGTAGTATGGGATTGACATTCATGCTATAATTATGGGATTAGAAATACCTTCTTTTAACTTGATTTCAATTTTGAATTTAGTTGAAATAACTACAGCAATCACAGAATATTTATTGTCAAACCGATCCTCATTAGGTCTTGTTATGTAGCAGTTTCGAAAGAAGGTCTAATGTCAACTTCATCTCTTGAAAATAATTTGGGTACTTTTTAATTACCCCTTATACAATGTTACACTGTCAGAAACAGGAAATTCTCCCTATTTTACAAAGCGTTCACAGCATACAACATGTGTTAACATCTATTTATTTTCTATCTCCCTCAGCTTCAAGAACAAAGAAAAATCAGTATTCATCTCACAATCTCTAACTAAAATATCCTATTTTCTTTCTTATGAATACCATTCATTAGCCTCTGTACTCTGTGCACAGAAGTGTCATATCTTCTACATGCAGTCAAATCTCACTATACTTTAAATATGGTGGGAAACATTGTTGCATTTCAAAGAAAATGTCAATAATGTTCTATTTGGAATGTGTGCCCCCCTTGTTACAACTGCCACCTGATCTCCTTGCACCCCAGGGAGCAAGAGCAATATTTCAATGGGACATATCTGTTATATGTGTGCAGGCCTTTATACTCACTTTGATTTTTTTTTCTTTTAAGGCCCTGTGTCAAACTGGGTAGTCATGAGTTTCCAAAATAACTCCTGCCAGGTTCTTATATCTCTTGGAAAGCAAGTCTGCTCCAGGTTAAGGATCCCTCACAATCAAAAAGGGTATATATAGACCATGCTGCTCATGGAATAATTCCTCATTATGTTTGTGATTATTTTAATAAGATGCATATATCAACCACAATATCACATTTTTGTATCCCAAATCAAACTGAAAAAAATCACTTAGATTCTCAAACTGGAGTGTTTTATTCAAACAGATTAAGAAAAACAGATAGTAGCAATATTCAAAAAGCTATAAAGGTAATACATAAAAACCTAATTTCAAGAAAAAAAAATCCTGTGTATTAGAACTACCGAAATGCGTGGCAACGTAAAAAGATGAACGTAAAAAAGTCTCAAACGTGCCGCTATCTTGGTCATATAGTTAACCGTAATATTCAATGGAAAAGTAAGTATATCTGTGTTAAGTGCTTAGTCAATTGCATGTAACGCGGGGAAATAGGCAAATTTGGCGGTTTATAGTAAGATATTGAGACAACTACATTATATGTAAAAATTGTACAAGTTATATGCTGTTATGGCTTGGACAATGGTGGGTAAGAAAATGAAGGGTTGCGAAATCCCTGTAATTAAGCCAAATAACACATATGATGAAAAACACATGGACTGGCTGGATGGCCACCAGAGGTTGGGTTAATCAGTTGCGATGATGAGCATGTAGAAGCACGGCAGTTCACAGCAAAAATTCGAACACAAGTCTATGCATGTTGATAAATGACTTTGGTAAATATTAAATAACAAGAAGACAGATAGTTCATGGTCTGTATTGAGGCCATGTTAGACAGTGCGTTATTGGTAGTTAAGGCGGGTTTCTAATTGCCTAAGTTTAAGCACCAAATTACCTCCACGTTGTGTTAAGGAAACTTTCATCATTCCTGCATATTTGATCAATGATTTGTTGTCCATTTGATGGGCTTGTTGCCAATGTGTGGCCAGAGGGTATCTAGAGTCAGGTTGGGCAATGGATGATAGATGTTCCCTTATCCTGATTTTTAGAGGACGAATGGTACTACCAATGTAGTACAGACCACAAATACCTATGATACACTAGATACAATACTTAGAGTTACAATTAATCAAGGAATTTATCTTGTGCATACCCAGTTTCCCAAAATCAATGATGGAAGTTTCATATGCATAGGCACACATTGAACAGGCCCCACATTTTCAAAAACCTTGGTGTAGAGGCTGGTGCAGCCAGGTTTGTTTATGTAGTGGGATTGACATAAAAGAAGGTGAGAGTATTTTCTTAAGATTGCCTGCCTTAGTATAAATAAAGCTGGGTGCAGAGTCCACCCATGAAGTAATATCTCGATCTAGTTGAAGAATATACCAGTGTCTTCTGATTATGTTGTAAAAAACAGAACTATCTGCATTAAATCTGGTAATAAATTTCAGTGTCTGACTGTGTACATTGTCAATACCAGCTTTAGGCATGAGTAGGTCCCTTCTCTTCATACCTGTAACTTCCTGTTCAGCCTTGTCCGATAATTTTTGTTCATAGCCTCTTGCCAAAAATCTTTGTCGAATTACAGAACATTCCAAATGAAAGTCATCTTTTTTTTAACAGTTTCGTTTCGCACGGACGAACTCCCCTTTCGGTATATTTGAAGTCAAAGATTTCTTATGACAACTTGTCGCATGGAAAACTGCGTTCACAGATGTTGGCTTGCGATACATTTTGGTAACAAACTGATTCTCAGAAATGCTCATTGAAAAATCTAAAAAAATAATACTGGTAAGACTGAAGGAATGTGTAAATTGAATGCTCCAGTTGTTCATATTTAGGTAACATACAAAATCATTCAAACATTCTATGGACCCCTGCCAGACCAGAATCACATTGTCTATATATCTTTTCCACATATAGATATGTGGTTGAAATAACTCATTAGTGAAGACAATCTGTTGCTCATAATTGTGCATGAAGATGTTTGCTAGGTCAGGGGCGTAGCTGGCCCCCATCGCAATTCCAATTAACTGTCTATTGTAAGTGTTGTTGAAAAGAAACACATTATTTGAAAGTGCACATGATAACAAATCTTTGATCATTTCAATATGTTCAAAGAATGTGGCCGAGTGTTCTCGAAAAAGGTAATCAATACTGGTTATTGCCTGCGGATGATTAATAGACGTATAAAGGGCTTTCACATCAAGCGTGACTAACAACAGATTGGGTAATACTGGAAGTTGATGAAGTATTTGAAGAATATGCATTGTGTCACGGATAAATGCAGGTATAGTGTTTACCAAATGTGCAAGGCATTCATTGATATACAGAGAGATAGGCTCAAGGATGCCACCGCCTACGCTCAAATTGGGTCTCCCCTCTGGTATTTTATCAAATGATTTATGTATGTTAGGCAGGAAGTAGGCTGTGGGCATACTGGGCCATCAACTATTACAAATTGTTTTTCCACATCAGTTAGCAAACCACGTATATACCATTTTGACACTAATGATTTGCCTGTTTCACGTAATTGAGAAATGGACTTAGATGGCAGAATTTCATAACATCCAGGGGAGTTCAAATGTTCGATTCCCATTGAGATGTAGTCTACTTTGTCCATAATAACTACATTCCCCCCTTTGTCTGCCTCCTTTATAATTATAGTGTCAATAGATGCCAGATGGAGCACGGCTTTTTGTTCTTTGCTAGTTAGGTTGTATCTAGCAGTCTTCTGCTTGGGAGAGTCTTGCAATTTATGGATGTCATTAATCACTGCTTGATGGAATATATCAATAAGGTTGTCCTTAGGAAACATAGGGACACATTTTGATTTGGTGACATTTGCAGCAGAATATATTCTCACAAGAGAAGATGACATTAAGGCTTTATTTGCCCCTAGGTGTTCAACCCTTAATCCTTTCAAAAGACTAACTTCAGAACCAGAAGATCTCAGATCTAAATTTATTAAACTTAAACGTCTCAGCATCAGAGAGATTAACCCATTTTGGGAAAAGACTACCCTCACTCATTATTTGCAAGAAAATAAAATACCAAGAGGTCTACGTATATTAATTCTGCCGGACTTTGATGATCCGGCTGAGAACTGAATGGGAAGCTAATCTAACAGCTATTTCGGATAATATGTTAAAACTGCTTATAGAACATGCAAGTAGAGTAGAGAATACAATCGTATTGTTATCCAAATAGATACCTCGAAAGAAGAGATTGCACTCTACGATGCTCCTAGTGCTCCTACTGCTACCATTGATAAGAATTATAAAACATTATACACCCGTTTATGCAGGCATCAAGATGAAGTTAAACTTTGCAAGTCTCGCAAATTTTCCGGTGATGACAGAGATTACCGCGACAACAGGGTGTACACTTATCAACCTGAGTATGACCAAGTGTCTCGGTCACGCACTAGCAGTATAGCATCATCACCTGCCAGCTCTGAAGTTGAAACTGATTGGGAAAGACCAAATATTAATGCAGACCTCGAAGAGGCAACAGGCAGCTCTGATATTAGTCACTCTGATGGTTCTGAGATCACAGGAGGTGAACATACAGCTACTACACAACCAACTGCTTTTTTAGAACAGATACGCAGATACAAAAAAGGCAACCGTCAAGTGGCCCTAGCTGCTATGAAAAAGGTCAGGTTTCAAATGCCCTTGGTCACAAATACTGCAATCCCAGACCCAAGCCCCGGGGCACAAGGGGTGGCCAATCAGCCAGGCGTAAACGCCCCACCCATCCAATGCAGAATTACACGAGTTCTATATCAACAAACTCTGTGTCATGATCCATAGAATGCGTCCCTTTTGGACTTCCTGGTCTCTATCACAACGGGGCTTGAACTCCTTGGTACTTCCAACATGACCGTCTAACGTGGTACGCTCTCCACCAGCCTCCACATCAGACGTAGCTCATTCTACAAAGAGACCACACCCCCACGGCCCTGTGCGTCTCAATGCTACTGCTTGCAGTGGCTAGATGTGTGCTCTGTAGTTCGCTGTAACCAATGTCTTGTTTCCTGGTTCCCGGACCCTCGATTTCCCCCTCTTCCCTTCCTTCCTCCTTACTCTGCCTTAATTCCCGGATCTCGTTTACCGCCTCCAAATACACCTCCCTCATTTCCTGGACTTCTCGTAGACTCCAAGTACCCCTGGACGCTGAACGCACACTGGAACCAGAAGAGGCTTGCGCGGGCTTGTACAAAACCCGATCCGTACACAAGAAGGCTCCTTCCAAGAATTCCTGCAAGGATCGAACTCAGGTCAGAAAGGGGGAAATCCGTGACACTCTGAGGAATCAGACAAGATAGATCTAATTCATAATCTGAGTAGTTACCCACTCTCTTCTGACAAATGTTCTGTCCTTAACAAAGGACTTTTGTTATCTCCAATTGGACTTATTATATAAGATCCAGATCGACTTATTCAAATTTATTATTCGCAAACTAAAATTAAAAAAAATATTTTCCACCCTGGTCAAGTACTTCAAAAGCAAGCCCCACTTACCCCTTCCTTCGGATATCACGTTACAAATAATGCTGAGTACACATGTATTAATGCCCCTCGATGAATGTGAACAAGACCCTAGAGCAAATGTGATGGACTTATTACAAGATTTAAACATTCAGCAAACAGAGCTTCAAAATAAAAGAATTGTCAACCAAATCAAAATGTGTCCCTATGTTTCCTAAGGACAACCTTATTGATATTTTCCATGAAGCAGTGATTAATGACATCCATAAATTGCAAGACTCTCCCACGCAGAAGACTGCTAGATACAACCTATCTAGCAAAGAACAACAAGCCTTGCACAATTGGGCATCTATTGACACTATAATTATAAAGGAGGCAGACAAAGGGGGGAATGTAGTTATTATGGACAATGTAGACTACATCTCAATGGGACTCAAACATTTGAACTCCACTGGATGTTATGAAATTCTTCCATCTAACCTCATTTCTCAATTACGTGGAACAGTCAAATCATTAGTGTCAAAATGGTATATATGTGGTTTGCAAACTGATGTGGAAAAACAATTTTTAATAGTTGATGGTCCAATGAATGCCCACAGCCTACTTCCTGCCTAAGATACATAAATCATTTGATAAAATACCAGACGGGAGACCCATTTTGAGCGGAGGCGGTGGCATCCTTGAGCCTATCTCTCTGTATATCATTGAATGTCTTGCACCTTTGGTAAACACTACACCTACATGTATCCATGACACAATGCGTATTCTTCAAATACTTGATCAACTTCAGGTATTACCCAATCTGTTGTTAGTAACACTTGATGTGAAAGCCCTTTATTCTATTAATCATCAGCGGGCAATAACCAGTATTGATTACATTTTTCGAGACCACTCGACCTCATTCTTTGAACATATTGAAATGATCGAAGATTTGTTATCCTGTGCACTTTCAAATAATGTGTTTCTTTTCAACAGCACTTACTATAGACAGTTAATTGGAATTGCGATGGGGGTCAGCTATGCCCCTGTCTTTGCAAACATCTTCATGCACAATTCTGAGCAACAGATTGTCTTCATTAATGAGTTATTCCAACCACATATCTATATGTGGAAAAGATATATAGACAATGAGATTCTGGTATGGCAGGGGTCCATAGAATGTTTGAATGATTTTGTATGTTACCTAAATATGAACAACTGGGGCATTCAATTTACACATTCCTTCAGTCTTACCAGTATTAATTTTGTATATTTATCAATTAGCATTTCTGAGAATCAGTTTGTTACCAAAACTTATCGCAAGTCAACATCTGTGAATGCAGTCTTACATGCGACAAGTTGTCATAAGAAATCTGTGACTTCAAATATACCGAAAGGGGAATTTGTCCGTGCGAGACAAAACTGTTAAAAAAAAGATGACTTTCATTTGGAATGTTCTGTAATTCGACAAAGATTTTTGGCAAGAGGCTATGAACAAAAATTATTGGACAAGGCTGTACAGGAAGTTAGAGGTAAGAAGAGAAGGGACCTACTCATGCCTAAAGCTCGTATTGACAATGTACACAGTCAGAAACTGAAATTTATTACCAGATTTAATGCAGATAGTTCTGTTTTTTACAACATAATCAGAAGACACTGGCATATTCTTCAACTACATCGAGATATTACTTCATGGGTGGACTCTGCACCCAGCTTTATTTATACTAAGGTAGGCAATCTTAAGAAAATACTCTCACCTTCTTTTATGTCAATCCCACTACATAAACAAACCTGGCTGCTCCAGCCTCTACACTAAGGTTTTCGAAAATTTGGGGCCTGTTCAATGTGTGCCTATGCATCTGAAACTTCCATCATTGATTTTGGGAAACTGGGTCCGCACAAGATAAATTCCTTGATTAATTGTAACTCTAAGTATTGTATCTATTGTATCATATGCATTTGTGGTCTGTACTACATTGGTAGTACCTTTTGTCTTCTAAAATTCAGGATAAGGGAACATTTATCATCCATTGCCCAACCTGACTCTAAATACCCTCTGGCCATACATTGGCAACAAGACCATCAAATGGACAACAAATCATTGATCAAATTTGCAGGAATGATGAACGTTTCCTTGCCACAACGTGGAGGTAATTTGGTGCTTAAACTTAGGCAATTAGAAGCCCGCCTTATCTGCCAATATCGGACTGTTGAATATAGCTTCAATACAGACCATGAACTATCTTTCTTCTTGTGATTTAATATTTACCAGGGTCATGTATCAACATGCATAGACTTGTGTTCGCATTTTCGCTGTTGAACTGCCGTGCATCTACATGCACATCATCACAATTGATTAACCCCACCCAGTGGTGGCCATCCAGCCAGTCCATGTGTTTTTCAGCATATGTGTTTTTCACCATATGTATTTTTGTAATTGTAATGAAGAATGAGGATTACAAAGTATGACCTATTAACATGCACAGGTATCTGTGTGAACAGCAATTTCCTGCACCTTATGTTCATTGTTATTTGTGCTTCGTTATTAAATGTATACAATAACGCACTTCAAATCGTGAATGGATGCACCTAGATATTCACTTCCTTTATCAATGTGCTGTGACTATGTCGATTTGGCTTAATTACAGGGATTTCGCAACCCTCAATTTTCTTACCCACCATTCTCCAAGCCATAACAGCATTTAACTTGTACAGTTTTTACATATAATGTGGTTGTCTCAATATCTTACTTAAAACTGCCCAATTCGCCTCCTTTCCCCGCGTTACATGCAATTGACTAAGCACTTAACACAGATATACTTACTTTTCCATTGAATATTGTGGTTAACTATATGACCAAGATGGCGGCACGTATGAGACTTTTTTTCGTTCATCTTTTTACGTCGCCACGCATTTCGGTAGTTCTAATACACGGCATGAGCCGCAGACGCTTGGCTCCTGCTTGTCACTTTGAAAAGCACACGCTGTTGAGTAACGTACTTTGCGTTGACCCCTTACTCACTTGGAGGGTCTCTGCTAGATCAGCTCTGCGTCTAGACGGTTCCTGGCTGCTAATGCTAATTGGTCTGCTTTGTCTTCCTTTTATCTCTGCTTCTGTCCTGCTTGAATATTTGCCTCCAACTCCTTGGCCAAGCCAGCACAATCAATACTTTCCAAAATAAAGCCGTCCTTGCAACTGCAAAATAACTGGTACGTGCTAATCGCCAATAATTTTTATTATATCTTTCCTTTATAATGTAATTGCGTTGTCTTTGTCAATAGTTCGCAACTCAAATGTCCAACTTGTTTCACTTTTATTTTAGTGGCGCCCGTGATAAATTCCAAAACTTAACCTTAGTCATACCAACTAATGGGTAAGTGAGTATAATTCTTCAATTATGGCCGTGAACCTTTGATGCCACTGGCAATTTAATTTTACTAATACTGGTAACTACCTCACTTAATTAGTTGTTTTTTTAATTTTCATCTCTCAGTATTCAACAAAGATAAGTCAAGATTAAGGTACAAACCTAATGGCAATCCCCTAACACATGCATTGAGTGGATGATCACTATTGGTATTACTAGCTCACATAGCCGTTGTCAAATAATCATTTTCTTTTCTCCCTCCCCATATTTTTTTCTCCTTTCTTATGAATTGGTGTGCACTACATTATATCCTTTTACTTTCTCCGAATTGTTTCATTTGCAAAAATGTAATGTATATGTCCAATGTTTGGTGACAACCTGTGCTTATACTTGATTTTTGGTTTGAATGTACCACCGCAACTGCCCGGTTTCTTTGGGTTTGGGTTCTTATTTTGTTAATTGTTGTAATTAACTGTATTATCTGATATTTTTCCATCATACTTAACATTATGCAGCCTCAGTGGAAGTGCTTGGTGCTCGAAACACGTGTCAGGCTGCAATTTTGCTTATTAAATTCAAAACAAAAGCAAGTTTTCAAACCTTGTTTGTGTGCACAGTGTGAGAGCAAAACAACCTTCACATGCTCAATTCACTTAGTGGGTAATCTGGCAGGTTCCCACTACCGCTCCCACCCGCAGCCCATCCAAACTACCGAATTTCATAGTCCTTGCGCTGAACCTCGCGGGCTCCTTTTCTGCCACAATTCTCTTTTTCTAAAAGTGTCCTTGGGAAGACTCCCAAAGGTTGGAGGGATTTTGTTCTGAGTTAAAATGAAGGTTAACTTAAAGTCAGGACAATCTCAGCTGAATTAAATACAGTATTCACCAAATCAATAGAACTATTGATTATTTTTTCCTCCATTTATAATGGTATTTCTTTCGGCATCCCGTCCTTTTTCCTCCATACTTGTGGGGGCATTCTGTCCTACAGGACAGGACTGGAGATATTTGTAGTGCCATACAAATAATTTCAGTCATTTTGAGTTTGCGCTTGCCAGGCACAGGTGCTGCCACAAGCTCTGCCTCCCCAAACCCTGCCTCCAGGCTTTGTGCCTCAATAGGTTTCTCTGCACAGTCGGGCCAGATGCATCTAGCCCCATCTGGAGAATTTTTCATGCCCTTTTTTCCTGTCAGAATTTTGTTCTCCCCTCATCTTTGATGTCAAGCTCGTTTTCAATTGCCTATGCTGGGACACAATGGATTTGCTACCTGTTCATTCTGTGGTATGAACTACTCAGCATCAAATCCTCATGTGCTCTTTTTAGAGTGCCGCGGGGACAGATCACAGGTGGGACGCATTCTTAACTGGGATGCATTTTCTACTTGGGCCATCATTCGATGCCTTAAGCGTTGGGAAGAAGTCTTCCATCAGTCAGCACCCAGGCACACTTGATGCTTTGTACCAAGTAAGAAGTGGCTACCATTAAGGGATTTTGTTTGGAAGTTACACTTGACTGGAGGTTTCTCCTCAGAGGTCTCCTGCCATTGAAGGGATTGCTCAGATCCTAGCACTACCAGGACTTGTCCCAAGGCCGTTCAGGATTTATTGGATACTGGAGCTTGCTCCAAGGATCCCCGTTCAGGGGCTAAAAGAACTAACAGGGCTTTATCTCAGGTTCACCAACTATGGGCTAAATATTGTACCGCCAAAGCCACGGTTCCCCTATTGGGGCTAATACTACCAGAGTTCGCTCTGAGGTTTCCTCAAGAAGGGCTAATCCAGTTACCGGCTGGGCTGAGGATCCCCTGTAAGGGGCTACATTGACCGGGTTGAATACCTCGGATCCCTGGGCGAGGGCCAGATTCTGCACCGAAATTGCTGAGGTTTCCTTCATCAGGGCTAATGTTGGCAAGGCCCTATATGCACTTGTTTTGGGTCAGCGCTCTATGACTAAGCCTCTGAAGTCTGTGGTTGAGAGACTGACACAGGAACAAAGGCTGAAGACCTTTAGGGGATCAGGTGCCCTCTCTCATAAAATGGAACCAGCAGCTTCCAAATCCACCTCTTTGCCTGTTAAAATGGTTAAATATCAGCCAAAGTCCACACCTGCCGCTTCTTTGGGCCACAATCCATTTGCACCTACACACAGTTTTACATTTAAACATGATCCCTTTACTTCCAGAGTAGAGTGGTCCGCTCATGCTTGTATGACGCTGCCTCATACTCTACCCCTGCCAATTACTTCTTCACCACTTCATTATGTGGATCCATGGTTGTCAAGATCAACTTGAAAACCAATCTCTACAGATTGATGGGTAAGGCCTGCCCCTTCTCAGAGACTGTTGCCCCAGCCACATCACAGATCATCAGAGGATGCGTTCTTCAATAGGTGTCAGGCATGAATGCATTCAGATCATATGCCGGGCTATTTTAGGGACGTGTTCCAGGAGCTTATTGCTAAACCCCAGAAACCCCCAGGCTGGTTGAGCCTGTACCATTCCTGCCCTATGCATTGGAAGTGCCTCCTGCTCTTGCTCAGACTTCTGCACCACCATTGACTCCATTGCCAGAGGATGCAGTTACACCACTAGTGCATGACCCCAAGACCCCGATGACCCACCAGAGCAATATGACATGAGCCCCTCTTCGGCAAGCACCTTTCTTGACATGGTCAGAGATTTAATGGCTTTCCTTGATATTCCTGTCCCAGGGCCTCCTCCATCTGATATGGAGATGTTGGCTGGTGCTCAATCAATGAAAATGTTAGAAAGAATGGGTGTGGGTCTTCAGAGAGATGTTTTGGTGGAGACAGGAAACGTTTGGACAAAGAATCACACAGTGACCCCCACAAACTCGAAAATCAACGTGAAGTTTCTCTAATCAGAGGAAGTTACTCTCTCATCTTGCCCTCAACCATATACCTCAGTAGTGGCAGCGGCCACTATGCTTGGAAGGCAATCCTCTCATATTTTGGGCAAGGAAGATCAGGCTCTAGAAGCCCTGGGGAAAAAAAAGGTCTTTGTAAATTCCACATTGCAATTGAGGCAGGTGAATGCAAAAGTGTTTTTACCTGCTGGGAACCAGAACCTATGGAAGGATCTGGTTGAATTTTAAATATTTATACCCCCACAGTATTTGAAACATTTAAGGGGGGCCTGGCTGATCGATCAGGATCTTCTGATGGCAGACGGCCATCATCTTGACATTTCTTCAAGAGGAGTCACTATCGGGGCGAATACATGCAGAAATTCACGAATGTATACCCTCCCATCCAGTGTACCCCAGCACTTGCCCTCAGGCACCCTTCCCTGACTAGCATTAATCTGGTCGACCCTGTCCTCGCACTAGCTTACCCTTATCCCTTGCTCCCATGGCACTTGCACTCCTGCGCTCCCATCAGCACTTGCCGAGCCCTTGGGCCACCTGCCTTCCTGCACTTCTCCCCTCCCCTTTCCCTTATTGCAGTCCTTCCACCCTGACCTGCCCCCCTGCACTTTTTGTCACTGTACTTGCGCAGTCCAAATGTCACAAGGCCTAGTAGGACCACTTATTGTTTATTGTTAATGTTGTTTTTCTCTGCTGCCCCCTAACCCCTTTTTGCCTTGTGGTGCCTGAAAACACTTGTCTATAGAGGCCTTATAAACGTCCAATAAAATAAATACAAATAAATAAATAAAGTTTATGAAGGAAGTCCAGAATACGGTCCTGGACCTCCCATTGGATCGTAAAGATCTTTTCCATAGCTCCACAGACGAGGAGCTAGCCAAGAAGACGGCAAGCATGCTCACGGCCAAATCAATGTCAGTCTTACCCAAGCTGGTGACAGCCAAACCATTGATGGCCTCTAGAGTGGAATCTCAGTCCAGATCTTCCTCGGGTGTTGGGGCAGCAAGACAGGTCACCAAGCACTCAATGGAAGAAAGAACTGAAGACCTTGGGCTCTTTTTCATTCTCCCTGCCTCACCATCCAGCACCTCATCTCTGCCTGTTGACAAGTCTTCAAGGTGATATCGTTGACCAGTTCCACTGGACTCCGGTGGGGGGTAGAGTTCTTCCTTCACTTAGAGGTCTTTGGGACATTAACCTAGGACTCTTGTGTGCTGTAGGTAACCAGCAGGGATACAGACGTCAGGTTGGGTATTCCACTCTAAGGCTAGAAATCCTGAAATTCTCAAAGATGAAAGACAAATGGGGGGTGCCAAGTTAGAAGTCAGCCAGGGTTTTTACTTCCACCTGTTTATGGTGCCAAAGTAGAACAAGACATGTCTGCACACCATACTCTTTGCCATAATCTTTGCCATCCACTTAAGAAATTCAGGATGATAATGCCGGCTCAAAATTGGTCTGCCTTACAGCAGAGAGATTGGATCTGTGCACTGGATCTGAAGGATGTGAACTTAAACATCCTTATCTGGCCCCTCATCAGACGTTTCTCAGGTTTTCGGTGGGCCAGTCGCACTACCAGTAATGGGTCTTCGGCTTTGGCTAAAACGCTGTACCTTTTTCTTTATGAAAATGATGGCCTATGTTGCCTCCTTTTTCCGCCTTCAAGGACTCCATGTTAATCCATACTTTGAAAACTGTCTGGTAAGGCCTTGCTCCCCAGAGATGGTAGAGGCACAACTCCACTATCTACTGGACTTGCTTTTCGACCTCAGCCTGCCAGTGAACTGAAAGATGTCGCATTTGACGGCACCCTTGCGCCTGAGCTTCATAGGCTTCCTGTGGGACACCCAGCAGGCCAAGGTTTCCGGACGTTCGAACGTGTGACGGATATCCAAAACACCTGCTCACTGTTTCTTTCACAGACAGTATCAGTGCTTCGTGGTTCCATGGGACTTCTTGGTCTCATGGCATTGTGTGTTCAGGCGCTCCCTCTATCCTTATTGAAGATGCAAAGAGCTCAGCTAATGCTCCAAAGTTCATGGTCTGAAATGTGGGACATGCAGTCGTTTCTTATGCCGATCCCTTATGAATTAAGTAAGGATATGGTGTGATGGTCCCATCCTCAAAATCTGTTGCATGGGTTTCCCTTCATAGACCCCTCTCCACAGGTGATTATTATCACAGATTCTTCACTGTTGGGCTGGGGGGTGACAATGAACCATCTTCAAATGTTCAACCGCTGCTTGGGGGAAGGCGGAGCTCAGCGCATCAAATATGGCGTCCATCAAAATGGACAATTCTATGTCAATGTTTTACATCAACAGACAGGGAGTACCAAATCCTTTCTTCTAGTAGTTTTGTCCCTGCAGATATGTGAATAGGTTGTCTGTCATAGGATGTGGCTTCAAGTCCTTCTCATGCCGGGAGTAGCAAATGTGGAACCAGATCAGCTGAGCCGACTGGCATAGGCCAACCACGAGTTGCAACTTCGCACATAGGTGGTCGATAACCTTTTCTCATAAAGGGGGGTTTCCCAGGTGGACATCTTTGTCACCAGTCTCAACAAAAACTGTCCTGTGTATACATCAAGAGGGGGACAGGGAGCGGATACCCTCAGAGGTGCACTGGAAATTCCATTGGATGGCATGACAGCATATGCTTTTCCCCCTGTTCCTTTAATGCATCAGGCTCTCTGCAACCTCCAGGAAGCAACATTCTGCTCTCTTGTCATCCTTGCTCCATGGTAACCAGCCCGATTCAGGTTCTAGTATCTGCTGATATGCTGATCCTGGCCAAGGGGACCTTGATCTCCCTTCTGGTTCACCAGTTCTTGCTATTTCTGGAGGAGAGCGGTATCCTCCACCGCTCCTGAGAATCATTGAGCTTGGCACTGTGGTTTGTGAGGTCAGGGCCATTGGTCACCTGTGCCTATTGGAAGGGAGCATGAGGTTCCTACAAGCAATTCGGAACGACTCTACCAGGTTGCAGTACAAAAGTAAGCAGATCAGATTTTCCCACTGTCTTGACTGGCAAAATAAGCCATTGTGGCATCTTTAGTTGATGTCCTTTTGTTTATCTCAGGCCTTGCGGCATTGGGCTGTAAAGTGCACACCTGTAGGACCTATCTGTCAGCACTGGGTGCTTACTTTAGATCACAGTTTTTCCATCTCAAAACCAGTGATCAAGCAGCATCATGATGGTCTATGTCATTTCTTCCCTCCTTTTTTACCTCCACATGCAAGTGGGATCTGAATGTTGTTCTTATGCCCTTGTGTCATAAACCATTAGAGCAAAAGGCTATGGCAGATATAAAATGGATTTCTTGGAAAGCCACGTTTCTGGTGCCAGTTACGTCCACCAGACATATAGGAGAGATACAAGCTATTGCCGCTTCGTGGCCTTGGCTCTGGGGCTCCCGTCAGGGTTTGTTCTGCATGATCAGCATCTTGCAGCTCTGTCTGAGCTGCTCCAGGCCTGGGGACTCTGGTTTGCGGCCTACTTTGGCCTAGTCCATGGGTGGCGGCATACAGTCCATAACACGGGGGTCGCGAGGGGTGATTTGCGTCCTGATACATTAGTCCATCTATAGGGTGACATCTTCATGGTTTAATAGCAAAAAATCGTCTGCAAGCATATACACAAGCTCTTCTGGCGTCTTGCGTTTCTATGGTGCAGTAGTTAGCTTATGTGAAAAATAACAACGATGTATGTCTGTGAGCGTGAGCGGTCCTCTACATCATAGCACTGAGTATGTTCTTCGTGTGGGCTGGTGTGGGCTGATCCAGGTGCTTGGTGGCACATGTGTTCATGTCCGTTGGCTATGTCGTCATGTCATCTCTAACGATGGCGAGATTGGTGGGTCACGTCTAAACGTGTAAACGAGTTGGGCCATATGGTCGGTCTCAGCTCCACCCGAGGTCCCACCACCTGTGCAGCTGGCCTGGGTGTGTGGGCGTGGGATCTTGACATCCGGGGCAGCAGTCAGAGGTCATGATGTCATAAGCCATGGTCTCAATGGGCATCGAGGAAAGGGATCGTCCCATTTTCCCTCTTCAGTCCCCCCTCTGGTTGACTTGTCGACCAAAAAATGATCCACTCTTTTATCTTCTCTTACTTAATTTTAATTGCATTGAATCCGTTAACGGTGGAGTTAATCGTCATCATTAGCTCCCATCGTGTTGTCTGTAGCCATATTGCATTCGCATACACCTGCACTCCTGGATGTATGACAGAGGAAAAGAACATTGCCGCTCTGCTAAATAGTCTGTGTGCTGGTGGAATCTCACTCAGTGCTGTTTCCGACCTTCCCCACAGGTAATTTCCAGTCAATGGTTCTCCTTGTCTTTTGACTCTGGATACTTTCTTCTCTGTAGTAAAGTCACTCCTTGCAGCGCTTCCTGTTTTATCCAGGGACCTTCTCTTCCATTTGTTTTCTTCATCCATCTTAGGCAAATTCTCCAGGTTGATGTGTTTTTGTGGTACTACCAGGGAAGGTACATTGACGTGTACCATGGTACATACCCCATTCCATGATTGTGGTAGGCTGTTATAAGCTTTTGTTCTGCAGCCCTAATAGTGGTCCATCTACTCTCCCCTCGGGAATCTTTATTCTTCTTTTACATCCTTCTTTACTCCAACATCAACCTCACCATCGTGCTGGTAACATAGTGTAGGTGCTGCAACGGGTATTATCGTTATTGATTCCTCTTCTTTGTCCAACCAAGTTAGCAGTGCTGCACACTTTGTCCATTCCTTGTAGCATTTGTCATTTTCCTCTTGTACTGTCATCGCTGATGATTTTGGCAATGTCACTACCCTGCTTCCTACTACTCCATATCCCCATCCGTTCTTCATATATACTTTGCCATACACTAGTATTAGTGGTCTCTCCCAGCACCCTGGTTCCCCTCCAACCTCTCTTGCATTCCATTTGCATGGCAGGTAGTTCAATGTGACCTCTTTTGTGTCTCCTTTGTCGGGTCTGTCAGTTATGTATTGAAGTCCTTTGGTCAGCTGCCAAGAATTGTCATACATTGGTAGTGTCTTGATGAAGTTATCTTCATAGGGGTAGCTTGACCTTGACTTCCATCTTGGTGTTGCCTGTTTACCTTGAAATTGCTCTCGTGTTTGAAATAATGCTAAATATAAATGCATTCTGCTGTTGCGGCTGGTACTTCAGTAGCCACAAATGTTCTTGAGGGCTCATGGCATATGGGATCAGTGAGCACACATAGCAGTTGTCCTTTGTCATGTCGGTACCTTCTTTGAACATGTGTTTATACCACATCTTGTTGGAGACGTGTGCAGATTCTATAAGATATGTGTCCACCCCATGTATATCTATAGAAACAATACGTTTACATCTTTTTACGTTGGGTCCCGTGTTACTTGTACTACCTGACACAGTTCTCCTTGCAGCGTGGTAGGGGAAATGTTAGTAGTGGGAGTTGCGGTCACATGAAAAGCGTAGTATGCCTGCCAGACAGTGGCAGTTATCAGACCAGAGGTGAAGAATATCCCCAACATCTTTATTAGAGTTGCTATTACATCTGGCATTTTTATCTTACCTGTGCTGGCGTCCTGCAGCTACTTTACTTCGGATGACATAGGTGCCCACCTGAAAATCTCTAAAAGAGTTGCGTTATTTCTGTTAGTGTTTGTTATTCAAGCCCTGCGTATCAAGTGGTCTTTCAATGCCCAGGCGAAATGCTCCTCCCACGCCTTCCTTACTCTCAAGGCAGGTAATGCTGCGTGGAGGTGTGGAAACAAACGTACTATTAGCATGAGAAATGCGTTATAATATATACAAATTGGTGTGACAGTGCTCTCTGACCCGCCCTGCGTCCGTTGAATCTGTTGAGAGATAAAAGCGGCACTAGTAACCAGGGAAGAGACATACTCATGCATTTCTTCACCAAACAGAGTACTTGCTCCATGACAGTCACTCATTGCCCTTGATGGTGGTGTGAGGGGAAGGTGCATCTGGCATCCGGTCACCACCTCATGTGGTGTGAGGTGGTGGTCCGATCCTGCTTTATTCCTCAATTCGAACAAAGCCAAAGGGAGGCAATAGAGCCAGCTCCTTTTGGTTGTTTGTTGGGTTTTTGCTATCGCTTCTTTCAGGAGGCCATTGAGGTGTTCATAGACGCCATTGGCTTGTGGGTGGTATGCACAGGCAAACTTATGCTTGATCCCCAGAAGTGCAGTTACGTGCTGAAATAATTCATTGGCAAAGTGGGGACCGTTGTCTGACCTCAATACTTTGCAAACTCCACACCTCGGGAAGACCTCTCTTACTAAATATTTAGCTGCTCTAAATGCATCTGCATGAGAGCAAGGGTCGGCCTCAATCCACCTTGAAAATGGGCATACTACTACAATCATGTATCTGTATCCTTGACATACGTTGATCATGTCGATGTAGTAAATGTGCAGGTGCAAAAAGGGTCTTTCAGGCCGGGGTAGTGTACCTTTGATCACTTGCAGCATGTGACTGGCCGTGAATTGTTGACATGTGAGGCAATTGCTAATGAAATTTGCAACTTGTGAGTTTAGCTCGGGGCAGAACCATGATTCTTTTATTTGTGCTGTAATTACTTCTTTCCCTGTATGAGTGGGGTGGTGTAGTTAGGCCAGAGCTGTTTTCAGTAGGGCCAGGAGCATCACAACTTTCCCTGTATTATTCTGTTGCCATAGTGCATCTGTGGGAGAAATGGTGCATCCTCTTTTAACCCGCAGTTCCTTTTCTGCCATTGGGGCTGCCACCTGCAGTTCCATAATCTGTGTCACAGGGATTATTGGATCTTCTCCATTTGTGTGTGCCTAACACTTCACCAGGGCTACCTCTGCTTGGTATGTTATTACTTCTATTAGTTAACCCAGGAGGAGAGCATGTTGCACTGGAGTACCCTCTGCTCTTCTGAATCCTCTTCTTTGCCACATTATTAATCCTGAATGTACTGTTGTGGTGACATATGCACTATCACAGTATATTGATACTCTTTTCCCGTTGCTTTCTTCTAAAGCTATGATCAGTTCCACCAACTCTGCTGCTTGTGCTGAGTATTGTTGGGGTAATCTTACACATGACCAGAACGTATGTCCAATCCTACCTCAATCGTACTACAGCCGCTCCAGTTCTCCTCACACCATCACTTTGATCAATTGTTGATGACCCATCAATGTATAACACCTCACCACCCTCTAGGGCTTTCTTCTACCTTTCTAGTGGACGAGAACAATTCAATTGCATGTGTACAGTCTGTACATATTCTCCTTTGGCCACTTCCTCCGCTTCTTTGAACTGGGATGGGTTGACATTGCTACACCTTACTATTTTCAATTTAGGTCTAGAGAGAATAATCTCATACCCTGTTGCTCTCTGAGTATCAGTGTGGATTTTGGTTTGTTTAATATTGCAAAGAGGGTGTGTTCCACGTATAGTGTGGTGGAGCATCCCATAGTAATGGATGATGATTTTTCTACTGCAAAGGCCGCTGCAGCCAAGTGTTGTTCGCACGGAAATTGTCCCATCATTACTGGATCCAAATGGTCGCTGTAAAATGCTACTGGTTTGTGTCCCATGCTTGTCTTTTGTGTTAGCCCTGCCCTCATTACTGCACCATCGCAATGTGAGAATATGTAGAACTCATCATCATAGTGCCCTTTGTGGTGCAATGTTCCTTCCCTTTTGTGAAATGATCTGCCCGATGTATAGTACTTGCTCTTGACAATACTGCAGTTTCTCCTTGTCAACCTTGTATCCTTTCTCAGCCAGCACTGTGAGCATTTTTACAGAGTCCCTCCTGCACTTTTCCATTTGTATCACTCTGTTAAAGATGGATGGTGTCTCGCAATACCCTTAGGGTAGCCTAGTGTGTTTCCATTTTGTATTGCGATAAGTGAAACTTGTTAAATCTTGTGAGTCAGGGTACAGTGGTATTGAGAAGAATACCTCAAGGTGAACCGTGATGCATCTGCTGGTATTCCGCACAGTATCGTGGGTGGGTTAGCTGCTATCGGGTACTCTGCCTCCACAAAGTGGTTAAGAGGTCTTAAAGAGGTCTTAAATCTTGTATGTAACACCAAGACCCTCCTTTCGCCTTGCACACTGGGTATATCACGGTGTTGCATGGTGATTCTGATGCTACCAATATTCCTCTTTCCACGAGGGCACTTATTGTTTCATCAATCCCTTCATCAGCTTCTTTGGACAGTGGGTACTGCTTCACCCTGTGTAGCATTGCTCCCTTTTATAGCTTTATGTTTACCCCTCCAATGTTTTTTATGCATCCCACGTCATAGGGACTAGTAGTCCATAGTGATGCGGGCACAGCTGCTAGGTCTTCCTCGTACAAATCTGATTGTGTGGGGACGGGCGCCTCTAGTGCCATTGCCATTTCTGTGCTACTTCCTTGTATGTCACTCTCAACCAAACGTAGACATTCATCTGGAACACCATCCCCCCATCTCCTACTTCGTCTGAGAACAAATCCTCGTCTGATACCCGCGTCAGCCTACATCCTTCAGCCAATGCTATTACTGCCCTCCACGCTTTCCCTTCCCCGTCCTGGGCGTGGACAGTAATGTAGTCTTTTGTTGCCACAATACTTTTGATATCCACTGATATTATTGCCCCTTCCTCCTCACTAGTGGGTGTTTCTGGTCTGAAGAGGTATGCTGCTGGTCTCCTCCACACCTTACCCTCAATTCCCGGTAGCCATGCTATTACCATGTCTGTCCCGTATTGGAAGATGTCCCCGTCCACTGGTTCTGCCCTTGCCATTGTCTTGCCACAGTAAGCCTGAAGTATGTGTCGGGCGGTCAGCATGTGTATGCCTGGAGTTGAGCATATTATTCCCTTGTCAGTGAAGGATATAGTCATGTTCAATCTGCTCATGATGTCTCTCCCTAGTATATTTACTGGTGATTGTTTTGAGTATATCAGTGGCAGAGATAGGTCATGATCTCCAACAGATAAGGAGATGTTATCAGTAAAAAGAACCAGCCCTCGAGCCCCAGAGAATTCTTGAGTGTGCATGGCATTGCCCGACAAGTTGAATTTCCCTTCCCTGATACAGGATATAGTGGCCCCTGTCTCAACTACGAAAGAAAATGTTTTGTGACCTATCGCCACGTTTATGCGTGTTCCTCCGCAGGGTTAGGTGTTACCAACAGGATGGGTATTGGCGTGTCCGTAGGTAGTTGTGTATTGTCTTGTATTTGTGTGAGCTCTTGTACCATTTGGATGTGTTGTTGTTGTGCTTGGTTTTGGGCTGGTTGGTGCTGTAGTTGTTGTGCACTGGGTGTCCCTATTGTTTGCAGCTATGGTTGTTGTGGCACTTGTTGTGCCAGTCCCTCTTGCTGTTGCATGTGTGTTTCGCCCATTTGTTGTAGCTGTGATTGTTGGTAGTAATTGTGTCCCCCGTTGTAACCCTGTTGCCCTTGCTCTCCCCATCCTGCTGTGTCGGCCTTGCCCTGCATGTGCGTGATACGTGTCTGACTAGTCCACAAGTCCAGCCCGTTGGTGGCTCTCGTGCTTGCCACAGGTATCCTCCAGTGTTTTCTAAATATCCCTGCTGTCCATATTGGTTATACACTCAGAACCCTCCACCTGGCATGTGTCCCATTGGACCTAATCCCCTCCCTCTTGTTAACCCACCCCTCCCTCTGTAGTTGGTGGTGTAGCTGCTGCCCACTGGCGTGTATCCACCCCCCATTTGTGGGGTGTATATGTGTTGTGTTGTGCATGTGGGGTGGTGGCAACTGCTGTGTTATAATTGGTACTTGCTCTGACAGTGTTGCTGGTGGTTGTGACTGCTGTGCAGTGGCTGGTGTCGGTGGGGCGGGGCTTGTTATCAGTGTACCTTCCATGGCATATTTTGACAGTTTCTTCTGGACCAGTTTTGCCTCATCTGCCTTCCTATCTTCCTCTTTCTGTTTAATCTTTTCTTGCCATAACCTACAATGGTGTACTGTTGTTAACTGTATTTCTGGCCATGCTTTTGCTTCCGTCCCTACCAATTTTTTTAACTGCCTCTGTACTGTTTCTGCGAGCCCCTGTATCATTATGTGGTAAAACATTGCTAATGTTTTGTCCCATGGCTCCCGCGTTTCCAGGCGCCACTTCTCCTGAATTTCCTGGATGTAATTAAGAGGGTCCTCATTCTCACACATTTTGCGTGATTTTATTGCCCCTATATCTGAGGTATCTGGGTATTGTACCCTCAGTGCTTGCCATAATGTGTGTCTGCAATTTGCGAATGGTAGCTCCGTCATGTGAAGTGTCACTGATGGTCACCCCTGGGAATCCCGCCCTCTTCCAAATGTCATCCGCTGCGTCACCCAATATTGAAATTAATAACCCCTTTACATCTCCAACCGCAAACTTGTGCCCTGCAGTTAGCTTCTCCATTTCTTTTATCCATTTTCCCGCCCCTCGCCTAAATATGGCAGTCTACATTTTATATTCTCCTTGTCTGCATGCTTCCATGGGACGTATTGTGGTCTTGCCCCCCTCTCTCTAATAATGGTATCTGTGTGTATTCTGTTATTTCCTCTCGCATGTGTCTGTGTGATGATGTGTGTGTGTGTTCACTCTCTTCTTCCATGTCAGAAAATTCTTCGATAAATTCAGTAAGGTGTTGTGCAAGCCGTGTGTCCCCTACACCCTTATGTCCTCTGCGTTGACACGCTTGGTCCTTGTTGTGTGTGGATGCTGATCCCTCCATTCTGCATCCTGGGAGGTCTCTAAACCTGTTGACATATGGCGTGTGCTGTGCTGGTGGCGTCATTCTTCGTAGTGTCCCCTCCGTTTGTGAGTTTTTGCACTCCCGTCCTGTTGTTTCTCCTTCTTGTGTCCTACATTCCTATGACGACCCGCAGCCTGTGCGTGTGATATATAGTTTACTTAGTCCTTCTCCACTCCCGTCACTCTGAAAAGCCGTCTGAGAATGTCAGAATGACACGCTTGGTCCTTGTTGTGTGTGGATGCTGATCCCTCCATTCTGCATCCTGGGAGGTCTCTAAACCTGTTGACATATGGCGTGTGCTGTGCTGGTGGCGTCATTCTTCGTAGTGTCCCCTCCGTTTGTGAGTTTTTGCACTCCCGTCCTGTTGTTTCTCCTTCTTGTGTCCTACATTCCTATGACGACCCGCAGCCTGTGCGTGTGATATATAGTTTACTTAGTCCTTCTCCACTCCCGTCACTCTGAAAAGCCGTCTGAGAATGTCAATTGTGTGTGTGGGCGTGCTCCTCCCACTGTTACAGTTTCCAAATCTATATCTGTGTACTCACCTGTCTCCTCTGTGTCTCCCAGTATGTGTGGTATTGCTATCTCTTTACTACTACATGCATTGATCTTACTCCTGGGTGTTTGGCTTGTTCCTCTTAGCCCTTGATTGCTTTGTTGGTCTCCTTCATTCTATAACAGCGTTCTCGCCCTGTGAAGTTTGTTCATTATCGCGTCACTTACCTGTCCTAGCACCCTTGTGTCTCTGTCCTTGTCATTCCACGTCCCGCCCTCTTTTGCCAGTATACTCTCTATTATTCTCCCTTCCTCGTACTTCGGTGCACTCTCTGATATATGATCTTCTTCTTCCATAGGGTCATCTCCTTGTCATTCTCTTCCCGTTCCTCTTCTTTCCTCCTGATCTCCCGTTGCTCCATACGTGCTATTCTTTCTGCAATCCTCCTTATGAAGACCTCTTCCCATTTCCTTCTCTCTTCCTTTTGCTAGTTTAATATCGCTTGCACCCCCTTTCCTTCTTGTGCCTTCACCTTCCTCTCCCGCTCTTTTTGCTCGAGCTGTCTAACCAATATGCTTCACGCCTCCCTCAGCTCTGCTAGTTTTGCCTCCAACACCGCCTCCTCTTCCTTCGTCATGTTTCCCTCTTCCCTGGTACTTACCTCGCTCCCTTTCTGAGTGTGTCCTACCTCTTCCTTTTCTATCTTTTTTATCACCTCCTCCTCTTTTCTTGTTACCGTCCCCCGAAGCTTCAATAACAACTGTGCTGCTATCCATTTGTCTGGTCCTATACTCGCCAAATCTATCTGGGTCTTTTTTATGCTACCAGAGCTTACCTGTGTCTGTTTGGTGTCTAATGTACTCCCTATACCCAGTCCCTTTTGGTAGTGTCTTCTGGCGCGTATGGTGGTGGGCTGTATTCAGGGTTTGAGTATCCATCAGCGGCTGTTAACTGTGGTTGTGCTGCTTCTCTCAATTCTCTCATTGGGTACAAACCCTTGGTCTCTTTCTTTACCTCCTTTATTGGGTATGACCCCTCTGCCTACTCCTCGCTCTCCTCTGCGCTCTGTGCTGCGTTGCTGGAAGGAGGAGGAGGAGCCGTGGGTGCACTACACCCTTCCCCTTCGCACACCTCCTCTTTCTTTACCTCCTGCATGATCATCATCCGCGGGCTATACCCCTGAAACATCCTCCAGAGGTCGAAAACCTCTAAGAGGCTTGCCAATTTCTTCCCCTTGAATGTGTTGTGTAGATACGCTAACAGTGAATGTTGTGCTTCCATTCTAAAACTACGGTTGGGTGGCCACGGCATCCTTTTCTTCTCTTCCGTCCCTTTGGTCCATTCAATACTGTATTTTACTATTTTGTCTCAGTGCGGTGGTAGTGTTGCGCAAATGTGCTGGAGTGTTGTTGTTAATGTGTGGAACCCATTGTCGGCTCCTAACCCATAATACAAGGACATTTCCAAATATGCAGATGTATATACCACCGTTACCTGGCCCTGCAATTTGGGAGCAAGGACCCTCTTCGACCCGTGGCTCACAAGGCCCCCTGCCTCCTCGCGCCCAGCACAGCATGCTTTTGAGCCGCCCCGCCTTCTCAGTACAGCCGCTGCTCGGCGCGCCTTCTGTATTCTTCTAACCCCTCCTCCTTTTTTTCCCCCACTGCCTGCGCAGTGTATGCCCATCTCTTCCCCCTCCCACTGATCGCCCTGCTGCACAACGCGACCCCCTTTGTTTGAGGACGTGCCAGCGTTCTCCGTGTGCGGCCGCCTGTCCCCCTACACCCCTCCTTAGCCGTGTGCCGTTGCTCCAATTAGGCTGAAGAAGACTGCAGTGTCCTATGCAAGCCCTATGGGTGACATCACCATGTAGTACAATGGGTTACCAGTACGTACAGTTGCAACATGAAATGCGCGCCAATTTTAACAATGTTATTTCCCATAATCCCCACAGCTGTCTTCCTGTCTTCCCATCGCACCTGGAGTGGAGTATTCATTAATTACTTTCGTTTTTATAATTGTGCTGCACCAGCTGCATCGCCTCGTGTGTGATACGCCCCCTCCCCAGGGGAGCTTAACCAGCCAACTACCTTCGGCACTGAGAAACAATCTAGTTACCTCTTGCGGGAATACGTCATCTATTCACCGAGCTAAAACACTCAATTAATGGGAATCCTCATCTATTCATCAACCTACAACGCCAACTCATAGGAATGCCACACCCCCTGTACAGGTGTCCGCGATCTAGACCAATCAGCGTGATCCGCCAGTCAACAAGTAAGAGCTCAACGCCCCACCCAGCATGCTCCGTAACACCAGAAGGGACGGTTTTCGCTCTGTTCCCCCTTACACCTTATTCATCAATCGCCTCTGAATGACCAAAATCTTTTCTTAACACACTGTAAAACCACCTGCCACCCTGTTCATAATTCCTCCCACCACCCGCACAACATTACACTGCTGGTTGCATGTGCCATACTCACATCAGGCACTCGCCTGCCGGTGCCGCTTTGGTTGTGGGCACCTCTCCAATCAGCTCGTCGCCTCCCCTCATCTGGACCACGTTTGGACACTCGCCAACCGCGTGCAGGAAATTTCTGAAGTCGGCTCCTGACGGCCAAGCTCCGGATTGCACTGTCCGGACGTCTCGCAGTTCTGCAATGGTCCTCGAGTCCTCCAAAGGGGGCAACGGAAGAGGGAGCCGCGTTGCTGGGCCACCTTGATGCAAACAGTCTCGCTGTGGTCTATCTCACCATCTCAGCAGTGCCTCCAACTTGTCGAGTGTGTTTTCCCGGGGGTCGGCACGGCCGTCCGCGGACCAACAGGGTTGGGGAGGCTCCAACTCTTCCCACGTCCCAAAGGAGTATGAGGCACACACAAGAGCGAAGAGTTACTGCTGTTTATTGCACAAAACAGACAGGGGCAGGTTCTCGGAGCATAGGTACCCAAGGAACATTTCAGCAGTGATGGGCTCGCAGGCCCTTTTTCTAACCGGATGACGCTATTACGTGCGTCACCTGTGAAAACTAGCCTTTAAATCTAATGCTATCTCGGGTTGGCTCCAAGAGGGGTAGGGTCAGTATAGACCCATATAGAAGGAAATGTTATTGGTAGAGACAGGGTCAGGTAATACGCTTGGGTCGTCCCTAAGAATTGCTACATGAAAATAGTTACATGTGGAAAGTTAGTGATTGGTTGAATTATAGTGTCGTCAGTGGTTAGACCCTCGTATTCTGATTGGTTAATCCGCGAGCCCCCAAGCCTGGGACAATCACCGTTCCCAGCTCGCGATGTACCTGGTGTTGGTAACAATGTATGACTATGTGCCAGTGGCAGACAATGGGCAGGTCTTACTACTGGCTGTTGAGTGTCCCTTTCCCATCGCTGCCAGTGTCCAACTTGTAACTTTGTTGTTGCAGTCTGGGTCCCAGATGTGAGACCCCAGAGCTTCTCTGGTCCTTGGAGCTTGGCATCATATCAGGTCGGCCTGGTCACATGTTGAGAGACCGTGGCTGAAGCAGAATTACGGGGATTTGGTTTGTATTTCTGCTCTGAGGAGTGTTTAGCAGTGGCAGGTGTAACCTTGGCACTGGGAGCGCGGTGTGTAGATTGCAACTTCGTGGCCTTGGCTGTGGAGCTCCTGTCAGGGTTTGTTCTGCATGATCAGCATCTTGCAGCTCAGTCTGAGCTGCTCTGGGCCTGGGGACTCTGGCTTGCGGCCTACCTTGTTCTAGTCTATGGGTGGCGGTGTACAGTCCATAACACGGGGGTCGCGAGGGGCAACTTGGGTCCTTATACATTAGTCCATCTACAGGGTGACATCTTCATGGTTTTAGTAGCAAAAAAGCATCTGCAAGCATATGCATGAGCTCTTCTGGCATCTTGCGTTTCTGCGGTGCAGTAGTTAGCCTATGTGAAAAATAACAACGATGCATGTCTGTGAGCGTGAGCGGTCCTCTACGTCATAGCACTGAATATGTTCTTTGTGTGGGCTGGTGTGTGTCTGATACAGGTGCTTGGTGACACGTGTGTTCTTATCCATTGGCCATGTCGTCATGTCATCCGTAACGATGGCGATATTGGTGGGTGACGTCTAATCGAGTTGGTCCATATGGTCGGTCTCAGCTCCACCCGAGACCCACCACGTGCTTTGGATGACACACAGATGGCCTGGGTGTGCGGGGCATGGCCACAGTGGATCTTGATGTCCGGGGCAGCAGTCAGAGGGCTGAACTCATTCTGTGGTGGGTGCTTAAGTCGTTACATCATAGGCCATGGTCTGGACGGGAATCGGGGAAAGGGATTGTCCCATTTTCCCTCTTCAGAACACTTTGTGGAAGCATCTTTATAAACCATCCTAATCCTCACTTCATTCAAATTCTCAGGGACATTCACCAAGCGAGACCAGGTGAATCCAACACTTATTTTGCTGTGTATTATGTGTGCATAAATGGGCTTCTGCTTACACCTATGTAGTGCGCAATATGTGTGAACAAATATTCAGTAAAGTACCCGTCTGTCCTTTTGTTTTCCACTAAAAGTGCTTTAGCTGGTAATAAAGTCCACAATGTGGTTTTGCATGGATTTTTTTATGTTCACCTGAATGCACTTAAGGAAGTGATAAACTTGGTAAAAGGAGTCATACTTCTGAACTCTTCAGTACAATTGTATTTCTGTAAACGATTTTAAACACATGCATGTGTGCAATAACATTTAGATGCAAAGAGAATTGGTTAAAAATTGCACCCCCTAAATGAATCATTTCCTTGAAAACTTCTCCATCGGCCCAAAAAACAGCAAACTTTGCAACGTCACATAGCTGTGAAGTCGAGAACTTTGCTAAATCAAGCTAGAATAAAAAACACTTTGCACACCCCTAATGCAAATCTGACCCCAGAAAACAAAAACAAATATGCATAAGACAAAGGGCCTTATTCATGGAATAATTTGCAGGGAAAATCGGGACTTTGTGGGCCATTCTGTTAAAAAGAAAACCTTTGTCCACTCAAGGAATTGGCTTTGCAGGAATTTCCAGAGATTGTATGAACTTCGTGCAGGTATAGCATGCCTCTGCGAGCAGAGTGTGGGACGGACCTATGTAGAGAATTCAATAGGGGCGGAACATGCATAATACCCATAATCCGAGTAGAATGAGGAATAGCAAGGCATAACGTGAGCGTGTCGAGGGAACAGCCTCCATGAGGAAATTGCACGCCCATCAATGCAAGATACCAAGCATATTCATGGATGTGACCACGCAACATCACGCTGGGGGAATCAGCACGCAAAGCTCCTGAGCACACTGCCACATGACAGCGGGCGGAAGGCCCCAAGCGCATAGGAATCAACGTGCATAGGTAATGTCCTATCTGGGATTTGGGCGTGCTTGCACGCAGTTGGGGTGCCATTTATAGCTAGGGGAACGCGTATACAGTGTAGTGCGGTGCAGGTGTGGTCTAGTTGCAGCACATGGTACGCATGTTGACAAGGTGCTGTAAATAGTTACGGGTGCTGTCTTGGTTACGGGGGACATATGAGTTTGCGGCTGAGGAGCCTGCAAAGGTAGATGCATGTGGCTGGATTCGCTCTACCTGGGGATGTGTTAGGGTCCTTCTGGCCGCAACTTGCTCATATGCTTACTGTGCGCGGCACATTCCATGAATACGCAGAGCGCGCACACATTTTTCGGTGTGCAGGGATGTGCAAAGCCGTTCTCGGTGCTGGGACTTTGTGGGACCAATGCACATTTTTCCATGAATCAGACCCAAAATCTGTTACTTGCAAGTTTATTGGTCATGGCACATCCGAAAAATAATGCTGGTGTTGCAGGCTGCAGCAAGTACGAGCACTGGATTGAGGTTGGACATTAGTCAATTTGAAAACTGGAGACCCGAATAATTGATGGCCTGGATCACATGCCCCTTACACAGGGGCATGACACGTCACTGACTTCAATGGACATAATGAAAAAAATGGTCTGTGCTTTAAATGTGAGGAGGGTTGACCTTAAAGGAACACATTTTCTCCTCGAGTGTATTTTTTTCATGATGGACTTTCTGCACTTGATGTGGTCCTTTCTACTAATAGACCAACTACGAGGTCATATTCTAGCCGGGCATAGGAGATCCTTAATCAAGGTCTCCCTCTCTTAAAACTCATTAATACTCTGTGTTCATCGAATTCAGCTTCATGATGTTTTTCACCTACTTATGAGTTGGCTTTCATATGTTTTAGCGCATTCATCACGCCCTGAAATTATCATGCTTGTGTATTTTACTTTTGGCACAACTGTGTATATCACTAATTGTTTTCTATAAAAATAAAGGGAAAATAAAAGCCAAGGAATCAGCTAAATAATAGGAAAGCTGTGGTACTACATATGAATGTTATGTGTTTTCACAAGCAGCTTGCTTTTGGTACAAATGGTGAATGCCCCATTTAGATGGGTGTTCACAAGGGTTTAAACAAACTTGCATTTAAACTGATTTGCAAATATTTGAATTTTAGTGAGTAGGACTACCCCCCAGTTACAATGGTCCTTGCTAAGGCACGAGGCAGTTTAATTGCTGAGCACAAACTCCAAACTACATTTTCGCCTGACACAGCTTGTGGAAACCTGGAGTGTAAAATAGTGCCCAGACTGCTGGCTGCCCACTTCTAAAAGATTTTGCAAGCATAGAGAGACATTGAAGATAGAAGGATCAAGCATTAGGATTGAAGTTCAATGCTAGGTAGTCTGAGAGCATCAGGTGAGTGTCCAGTGCTCTCAGGGGCTTCCGAACCTCATGTTTAATGTAGAACGGTAGAGGATGTGGGATCTGGGTTGCAAAGCCTTTGGTGTGCAGAGGCCCCCCACCCCCGATTATGTTATATGTGTTCTGGTAGTGAGCCTGCAGGTTTTAGTTTGGTTGCCTTAGGTGTCTAGATGTTTAGTAATGGTGAATACTCTGGCAAGGTAACCAAATGAAAGCAAGTGGATGCCAAGACCTGGGTGTTTCCTTCTCCTGTCATGAACACTTCCTTTGTTGTCTCAATATCTCATGAAGCCATCTCAAGAAAGTTGATGTAATGTCACTTAGGAAATAGAAACGAAAAACAATCTTATCACACAAAGGTCAGCGATATGAATGGGTAGATCGCTCTGGACGAAGACTTGGGAAGTGTTGACCGTATTCATCTGCTTTCATTGTACAGTATGAACAATGTGGCTTTCATAATCAGACCAGCATTTTCGAGTGTTGAGGACACTATTGCTGATTACATTTAGTTTTGGCTCTAGTGGGCAGGATTTTAGCATGGCACATGTAGTGAGAAGGATGGCATCGCGAGGGCAGGAGTAAAGCTGCTGATATATTTGGGCTGCTTAGCTGTACCTCATGGGTGGCACTTTAGTCAGACAATTCTTTTGGCTCATAAGTGGTGCCTTAATTCTTCCACCAATGGTGGCTGCATCACTTTGGATCACTGATGGAGTTGTTCTGCCACTTTAGTTTCGTTTCATGAGTGGTGGAGTTGCACTTTTAAAATCATTCATGTTGGCTCTTGGGAGAGGGAGCCCAGCAAATGTGTATGGCTCCAACGGGTTTGCAATGCAACAGACGACACATGCTGAAAGACACTAGAATTAGTGAGCAGCTTGGGGGTTTGAGAGGAAACAGACTTTACACTACTCTCTTATAGCTGTGTTCTTTGACCATATATACTCAAATTAAGGACATTCAGCCCAGAACATCGCCTGCAACACGAGTTCTGAAATGTCTACTTTCCCTAACCAATTCCAAACCAGTTTCCAAATCTATATCTGTGTACTCACCTGTCTCCTCTGTGTCTCCCAGTATGTGTGGTATTGCTATCTCTTTACTACTACATGCATTGATCTTACTCCTGGGTGTTTGGCTTGTTCCTCTTAGCCCTTGATTGCTTTGTTGGTCTCCTTCATTCTATAACAGCGTTCTCGCCCTGTGAAGTTTGTTCATTATCGCGTCACTTACCTGTCCTAGCACCCTTGTGTCTCTGTCCTTGTCATTCCACGTCCCGCCCTCTTTTGCCAGTATACTCTCTATTATTCTCCCTTCCTCGTACTTCGGTGCACTCTCTGATATATGATCTTCTTCTTCCATAGGGTCATCTCCTTGTCATTCTCTTCCCGTTCCTCTTCTTTCCTCCTGATCTCCCGTTGCTCCATACGTGCTATTCTTTCTGCAATCCTCCTTATGAAGACCTCTTCCCATTTCCTTCTCTCTTCCTTTTGCTAGTTTAATATCGCTTGCACCCCCTTTCCTTCTTGTGCCTTCACCTTCCTCTCCCGCTCTTTTTGCTCGAGCTGTCTAACCAATATGCTTCACGCCTCCCTCAGCTCTGCTAGTTTTGCCTCCAACACCGCCTCCTCTTCCTTCGTCATGTTTCCCTCTTCCCTGGTACTTACCTCGCTCCCTTTCTGAGTGTGTCCTACCTCTTCCTTTTCTATCTTTTTTATCACCTCCTCCTCTTTTCTTGTTACCGTCCCCCGAAGCTTCAATAACAACTGTGCTGCTATCCATTTGTCTGGTCCTATACTCGCCAAATCTATCTGGGTCTTTTTTATGCTACCAGAGCTTACCTGTGTCTGTTTGGTGTCTAATGTACTCCCTATACCCAGTCCCTTTTGGTAGTGTCTTCTGGCGCGTATGGTGGTGGGCTGTATTCAGGGTTTGAGTATCCATCAGCGGCTGTTAACTGTGGTTGTGCTGCTTCTCTCAATTCTCTCATTGGGTACAAACCCTTGGTCTCTTTCTTTACCTCCTTTATTGGGTATGACCCCTCTGCCTACTCCTCGCTCTCCTCTGCGCTCTGTGCTGCGTTGCTGGAAGGAGGAGGAGGAGCCGTGGGTGCACTACACCCTTCCCCTTCGCACACCTCCTCTTTCTTTACCTCCTGCATGATCATCATCCGCGGGCTATACCCCTGAAACATCCTCCAGAGGTCGAAAACCTCTAAGAGGCTTGCCAATTTCTTCCCCTTGAATGTGTTGTGTAGATACGCTAACAGTGAATGTTGTGCTTCCATTCTAAAACTACGGTTGGGTGGCCACGGCATCCTTTTCTTCTCTTCCGTCCCTTTGGTCCATTCAATACTGTATTTTACTATTTTGTCTCAGTGCGGTGGTAGTGTTGCGCAAATGTGCTGGAGTGTTGTTGTTAATGTGTGGAACCCATTGTCGGCTCCTAACCCATAATACAAGGACATTTCCAAATATGCAGATGTATATACCACCGTTACCTGGCCCTGCAATTTGGGAGCAAGGACCCTCTTCGACCCGTGGCTCACAAGGCCCCCTGCCTCCTCGCGCCCAGCACAGCATGCTTTTGAGCCGCCCCGCCTTCTCAGTACAGCCGCTGCTCGGCGCGCCTTCTGTATTCTTCTAACCCCTCCTCCTTTTTTTCCCCCACTGCCTGCGCAGTGTATGCCCATCTCTTCCCCCTCCCACTGATCGCCCTGCTGCACAACGCGACCCCCTTTGTTTGAGGACGTGCCAGCGTTCTCCGTGTGCGGCCGCCTGTCCCCCTACACCCCTCCTTAGCCGTGTGCCGTTGCTCCAATTAGGCTGAAGAAGACTGCAGTGTCCTATGCAAGCCCTATGGGTGACATCACCATGTAGTACAATGGGTTACCAGTACGTACAGTTGCAACATGAAATGCGCGCCAATTTTAACAATGTTATTTCCCATAATCCCCACAGCTGTCTTCCTGTCTTCCCATCGCACCTGGAGTGGAGTATTCATTAATTACTTTCGTTTTTATAATTGTGCTGCACCAGCTGCATCGCCTCGTGTGTGATACGCCCCCTCCCCAGGGGAGCTTAACCAGCCAACTACCTTCGGCACTGAGAAACAATCTAGTTACCTCTTGCGGGAATACGTCATCTATTCACCGAGCTAAAACACTCAATTAATGGGAATCCTCATCTATTCATCAACCTACAACGCCAACTCATAGGAATGCCACACCCCCTGTACAGGTGTCCGCGATCTAGACCAATCAGCGTGATCCGCCAGTCAACAAGTAAGAGCTCAACGCCCCACCCAGCATGCTCCGTAACACCAGAAGGGACGGTTTTCGCTCTGTTCCCCCTTACACCTTATTCATCAATCGCCTCTGAATGACCAAAATCTTTTCTTAACACACTGTAAAACCACCTGCCACCCTGTTCATAATTCCTCCCACCACCCGCACAACATTACACTGCTGGTTGCATGTGCCATACTCACATCAGGCACTCGCCTGCCGGTGCCGCTTTGGTTGTGGGCACCTCTCCAATCAGCTCGTCGCCTCCCCTCATCTGGACCACGTTTGGACACTCGCCAACCGCGTGCAGGAAATTTCTGAAGTCGGCTCCTGACGGCCAAGCTCCGGATTGCACTGTCCGGACGTCTCGCAGTTCTGCAATGGTCCTCGAGTCCTCCAAAGGGGGCAACGGAAGAGGGAGCCGCGTTGCTGGGCCACCTTGATGCAAACAGTCTCGCTGTGGTCTATCTCACCATCTCAGCAGTGCCTCCAACTTGTCGAGTGTGTTTTCCCGGGGGTCGGCACGGCCGTCCGCGGACCAACAGGGTTGGGGAGGCTCCAACTCTTCCCACGTCCCAAAGGAGTATGAGGCACACACAAGAGCGAAGAGTTACTGCTGTTTATTGCACAAAACAGACAGGGGCAGGTTCTCGGAGCATAGGTACCCAAGGAACATTTCAGCAGTGATGGGCTCGCAGGCCCTTTTTCTAACCGGATGACGCTATTACGTGCGTCACCTGTGAAAACTAGCCTTTAAATCTAATGCTATCTCGGGTTGGCTCCAAGAGGGGTAGGGTCAGTATAGACCCATATAGAAGGAAATGTTATTGGTAGAGACAGGGTCAGGTAATACGCTTGGGTCGTCCCTAAGAATTGCTACATGAAAATAGTTACATGTGGAAAGTTAGTGATTGGTTGAATTATAGTGTCGTCAGTGGTTAGACCCTCGTATTCTGATTGGTTAATCCGCGAGCCCCCAAGCCTGGGACAATCACCGTTCCCAGCTCGCGATGTACCTGGTGTTGGTAACAATGTATGACTATGTGCCAGTGGCAGACAATGGGCAGGTCTTACTACTGGCTGTTGAGTGTCCCTTTCCCATCGCTGCCAGTGTCCAACTTGTAACTTTGTTGTTGCAGTCTGGGTCCCAGATGTGAGACCCCAGAGCTTCTCTGGTCCTTGGAGCTTGGCATCATATCAGGTCGGCCTGGTCACATGTTGAGAGACCGTGGCTGAAGCAGAATTACGGGGATTTGGTTTGTATTTCTGCTCTGAGGAGTGTTTAGCAGTGGCAGGTGTAACCTTGGCACTGGGAGCGCGGTGTGTAGATTGCAACTTCGTGGCCTTGGCTGTGGAGCTCCTGTCAGGGTTTGTTCTGCATGATCAGCATCTTGCAGCTCAGTCTGAGCTGCTCTGGGCCTGGGGACTCTGGCTTGCGGCCTACCTTGTTCTAGTCTATGGGTGGCGGTGTACAGTCCATAACACGGGGGTCGCGAGGGGCAACTTGGGTCCTTATACATTAGTCCATCTACAGGGTGACATCTTCATGGTTTTAGTAGCAAAAAAGCATCTGCAAGCATATGCATGAGCTCTTCTGGCATCTTGCGTTTCTGCGGTGCAGTAGTTAGCCTATGTGAAAAATAACAACGATGCATGTCTGTGAGCGTGAGCGGTCCTCTACGTCATAGCACTGAATATGTTCTTTGTGTGGGCTGGTGTGTGTCTGATACAGGTGCTTGGTGACACGTGTGTTCTTATCCATTGGCCATGTCGTCATGTCATCCGTAACGATGGCGATATTGGTGGGTGACGTCTAATCGAGTTGGTCCATATGGTCGGTCTCAGCTCCACCCGAGACCCACCACGTGCTTTGGATGACACACAGATGGCCTGGGTGTGCGGGGCATGGCCACAGTGGATCTTGATGTCCGGGGCAGCAGTCAGAGGGCTGAACTCATTCTGTGGTGGGTGCTTAAGTCGTTACATCATAGGCCATGGTCTGGACGGGAATCGGGGAAAGGGATTGTCCCATTTTCCCTCTTCAGAACACTTTGTGGAAGCATCTTTATAAACCATCCTAATCCTCACTTCATTCAAATTCTCAGGGACATTCACCAAGCGAGACCAGGTGAATCCAACACTTATTTTGCTGTGTATTATGTGTGCATAAATGGGCTTCTGCTTACACCTATGTAGTGCGCAATATGTGTGAACAAATATTCAGTAAAGTACCCGTCTGTCCTTTTGTTTTCCACTAAAAGTGCTTTAGCTGGTAATAAAGTCCACAATGTGGTTTTGCATGGATTTTTTTATGTTCACCTGAATGCACTTAAGGAAGTGATAAACTTGGTAAAAGGAGTCATACTTCTGAACTCTTCAGTACAATTGTATTTCTGTAAACGATTTTAAACACATGCATGTGTGCAATAACATTTAGATGCAAAGAGAATTGGTTAAAAATTGCACCCCCTAAATGAATCATTTCCTTGAAAACTTCTCCATCGGCCCAAAAAACAGCAAACTTTGCAACGTCACATAGCTGTGAAGTCGAGAACTTTGCTAAATCAAGCTAGAATAAAAAACACTTTGCACACCCCTAATGCAAATCTGACCCCAGAAAACAAAAACAAATATGCATAAGACAAAGGGCCTTATTCATGGAATAATTTGCAGGGAAAATCGGGACTTTGTGGGCCATTCTGTTAAAAAGAAAACCTTTGTCCACTCAAGGAATTGGCTTTGCAGGAATTTCCAGAGATTGTATGAACTTCGTGCAGGTATAGCATGCCTCTGCGAGCAGAGTGTGGGACGGACCTATGTAGAGAATTCAATAGGGGCGGAACATGCATAATACCCATAATCCGAGTAGAATGAGGAATAGCAAGGCATAACGTGAGCGTGTCGAGGGAACAGCCTCCATGAGGAAATTGCACGCCCATCAATGCAAGATACCAAGCATATTCATGGATGTGACCACGCAACATCACGCTGGGGGAATCAGCACGCAAAGCTCCTGAGCACACTGCCACATGACAGCGGGCGGAAGGCCCCAAGCGCATAGGAATCAACGTGCATAGGTAATGTCCTATCTGGGATTTGGGCGTGCTTGCACGCAGTTGGGGTGCCATTTATAGCTAGGGGAACGCGTATACAGTGTAGTGCGGTGCAGGTGTGGTCTAGTTGCAGCACATGGTACGCATGTTGACAAGGTGCTGTAAATAGTTACGGGTGCTGTCTTGGTTACGGGGGACATATGAGTTTGCGGCTGAGGAGCCTGCAAAGGTAGATGCATGTGGCTGGATTCGCTCTACCTGGGGATGTGTTAGGGTCCTTCTGGCCGCAACTTGCTCATATGCTTACTGTGCGCGGCACATTCCATGAATACGCAGAGCGCGCACACATTTTTCGGTGTGCAGGGATGTGCAAAGCCGTTCTCGGTGCTGGGACTTTGTGGGACCAATGCACATTTTTCCATGAATCAGACCCAAAATCTGTTACTTGCAAGTTTATTGGTCATGGCACATCCGAAAAATAATGCTGGTGTTGCAGGCTGCAGCAAGTACGAGCACTGGATTGAGGTTGGACATTAGTCAATTTGAAAACTGGAGACCCGAATAATTGATGGCCTGGATCACATGCCCCTTACACAGGGGCATGACACGTCACTGACTTCAATGGACATAATGAAAAAAATGGTCTGTGCTTTAAATGTGAGGAGGGTTGACCTTAAAGGAACACATTTTCTCCTCGAGTGTATTTTTTTCATGATGGACTTTCTGCACTTGATGTGGTCCTTTCTACTAATAGACCAACTACGAGGTCATATTCTAGCCGGGCATAGGAGATCCTTAATCAAGGTCTCCCTCTCTTAAAACTCATTAATACTCTGTGTTCATCGAATTCAGCTTCATGATGTTTTTCACCTACTTATGAGTTGGCTTTCATATGTTTTAGCGCATTCATCACGCCCTGAAATTATCATGCTTGTGTATTTTACTTTTGGCACAACTGTGTATATCACTAATTGTTTTCTATAAAAATAAAGGGAAAATAAAAGCCAAGGAATCAGCTAAATAATAGGAAAGCTGTGGTACTACATATGAATGTTATGTGTTTTCACAAGCAGCTTGCTTTTGGTACAAATGGTGAATGCCCCATTTAGATGGGTGTTCACAAGGGTTTAAACAAACTTGCATTTAAACTGATTTGCAAATATTTGAATTTTAGTGAGTAGGACTACCCCCCAGTTACAATGGTCCTTGCTAAGGCACGAGGCAGTTTAATTGCTGAGCACAAACTCCAAACTACATTTTCGCCTGACACAGCTTGTGGAAACCTGGAGTGTAAAATAGTGCCCAGACTGCTGGCTGCCCACTTCTAAAAGATTTTGCAAGCATAGAGAGACATTGAAGATAGAAGGATCAAGCATTAGGATTGAAGTTCAATGCTAGGTAGTCTGAGAGCATCAGGTGAGTGTCCAGTGCTCTCAGGGGCTTCCGAACCTCATGTTTAATGTAGAACGGTAGAGGATGTGGGATCTGGGTTGCAAAGCCTTTGGTGTGCAGAGGCCCCCCACCCCCGATTATGTTATATGTGTTCTGGTAGTGAGCCTGCAGGTTTTAGTTTGGTTGCCTTAGGTGTCTAGATGTTTAGTAATGGTGAATACTCTGGCAAGGTAACCAAATGAAAGCAAGTGGATGCCAAGACCTGGGTGTTTCCTTCTCCTGTCATGAACACTTCCTTTGTTGTCTCAATATCTCATGAAGCCATCTCAAGAAAGTTGATGTAATGTCACTTAGGAAATAGAAACGAAAAACAATCTTATCACACAAAGGTCAGCGATATGAATGGGTAGATCGCTCTGGACGAAGACTTGGGAAGTGTTGACCGTATTCATCTGCTTTCATTGTACAGTATGAACAATGTGGCTTTCATAATCAGACCAGCATTTTCGAGTGTTGAGGACACTATTGCTGATTACATTTAGTTTTGGCTCTAGTGGGCAGGATTTTAGCATGGCACATGTAGTGAGAAGGATGGCATCGCGAGGGCAGGAGTAAAGCTGCTGATATATTTGGGCTGCTTAGCTGTACCTCATGGGTGGCACTTTAGTCAGACAATTCTTTTGGCTCATAAGTGGTGCCTTAATTCTTCCACCAATGGTGGCTGCATCACTTTGGATCACTGATGGAGTTGTTCTGCCACTTTAGTTTCGTTTCATGAGTGGTGGAGTTGCACTTTTAAAATCATTCATGTTGGCTCTTGGGAGAGGGAGCCCAGCAAATGTGTATGGCTCCAACGGGTTTGCAATGCAACAGACGACACATGCTGAAAGACACTAGAATTAGTGAGCAGCTTGGGGGTTTGAGAGGAAACAGACTTTACACTACTCTCTTATAGCTGTGTTCTTTGACCATATATACTCAAATTAAGGACATTCAGCCCAGAACATCGCCTGCAACACGAGTTCTGAAATGTCTACTTTCCCTAACCAATTCCAAACCATGCACAATTGGCCAAATGCCAATGTTTGTATTGGGGGTGAGGGGGTAATTCCTGTTGTGAATACATTTCAGTGCCAAACATTATATAGCTCAGTGAGGGTGTTATCTTGTTCAACATATTTTATTCCTGAGAACCTCTAACGTATTTAGGTGACAAGCCTGGTTAAAACTTCCCAATTTCACCAGGACTAGGACTGCAATAGAAAAGGAACGGGATGACACATTTTATCTATTTAATATTTGGCTTAGTCTAGCATGTTGTCACTGTTCAATAAAACACTTATTTGCATATCCGTCCACCTCTTCATCCTGCTACTTAATAATACCAGGTTTCCATCAATATTTCAACACTTGATTCCTCAGAGATATCTCATGCTCACTTCAGCAATTCAAAACATTATAATTGATCTTCTGTAAGGAATAGGATGACATGATGGTTTTGTGGATGGGATAGTATGACAAAGACATTTGATATAACTCACGCAAGTCTTCCAAACATATCAAGCTTGTTTGGTAGGTAGCATACCAAACCAAAGTTCTCATGTGTTCTTTAAATTGTGTATTGTGTGCGCATACATGGACTTCTGCTTACACCTATTTCATGCACACTATGTCCGAAAAAAATATTCAATAACATCCCTATTTGTCCTTTCTTTTCCAATAAATGTACTTTAGAGGCTAATTCACAATGTGGTTTTGCATGTTTTTTTTGTTTGTGTTCCCCTGTCTTTCATCCCTCCCTGTCTTTCATACCTGCCTTCGCGCAACAGATCACTATAATTCAGTCGGCTTGAACCTTCGGCTCTACAGATGTGCTGGACTATAACTCCCATCCAGCATCCCAAGTAAAGTCAATAGTGAGTGATCATGGGAGTTGTAGTCATAAATATCTGCAGGACAGCAGGTTATTTAAATATGGCTTTGGACATAACGTCGGGGGTTGCATGTAAAAGAACCTTAGAAAACATGATATTACACCAAAAAGGGATATGATTTCAAGAGGTTCAATTAATGAGACGTTTGTCCATATCTAACATAGGATCATGTAACCCCCAGAAATATGGGATAGGCAAATGTATTATCACAATTGTGGTTTTACTGAGGGCTTGACTAGTACGAGGATGTTCATCTTTGTGCTTCTGTTAAAAAGACACAATATCATATCACATGTGTTTTAACATGGTCAGAGAGTAATTCAACATCTTGTTATGTAGCACTCAGTACCCCGTCCCTTTAAATTTAGTGAAAAGAGGGTTTGGGGCCCTAAGAATAGATCGGTATCATCAATTGGTGGTACAGTTATTATTTATAGGCCCTCCAAGAGCCATTAAGCCATACTGATGGGAACCAGCATGGAATATGACAATGCTCCAACATAACTCTTGAATGTTCTTCCAAAGAAGGAGAAATAACAATGGAACAACACTGAAAGAAGCACTAAAAGCACAACGTATATGTGTACTAATCAAACAAGTTCTAATCCAACAATCTGCAATGCAGCCAGGCATGACATGACTGGAAATGACGGTTCTTATGCTAGCTCTACAGAGCATTTCCCGGAAGCAAATGTCTGCAAGTGGCCATCTTGGATATGTCAAATTGTTTCGAGTTCCAAGACAGGAGAAATCCCTGGCCTTCATGATGGAAAGGTAGCCCTGAAAATGCACAGACCAATGGACCTGACACGTGTGGTGGCCCAAAGGCTCCAACATCAGCCCAAAGACAGTCACGGTCTTCATGATCCTCTGTCATGTAGCACCTTGTGAGACACCAAACAGTGTCCATTATACTCACCTTGTAAGACTGTAACAAAAGAATGTTCAGAACATGTCACAGTAATACACTGGAAAATGAAACATGGAGAAAAACAGAAACGCATGAACTTTTAACCAGCTGCATAAAGAGAAATAGTACCTTATGCGATCTGTGAAAGTATTTTAATGGTGATCCATGTAATCTCGTATAGTTTCTTTAAAAATCTGATCAACTTCCTTTTGAATATCTAAGCTCACACAGTTCAGACTTGAGCGTTGCACACTTTGTGAATGTCCTGCTGCCAAGCCATCACCTTTGTTATTACGGGTAGATTGCTCAGCTTGATGACTTCAAATGTATATAAGAAAACTGAAACATTTAACTGTACTCACAGATGAGATTTCAATTAAATAATTTCTGGGAATGCGTTCATGTATATAGACAAGAAGGAAGGTCAGATGGAGCCACACAGACATGCCCCTTGTTCCATTAGACAGCATGGGAAAAATACAAATCACTGCCATTCGGACGCATGGTTACTTTCTGCACTTTGCGTCAAACACAAATTTAATAATTTCATATCTGCCATCAGCCCGAGAAATCTACAGAATTGTTCCTCGTGTCTGTGGTGTTCGCTGCAAACGATTCTGACAATTGGGGAGCAATATCAAAGGAAGTGAAGTAAGGATGAGTATGAGAGTCAATTCCTCATCCTAAAATGCTTTGTAGAATAAATATCTGAGTGTGTGTTCAAATGACTGATTCTCTGGTACAATCCACACCAAACCTAGACACTGATATCTTGCATAACATGTTAACCATGTTAAGTAGTAAGCCTTCTAAACCAGCAGCTTTGTATTTAGTTATCCATAATCTCATGTTCCTTGATTTCAAATGTAAACTTGTTGTTTAGGGGACAAATGTAGCAGAATGACACTATATAGACAATCAACATCTCTTTGGATTTTGGTAACTCCTACTGACTATATATCATTTAAGGTAGTATTTATTTTAAACCGTTCTAAACGTAACCAAATGACACTCCATATTGTGATTCTGTGCACCATGAAATAGGTTTAAAAGTCTTGTTTGTAATGAATTTCTGGTATGAAATCCCAGAAATTCAGTATTGAAATGTTTTCTTTGACATACACCATTTTTAGGAAAGTGTTTATAGGCAATCTGCCGGTATACAACAAGTCTCTTATTAAACCTTTTGTGGACATCCAAGGCAAAAACGAAATTTGGATATACAAAATTACAAGTTCGGTACTCAAGCATTTGACTTTCAAAATATTTCTTGAACAGTGGACCAAGATGTAATATTCAATCTTCAGTTCTTTTCACAAAGAGAGAGATTGACATGTATGAAAGATGTATGTATTTGCAATATTAATGACGTTAAATCACTAGACTGCAGAGAATCATAAATGCAAATGATGGCTTCGATATTGCTAAATGGATTTATGAGAATGGCAGCTTCACTGAGTGAGACAGATCCAAACATGAAACTGTAAAAAGTATATGAAATAATGAATGGAAAACCAATTCTACGAAAGCACACATGCACAGTGCTTTTTTGCAAGAAAGAAAACCAGGACAACCTATCGTCTATAAAGGTACGCTATAAAACTGCAAAAACCTAACAAGTAAAGTAGCAATAGCCCAACTGTAGCAAAATCTGTATTTTTATAGATCAAGTGGAGTTTTAGTTCAGATAAGTTTGCATAGGTCAGACACATTTCGGGGCACATATAGTTTGAAAAGAAAGAAATGTGTTTTAAAGATCGACAACCTTTTTACAATGTTGGAGTCTAAGGTGGCAATGTTGCAGTATAACGTGCAGCAGGCAGAGCTTTTAAGTTTTAAGCTTTGAGCTATATATTAAAAAGAAAAGTGTTGCACACCCTGTCTAAAAATGTGTCAAGAAATGTGTGAGAGCATTAACTCCAATAATTGAACCACCAATACTCCCCCATTCTCAATAGACAGAATAATCATCAAAGTCTCCCAGTGTCAGTGAAGACACTGGGAGTCCATCTAGATGCCACCCTCTCACTACAACAGCAAGTCAATGCCATCTCCTGATCCGCAGCGCACATCAGCAAACTCAACAACGCGTGCAGGCCCTTTTTGTCTGCTGACAGCCGCTTCACCATCATCCATGGCTTCATAGGCACAAGGCTAGACTATTGTAACATACTTTTCACTGGAACTACCAAACGCAACATTCACAAACTGCAAGTAATCCAAATCAATGTGCTCCGCTCGGCCCTGAACATTCCCAAGAGTGATCACATCTCTGGGGCTAGAGGAATGTTCCCTGGCTCCCAATTCAGGAACGGATTACATTTAAGACAATGTCAGTCACTCACAAATACCTATACTTCACTGCTCCGTGTACCTAGATCAAAAATTCTCTAAAGTTCAATCCTCTAGACCGATCAGATCAGCCTATACCAACCGACTCATCCAGCCAAAATTCAGACTCACGAGTGCAGGCGGCTCCAGCTTTCCGGTCACTGCGGTCAAACTCTGGAACATGCCTCTTCCAGCCTGGTCTTCAAGTAAATTGTTGAAAACATGGCTATTTTAGTTAGGTATCATTTTAGTTCCTGAACTCTTACTCCACTGAACTCAAATATTGATGACTCCCATGTAACACTTAATGCAACCATATAGTTAGGATACAATTAATTGTATTGCATTCCCCGAAAATTAAATTTCTAATAATGTTTGAGTTGCTGGACATATATGGCTGACATTTTCCATAGAAGGTTTCATGCAGGAGTCCATCTAAACTACAAATTATAAGGCAAATGTGCTGAACGGTTAAAATGTTATTGAGAAAAGGCACAAAAAACATTTCAGCCTACATCCATTCATTTTCCCATATAGAAAACGGTGCTTACAATGGACACCCGTAGTGCAAACCAAAAATGCATTTGTACCAATCATGGAACATCTTGGGCATGAAGCACCACAGATTTAGCTTTTTTTTGGTTTGGTGTAAATCTGTCCAGAAGTTTCTAACACATTCAAATAAGAAGGGGGTGCTCCGGTTCCAACAAAATTTTATATCACAACAAAAGTGCATTACAGCACTGAGGATTTTCAGAAATGAACGTTCACCTTTTTATTTTATTTTTTTACTCAAAGCTATAAGATAGATTTTGGTCAAAGAATATATGTTACATCAGCTGGACAGCCCCAATCTAATTCCCCCTAATTATACAGTGTTGCCCCACAATTCTGAACAAGAAACAGGTGGTTATATAAAGTCACTATTACAAATGCATGAAATAACTGTACTTTCCCCGGTAACTCCAGCAATGTAAAGAATCAGAGAACTGATGCATGTTTCAAATTTCCTTTTGCTCAGATAAATGTGGTGCTGTGGTCTAGTAACGTGTGTGCACTTTACACTATGCTTACTGTGGCAGACCAGAAGAAGGTGTCTGATGCACTGTGGACATTATAAGGAGTTTATTAAAATATAAAGAAAATGCCTCGCTTTCCTAGTTCTGCAGGGATGTTCCCTACCTAAAAACGAACTAAAGTTGCTGGTCCATCATCAAATGTCCAAAGGAAATGTCCTCATCTAAAACCTTCTTCTCAGAAGCCCTATCACTCAATTTCACAACTAAATAAGACCACAATGTTCAGATTCTGGTAACTTTTCTTTAGCCTGACTCACTTAGCTTTTTTTTCAATGTGAAGGTTCAGAGCTCCAGGACACAAAACAAAGTTCTTGTAATACAAAATGAAGTGGTATAAAGTCAATAAAAGAAAGAAAAAAAAACACTTAGGCTTCATAGGGTACTTCTCATTCAACTTCACAATTCTTGTTATAGGTTAACAGGGTTTAGACACGTTGTGGCTGTGGATCCTTCTTGTTTCCTTCTTACACCCCATTTGGCTTTTATCTTCCTTTTCTCACTTTAAATCACCAAGATTCATTAGGTTTCACACTGTCTCTGATAGGGTTTCTTGAGCCACTTGATCTACCATGTACAACCATTTTTGTGACTTCTCCAAAGGTTTAAACTTAAGGTTTCTCACTTTGCTGTAACCAACCTTAATGTTTACTTTGGTTCACTACTGTTTCTGCAAGAGTACTCCCATCCTTCTTGGACTGCCATAGTTAACATTATTTTACTGTCTCGCAAGGTTTGTAATTCAGTGTTTATCGGCTCTCCTAAATTGCTTTCACATTCAATTCAATCAGTCTCTTATTGTCTCCAAAGGTTGCTGTCGGCCCCTTCAATCCTTGCATCATTCAACTTTTGTGAGCTTCCCAATGTCTCTTTTCAATGTCTCTCAGTTGGCCCATTCTATCTTCAGATCATACAGCTCTCCCAATCTCTCCAAAGGCCGATACTTCGGGTTTTTAGATTCCCATAACCGGTATTGTAACTTGTTTCATAAAGTTTGTGCAGTCTCAGTTGCCTCCCCTGTTCCTGAACCACTTGGATAACTTCTCTTGAGTTGGGTTGTTTCACAGGGCTTGGCATTGTGATATGGAGGTTTCACCTTCTTTTGTTTTCTAGTTTCCCCTGTCTATCGCCGACACATTCTCAGTGTCTTTTCACTTTGTTAGGCTGTCCAGATATCGGCAGATGGCAGGTTTTGTTCCTCCAGGTTTGACTGGCCCCGGAAAAATTGAGTGGGCCCGAGCTCACCATGCCTTCCTCGTGGTCACTCGACCAAGCAGGCGGTATGTGTGACTCAGTCCCTGCAGTTGTTGCTCCACTACTCATTACAACGGTCTTACGGCATTCTCCACTGGCATTCTCTTGCTCTCAAGCTGACACTGGCTCTGAGGCTCTACAGCACTCTGCCCTTTGAGGATGTACCTACATCAGAGGCTGTCACCTGCATAAAGTTCTCTCTCCTTGATTCAAAGTTTCTCTTGGTTTTAAGAAGTTAATCCAAAGCAAAATGGTTGTATCCTTCCTCTTTGACTTTGGAGTTCAGACGAGATCCATCATTACCTGGAAACAAAGAGATTGAGGAAATGTCACTACTTGGTGGATTCGAAACAGAAGTATTCAAAACAGAAGTAACAACAATTTTAACAATTCCCACATTGTCAGATAATGTTCTCTGGACCTGAAGTTCCTTATCAGAATAGGAGTCATTGTCCCCTAGAGGAAAGGCACTCCCAGCGATGACCCACTTTACGAGACCCTAGGGAGGCCCTTATTTAGCCGGCACACTAGCCTAGCCTCAAAGAGGGTACCCCCCCTTACGAGAGGGGATGAATACCATAGATTCATCACATGACTTAGAGTTTTGCAGTTTTTTGGGTTTAAGGAAGCAATGTTTGTATGTTTAAACACACAGAATTGTATTTCCCCCCTAAAACCTGGCAACATTATTTTAGATTTTATTGAACAGGTATAAATACCCCTCCACTTTCACATCACATATGAATCTTACTGTGTAATTTCAGAATGAGGAGTTGTATGGTATTGACATTCATGCTATAATTATGAGATTAGAAATACCTTCTTTTAACTTGATTTCAATTTTGAATTTAGTTGAAATAACTACAGCAATCACAGAATATTTATTGTCAAACCGATCCTCATTAGGTCTTGTTATGTAGCAATTTCGAAAGAAGGTCTAATGTCAACTTCATCTCTTGAAAATAATGTGGGTACTTTTTATTTACCCCTTATACAATGTTACACTGTCAGTCACAGGAAATGCCCCCTTATTTTACAAAGCATTCACAGTATACAACATGTGTTAACATCTATTTATTTTCTATCTCCCTGAGCTTCAAAAACTAAGAAAAATCAGTATTCATCTCACAATCTCTAACTACTATATCCTATTTTCTTTCTTATGAATACCATTCATTAGCCTCTGTACTCTGTGCACAGAAGTGTCATATCTTCTACATGCAGTCAAATCTCACTATGCTTTAAATATGGTGGGAAACATTGTTGCATTTCACAGAAAATGTCAATATTGTTCTATTTGGAATGTGTGCCCCCTTGTTACAACTGCCACCTAACCTCCTTGCACCCCAGGGAGCAAGGGCACTATTTCAATGGGACATATCTGTTATATGTGTGCAGGCCTTTATACTCACTTTGATTTTTTTTTCTGTTAAGGCCCTGTGTCAAACTGGGTAGTCATGAGTTTCCAAAATAACTCCTGCCAGGTTCTTATCCCTCTTGGAAAGCAAGTCTGCTCCAGGTTAAGGATCCCTCACAATCAAAAGAGTGTATATAGATCATGCTGCACATGGAATAATTCCTCATTATGTTTGTGATTATTTTAATAAGATGCATATATCAACCACAATATTACATTTTTGTATCCCAAATCAAACTGAAAAAAATCACTTAGATTCTCAAACTGGAGTGTTTTATTCAAACATTAAGAAAAACAGATAGTAGCAATATTCAAAAAGCTATAAAGGTAGTACATCAAAACCTAATTTCAAGAAAAGAAATCTGCCCTTTCTGCACATACTATCAATTTGAAAAAAGTGCAATTGACGAAAGAGAGTAAAAGAAACAAGAAACCGATCCAAATGTCCAAAGAAAATGAAGACAAATCTTAGTTTCAAAAGGAAAAGAAAATACATTTAAATATCTAAGAAAAGAATAAGCAAATCTATTTTTCAATCATCAATTCTTAAATTGGTAGAGGTGTGACTAATAACTTCCAATGCTATTTATAGTCCCTCTATCAGACATGGTAAATTGATCCATTTATTTCATGTGCAGAGTGAACTATATACACCCTTTTTGAGGATAATTGGCCCCCAACACAGCTGTCCACAGGGGCACTCTATATTTGTATGCATAAGGATCCCTCATAGACACAGCCCAATTTCCCAGATGATATCCAGATCTAACACTCATCTAATGGGGATAGGAATTTGTTTTTCTTGCACATTTTACAGTATCAACATCCCTCTCATCTGTGCTCACACTGATGATTAAAGACTCCAAATTCCAATTTATGTCACAATTTTTTAACAGCATGTGATTGGCCAAGTTCGTCCATTGCCCCCCCCCCCTCATAGTTAGACACTCCTATTAAATAAACCCCCGCAATCTTCACTGGATAATCAATATTTATATTTTTATGGTTAGAAAAGTTTCGGGCAAAAACTACTCCACATACTTTTGACAGCAATTTCACTTTTCTTCTATAATTTATGACAGGAATATGCAAGATCGATGAAACCATGTTAACTGAAATCCATGTTTGCAGCCACTTGTGTAGATATGTGGTTAGGCCACACACTGGAGGCAAGTAGAGTATCTTTATTGGTAACCAAGTCTGAGCCCAGCAGCACCAAGGATGGTCCTCCCTTCTGCACAACAAGACTCAACTGATCCCCTTAGAACATAGAACTCACACCAGAGGTAAATAAGAAGCAGGAGCAAGTGTGGAATTCTACAGCAGTAGAATTCCACACTAGATAACACAAGATACAACAATATGCAACACATTTTTGGGCATATTGCATAATAAAAGTAGGAGTTCTTCGCATTTTATGAATTATTAAACATAATAGACAATGCTTATTTGCTGTCAAAATATAGAGGAGTCTTTGATCTTCAAATACCACTTGGTTTCATTTTCCTGTATTCAAGTTATGAATAATATTTGTGTTCTGCCTGTAAACTCAATGATAAATATGTGTCACTTTAAAATCAATGGAAACACACATGCCTAAACTTGCCTTTTAATTCCTATGGGAGCCTAATGCTTAGTAAATGGAAATCGCTCTCTACGAGGTCTTGATTAATGATTTATGTGAATAAGTTGATATGTTTGTTTGTTCTCATTGCATTAGTCCAGTTCATGTTTTGTATTTTATAGTGAGTAATACTTCAACATATCAAGTTAAGTACAATTAAACTGTATCAAGCTGGCTTGTAAATCCAGTCAGATTATAACCAGCATGTATTCAGCTCTACACATAGAGAGCACATTTTCTGTTCCTGAAATGTTATAGTGTTTTTCTAAAAGTGTGAGAAGGTTGTTTTGCTCTCACACTGCGCACACAAACAAGGTTTGAAACAGTTGCTTTTGTTTTGAATGTAATCAGCAAAATTGCAGCCTGGCACGTGTTTCGAGCACAAAGCTCTTCCACTGAGGCTGCATAATGTTAAGTATGATTGAAAAATATCAAATAATACAGTTAATTACAACAATTAACAAAATATGAATCTAAACACAAAGAAACCGGGCAGTTGCAGTGGTACATTCAAACCAAAAATCAAATATAAGCACAGGTTGTCACCAAACATTGGACATATACATTACAATTTTACAAATGAAACAATTCGGAGAAAGTAAAAGGATATAATGTAGTGCACACCAATTCATAAGAAAGGAGAAAAAAATATGGGGAGGGAGAAAAGAAAAGTATTATTTGAAAACAGCTTTGTGAGTTAGTAATACCAATAGTGATCATCCACTCAATGCATGTTTAAGTGGATTGCCATGAGGTTTGTACCTTAATCTTGACTTCTCTTTGTTGAATACTGAGAGATGAAAATTAACAAAACAACTAATTAAGTGTGGTAGTTACCAGTATTAGTAAAATTAAATTGCCAGTGGCAAGTTCGAAATTCTATTTGATGTGTATCAAAGGTTCACGGCCATAATTGAAGAATTATACTCGGTTAACAATTAGTTGGTATGACTAAGGTTAAGGATTGGAATTTATCATGGGCTCCACTAAAATAAAAGTGAAACAGGTTGGCCATTTGAGTTGTGAACTATTGACAAAGACAACGCAATTAGATTACAAAGGAAAGATATAATAAAAAGGATTGGCGATTAGCACGTACCAGTTATTTTGCAGTTGCAAGAATGGCTTTATTTTGGAAAGTATTGATTGTGCTGGTTTGGCCAAGGAGTTGGAGGCAAATATTCAAGCCGGACAGAAGCAGAGATAAAAGGAAGACAAAGCAGACCAATTAGCATTGCCAGCCGGGGGCCATCTAGATGCACAGCTGATCTAGCTGGGACCCTCCAATTGAGTAAGGGGTCAACGGAAAGTATTGTACTCACCAGCGTGTTTGCTGCAAAGTGACGAGCAGGAGCCAAGCGTCCGCGGCTCATGCCGTGTATTAGAACTACCGAAATGCGTGATAACGTAAAAAGATGAACGGAAAAAAGTCTCATACGTGCCGCTATCTTGGTCATATAGTTAACTGCAATATTCAATGGAAAACTAAGTATATCTGTGTTAAGTGCTTAGTCAATTGCACGTAACGCGGGGAAATAGGCAAATTTGGCAGTTTAAAGTATGATATTGAGACAACTACATTATATGTAAAAATTGTACAAGTTAAATGTTGTTATGGCTTGGACAATGGTGGGTAAGAAAATGAAGGGTTGCGAAATCCCTGTAATTAAGCCAAATCAACATAGTCACAGCACATTGATAAAGGAAGTGAATATCTAGGTGCATCCATTCACGATATGAAGTGCGTTATTGTATAAATTAAATAACAAAGCACAAATAACAATGAACATAAGGTGCAGGAAATTGATGTGCACACAGATATCTGTGCATGCTAACAGGTCAATCCTCATTCTCCATTACAATTACAAAAATACATATGGTGAAAAAACACATATGGTGAAAAACACATGGACTTGCTGGATGGCCACCAGAGGTTGGGTTAATCAGTTGCGATGATGAGCATGTAGAAGCACGGCAGTTCAACAGCAAAAATTCGAACACAAGTCTATGCATGTTGATAAATGACTCTGGTAAATATTAAATAACAAGAAGACAGATAGTTCATGGTCTGTATTGAGGCCATGTTAGACAGTGCGATATTGGCAGTTAAGGCGGGTTTCTAATTGCCTAAGTTTAAGCACCAAATTACCTCCACGTTGTGGTAAGGAAACTTTCATCATTCCTGCATATTTGGTCAATGATCTGTTGTCCATTTGATGGGCTTGTTGCCAATGTGTGGCCAGAGGGTATCTAGAGTCAGGTTGGGCAATGGATGATAGATGTACCCTTATCCTGATTTTTAGAGGACGAATGGTACTACCAATGTAGTACAGACCAAAAATACATATGATACAATCGATACAATACTTAGAGTTACAATTAATCAAGGAATTTATCTTGTGCGTACCCAGTTTCCCAAAATCAATGCTGGAAGTTTCATATGCATAGGCACACATTGAACAGGCCCCACATTTTCGAAAACCTTGGTGTAGAGGCTGGAGCAGCCAGGTTTGTTTATGTAGCGGGATTGACATAAAAGAAGGTGAGAGTATTTTCTTAAGATTGCCTGCCTTAGTATAAATAAAGCTGGGTTCAGAGTCCACCCATGAAGTAATATCTCGATCTAGTTGAAGAATATACCAGTGTCTTCTGATTATGTTGTAAAAAACAGAACTATCTGCATTAAATATGGTAATACATTTCAGTGTCTGACTGTGTACATTGTCAATACGAGCTTGAGGCATGAGTAGGTCCCTTCTCTTCATACGTGTAACTTCCTGTTCAGCCTTGTCCGATAATATTTGTTCATAGCCTCTTGCCAAAAATCTTTGTCGAATTACAGAACATTCCAAATGAAAGTCATCTTTTTTTTAACAGTTTCGTCTCGCACAGACAAATTACCCTTTCGGTATATTGGAAGTGAAAGATTTCTTATGACAACTTGTTGCATATAAAACTGTGTTCACAGATGTTGGCTTGCGATACATTTTGGTAACAAACTGATTCTCAGAAATGCTAATTGAAAAATCTAAAAAAATAATACTGGTAAGACTGAAGGAATGTGTAAATTGAATGCTCCAGTTGTTCATATTTAGGTAACATACAAAATCATTCAAACATTCTATGGACCCCTTCCAGGCCAGAATCACATTGTCTATATAACTTTTCCACATATAGATATGTGGTTGAAATAACGCATTACTGAAGACAATCTGTTGCTCATAATTGTGCATGAAGATGTTTGGAAGGGCAGGGGCGTAGCTGGCCCCCATCGCAATTCCAATTAACTGTCTATTGTAAGTGTTGTTGAAAAGAAACACATTATTTGAAAGTGCACATGATAACAAATCTTTGATCATTTCAATATGTTCAAAGAATGTGGCTGAGTGTTCTCGAAAAATGTAATCAATACTAGTTATTGCCTGCGGATGATTAATAGACGTATAAAGGGCTTTCACATCAAGCGTGACTAACAACAGATTGGGTAATACTGGAAGTTGATCAAGTATTTGAAGAATATGTATTGTGTCACGGATAAATGTAAGTATAGTGTTTACCAAAGGTGCAAGGCATTCATTGATATACAGAGAGATAGGCTCAAGGATGCCACCCCCTACGCTCAAAATGGGTATCCCCTCTGGTATTTTATCAAATGATTTATGTATGTTAGGCAGGAAGTAGGCTGTGGGCATACTGGGCCATCAACTATTACAAATTGTTTTTCCACATCAGTTAGCAAACCACGTATATACCATTTTGACACTAATGATTTGCCTGTTTCACGTAATTGAGAAATGGGGTTAGATAGCAGAATTTCATAACATCCAGGGGAGTTCAAATGTTCGATTCCCATTGAGATGTAGTCTACTTTGTCCATAATAACTACATTCCCCCCTTTGTCTGCCTCCTTTATAATTATAGTGTCAATAGATGCCAGATTGTTCACGGCTTTTTGTTCTTTGCTAGATAGGTTGTATCTAGCAGTTCTCTGCTTGGGAGAGTCTTGCAATTTATGGATGTCATTAATCACTGCTTGATGGAATACATCAATAAGGTTGTCCTTAGGAAACATAGGGACACATTTTGATTTGGTGACATTTGCCGCAGAATATATTCTCACAAGAGAAGATGACATTAAGGCTTTATTTGCCCCTAGGTGTTCAACCCTTAATCCTTTCAAAAGACTGACTTCAGAACCAGAAGATCTCAGATCTAAATTTATTAAACTTAAATGTCTCAGCATCATAGAGATTAACCCATTTTGGGAAAAGACTACCCTCACTCATTATTTGCAAGAAAATAAAATACTGAGAGGTCTACGTATATTAATTCAGCTGGACTTTGATGATCCGCCTGATAATGACCTTTCAACTGAATGGGAAGCTAATCTAACAGCTATTTTGAATAATATGTTAAAACTGTTCATAGAACATGCCAGTAGAGTAGAGAACACAATTGTATTGTTATCCAAATAGATACCTCGAAAGAAGAGATTGCACTCTACGATGCTCCTAGTGCTCCTACTGCTACCATTGATAAGAATTATAAAACATTATACACCCGTTTATGCAGGCATCAAGATGAAGTTAAACTTCGCAAGTCTCGCAAATTTTCCCATGATGACAGAGATTACCGCGACAACAGGGTATACACTTATCAACCTGAGTATGACCAAGTGTCTCAGTCACGCACTAACAGTATAGCATCATCACCTGCCAGCTCTGAATTTGAAAGTGATTGGGAAAGACCAAATATTAATGCAGACCTCGAAGAGGCAACATGCAGCTCTGAGATTAGTCCCTCTGATGGTTCTGAGATCACAGGAGGTGAACATACAGCTACTACACAACCAACAGCTTTTTTAGAACAGATACGCAGATACAAAAAAGGCAACCGTCAAGTGGCCCTAGCTGCTATGAAAAAGGTCAGGTTTCAAATGCCCTTGGTCACAAATACTGCAATCCTAGACCCAAGCCCCGGGGCACAAGGGGTGGCCAATCAGCCAGGCGTAAACGCCCCACCCATCCAACGCAGAGTTACACGAGCAACATATCAACAAACTCTGTGTCATGATCCATAGAACGCGTCCCTTTTGGACTTCCTGGTCTCTATCACAACGGGGCATGAACTCCTTGGTACTTCCAACATGACCGTCTAACGTGGTACGCTCTCCACCAGCCTCCACATCAGACGTAGCTCATTCTACAAAGAGACCACACCCCCGTGGCCCCGTGCGTCTCAATGCTACCACTTGCAGTGGCTAGACGTGTGCTCTGTAGTTCGCTGTAACCAATGTCTTGTTTCCTGGTTCCCGGACCCTCGATTTCCCCCTCTTCCCTTCCTCCCTCCTTACTCTGCCGTAATTCCCGGATCTCGTGTACCGTCTCCGAATACACCTCCCTCATTTCCTGGACTTCTCGGAGACTCCAAGTACCCCTGGACGCTGAACGCACACTGGAACAAGAAGAGGCTCGCGCAGGCTTGTACAAAACCCGATCCGTATGCAAGAAGGCTCCTTCCAAGAATTCCTGCAAGGATTGAACTCAGGTCAGAAAGGGGGAAATTAGTGACACTCTGAGGAATCAGACAAGATAGATCTAATTCATAATCTGAGTAGTTACCCACTCTCTTCTGACAAATGTTATTTCCTTAACAAAGGACTTTTGTTTTCTCCAACTGGACTTATTGAATAAGATCCAGATCGACTTATTCAAATTTATTCGCAAACTAAAATTTAAAAAATTATTTTCCACCCTGGTCAAGTACTTCAAAAGCAAGCCCCACTTACCCCTTCCTTTCGGATATCACGTTACAAACAATGCTGAGTACACATGTATTAATGCCCCTCGATGAATGTGAACAAGACCCTAGTGCAAATGTGATGGACTTATTACAAGATTTAAACATTCAGCAACAGAGCTTCAAAATAAAAGAATTGTCAACCAAATCAAAATGTGTCCCTATGTTTCCTAAGGACAACCTTATTGATATATTCCATCAAGCAGTGATTAATGACATCCATAAATTGCAAGACTCTCCCACGCAGAAGATTGCTAGATACAACCTATCTAGCAAAGAACAAAAAGCCCTGGACAATCTGGCATCTATTGACACTATAATTATAAGGAGGCAGACAAAGGGGGGAATGTAGTTATTATGGACAGTGTAGACTACATCTCAATGGGACTCAAACATTTGAACTCCACTGGATGTTATGAAATTCTTCCATCTAACCCCACTTCTCAATTACGTGAAACAGTCAAATCATTAGTGTCAAAATGGTATATATGTGGTTTGCAAACTGATGTGGAAAAACAATTTTTAATAGTTGATGGTCCAGTGATGCCCACAGCCTACTTCCTGCCTAAGATACATAAATCATTTGATAAAATACCAGAGGGGAGACCCATTTTGAGCGGAGGCGGTGGCATCGTTGAGCCTATCTCTCTGTATATCATTGAATGTCTTGCACCTTTGGTAAACACTACACCTACATGTATCCATGACACAATGCGTATTCTTCAAATACTTGATCAACTTCAGATATTACCCAATCTGTTGTTAGTAACACTTGATGTGAAAGCCCTTTATACGTCTATTAATCATCAGCGGGCAATAACCAGTATTGATTACATTTTTCGAGAACACTCCGCCACATTCTTTGAACATATTGAAATGATTGAAGATCTGTTATCCTGTGCACTTTCAAATAATGTGTTTCTTTTCAACAGCACTTACTATAGACAGTTAATTGGAATTGCGATGGGGGCCAGCTATGCCCCTTACTTTGCAAACATCTTCATGCACAATTATGAGCAACAGATTGTCTTCATTCCAACCACATATCTATATGTGGAAAAGATATATAGATAATGAGATTCTGGTCTGGAAGGGGTCCATAGAATGTTTGAATGATTTTGTATGTTACCTAAATATGAACAACTGGGGCATTCAATTTACACATTCCTTCAGTCTTAACAGTATTAATTTTTTAGATTTATCAATTAGCATTTCTGAGAATCAGTTTGTTATCAAAACTTATCGCAAGTCAACATCTGTGAATGCAGTCTTACATGCGACAAGTTGTCATAAGACATCTGTGACTTCAAATATACCGAAAGGGGAATTTGTGAGTGCGAGACGAAACTGTTAAAAAAAAGATGACTTTCATTTGGAATGTTCTGTAATTCGACAAAGATTTTTGGCAAGAGGCTATGATCAAAACTTATTGGACAAGGCTGTACAGGAAGTTAGAGGTAAGAGGAGAAGGGACCTACTTATGCCTAAAGCTCGTATTGACAATGTACACAGTCAGACACTGAAATTTATTACCATATTTAATGCAGATAGTTCTGTTTTTTACAACATAATCAGAAGACACTGGCATATTCTTCAACTAGATCGAGATATTACTCCATGGGTGAACTCTGCACCCAGCTTTATTTATACTAAGGCAGGCAATCTTAAGAAAATAGTCAAACCTTATTTTATGTCAATCCCGCTACATAAACAAACCTGGCTGCTCCAGCCTCTACACCAAGGTTTTCAAAAATGTGGGGGCTGTTCAATGTGTGCCTATGCATATGAAACTTCCATCATTGATTATGGGAAACTGGGTACGCACAAGATAAATTCCTTGATTAATTGTAACTCTAAGTATTGTATCTATTGTATCATATGCATTTGTGGTCTGCACTACATTGGTAGTACCATTTGTCTTCTAAAATTCTGGATAAGGGTTCATTTATCATCCATTGGCCAACCTGACTCTAAATACCCTCTGGCAATACATTGGCAACAAGCCCATCAAATGGACAACAAATCATTGATCAAATTTGCAGGAATGATGAAAGGTTCCTTGCCACAACGTGGAGGTAATTTGGTGCTTAAACTTAGGCAATTAGAAGCCCACCTCTGCCAATGAATATAGCTTCAATACAGACCATGAACTATCTGTCTTCTTGTGATTTAATATTTACCAGGGTCATGTATCAACATGCATAGACTTGTGTTCGCATTTTCGCTGTTGAACTGCCGTGCATCTACATGCACATCATCACAACTGATTAACCCCACCCAGTGGTGGCCATCCAGCCAGTCCATGTGTTTTTCACCATATGTGTTTTTCACCATATGTATTTTTGTAATTGTAATGAAGAATGAGGATTACAAAGTATGACCTATTAGCATGCACAGGTATCTGTGTGAACAGCAATTTCCTGCACCTTATGTTCATTTTTATTTGTGCTTCGTTATTAAATGTATACAATAACGCACTTCAAATCGTGAATGGATGCACCTAGATATTCATTTCCTTTATCAATGTGCTGTGACTATGTCGATTTGGCTTAATTACAGGGATTTCGCAACCCTCAATTTTCTTACGCACCATTCTCCAAGCCATCACAGCATTTAACTTGTACAGTTTTTACATATAATGTGGTTGTCTCAATATCTTACTTAAAACTGCCCAATTTGCCTCCTTTCCCCGCGTTACATGCAATTGACTAAGCACTTAACACAGATATACTTACTTTTCCATCGAATATTGCGGTTAACTATACGACCAAGATGGCGGCACGTATGAGACTTTTTTTTGTTCATCTTTTTACGTCGCCACGCATTTCGGTAGTTCTAATACACGGCATGAGCCGCGGATGCTTGGCTCCTGCTTGTCACTTTGCAAAGCACACGCTGGTGAGTAACGTACTTTGCGTTGACCCCTTGCTCACTTGGAGGGTCTCCGCTAGATCAGCTCTGCGTCTAGACGGTCCCTGGCTGCTAATGCTAATTGGTCTGCTTTGTCTTCCTTTTATCTCTGCTTCTGTCCTGCTTGAATATTTGCCTCCAACTCCTTGGCCAAACCAGCACAATCAATACTTTCCAAAATAAAGACATCCTTGCAACTGCAAAATAACTGGTACGTGCTAATCGCCAATACTTTTTATTATATCTTTCCTTCATAATCCAACTGTGTTGTCTTTGTCAATAGTTTGCAACTCAAATGGCCAACTTGTTTCACTTTTATTTTAGTGGAGCCCGTGATAAATTCCAAACCTTAACCTTAGTCATACCAACAAATGGGTAAGTGAGTATAATTCTTCAATTATGGCCGTGAACCTTTTATGCCACTGGCAATTTAATTTTACTAATACTGGTAACTACCTCACTTAATTAGTTGTTTTGTTAATTTTCATCTCTCAGTATTCACCAAAGAGAAGTCAAGATTAAGGTACAAACCTCATGGCAATCCCCTAACACATGCATTGAGTGGATGACCACTATTGGTATTACTAGCTCACATAGCGGTTGTCAAATAATCATTTTCTTTTCTCCCTCCCCATATTTTTTTCTCCTTTCTTATGAATTGGTGTGCACTACATTATATCCTTTTACTTTCTCCGAATTGTTTCATTTGCAAAAATGTAATGTATATGTCCAATGTTTGGTGACAACCTGTGCTTATACTTGATCTTTGGTTTGAATGTACCACCGCAACTGCCCGGTTTCTTTGGGTTTCGGTTCTTATTTTGTTAATTGTTGTAATTAACTGTATTATCTGATATTTTTCAATCATACTTAACATTATGCAGCCTCAGTGGAAGTGCTTGGTGCTCGAAACACATGTCAGGCTGCAATTTTGCTTATTAAATTCAAAACAAAAGCAAGTGTTTCAAACCTTGTTTGTGTGCGCAGTGTGAGAGCAAAACAACCTTCTCATGCTCAATTCACTACCGCTCCCACCCGCAGCCCATCCAAACTACCGAATTTCATAGTCCTTGCGCTGAACCTCGCGGGCTCCTTTTCTGCCACAATTCTCTTTTTCTAAAAGTGTCCTTGGGAAGACTCCCAAAGGTTGGAGGGATTTTGTTCTGAGTTAAAATGCAGGTTAACTTAAAGTCAGGACAATCTCAGCTGAATTAAATACAGTATTCACCAAATCAATAGAACTATTGATTATTTTTTCCTCCATTTATAATGGTATTTCTTTCGGCATCCCGTCCTTTTTCCTCCATACTTGTGGGGGCATTCTGTCCTACAGGACAGGACTGGACATATTTGTAGTGCCATACAAATAGGTTTAGTCATTTTGAGTTTGCGCTTGCCAGGCACAGGTGCTGCCACAAGCTCTGCCACCCCAAACCCTGCCTCCAGGCCTTGTGCCTCAATAGGTTTCTCTGCACAGTCGGGCCAGATGCATCTAGCCCCATCTGGAGAATTTTTCCTGCCCTTTTTTCCTGTCAGAATTTTGTTCTCCCCTCATCTTTGATGTCAAGCTCGTTTTCAATTGCCTATGCTGGGACACAATGGATTTGCTACCTGTTCATTCTGTGGTATGAACTACTCAGCATCAAATCCTCATGTGCTCTTTTTAGAGTGCCTCGGGGACAGATCACAGGTGGGACGCATTCTTAACTGGGATGCATTTTCTACTTGGGCCATCATTCGATGCCTTAAGCGTTGGGAAGAAGTCTTCCATCAGTCAGCACCCAGGCACACTTGATGCTTTGTACCAAGTAAGAAGTGGCTACCATTAAGGGATTTTGTTTGGAAGTTACACTTGACTGGAGGTTTTTCCTTAGAGGTCTCCTGCCATTGAAGGGATTGCTCAGATCCTAGCACTACCAGGACTTGTCCCAAGGCCGTTCAGGATTTATTGGATACTGGAGCGTGCTCCAAGGATCCCCGTTCAGGGGCTAAAAGAACTAACAGGGCTTTATCTCAGGTTCCCCAACTATGGGCTAAATATTGTACCGCCAAAGCCACGGTTCCCCTATTGGGGCTAATACTACCAGATTTCGCTCTGAGGTTTCCTCAAGAAGGGCTAATCCAGTTACCGGCTGGGCTGAGGATCCCCTGTAAGGGGCTACATTGACCGGGTTGAATACCTCGGATCCCTGGGCGAGGGCCAGATTCTGCACCGAAATTGCTGAGGTTTCCTTCATCAGGGCTAATGTTGGCAAGGCCCTATATGCACTTGTTTTGGGTCAGCGCTCTATGACTAAGCCTCTGAAGTCTGTGGTTGAGAGACTGACACAGGAACAAAGGCTGAAGACCTTTAGGGGATCAGGTGCCCTCTCTCATAAAATGGAACCAGCAGCTTCCAAATCCACCTCTTTGCCTGTTAAAATGGTTAAATATCAGCCAAAGTCCACACCTGCCGCTTCTTTGGGCCACAATCCATTTGCACCTACACACAATTTTACATTTAAACATGATCCCTTTACTTCCAGAGTAGAGTGGTCCGCTCATGCTTGTATGACGCTGCCTCATACTCTACCCCTGCCAATTACTTCTTCACCACTTCATTATGTGGATCCATGGTTGTCAAGATCAACTTGAAAACCAATCTCTACAGATTGATGGGTAAGGCCTGCCCCTTCTCAGAGACTGTTGCCCCAGCCACATCACAGATCATCAGAGGATGCGTTCTTCAATAGGTGTCAGGCATGAATGCATTCAGATCATATGCCGGGCTATTTTAGGGACGTGTTCCAGGAGCTTATTGCTAAACCCCAGAAACCCCCAGGCTGGTTGAGCCTGTACCATTCCTGCCCTATGCATTGGAAGTGCCTCCTGCTCTTGCTCAGACTTCTGCACCACCATTGACTCCATTGCTAGAGGATGCAGTTACACCACTAGTGCATGACCCCAAGGCCCAGATGACCCACCAGAGCAATATGACATGAGCCCCTCTTCGGCAAGCACCTTTCTTGACATGGTCAGAGATTTAATGGCTTTCCTTGATATTCCTGTCCCAGGGCCTCCTCCATCTGATATGGAGGTGTTGGCTGGTGCTCAATCAATCAAAATGTTAGAAAGAATGGGTGTGGGTCTTCAGAGAGATGTTTTGGTGGAGACAGGAAACATTTGGACAAAGTATCACACAGTGACCCCCACAAACTCGAAAATCAACGTGAAGTTTCTCTAATCAGAGGAAGTTACTCTCTCATCTTGCCCTCAACCATATACCTCAGTAGTGGCAGCGGCCACTATGCTTGGAAGGCAATCCTCTCATATTTTGGGCAAGGAAGATCAGGCTCTAGAAGCCCTGGGGAAAAAAAGGTCTTCGTAAATTCCACATTGCAATTGAGGCAGGTGAATGCAAAAGTGTTTTTACCTGCTGGGAACCAGAACCTATGGAAGGATCTGGTTGAATTTTATATGTTTATACCCCCACAGTATTTGAAACATTTAAGGGGGGCCTGGCTGATCGATCAGGATCTTCTGATGGCAGCCGGCCATCATCTTGACATTTCTTCAAGAGGAGTCACTATCGGGGCGAATACATGCAGAAATTCACGAATGTATACCCTCCCATCCAGTGTACCCCAGCACTTGCCCTCAGGCACCCTTCCCTGACTAGCATGAATCTGGTCGACCCTGTCCTCGCACTAGCTTACCCTTATCCCTTGCTCCCATGGCACTTGCACTCCTGCGCTCCCATCAGCACTTGCCGAGCCCTTGGGCCACCTGCCTTCCTGCACTTCTCCCCTCCCCTTTCCCTTATTGCAGTCCTTCCACCCTGACCTGGCCCCCTGCACTTTTTGTCACTGTACTTGCGCAGTCCAAATGTCACAAGGCCTAGTAGGACCACTTATTGTTTATTGTTATTGTTGTTTTTCTCTGCTGCCCCCTAACCCTTTTTGCCTTGTGGTGCCTGAAAACACTTGTGTATAGAAGCCTTATAAACGTCCAATAAAATAAATACAAATAAATAAATAAAGTTTATGAAGGAAGTCCAGAATACGGTCCTGGACCTCCCAAGATTTTTTCCATAGCTCCACAGACGAGGAGCTAGCCAAGAAGACGGCAAGCATGCTCACGGCCAAATCAATGTCGGTCTTAACCAAGCTGGTGACAACCAAACCATTGATGGCCTCTAGAGTGGAATCTCAGTCCAGATCTTCCTCGGGTGTTGGGGCAGCAAGACAGGTCACCAAGCACTCAATGGAAGAAAGAACTGAAGACCTTGGGCTCTTTTTCACTCTCCCTGCCTCATCATCCAGCACCTCATCTCTGCCTGTTGACAAGTCTTCAAGGTGATATCGTTGACCAGTTCCACTGGACTCCGGTGGGGGGTAGAGTTCCAGCAGGGATACAGACGTCAGGTTGGGTATTCCACTCTAAGGCTAGAAATCCTGAAATTCTCAAAGATGAAAGACAAATAGGAGGTGCCAAGTTAGAAGTCAGCCAGGGTTTTTACTTCCACCTGTTTATGGTGCAAAAGTAGAACAAGACAGGTCTGCACACCATACTGGACTTGGCGGATTTCAATCTTTGCCATCCACTTCAGAAATTCAGGATGATAATGCCGGCTCAAAATTGGTCTGCCCTACAGCAGAGAGATTGGATCTGTGCACTGGATCTGAAGGATGTGAACTTAAACATCCTCATCTGGCCCCTCATCAGACGTTTCTCAGGTTTTCGGTGGGCCAGTCGCACTACCAGTAATGGTTCTTCGGCTTTAGCTAAAACGCTGTACCTTTTTCTTTATGAAAATGATGGCCTATGTTGCCTCCTTTTTCCGCCTTCAAGGACTCCATGTTAATCCATACTTTGAAAACTGTCTGGTAAGGCCTTGCTCCCCAGAGATGGTAGAGGCACAACTCCACTATCTACTGGACTTGCTTTTCGACCTCAGCCTGCCAGTGAACTGAAAGATGTCGCATTTGACAGCACCCTTGCGCCTGAGCTTCATAGGCTTCCTGTGGGACACCCAGCAGGCCAAGGTTTCCCGACGTTGGAACGTGTGACGGATATCCAAAACACCTGCTCACTGTTTCTTTCACAGACAGTATCAGTGCTTGGTGGTTCCTGGGACTTCTTGGTCTCATGGCATTGTGTGTTCAGGCGCTCCCTCTATCCTTATTGAAGATGCAAAGAGCTCAGCTAATGCTACAAAGTTCATGGTCTGAAATGTGGGACATGCAGTCGTTTCTTATGCCGATCCCTTATGAATTAAGTAAGGATATGGTGTGATGGTCCCATCCTCAGAATCTGTTGCATGGGTTTCCCTTCATAGACCCCTCTCCACAGGTGATTATCATCACAGATTCTTCACTGTTGGGCTGGGGGGTGACAATGAACCATCTTCAAATGTTCAACCGGTGCTTGGGGGAAGGCGGAGCTCAGCGCATCAACTTTCTGGAGCTGAAAACATCTTCCTAGTGTTGAGAGATGTATCCCCAATATCCAGGACAAGATGGCGTCCATCAAAATGGACAATTCTATTTCAATGTTTTACATCAACAGACAGGGAGTACCAAATCCTTTCTTCTAGTAGTTTTGTCCCTGCAGATATGTGAATAGGTTGTCTGTCATAGGATGTGGCTTCAAGTCCTTCTCATGCCGGGAGTAGCAAATGTGGAACCAGATCAGCTGAGCCGACTGGCAGAGGCCAACCACGAGTTGCAACTTCACACATAGGTGGTCGATAACCTTTTCTCATAAAGGGGGGTTTCCCAGGTGGACATCTTTGTCACCAGTCTCAACAAACACTGTCCTGTGTATACATCAAGAGGGGGACAGGGAGTGGATATCCTCAGAGGTGCACTGGAAATTCCATTGGATGGCATGACAGCATATGCTTTTCCCCCTGTTCCTTTAACGCATCAGGCTCTCTGCAACCTCCAGGAAGCAACATTCTGCTCTCTAGTCATCCTTGCTCCATGGTAACCAGCCCGATTCAAGTTCTAGTATCTGCTGATCCTGGCCAAGGGGACCTTGATCTCCCTTCTGGTTCACCAGTTCTTGCTATCTCTGGAGGAGAGCGGTATCCTCCACCGCTCCTGAGAATCATTGAGCTTGGCACTGTGGTTTGTGAGGTCAGGGCCATTGGTCACCTGTGCCTTTTGGAAGGGAGCATGAGGTTCCTACAAGCAATTCGGAACGACTCTACCAGGTTGCAGTACAAAAGTAAGCAGATCAGATTTTCCCACTGTCTTGACTAGCAAAATAAGCCATTGTGGCATCTTTAGTTGATGTCCTTTTGTTTATCTCAGGCCTTGCGACATTGGGCTGTAAAGTGCACACCTGTAGGACCTATCTGTCAGCACTGGGTGCTTACTTTAGATCACAGTTTTTCCATCTCAAAACCAGTGATCCAGCAGCATCATGATGGTCTATGTCATTTCTTCCCTCCTGTTTGACCTCCACATGCAAGTGGGATCTGAATGTTGTTCTTATGCCCTTGTGTCATAAACCATTAGAGCAAAAGGCTATGGCAGATATAAAATGGATTTCTTGGAAAACCACGTTTCTGGTGCCAGTTACGTACACCAGACGTATAGGAGTGATACAAGCTATTGCCGCTGAAGAGCCATTTACCATTTTCCAGTGTGATACAGTGGTTCTCCACACTCACCTATCCTTCCCAACTAAAGTAGTTTCAGAGTTCCACATCAACCAAGAAATGTCACTCCCTGTGTTTTTTACAAACCCAGACATGGAACTGGAAAGCGTCCTTCACGCCTTAGACATCAGGAGGGCTCTGAAATGTTATTTGGACAGGACCAAGGAATTCAGGAAGTTGCCTCCTCTGTTTATGACATTTGGAGGTGCAAATAGGGGGTCTTCAGTCTCCGTAGCTGCGATCTCTAGATGGGTAGTGTCAGCTATTTTGGAAAGCTATTCCCTACACAATCATCCTCAGACTAAGGGGCTTCATGCACACCTATTCAGAGCCCAAGCATCTTCAGTGGCCTTCCAAAGGCAGGTCCCTTGGGATACCATCACCAAAGCCGCAACTTGGGCCTCCCCCTCAGCTATTTGCAAGCACGATTATCTTGACATGAGCTTGAGGGTAGACACTCAATTCAGTCAAGCAGTCCTCAAGAACCTCTTTAACTAAATAGGAAACAGTATCTTCCACCCATTGGAGGAAAGGTAATTGGAAGTAGGAGTAAGGAAAGTGTACTCACCATAGTGACGACTGCACTCCTAGTCCATATTCCCCTTTCCTCCATACACCCTCCCTCCATCCCACTGAAATGCCTTACCTTCAGTTATCCACTGAACTAGATGAGTAAAAAAGGACTGAGTGTTAAACGAGTCTTCACGAGATTGCTGGTTACCTTTTCTTCCTGTAGACCGTGGAGGGGAGGTTGCCAGTATGTCGGTGTATCTATTGCCGATGAATGGGTAGCGCAAGAAATTAGCCCAATCCCCTCCTGACGATATAAGACAGGATGGCACTGAACCAACTCCCAACGCCACGGGTGGCACTTCTCAGTATTTGCGTGATGTCGGGACAGTGTTTCCACTGGCTGAGAAGGCTTGATGAAGACACCGATGATAGCGGAAGCTGAACTCAGGAACATCCAAGAAGGCAGCAAGGCACAGGTACCGGCAGGGCACAAGACAGGCAAAGGAGAACGGACTGCAAGGACAAGCAGGATAAACAGGGGAATCCCACTTCCTAGAAGAAGAGAAGTATTCTAGGAACCCAGACAGGACCTCCCCTACCCTAAACCAGGAGGCAGGCAAGGACCCAGCAAAACACCCTAAACCAGGAGGCAGGCAAGGGCCCAGCAAAACACCCTAAACCAGGAGGCAGGCAAGGACCCAGCAGAACAGGGAAGCAAGGGTTAGGAGGACCAAGGAGCAAGAAGAGGACAAGGAAAAGAGGCAGGGCTAGGCAGGATAAGGCAGAGCAGGGAACTGGAGGGCTGAGGCACGGGCGCCAGGACTCCAGCAGCGCATACACAGTAACAACCGCGTTGAGACGCGTTGTCCCTGTGTATGCGGTGCTCTTTTAAGGCCCGGGGTCAAAGCGAGGCTTGGAACGCATGTTCCGATACTGCGCATGCGCGGGACGTCGAATACTGACGATCGGCGCATGCGCAGATCCTCGCAAGATGGCGGCGTCCACGGAGCCCTTCCGGACCGCGGGTCGGCGTGAGGAGAGACGCCACCGCGGGTACAGCCTCCATGAAGGAGGAGACCGCTGCGGCCGTGGACCAGGGACCCCAGGACAGGTAAGTGGCGCCCGCGAGCTAGCGCGCGGCGTGACACCATACCCCCTCCCGGACAACCCCGGAGCACCGGGTTTCCAAGGATAGCGGAGATAGAAGTCCCGAACCAGGCGCGGTGCATGCACGAAGGAGCGCGGTTCCCAAGTGCGGTCACAAGCAGGATAACCCTTCCAGCTGACCAGGAGCTGCAGAGCACCCCGCCAAATCCGTGAATCACATATCTCCTGCACCTCAAATTCAGGGACCCCCCGAACCAAAACCGGGGCAGGACGGGAACAGGTACGACCCATAACATCGGGCACATAGGGCTTCAAAAGGGAGACGTGAAAGACAGGATGGACCCTCCAAGAACGAGGCAGAGACAAACGAAAGGCAACAGACAAAATACGCCCAATGATGCGAAAGGGACCAAAAAAGCGGGGAGCTAGTTTCACAGGTAAGTTGCGTACCGGTAGATTCTTGGAGGACAGCCATACCCTGTCCCCAACATGAAGGACAGGCTCAGGGCTCCGTCTCTTGTCAGCCCGCTCCTTCATATGTGCTTGTGCCACTGCCAAGGTACCGGCCGCCAGACGATGTTGATCGCGGATCAGGGACACCAGGGCATCTGCAGATGGTACGGCACTGGAAGATGTAGGACGAACTGGCAGCAGTCTGGGATGAAGACCAGAGGAGCAGAAAAAGGGGCTGAGTCCGGTAGCAGAATGAACAGCGTTGTTGTAAGCTGCTTCCGCGGTGTCCAACCATTCCGACCAGTTGTCTTGGGTGGCATTGGCATAACAACGTAGGTATTGCTCAAGGGTCTGATTGGTGCGTTCCGTCTGCCCATTAGTCTGCGGATGATAGCCGGAACTCAGGGCTTGCTGAATGTCCAAATGCCGACACAGTTGGTCCCAAAAAGATGGGATGTATTGAGACCCCCGGTCTGATAGAATCTTCACCGGAAGACCATGAAGACGATACACCTCGTGTAGAAAACGTTGTGCCATCTGGGAGGCAGTGGGCAGCTTAGGAAAGGGCAAAAAATGAGCAGTCTTGGTGAAACAGTCCACCACCATCATTATACACGTGAAACCACCAGACAGGGGCAGGTCAACGATGAAATCCGTGGCGATGGTATGCCAAGGGTACGGAGGCGTAGGCGTGGGTTTCAGGAGACCAATGGGCTTTTTGCAATGAATCTTGGTCTGGGCACATACAGGGCAGGAGTCCACGTAGTGCTTTACCAGTGTGGCCCATCCAGGCCACCAGTACTGCCGTGCAACCAGTTCTTGTGTTGTGCGGACTCCACAGTGACCACAAACGACGGAATCATGGCAATTCTGTAGAACTATTTTCTGGAGCTCCAAGGTGGGAACGTACAGACGATCCTTGAAGAACAACAAGCCGTCACGTTCTCTGATGTCAGCGCGTTGTAGTATCTGTGATTTTGAGGGATCCGTTCGTGTGGCCTCTATCAACTGTTGGAGCTGGGGAGTCACCATCGATAGAAAATGTTTTGACGCTATCAGAGGCTCCGGTTCCTTGGCACCTTCAACGTTGTTTTCCAGAGACTGAGACAGGGCATCATCCTTAGTATTCTGGGAACAAGGAATGTACGTGACGGTGAAATCAAACTGCGAAAAGAAAAAGGCCCAACGAGCATGATGGGAGGTTCTGCATTGCAAAGAGCGCAGGAACTGTAGATTACGGTGATCTGTGCGAACCACCACCGGGTACCTCCCACCCAGCAAGTGATGTCGCCACTCCTCGAAAGCTGCTTTTATCGCCAGTAATTCCTTTTCTATCACTGCATAGTTTCTCTCGCTCACTGACAATTTCCTTGAGTAGTAAGCCACCGGGTGCTCTGTTCCCGTGATTGCATCTTGCTGTAGTAAGACCGCACCAATTGCGTAGTACGAAGCGTCTGTTTCAACCACAAATGGCTTTTCATCATCTGGATGTCTAAGAACAGGAGCCGACATGAAAGATCTTTTCAATCCCAGAAATGCCTCCTCGGCCTGCGTGTCCCAGAGAAACGGCACCTTGGTACTGGTCGGGCGGGTTAGGCTGTTGGCAAGTTGAGAAAAGCGTGGAATGAAGCGTCGATAAAAGTTGGCGAAGCCCAAGAACCTTTGAAGTGACTTCACGCCATGTGGCGGTTTCCATTCTCGTATAGCTTGCAGTTTTGCGGGATCCATCTGCACTCCTGTGCTGCTGATCACATAGCCCAGAAATTCCATGCTTTCCCTATGAAATTGGCATTTTTCTACTTTGGCATACAGGCCGTTATCTGTTAATCTACGGAGAACTTCCTGAACATGCGCAACGTGTGCAGTACGAGTGTCAGAAAAAAACAGAATGTCATCAAGGTACACCCATACAGAGATTCCAATAAGGTCCGAAAAGACATCGTCCATGAACCGCTGGAAGACGGCCGGGGCGTTGCAGAGTCCAAACGGCATCACCCTGTACTCGTAGTGACCAATAGGTGTTGTGAAGGCCGTCTTCCACTCATCTCCCTTCTTAATCCGCACCAGGTGATAGGCCCCTCTTAGATCCAGCTTGGTGAAGATTTGTGCGGATTTCAGGGATTCGATGATGTCCCGGATGAGTGGTAATGGGTACCTGTCTTTCCTCGTGATCTCATTTAGTTGACGATAGTCGATACAAGGGCGCAAAGTGCCCTCTTTCTTCTTGACGAAGAATAACGGGAATCCTGCGGGGGACTTGGACGGCACTATGTAGCCCTTGTTGAGGCAATCCGTAATGTACTCCTGTAGGACGCCTTTCTCGAGTTGAGTCAACGAATAGATCTTGCCGTGGGGAATGACCGCACCAGGCAGGACGTCAATGGAACAATCAAAGTGCCGATGGGGTGGTAATGGTATGTCCTCAGGCTTGGAGAACGCCTTGTGGTATCCAGCATATTCTTGAGGTACCAACTGAGTGGCACATAAACGGGCAGATACGTCAGCAGGATTGAGGGACTCCAAAATTGCAGGAAAGGTTTCGTGAAGTCGACAGTCCCGAGGACAACGTGTCGAAGAGAACACCAGGGAACGAGCGGTCCAGTCGACCTGAGGATTGTGATATAACAGCCAAGGTAAGCCCAGCACCACCGGAAAAGAGGGAGACTTGATGACATCCAATGAGATCCGTTCGAGATGCCCTTCCACAGAGAGCCACAAGGGATCGGACTGTTGGCAGACTGGACCAGAAGACAAAGCAGAACCATCGATCACCTCGACCACTGTTGGTCGTTCTTTGTAATGTAAACGGATCCCATTGGCAATCGCGAACGAGGCATCGATGTAGTTGCCGGATGCTCCGCAATCCAGAAGGGCCCAGGTTTTCATACACTTCCCTAGCCAGGCAACACCGACTTTCAGGATCAACAAGGGTACCGGGTTCATAGGAGGAAGGTCAGATTCAGAAAGGCGGCCCGCTGCTGCCTTCGCCTCAAACAACGGGCCTGTTAGTTTTCCTGTTTCCTCAGAGGGCGTAGCGGACAGGTGCCTAGAAAATGGCCAGAACCACCGCAATACAAGCACAAGCTTTTCTGTCGTCTTCTTTTCTTTCCGGTCTCGGACAACGGGCCTCGGATGGCACCCAACTGCATGGGTTCTGGACCCACATCGGTAGGGACAGCTGGTCCGGGGTTCTGTACTGGAAGGACCGGTTGATACCTGTCAAATCTGCGACGTTCACTCCGTCGTTCAGTTAACCTGTGGTCAATGCGTAAGACTTGTTCCACCAATGCAGGCAACGTTTCTGGCTCCGGAATGTGCAGCAATTCGTCTTTGTACTCTTCTCGTAGTCCCCGACGAAACAAGGTTTTTTGAGTGATTTCGGGCCATTGTGAATCGGTTGCTAATTGTCGAAACCGACTGATGTAGTGGATTATGTCACCTGACCCTTGTTTGATCTCCATTAATTGATTCTGGGCCATGGCTGCCAAATTGGGCGGTTTAAAGACGTCCAAAAAGGCTTTCTCGAAGGCAGCGAAATCACCCAACAGAGGACTGTTGGTAGAGACCAAAGGTGCGGCCCAAGCAAGTGCATTGCCGGTTAGGTTTCCAAGGATATACCCGATCTTAGCCTTGTCTTGACCAAAATGACTTGACCTGAACTGGAAATGGATCCGACAGTGTGTACAGAACTCTGCCACTCGACGCGGGTCACCATCATACTTCATCGGAGTAGTGTAAGCCATGGAGTTCTCAGGTGGTGTAGCTGGTTGTGTGGGATTAGCCAAACTCCGGTCCAACGCTTGTCTGAGGGTGTTGTTCTCCTGGCGGAGGGTGGTCATTTCAAGACGCATGGCACGCATTTCTTCGCGTAGTTCCTGCATGTCGTCCATGTCGAGACTGGGGGAGAGGCGTCTCAATCTGTTAAACGAGTCTTCACGAGATCGCTGGTTACCTTTTCTTCCTGTAGACCGTGGAGTTGAGGTTGCCAGTATGTCGGTGTATATATTGCCGATGAATGCGTAGCGCGAGAAATTAGCCCAATCCCCTCCTGACGATATAAAACAGGATGGCACTGAACCAACTCCCAACGCCACGGGTGGCACTTCTCAGTATTTGCGTGACGTCGAGACAGTGTTTCCACTGGCTGAGAAGGCTTGATGAAGACACCGATGATAGCGGAAGCTGAACTCAGGAACATCCAAGAAGGCAGCAAGGCACAGGTACCGGCAGGGCACAAGACAGGCAAAGGAGAACGGACTGCAAGGACAAGCAGGATAGACAGGGGAATCCCACTTCCTAGAAGAAGAGAAGTATTCTAGGAACCCAGACAGGACCTCCCCTACCCTAAACCAGGAGGCAGGCAAGGACCCAGCAAAACACCCTAAACCAGGAGGCAGGCAAGGGCCCAGCAAAACACCCTAAACCAGGAGGCAGGCAAGGACCCAGCAGAACAGGGAAGCAAGGGTTAGGAGGACCAAGGAGCAAGAAGAGGACAAGGAAAAGAGGCAGGGCTAGGCAGGATAAGGCAGAGCAGGGAACTGGAGGGCTGAGGCACGGGCGCCAGGACTCCAGCAGCGCATACACAGTAACAACCGCGTTGAGACGCGTTGTCCCTGTGTATGCGGTGCTCTTTTAAGGCCCGGGGTCAAAGCGAGGCTTGGAACGCATGTTCCGATACTGCGCATGCGCGGGACGTCGAATACTGACGATCCGCGCATGCGCAGATCCTCGCAAGATGGCGGCGTCCACGGAGCCCATCCGGACCGCGGGTCGGCGTGAGGAGAGACCCCACCGCGGGTACAGCCTCCATGAAGGAGGAGACCGCTGCGGCCGTGGACCAGGGACCCCAGGACAGGTAAGTGGCGCCCGCGAGCGAGCGCGCGGCGTGACACTGAGGCACGAGGCATGGAGGCGGGGCTTGGGGAGATGGAGCAAACTCAAAATTACTGACATTTTTTGTATGGTGCTACATAAAGCTATGGACCCGCCTTGTAGGACAGAATGTACCCACAAGTATGGGGAAAAGGAAACTATGGACTAGGAGTGCACTAGTCACTACAGTGAGTAACTTTTTCCTTTTATTTATTACAAATTATTTCACATGATTCAAATGACATACATTGTAGAATACAATCCACTTTTCATTTAGCATCGCTCTATTTGAAAGCAAATACCAAGTTAGTTTAGAAAATCATAGGTTAAGACGTTGTTTGTGTTGTCATTAAACTAAATCTTTCAGTGTTACCAGCAAGTCTTTCTTCATAAACTTAGCAGTGTTTTCCAGTTGACGAAACATAGGAGTCAACTCTTTGGTTTCATTGTATTTTTGCATACACAGTTTCATATATGTTCCCACATGATATGTTTCGTGGAGTGTCTCAGTTGGACTACCTGTATCCTGCAAGTGCATCCTTGTCGTAGTAGCAAGTAAGTGAACGATATCATGAATACAATTTTATATTTTTCTGGCACCCTCCTTACTTAAACTTGAAATAGTCTTGATTGGTCTTTGGCTGTCCCAGCACTGAGCCATCTTCTTCGTGCTTAAAAGAAGCAGCACAGTTTGCAGTTATTCAGCACCAATTTGCATTAGGGAAACAGCCCTGTATTCCATTTGCTGCTAGTATGTGAGCCAATCCTGAGATGATCCCATGGGAATCTATAAAAAGAAAAGGACTCAAAATAATATTTGGAGAAGGGTAATTGGGTGTTTACACATCAGGGTATATGTGGGGCACATGAAAGAGGAGCACGTGGGTAGCTGAAAATATGGTGAGTGCTGAAGACAACATTTTGAGACAGATTCTTTTTGTCTTGCTATAGGTTTCCCATGAGATTCCCACAGGGGTGGGACAATTGAGCTTCGAGAGGATAATGTATTACAGTTACCGGCAGCTGAAAGGGAATAATTGGGGAGGGTCAGGGTTTATTCAAACAGTGGGACTGAAGTGGGGACCCATAAAAAGTTGATGGGGCCAAGAGTGTTTTTCCTGTAATCTGCAAACCCTGTATTAATGTGCCAAGAATTACTGTGGTAAAAAAAGTGGCATGTAAGTGAATTTGGTATCTTTCTGCAGAACATTTACAGCTAAACTACCTCAGAAAGGAGAGATAGGGGAAATAAGAGAGGGCCTCAGCCATGGAGAGTGGTCCATGCTTGGTTGTTTATAACTTTGCAACAGGTGACAGCGATGTCATTGATAATGCCTTTTGTGATGTCATCTGTGATGTCACGTGTGGCGCTATGAGCAGTGCATGGCAGGGGCGTCAGTTATCATTGCATAGCTTACCAAAACTGGCAAAACACGTGTTTTTTCTCCATTTTGCACTGTAACCATCGTGTCCCTTAAAACAATGTTTTCACTGCATGTGGCTGTGCAAGTGTATGTTCGTTTCTTAACTGTTTAAATCTCTCACCCTTTGATCAATTTATTTCACGGATCGCCACTATTCTCTTGACGTTATTGAAAAAGTCATTTTTTCAAGTTACGTCTTACACGTCACATTCCTCGGTAGACAAATATCTGTTTCAGTTTCTTTAGCTTTATCTGGTCAATAGACCATAAAATAATTATTTACAATAAATACATACATTTCCTACAATTCATAACACAAATTCCAAACGTAAGAGCCATATAAATGACATTACAAGTGCTACACTAAGAACATGCTTCAAATATATAACTTAAAATACATATTTTTCTAGTAAGCAGTAAAAACTACGCAAGGTAAACAAGAAACATTGTTTTGAACAATCGCAACCATATACTTCAAGCCCAAACAGACCTTTTTGCAGCCAGCTAGCTGTCTACCAGTTTGTTTCTCTGCAGGGGCATCAAGTATGCACCACCGCTCTAAGCCATATAAGCTTAAAATGACAAGGTAGAGAGTGTAAGAGGGTCACTGTTTAGTTATATAAGATTATTTTCTGCGCACTCGGACAAGATAACTAGTTACAGAGTGGACTGCCAAGTCACCTTTAGAGTTATCGCAGAGAACTATTGCTTGTTGAGTAGTTCTAATAGTTGTCACCCGGCCTCATTACGAGGATGGCGGTAACCCGCTGATGCAACCTGCGGGCTGCTGCTGTCCTCACAACACCGAATATGCCACCTGGTATCCCAGTGCCACCCAGACATTGCAAGTCCTGCCACCCCGGGATATCAGGTGGCGAATTTGGGAAGTCCCCATTCCTGTAGAGTCCCACAAGACTCCATGGGAATGGGTTCACAGAAGCACTGGCACTGTTGTTAACGGTGCCGGTGCTTCCGTCATGACTTTGTTTTCTGGGGCCATTGCGCTTGGCAGATCAGACCTTCTGTGCGCAACGGCCCCAGAAGGCAAAGTTGTAGTGTGGCAGTCCGAAAAGGATGCCGGTATGGTGTGACCGGCACCCTTATTACGAGACTGCCACACTCGTAATGAGGTCCTACGCCCTTATTTCTAAGTAGCCCGGACATAAAAGCAGAAATTGTACCACATTCTCAGTCCCTTCCTCACACAGTGGACATTTGTTGGAGACATCACTATTCAATTTATGCAACAGTTCTGCAAGTGGTAATATACCTATGTGTAATTTTGGTCACAACGCTCTGGCAAACTTAGGGAGCTCTTTATCCTGGTTCTTTTCATAACCCACGGATTGTTTAAACCCTCGGTGTCTCACAGAGCCATCTCTACTTGCGATCGTTTCCACCAACTTGGGTTTCCCTCTTCCAGGGAAGGTGTTCCTAATGATTAACTTGGAACTAGAATCAACACTGCAACATTCACTCCAAAATTCGCTAAATCCTAATTCAGCAATTCTTTGATATCTGCAAACCACGGCAATGAACTACGGCAATGAACCACCGCCTTCTTACAAAAAAAACATCCTCCAGTGCAAGCCTGTGCTTTACTAATCTTTGTATGGGCCATACCCTGAAATCTCTTCTTCTCCATTCCCTGCCTTGAAACCTTCCCATCCTCTCCCCCCCCTCGAATCCCCCTATGATCCTCTCCTCCCTCCCCCTTCCCCTCCCTCACTTCACCCTTATATCCTTTCTACCCCCCCCCTCACCCTTCCCCTCCCTCCTCTCCCCTCCCCCCTAACTGATGAATTGCTCTGCTTACTGTTTTTATTGGTTTGATTCATTGTAAATTGCTTCTTGGTTATAATGTTCTATGTATTCTGTTGTTATAATGTAAAGCGCTTTGGATGAAAGCGCTATATAAAAATAATAAATACAAATACCATGACACAATAAAATAATGGATTAGCTTTACAAACAGTGTCAACTCTCCGTAGGGCCAACTCCAGGTAAACAGGTAGGTTTGGGGCACTTGGGGTAGGCCTAAGATGCTTTTCCCAAACCTGTTTTCAGTTTTTGTAAGTTAACTACAACCCTCCCCGCCCCCAACAACTCTGTCCCATCCATAGCAGCCTGCCTTGCCTGCAGGGTATATGCTTCCAGTGACACTTTATCTGTGCTATTTCCAAAATCACCACATGCACTGCTAGCAATGCCCCCGCTATACCGAGCCAGTGTGACATTGGCTTTAGAGACCTGTGCTGACCATGCACTGTTAGCAATGCCCCCGCTATACCGAGCCAGTGTGACATTGGCTTTAGAGACCTGTGCTGACCATGCACTGTTAGCAATGCCCCCGCTATACCGAGCCAGTGTGACATTGGCTTTAGAGACCTGTGCTGACCATGCACTGTTAGCAATGCCCCCGCTATACCGAGCCAGTGTGACATTGGCTTTAGAGACCTGTGCTGACCATGCACTGTTAGCAATGCCCCCGCTATACCGAGCCAGTGTGACATTGGCTTTAGAGACCTGTGCTGACCATGCACTGTTAGCAATGCCCCCGCTATACCGAGCCAGTGTGACATTGGCTTTAGAGACCTGTGCTGACCATGCACTGTTAGCAATGCCCCCGCTATACCGAGCCAGTGTGACATTGGCTTTAGAGACCTGTGCTGACCATGCACTGTTAGCAATGCCCCCGCTATACCGAGCCAGTGTGACATTGGCTTTAGAGACCTGTGCTGACCATGCACTGTTAGCAATGCCCCCGCTATACCGAGCCAGTGTGACATTGGCTTTATTTCCAAAATCACCACATGCACTGTTAGCAATGCCCCCGCTATACCGAGCCAGTGTGACATTGGCTTTAGAGACCTGTGCTGACCATGCACTGTTAGCAATGCCCCCGCTATACCGAGCCAGTGTGACATTGGCTTTAGAGACCTGTGCTGACCATGCACTGTTAGCAATGCCCCCGCTATACCGAGCCAGTGTGACATTGGCTTTAGAGACCTGTGCTGACCAGGCACTGTTAGCAATGCCCCCGCTATACCGAGCCAGTGTGACATTGGCTTTATTTCCAAAATCACCACATGCACTGTTAGCAATGCCCCCGCTATACCGAGCCAGTGTGACATTGGCTTTAGAGACCTGTGCTGACCATGCACTGTTAGCAATGCCCCCGCTATACCGAGCCAGTGTGACATTGGCTTTAGAGACCTGTGCTGACCATGCACTGTTATCAATGCCCCCGCTATACCGAGCCAGTGTGACATTGGCTTTAGAGACCTGTGCTGACCATGCACTGTTAGCAATGCCCCCGCTATACCGAGCCAGTGTGACATTGGCTTTATTTCCAAAATCACCACATGCACTGTTAGCAATGCCCCCGCTATACCGAGCCAGTGTGACATTGGCTTTAGAGACCTGTGCTGACCATGCACTGTTAGCAATGCCCCCGCTATACCGAGCCAGTGTGACATTGGCTTTAGAGACCTGTGCTGACCATGCACTGTTAGCAATGCCCCCGCTATACCGAGCCAGTGTGACATTGGCTTTATTTCCAAAATCACCACATGCACTGTTAGCAATGCCCCCGCTATACCGAGCCAGTGTGACATTGGCTTTAGAGACCTGTGCTGACCATGCACTGTTAGCAATGCCCCCGCTATACCGAGCCAGTGTGACATTGGCTTTAGAGACCTGTGCTGACCATGCACTGTTAGCAATGCCCCCGCTATACCGAGCCAGTGTGACATTGGCTTTAGAGACCTGTGCTGACCATGCACTGTTAGCAATGCCCCCGCTATACCGAGCCAGTGTGACATTGGCTTTAGAGACCTGTGCTGACCATGCACTGTTAGCAATGCCCCCGCTATACCGAGCCAGTGTGACATTGGCTTTATTTCCAAAATCACCACATGCACTGTTAGCAATGCCCCCGCTATACCGAGCCAGTGTGACATTGGCTTTAGAGACCTGTGCTGACCATGCACTGTTAGCAATGCCCCCGCTATACCGAGCCAGTGTGACATTGGCTTTAGAGACCTGTGCTGACCATGCACTGTTAGCAATGCCCCCGCTATACCGAGCCAGTGTGACATTGGCTTTAGAGACCTGTGCTGACCATGCACTGTTAGCAATGCCCCCGCTATACCGAGCCAGTGTGACATTGGCTTTATTTCCAAAATCACCACATGCACTGTTAGCAATGCCCCCGCTATACCGAGCCAGTGTGACATTGGCTTTAGAGACCTGTGCTGACCATGCACTGTTATCAATGCCCCCGCTATACCGAGCCAGTGTGACATTGGCTTTAGAGACCTGTGCTGACCATGCACTGTTAGCAATGCCCCCGCTATACCAAGCCAGTGTGACATTGGCTTTATTTCCAAAATCACCACATGCACTGTTAGCAATGCCCCCGCTATACCGAGCCAGTGTGACATTGGCTTTAGAGACCTGTGCTGACCATGCACTGTTAGCAATGCCCCCGCTATACCGAGCCAGTGTGACATTGGCTTTAGAGACCTGTGCTGACCATGCACTGTTAGCAATGCCCCCGCTATACCGAGCCAGTGTGACATTGGCTTTAGAGACCTGTGCTGACCATGCACTGTTAGCAATGCCCCCGCTATACCGAGCCAGTGTGACATTGGCTTTATTTCCAAAATCACCACATGCACTGTTAGCAATGCCCCCGCTATACCGAGCCAGTGTGACATTGGCTTTAGAGACCTGTGCTGACCATGCACTGTTATCAATGCCCCCGCTATACCGAGCCAGTGTGACATTGGCTTTAGAGACCTGTGCTGACCATGCACTGTTAGCAATGCCCCCGCTATACCGAGCCAGTGTGACATTGGCTTTATTTCCAAAATCACCACATGCACTGTTAGCAATGCCCCCGCTATACCGAGCCAGTGTGACATTGGCTTTAGAGACCTGTGCTGACCATGCACTGTTAGCAATGCCCCCGCTATACCGAGCCAGTGTGACATTGGCTTTAGAGACCTGTGCTGACCATGCACTGTTAGCAATGCCCCCGCTATACCGAGCCAGTGTGACATTGGCTTTATTTCCAAAATCACCACATGCACTGTTAGCAATGCCCCCGCTATACCGAGCCAGTGTGACATTGGCTTTAGAGACCTGTGCTGACCATGCACTGTTAGCAATGCCCCCGCTATACCGAGCCAGTGTGACATTGGCTTTAGAGACCTGTGCTGACCATGCACTGTTAGCAATGCCCCCGCTATACCGAGCCAGTGTGACATTGGCTTTAGAGACCTGTGCTGATCATGCACTGTTAGCAATGCCCCCGCTATACCGAGCCAGTGTGACATTGGCTTTATTTCCAAAATCACCACATGCACTGTTAGCAATGCCCCCGCTATACCGAGCCAGTGTGACATTGGCTTTAGAGACCTGTGCTGACCATGCACTGTTATCAATGCCCCCGCTATACCGAGCCAGTGTGACATTGGCTTTAGAGACCTGTGCTGACCATGCACTGTTAGCAATGCCCCCGCTATACCGAGCCAGTGTGACATTGGCTTTATTTCCAAAATCACCACATGCACTGTTAGCAATGCCCCCGCTATACCGAGCCAGTGTGACATTGGCTTTAGAGACCTGTGCTGACCATGCACTGTTAGCAATGCCCCTGCTATACCGAGCCAGTGTGACATTGGCTTTAGAGACCTGTGCTGACCATGCACTGTTAGCAATGCCCCCGCTATACCGAGCCAGTGTGACATTGGCTTTAGAGACCTGTGCTGACCATGCACTGTTAGCAATGCCCCCGCTATACCGAGCCAGTGTGACATTGGCTTTATTTCCAAAATCACCACATGCACTGTTAGCAATGCCCCCGCTATACCGAGCCAGTGTGACATTGGCTTTAGAGACCTGTGCTGACCATGCACTGTTAGCAATGCCCCCGCTATACCGAGCCAGTGTGACATTGGCTTTAGAGACCTGTGCTGACCATGCACTGTTAGCAATGCCCCCGCTATACCGAGCCAGTGTGACATTGGCTTTAGAGACCTGTGCTGACCATGCACTGTTAGCAATGCCCCCGCTATACCGAGCCAGTGTGACATTGGCTTTAGAGACCTGTGCTGACCATGCACTGTTAGCAATGCCCCCGCCAGTGTGACATTGGCTTTAGAGACCTGTGCTGACCATGCACTGTTAGCAATGCCCCCGCTATACCGAGCCAGTGTGACATTGGCTTTATTTCCAAAATCACTACATGCACTGTTAGCAATGCCCCCGCTATACCGAGCCAGTGTGACATTGGCTTTAGAGACCTGTGCTGACCATGCACTGTTAGCAATGCCCCCGCTATACCGAGCCAGTGTGACATTGGCTTTAGAGACCTGTGCTGACCATGCACAATGTTCCGTGACTTTGAGGCCTAGAAAATGATCTTCTTTGACCTGCTCAACTGTCTCCTCTTTTAGCGACCGCTCCAGTTGATTTTTCTTCTGGATTTACTTTTCTTTAGCATCATGGCGTTAGTCATTTGCACATTGACTGTAAGCCCATTTTCAGTACAGGATTCCTCGAAAGCTAGGAGCTGTCGTTTCGAGCCAGTTTGGGTCCCAGATATTTTGTGCTGTGTGATCTGCAAACATTAGCATCAGGCCTTTGCCCGAGCCAACGTTGGTGCGTTGCATTGCAAACCGATTAATATGGGGATTATAATATTTGACTTAGGAAGATAGCTCAGGGGCAACACGCTCGCTTTGGATGCACGCACCCCTAGCGGACTCCCATCTGACACAGGACATTACCAGTGACCTTCCGGTCCATGTGCCACCTGATTACGGCTTTGTTGTCGGTATAGAGGATTTATATAGCTCTCAACAGACCTGTAGACCTTAGTATCAGGACTTTGCCCCAGCCAACGTTGGTGCGTTGCATTGTAAACCGATTAATTTAGGGATTATAAAATTTGACTCAGGAGGATAGCTCAGAGGCAACGCGCTCGCTTTGGAAGCAAGACAACACAGAGCAATACATGTTCGATCCCCGGGTCTGTGCATTATAAATAACCAATTACAATTGATAAAAAGACGGACAAGTTTTGGTGGAAGCACGCACCCCTAGTGGACTCCCATCTGGCACAGGACATTACCAGTGACCCTTCGGTCCATGCTCCATCTGATTATGGCGTTGTTGTCGGTATAGAGGATTTATATAGCTCTCAACAGACCTGTAGGGATATGGGTGCCAGCCAGGACGCTCCACATCCTGACCCTTGGCACCATATCGAACGCTGTTTTGAGGTCAATGAATATCACATACAAGTTCTTATAAATAGCTCTGAATACACGTCCATGGTGCCACTTGATTTTGTTCGTAATGACTAAAAGGCAAAAAGGTAAAAGCAAAAAATGTTTGGAAAGATTAAAACAATGTTAGAAGGAAAAATACCCTATGCGACAAAAAGAAGACATTTGGCTTTTAGGGGCATGAAGATGTATGTGATTGCCTGCTGCAAAGATCTGTTTACAACGTTTGTGACGTATGTTTCGACTACGACGGGGAAACGTGCATCCTTCGGGCAATAGAATCTCAAGTACATTGCAATGCAGTAAAACTGCATATCTATGAAAAAAAGGAAGAACTAATTGGAGAAAAAAGAAACTGGACCAAAATGTTAAATAAAATGTTTAAAAGGTTTGGTCCATTGGGAAGCACTTGTACAATATTGTAGCTTATGATTTATTTACAGCAGTTCATCAGGTCAAATTGATCCCTCCCCATCCCATTATGAACCATGTTTTAAAACTTTTGATCAAATGAAAGAAAGAATATTGCTCAGATATCGTGTCTTAGGCACAGACCTTACTGTTATATAGGAACAGAATTTGCTGTATTCCTTTTATATTGCAAAAACAAAGAGGTGATGGCTGGAAGGTTTAGACTGAATCTTTACCACTGGCATTGCTCGGGGCAACCCTCCAGACCATCGTTCTTCGCCTGCCAAGCCATTACAGAAGGGGAAAGACCATATGTAAATCAGGCTTGGCTCCACCCCAAAAGGGACAGTCCAGCCCGAACTGCTAGATCACATCCCTTCTGCATGAGACCACAAGCATCCCTAAACATGTTTCACCCTTGTTGGGGCTCATCAGTGAGGAGTAGCTTGGGTCTCTAGGCCCAGCAGGCACAGGACCCACGTCTGGGCATACCCGTCCCACTTGGGGTGACATAGCAAAAACAAAGAGGTGATGGCTGGAAGGTTTAGACTGAATCTTAACCACTGGCATTGCTCGGGGCAACCCTCCAGACCATTGTTCTTCGCCTGCCAAACCATTAAAGAAGGGGAAAGACCATATGCAAATCAGGCGGTCTTTCCCCTTCTGTAATGGCTTGGCAGGCAAAGAACAGTGGTCTGGAGGGTTGCCCAGAGCAATTCCAGTGGTTATGATTCATTCTATACCTTCCAGCCATCACCTCTTTGCTTTTCCTTTCATATTGGCATTTTTTTTGGAACGCCACAGACCATAATAGTTTCTTAGTTACAAATAAAGACATTAACGTGTTTCCATTGTTAAGGGATTTATTCACTGTTTACATTTTTTTATTTTCATTCGTCAAGTTGTACATTACATTCAAAAAACAAAACAGTTAGTGCAGGTTATCAAGTTGGCGAGCATAATCTAATAGAAAATAAAAGTTCCTCAAAGGCAAACATTAAATAAATTAAAGAAAGGAAGAGGGAAAGAAAAGAAATGTTGTGTTCAGTTCTTTTAAAGTTTCTCCTGGTTATGGCTGTCCACGTGCACTCTCACAAGTGCTCGACGTCAGGCAGAGGAAACAAACAAAAAAACTGGGGCCTGCAGCATTTTTTTCATAGAGGCTGCAGCTAACGTGGGACTTTCCCCGGCTCCCTTTGAACGGGTTAATGTGACTCTGCAGCCCTCCGGGCACCGACCCACGACGGCTACAGCTGCATTTCCAGTGGCTGTAAAGTGCTTCAGCCTCCCGCCGGCTGAGAGCCAATAAAACATGGAAACAAGCAAACACATTACAGAATGTTCAATTAACTTTTTTAATTGGGTGAAGTTAAATTGTCAGAGCACAGGTGAATGGACTAATGGCACGGAGTGAGACCTTGTGCGGTGCAGGCATGCCTTTCCACAAGAGTTTCTTTAAGCACCACTTCTTAATCTGTACTACCCTTGTTCTCCCCTTTCTGGCCATCTCGGAGCAAATGTGTTCAAATGAACTGTGCATGTGCTCCTTTGCACATGATTATCTGACAGGTAGAACGTGGGCCCGATTCCTGGAATTTTTTGCACAGTTCAAACTGCTGAAAACGGGAACTGTGCAAAGTGTATTTTTGCAGTGCAAAGTAATTTTTGCTGTACAAAAATGACTGCACTGGCTTTGCACTGCAAAAATACACTTTGCACAGTTCCATGAATCAGGGTTTGTGTCGGCAGTGCAAAGCCATTGCAAGATGCCGCCAGGCGGATGTGTGCTCTACAAATCCAAATAAATAAATAAGTAAATAAATACATAAACCGTGCAAAACATTCCATGAATGGGCCCACTGTGTTTGCAGTTACATCAATGGCATTTAATTGATTGACACGATCCTGAACTTTACCTTTGTAGTGGGTAAATAACATGTTATGTTTGACCCTAAACCCCCAAGCGCTCCCGTTTTTTTGGCATACAGTGGGTGCCCCGTTTTTGTCTGGACTAAGATATATGTTATAATGGAATGGATTCTCGGCATGGGATGATGCGACGCGGTTCCAGATTCGTGTTCAACAGTTGGCGGGGCTCCGGTGTGGCGTTGTGGCCATTGTGTCCGTCAAAGAATAAACTTACCTTAACCCACTTACCGGTCTATCAGTCCTGCTTCAATAAACTTCTCTGATGAGAGCGGGAGACATGTTCTGTGTTGTTTCTGTTCTATTCCAGGTCGGCACGGATGGTATTTTACGGATCCACGGATGCAAAACTTGCACTCAGAAATGTGTTTTGTCATTTTCTCACACTGTGTGCATGTTACACCACAAATCCACCACGTTGTGATGTTGTCACGTGGGCATGCAACAGTGGCGTTAAGCTGTTGCACACAATGATAATAAAGTGGGCGGTCCCGTGCCGCAGTCAGTGCGCACCAGGAGACCGTAGGAGCAAGACCTGTGTCTGAGTGTTCTGTTATAACCAGGGATGGGCAAGGCCTACACTCAGGGCCTTCACATGAAGCACAACCCTTAACACTTGCAATGAGGGAGGCACCTGGGCAGGGGAGATGAATTTGAATGCGCGCCTTGTAAACGGGCAGCGGCAGCGATTGCTTTTGACGCCTGTCAGCTGCAAACTCATGGTCAGGCGCAAACAGCCATTTTGAATTTCAAAGGGAAGCGGATCTCCACGTGGAGTGCTTGTGCGCCGTACAGGATAGTCTTGGACCCACAACACCATGCCCTACAGGGCATGGCACCACTGGATAGCCCTCATGGGCTCTTTTTAAAAAAAAAAAATCTTTCTCACACGACACTGGGAAAGAACCTGAAGGTGTGAGTGACAGCATGTGACCACTGTGGCCTGAACACACACACAAGAACTATCATGTGCTAGCACGTGTGAGTTGCGGCCTCCACGTAAAAGGAGGTGCCTGTGTGCTCAGTAACGCGCAGCGCTCTGTAAACCCCAAACCATGAGTGAGGCAGAAGATGAGCATCAAGACGCAGGACAGGCTCCTCTGGCAAGAATCCCTCGGGTGAGCAGGGCTCCCTGTCCACAAGGATCCCTGTCTAGAAACCCATCAAGCTTAGGGCCTAATTGGATTCTATGGATAGAGAAACTAGATATGTATTCCATAGATACCGGAGAATCCAATGATGAAGCAAAATAAGCCACACTTCTTTATTCTGCAGGATCTGAAGTGCACAAGATTTTCAAATCCCTCAATGCAGTGGACAGCTCATATCAGGCTGGAAAAAATTGCCTCGAAGAACATTTCCTACCACTGGCGAACAAGGACTATGAGAGATTTGCCAAACAGAAGGAGGAAGAGTCCAAGGAAAAATAGTATGGCCGACTCAGGCACCTAGCAACCACCTGTGCTTGGGAAAAAGAAGAGGGAATGGTCATAAACCAGCTGATACAGGGCTGTGACTCAGGGAAATCACGACGACAGGCATTACGCGAGCCAGGGCTCATGCTGCCCGCATACTAGAGATGGGCAGGTCGTATGAACTAGTGGAAACCCATGCCACCAAAATGGACACCGCAGTCCGGTTGCTGAAGCTAGAAGACATCTGTGCAGTGGGACGACGGCAACAAACTACCATGATGGGGAAGCCACGTTGGAATGCAAGGAGGGAGAGAGGGGAGAACCCGACACCCTGTCCGTCGTGCGGATATGACCTCCCACATGAAGGAGAATGCCCCACAAAAGAGAGAGTGTTTGGCCTATGTGGGGTGATGGGACACTTCGCAAGAATGTGCAATGCCCCCACTGCAGTGACTATTGCCAGAGAACCAAGCAGGACGTTGGTTGATGCCTCGAGGCTACAGCGACAAGTAGCAGTGGTGGAGCAGGAGGTAGAGGAGCGAGATCTGGCGGAGGAGGAAGAAGATGAGGAAGACATCTTTTTCATCTCCAGCAGTGACTCATTAAAAAAAAAGGAAGGCAGCCTATGTGCTTGGTGACCGTGGAGGGGGCAAAGACGCCAGTCTTGGTAGACATGCGGGCGTCAGTATGTGTGATGGCAACTCAACGCTATTATGCGGCTCTCCCAGACCTCTGCCATTGTCCAAAGCAAAAGCCAGAATCTTCACGTTTGGTGGCACCCAACCCATTCTCCTGAAGGGTTTTCGTCACCAGGGTGGCTCATGAAGGAAGAGAAATTAAAGTGAGATTCTTCATTTTGTATATTAGCAGTCTCTCCCTGCTAAGCTGTGCAGCAGCAGAAGCCTTAGGGATTGGACACTTTGCGTACATAAACAAGGTGCTACAGAAGTTCAAGGAGGTGTTCGTTGGAGACAGCAAACTGCAGGGGGATCCAATCAAACTGCACATTGATCATTCAGTCTGCCCGGTAGCCCTTAAATACCGCTAAATACCTTTCCACCCCAGAAATCAAGTGAAACTGGAACTTGAGAACCTAGCGAAGTTAGACATTACTGAAAGTTTGACATTTTGTATTAGTTTACTTACAGTGAAGTAGCTTTGTATACAGACAAACAACACATATTACATACTCCATATTAGACTGCAACTTCATAAAATCACAGTTAAAAACATGTCTTATGCCATTACATAACATCTTTCTCAACGAGGTCTATAAAAATGTCGACAATCTTCAGATAAAATGACACAATAAAATAAATAAGATTAATGTCATCGGCCAACATACATTTATACCATACATTCTCAATATAATTAAAATCAAACATATCACTCTAAGATTTTAAAATTGGTGCCTCACTTTTTCTAAACTTTCAAAAGCAATGATTAAAGTGTTCTATTGACTCAATTACGTTGCTTCCACAAAAAACAACAGTAACGCCTTTCTCTGCACACACCAAGCCTAGCCTCCATTGTTTCTAAAGCCACAGCTGGGCTTTGGCTGCAAGGGATGCACATATTTTTGTTCTGTGTCTAGCCATTCCATGAGGCAGACACACACAGTCCATTTTGTGCCCCCTGTGGGATAGAGAGGGCAGGTGCCTGTTTCTGTATTGTGCCTCGTTGCAATGCACATAATGACAGACCTGCTATCTTAGCCATGCCACTATGACTAGCCAATGGGAGGTTGCCGCCAGATTTTTAGGAAGCAGAAATTGGGTTGAGTTTCACTCTGAGGGGAGGATCCCTGTGGTGACCGATAACCGCTTATCCTATCATCACAGAGGCCTCCCCAGGTGAAGCACGGATTGACTGCAAAACCATGACATTAGCTCACCGCTGCATTTATAATGAAGCCCCCATCTACCTCAACCGTTCAATCACGAAACAACAGCACAGTCGCTCCCTCCGTTCATCCAGCCAGCTCTCTTTAACGGTCCCACGCGTCGAACTGGCCAGAGCAGCAGCAAATAAGCAGCAGCACCATGGCATCTAATGTGTGGAACTCCCTAGCACCTAAACTAAAAAAATGAGCCATCCTACTTTGCCTTCAGAAAATTGCTGAAAACCTGAACATGACTAATGTGATTATTTTTACTTTGTCCTACTTGTCTTGCTTTCTCTAGTATGTACCAAAGCCGTGATACCCTTGGGTCTGGGCGTTACACAAAATGTATAAATGAAACAAATAAGGCTGGGGCTCAGGGCCCCATTTTACTACCAGCCACTCTCTGGCGGGGAACTAGAGAAGCTTCCTGGGATTATAGAACCTGGCACACCTCCTAACAATGGCCTATTTCAGGGAGCACCCCTTGTAGCCCACCCGATAAATACTCTAAAAGAACATTACTGGGGTAGGAGTGATGTTCACAGAACATAGACTAAAATGTCTGGGACAGTGCATATTTCCTCATTTGAATGGGTAGGACCAGCATGGAAAGTTAGGCAACACCCTATAATTATTGTTGTGCTTCTAGTGGGCAGGGGGATTTTAAGAAACTACACTGCCACTTCAGTAACAACAACGTTCACATGGCTTTAAACAAAGTGCAATCTGTCATTCTACAAATGTGTGTTTAAAATGGGACCTGCAATTAATTTAATGTGATTACACTTTTAAAGCGCTGTGCTTTATCAATAATCCTGGGAGGATAGCTCTGCGGTAATGTGGTCGCCTTGGAAACATGACGACACGAAGCACACCGGTTCGTTCATTGGGTCCGCGCTTAAAAAGCACTGGGTATTATGCGCGTTATAAATACGCAACACATATTGCTGTAATAGCGCCTCGATGCCCCCGGCTGTGTGAGCGATTTAAAAATGCAAATAAACAAAATAAAAATAATTATAATAATCTCCAACGAAAAACAAGCTAGTCGGAATTGGGATTATTGAGAAAAAACAGGCTAATCAAGCAGAAAAACATAATGTCATTGCTTTGTTTCACTGACCCGCCAAAAAACAGCACTGTGTCATGATTACACAACACTTTGCCGCATCATGGTATAACATGCAAAGGGTTACAGAGGCAGGGAGAGCGAATTATATGTATAATGGTAGAGAAGGTGTGGAGACATCTAGGTGTTACTGAAAGAGTTGCACCCATGGAAGCAGTAATAATAATGAGGGCCATTAAGGCGTATAACCGTACACTGGAAGGATTTCAGGGCTGGTAAGGAGTGGAACTCTGGCTGGGGATATCCCCTGGGTGCAAACAGATGTATCACCTTTATCAAAACATTAACAAAATTTACCAAAGTGTACCTTTCTGTTTGAGTTTTTCCCACACACCTGTCTAATTGTGGTTTTCAGGAATTCAAGGATTCTTTGCTTTTTAACACTGAATTGTCCCTGCACAGGTACTCATCACGTTTCAGTGTAATGCAATAGCCTGATTTAGTTACGTATACTTCGCTGGTATGAGATGCACACTTTGTTTGATACCAGGTGAACAGAAAAATAGCACAACATGAAGTCTGACCTGTTTTGAATGGCAGGCAGATTTATAAAATAAAGTGTAGGCGTTTTCTAAATTAACTCAAACTAGTTCCTTCGAGGTCATACTTTCCTGAAGCCTAAATAAGGCACACCAATTCTGCTGACTAGTCCCAGAAAACTAGTCATACAATCGCCCTTGATACTTGTCATTAGCCCAGTAGGAGGCTGATGGAAACACGTGTACAGACGCGTTATAAATGCCACATCATATCATATCATAGGACTGGAAACGTGTGAAGACCTGGATTCTGAACATTAGAGTCCTAAAGGCCATCTTAATCAAAAGACCAACTTAGAAATGCCTAGATACAGCAGACATGTTTCAGAGTCAGTTTCTGGAAGGAGTTGGAGGATCTCCCAAGAATTTTCAAAAATTCAACGAATTTGGCATCTCTGATTGGGGAATATTTTCAAATATGTAATGCACTGGGAAAGTTAGATATCATTCAAACCTCAAGCAATTCATTCACAACCCCTTTAAAAATCACAGAATCATGTATGTGCCCAGAAAATACTATTATGTGGGCACATGAAATGTGTATGTGCCCATCCGAGCCTCTGCGGCCATCTCAGAGATGTGTATGTCCGAGTGATACACTTTTATGTGAAAGAAATAATAAAACGTGGTCCAGAGGAAACATTGAATGCACAAGTAAGAGCAGGATTCTTATAAGCGGACCCTGCTGAATGTGATTAATGCTCCAGATGAGTCACACACGTCCTTTTAAAAGTATCTGGTGCAAACTATGACTTCTTTGAGTTTTGAGCACATACAACATCAAGGGCCCGATTCACAGAACTTTCACTGCAGCGCAAAGTGACTTTGCACTATAAACAAACACACAGATTCACAGAGCGGTGCAAAGTGTATTTCTGCAGTGCAAAGTGACTTTGCACCGGTATTTTAGCAGTGCAAAATGATGTTGCAGACTTTGCACCATGCTAAAAGTTCCACAAATCAGGCCCCAGTGCTTAAAGTGGATCATTGGGCCTAGGTGCTTTGAGATAAGCCGCAAAAAGCTTACATAGCATCCATTGATTGCATTGTTAGGAAGCAGTCTGTTGGCCCTGAACCATATATTGATATTGCAAAACATTGTTCATGTGAACAGCTTTGTTTAACGTGTCCTGTAAGCATGCTGCCCTCTTTGTACCCGTATTAAGTGGACGGGACACATTTTCTCTGCTTTTGTCTTCCATATCTAACAGTTATAAGATGTTGGTTGTGGACAATTTTAAGAGACAATGAAATTAGATTTTTAACAAAGGTGTTTAACTCCAAAACCATGTGATATTTGCAGTGGTCAGTAATAATTAGCCTGGTCTAATGGAGTTCAAAGAGTTGATCCCTGAGAGGCGAAAAATCTAACTGGGGATTCATGAGATCTCTAAAGACCCTGCTTTTTGCATAACAACACACAGTGGAATGCACACACTTGACCTGAACACTGTAACACTGTACCCTGGACCCTATTATCTCTATATTATATGTGTAACTGGTTGTAACAGCGCCTTGATGCCCAACGGCTTAGTGTGCCTTATAAATGGAAAAATAAATAAATAAATAAATACATAAATAAATAAATAAATAAATAAATAAAACGAGTTTGTACATAAAATGATCAGCCAGAGTGCTGCTCTATAACTAACACCCCCTTATTAATTTTAAAGTTGTTACATGTTAAGTCTTTTTTTAAATAATAATTTGTGTGATGGTGCTGCTCTGAGTGTTCATAGTTATTAAGTACATTATTGACCATATGATAAGAGCATTTGTAGGTACTGAAGATATTTCACAGCAGTCCTTTTTAACTGCTTTTAGAATAACCTTATGGCTGTTCTACAACTGGTATGTTGTGTTCTATGTACTCTCTGATGAATTGTTATGAACGTTTTTTATATGGATTGTTTGCGTACATATTTTATGTACTCTGTCCGAGAAGATATGCTATGTGCTACTACAATTGAATGCACAGCAGAGAGCAGAGCAGCTTATGTTCCCCAGCAACACAAAAATAATGTGAGATTAACAAGTTGTACAAACAACAGGAAGTACCCACATCAAATATAATGGCTGCCTAGATTGAGTGATTATCAGAAAAGTTCAGCATCAAGTGTGCCCTCTCAGGTAACATACTCATCTTGAGGATTCTGTTTCAGAAGAAATATCTCCCTTACATTATTTGCCTTTTGTTAATATGCCACCAGAGTCAAGGTTCCAGGTCAAAACAAACCACTAGAAAGAGTCTGCAAATACAAATATGATATTGAAAAAGTGATGGCAGGATAAAAATAGGCCAAAAGAAATGTGACAACACTATCGCAGGACACATATTCTCTATCAACACAGTTGAAAGAAAAAGAAAAGGAATACGTCACTGTAAGAACACCATGAAGAAAACAGCTGTTAAAATAATCCTGAAATCGCTCTGCAGTGTTTTGGGAATATAGCCCCACAATATGGTTGCATGTGGCAGTGTCTCCAGAGGAGGGTGAAATGAAAGTATTGCCCCTAAAAGTGTGTGCTTAAGAATATTGCTTCACAATTCTGTGCCATTAAAACTGTCCCCCGAAGTATTGTAACACGAGAATCATGGCCACTTCAATTGTGTCACGGGAACATTGCTCTGTGCTAGGTTTACAGTACAGGTGATAATGTGGTGTAAATGGCTATGGCAGTAACCGACATAGAATAGCAGGAAACACAGAGGGAATCACACTGTCAATAGATGTGTAATACCTCAGAACACCCAGAACTGGGAACAGCAAATCTAAGGATCCGATAAGACCCTTCGTTATTTACATGACATTGAAAGCACCTATATTCAATCTGAGCACTATAACTGTGGTGTGTACATCCAGCTGTGACTTGCAAACTTGCCTGTTGCTTCCAAAGCATAGGTGCGTGCTCGATGATAATAGTACCATTAATAATAATGTACAGTGTGCTATAGTTTACATGGTAGAGAGAAGAGAAAGGAGTGTTACATTATATTTAAAAATGTTACCCTGGTTCGCTCAATGTAATTTTAGAGACACGTGCCCAAGCATGCGTGATCTCCCGCCCTGACTGGTTCCTAGTAGTGATCTGGAATGCAGCTAGCCCTGTTTGATTTGACATTCTTTTTCGGTGTCCCTGTGTATTAGCATCGGGTGATTCCGTAAGTCCCCCTCACTACTTAGGACTCGTCGGATACCCTTCTTGGAATAGATGCTTATAAATAGAACCCATAAAACATATTCCCGTATAGATCTGATCCTAACGTCTGGTTTCTGCACACAGAATTGCAAAAAAGGTAATTTTGACGCAATTCTTATTTCTGACCATGCACCAGTGTCTATTCAGGTGACATTGTCCTTCCCTGTGCCTAAAACGAGCCTGTGGAAAAAGAATGTGACCCTGCTTGACGATGTAGAGACCGTAGGAACAATAGTGAAGGAAGCAACATTTTTTGTGGACAAGAATTGGACAGATGAAGTGTCAGTTGAGTCTGCCTGGGAGGCCTTTAAATGCTATATGAGGGGTATTATGATGGGCCGAACGAGTAAGAAGATGAGAGAGGAAGTGTTGAAGGTACTGAGTGAGGAAATCAATCATATGGAAATGCAAATAATGAGTTGCTCTGCTTGTTTGTCTGCAGACCTAAAAACTGCTTTGTGGATTAAAAAAAAAAAAATCAAGTTGGAGAAAATACTCATGGACAAAATAGAAAGACTGCTATCCAGGACAAGATGCAACTACTATGAAGGGGGTGACATGTGTGCTAGTCTTTTGGCATACAGGCTAAGGATTATGGACAATGAAAAGTCAATCTGTGCAATTGAAGGCATGTCTGGCGTGCTCACCTATGAACCGAAGGAAATTAATACAGAGTGCAGAGAATATAATGAGAAGCTATATACTGCTGAGGTGAAGATTCATGGAAATAATATTAGAGATGACATTGAAGCATGTAACTTAAAGAGAATCAAAAATGAAGAGAGATTAAAATTGGATGCAGATTTGAGTGTGGAAGAGCTGAAGAGAGCGGCTCATCATCTCAATGGAGGAACATGTCCAGGTCCAGATGGGTTGCCAGCTGAATTGTATAAGGTGATGTTGGATATAGTTTTTGAGCTAATGCTGGATATGCTAAATTCATCAAGGAGTAAACGTCTACTTCCAGCAGGGACTAGACTTGCAAGTGTTTCATTGATTCTGAAGAAGGACAAACAACATTTGAATTTGAGTAGCTACAGACTAATAAGTCTTATTAATACAGACAACAACATATTTGCAAAGGCATTGGCAATAAGGCTTTAATTTTTGTAAGCTGAAATAATTGACCAGTATCAAGCAGGTTTTGTGAAGGTGAGACAAGTGTCAGAGAATATTCACAGATTAATCCTTACACTTCATGAGAGTCGAAAGTTATCAACTGGTGTGGCAGTATTTTCCTTGGATGCAGAGAAAACATTTGATTGCATAGAATGGAACTGCCTCTTGGCTACATTGGAAGGGTTTGGGCTTGGTAAGAATCAAATTAATTGGATACAGCTACCATACCAGAAACCTATGGTCAGTGTGAATACCAATGTTTCGAACTTGGAAGGGGCACAATACAAGGCCGTCCCCTAACCCCATTATTATTCGTCCTTGTTATGAAACTATTGCCTGTGAACATAAGAAATAATCAAGAGATTCATGGAGTCAACTTTGGGCAGGCTTTACAAAATGTTTGGCTGTATGCAAATGATAAGTTGCTGATTGTGCAAAATGTGACTACTTCAATTCCAGCCATAATGAAACAAATGAATACTTTCCGTGAGCACTGAGGATACAAAATGAATTGGTCAGAATCGGCAGCTATGCCGGCTACGGAAACATGCTCTGGACATCTGGAGGGCAGTTTTGGATTCAACTGGTGTACAGAAAAAATGCGATATTTGGGGGTTTGTTTAACTAAGGATGTGGATTGCATTATGGATGTAAATTTGCAAAGTATAGTGGCTAAAACAAAAGAAGATCTATGTAATTGGAAGGAACTGACACTGAGTGGGTGGGTCAAGATGAACGTAATTAAGATGGCTGGAGCACTGCATATTAATTTCATCCTGGGTATGATCCCAGTGAAAGCCCGAAAGACAGAAATGAAGAACATTAAGAGTATGATGCATTCCTTCTTGTGGGAGGGAAAAAAGCATGTTTGAAGTTGTGGGAACTGCAAATATCGACCTGGAGGGTGGTCTGGGAGTTTGAGCTGTATCATCTGATCTTTGCAGCAAGATACCTGCTTCCTTTCATTGAGGACTCAGACGATGTTTGGACTCAGGCCGAAACAATTAAGTCTACGCCATTGTCCCCTAGTGTGTTACTGTCCACGGAGGATGCCATTGGTTAATGTTCGTATGCTCTAACAAAATCTTAAGGGATTGTTGGCAAGGTCTAGCAAAGTTGGCTGAAGAAGGTGTGCCCTGCACAAAGGAAACTTCTTTGTGGCGGAACAAAGATATTACGATAGGTGGGGAAATGCTATTTTGGGCAAATTGGGATTTGAGTTATATACACTGGCTAGGAGACCTCTTTGCAAATAATAAGTGGAAGCCTTTTAAAGAACTGAGAACTGAATGGGGTCTGGTGGACTGCATGAGTGCTGAACATCGAAAATTGAAGAGGGTTGTTGATGCAAGAATCCCCAAAAAAGGAAGAGGTTGGGCTGAAAGGAAAGCAAAGCGGAAGGTAACATTGCTTAAGAGTTTATAAACATGCAGTTGATTGCACATATGTAAATGTGGATCTACTGGGAAATTGGTCAGACATATTGGGTTCAGAGAGGAGTGAAAGTAGATGGATCAATTTATGCAGGAACATTACATTAATTGCACTAAACCTTGGAGAACATATTAGGCAGATGAAAATATTGAACAGAGTATACTGCACACCACAAGAAATGTGTGAAAGTGGCTTCATTGACTCTGAAATGTTTTGGCGATGTAAGCACAGAGTGGGTTCATTGGAACATATGATGTGGGAATGCAGTGGTTTGAGGGAGTTTTGGAAAAGGGCCACAACAACTATGAACAATGTACTGATGCTTGATATTGAATTTAATTTTTCAACAATTGTTCAGGGAGAGGAAGAACAGGTTGCAGATTTGTCTTAGCCACAGAAATGTTTTTTTCTTTTTTTTTTCAGGCGTCTTTATCTGCAAAGAAAATTATTTTGCGTGACTGGAAAAAGTGATTGTGTGCCTTCAACGTCAGCGTGGTTGGAGGACTTGTGGAGAATATCCCTTATGGAAACATGTTAATGCACAGGGAAAAGAAAGGCACCCTTTTCGTGGGAATTTGCAAAAGACTGTAGAATTCAAAACTATATATGTTTGTGCAGTTATCTGAAAGGTGGAGGTGGTTGCCATGTAGTGAGATTTTGAGAAAAATAAATGTAAACACATGTAATTTTGAAATGCTGCATTGTTATCCTCCTCCATTATCCATAATATAGACCTCTAAACTCCTTGCCCTATCAGCTGGCAGAGTTTGGATTGGTGGGAGACGGAAGAAAAGAGGTGTCCAGTCCATATCATGGGAATATTCATAATATGTGTCATTGGCACAATCTAATATCATTTTTCAATCTAATGGGTGACAGAAGGGCAAAAAGAGGAGAGCAGACTGACAACAAGAGAACTAAAACAAAGGAAGGCTGATACCCAGGAACACAGACAGACAGGAGACCCTGGGACGGTATACACGCATTTCGCCGACCTATTTTCCAATGAGGGACTTTTCATCGTCAGAATTTTCATTGCCAAAAACCCAGTTTTTTCAATTTTTTATTTTGGGGGGTGTTTTGTAGGTGTTGGGGTATGATTATAATACTAAGGGGGAGGGGGGTCTGGGGAGGAACACCCCAGAATAAAAAAATAAAAAAACAGAGTTTTTGGCGATGAAAATTCTGACGATGAAAAGTCCCACGTTGAAAAATAGGTCGGCGAAATAACGAAGAACCTGTAGGAGTGTTTAGCGTGTTTTGGGAGCACAGAGTACAGCACCACTGCACAGGATCAATGTATAGCATGTTTTTTTTTTAAGTGCAGCGCCACTGCATGGGTTTGGTGCATTTATATAATGTGGTACAGCAAGACATGTGTTGCCAGTGTAACATGGACATGTAAGTAAGGGCAGGATATTCAGTCAAAAACGATTTTTACATATAAAATGCAAATACATTTTTCACAGTTAAAAGCACACATCTGTACCTTCAAAATGCACACCATTTCTCACCTGAAATGCCTATGTTGCAAGAGACACATTTGGTAATTAACAAACTAATCTTACTAACAAGACTAATAATTATAACTCATTAATAAAAGAATGTGTCTTCACTGCAAAAAGAGGCAGACTCTGAAAATCAGTTTTAAACACACATTTAAGTTTTTTTTTTTCTTTGCCTTCCTGTGCTCTGTCCACAGTAACTGCAGGAAGCAAAGACTTCGAATAAGCAGGAAATCAACTTGTTACAGTTGCAACTGTACAAGAAAAACCATTGTTAAAATTAGGAGGATAGAACATGATTGATTCTGATTGGAGCATGTCACATCAAGCATCATGTTGGAGGCTGTGACTAGGGCTTTGCTGCAGAATCTGTGGGAGAAGGGAGAGACATTTTGACACAGCTCGAAGAAGGACGGGGTTGACAGCTGGGGATACCTGATTCCTAAAGCAGATTCAACTTGGTTGCAGAGACTGGCTTTTCCAGTCAACAAGTCCCATTTCGAGTGACAGCAGATGCTTGTGCTTGCTGGGTGAACCCCTCCAGAAGGCGAACAGCCAAAGAAGTTACATGCTGAATAAGCCTGGTAATTATTTCGCTGAGGTGTGGGGGCTGAGTGTGTACGCGAATATTCAGTCAGTGTAGGAAAGGAGATTCCTGTGCTTTACTCACATGTTTAATGTTGCAAATTGAGTTCTTGTCTCCGCCACTCTCTTTTCAGTGTATCACAGATAATGCTGTTACTGTGCTATTTCATTTATTTCTGTAAGAGTGAGATCGTGTTTAAACGCAACTTTTATAATACACAAAAATATCTGAAAGCAGACGGGTGGTGTGTTTTATATTTACCAATAAAGTGCTGATGATGTGGGGAGATGTTTAGACAGTGCAATTGTCATTTTCAAGGTAGCTAAACATAAGATTTGGCTGCAGCTGTGTGCACAATGTAATTCAGTATGAGCAATTATAACTAACTGTGTGTGTTGTAGTCTGCCGGAGGTCTATGAGTCGGCAGAAAGGGAGGCCCGGGACATAGTTCACTACCGTATATAAGATAGTGAAAAATACCACATGATAGCTCGCTGCCGTACATAAGACAGAGAGAAATTGCCGATGGTGGCACACTAAAAATGAAAATGTGGTGTTCCTGAAATGCAAGCCTGAGGTCTCTCTAGTGATTACACGAAAAATCTAAACAAAAATAAGGGGTTCTGGATATTGGGGCCACAGATAAAGCAAAGGAATTATGCTCACCAAAATACCACCAATCACGCATACCAACCACGCATACCAACTACGCATGTCTGTGTGCTGAAATAATGCATGTCCACTGTATTATTGTTGTACATGGCCCAATCTGAATACAAGGAGTGATTGTTGCTAAATTATTTTTCGGCGGTAAGAAAATACTGTCAGGCCCCAAATCTCCACAAAATACCCAACATATTTATGGTGCGTTGGCCGGGAAAGTGATCATAGAGTACCTACTGGGCGTGGCAAGCATGTCGCACACTGCCATTTGCACATTAAAGGGAACCCATTTCATAATAGCAGTGTGCCACTAAAAACGAATTTCAGAATGTCACAAAGGGAAACCACATTTTCAGACCTAGTGCAATATTTAGAAGCAAAGTTGTTTGCACATGGGACGTGGTCGTCGAACAGTACCTTAGAATGGCGTGACCGCATTCAGGGTGAGGTGCAGAAAGAAAAACTAGACAATATTTTTGCAGAAGGCAGCATAATTCAGGTCTGCTTTACAAGATTATTGAATGCAGCCGATAAAAGTGCAGAGAAAGACTGTTTAATACGGCTATGTGGCAAAATATGGTTTATTTTCAATAGGTCCCTGCGAATGCAGGAAAATGATACCCAGCTAATTAACAGGTTAAAGACTGAATTAGATGGGGCAAGTAAAAATCAGGAAATGTTGAGAGCAGAATTGGATGTATGCCAAAAAGACATGCAATTAAAATGCAGAGACTTTGATGCTCAGTTATCCAAAAGCAAGAAACAATTTGAGGATAGTGAGCAAGAATTGGTACACTTAAAAGCCTTAGTGGACCACATTAGACAGGATAAAGATGAGGTTGTTTCAGAAATGCGGATTTTACAAAAAGAACATTGTGAAAAAGAATGTGATCTCCAGAGTGCAGAACAAGAAATGATTAAAATGACTCAAGAAAGAGACAAGAGAAATAAAGAGTTCAATGAATGCCAAATGCAAATGTGCGACATGCAGGAGGTGATTAATAAAATGAGTGATGAAAATAATTATTTGCATGATGAAGCCAACAGACTCCTTAAAAAGTGTAAGGACTTAGAACAGCAAATGTGCATTCCCAGGTCCCAGGAGAGGCGGCAGGGTACCACCTTCAATGGAGTGGAGGTGAATTCTAGCTCTGCCCAAAGAGCTAGTGCTCCAGTGACTGGGCCGGTGACTGAACTTGGTTGCAGCGCCCTTGGGGGATTTGATACTCCCATTGGGGGCAGCCACCAACCTCATACACCTGAAAACAGGATTGAATCACAAAATAGTGCAATTCCATGCATTGCAACAAGTAGCCCCATAAAAATAATGAAATCCATTAAAGCCCTGATCAAACCATTTAAAAAGGGAGGTGAATGCTGCATTGAGGATCACTTAGAAGCGGTGCATGACATTTTTAAAGCACTCCAGATACCTAAGGAACAGTACAGACAATATTTTCATTTAACTTTAGATGCCCCGACGGCCAGCATCATAAGGGGATTAAATGAACAGCAGAATATGACATGGCTGGAGTTTGAAAAAGAAATTAGGCGTCATTTTTCTCCTTTTCAGTCATTGCAGGAGGCAAAGAAAGTCGCGTACACAATTACTGCTGGACCTAATACATCCCCTCGCCAATTTTTACAAGACTTAAAAAGAGCATTCTCTCGCTTTGATGTATCTTTTGACTCAAATTCCAATGAGTTTAAAACTGCATACTTCTATGGGCTACAGAAAGACATCATATCCCAATTGGTCCGTGAATTTGACCGTGACAAGTCCCTTGAATGGATTGTACATCAAAGCACAAAGCTATATGAGGTACTCTATTGTCAGGGTAGAGAAAGTGATAAAATGAAAGATACCAGGCATAAATCTAAAGAACCCTCAGCCACAGTAATGGAAATCAGGTCAGCCAAAATGTCCCTTGAGTCTGCTCAAAGTCAAGGTAAAAATAATGTGACACCTGAACAAAGGGGTAATCAACAAAGATCGCCATTTCCTGTACCAATGTTCCAAACACATGATCCTGTAAATAGGGAGAGCTACATCAGCCCTCGGTATTTAGGGGACAGACCCCGGGTAGGATAACGGCCTGATATGGCAGGTATGAACAATAACCAGAGACAAAATCAAGATCAAAGAAATGATGGTCCCTACCAGTCATTGGGGACACAGAGCAGATTTGATCCCAACACCATGATATATGGTAATCAGGATAGACCCTGATATGTGGATCGATTTACTGATAATGGAAATCAACATAGGGGGCAGTACCCACAATATGAGAGACAGGACATGAGGCAAAACATGACTACAATCCATGTCAGTACAATGATTCCCCACCAGGGGACTATAATCAAAGGATGCGTGCACCCCGCTCCCCTCCACAAATGAATCAAGAGTTCAGAAACCATCCCAACCGACATCAATCACCTGAGAGGTATCAGAATAGATCCAATCAGGGGGAAAACAACCAATATCGACCTAGGCCACAGAAAGAGGATTCTAGAGAGATGGAAAGGTTCCAGTGCCTTGAGGCCCAAGTGAAAATGTTAGCTGAGCAAATAGGAAAGCTCTATACAGCACAAAAACAACCATCTAAAGAGGGGGCTGATGGCCCTAGCAATGACCGGGGGGCTTCTGAAAAGTGACTAAGTACTTATGACACCTGCAGTGCCAAAAAGACAGATTGCCCTGATGTCATTTTGCATAATGACTCTGAGATGCCTAATGATTTAAAAGTGAAAGCACCAATAAATGAACATGTAACAGAAAATGCAAATACTTCTAAAAAAGAGGTACGGTTTAACCTAGAACTAAATCAAACATTGAAGATTTGTGCACATAAAAAAGAAACACCTGGAATTCCAAAAGAACAAAGAGACAGATTTAAGAAAAATGACTCATGCATGAGGAATACCAGTGAACAGGGAGTAAGTGGGGATGCTATAGCTCCTTCCCTGGGCAAGCAAAACAATGACCAAACATAGGTAGAAAAAGGAGAATACTCAAAAGGAGGGTACGGGTCAATCACCTGAAGAATTCTTTGAGCCACATATTTTTGAAGAGGCTGAAAGGGCTGGTATCACACTAAATGATCACAAATGCACAGAATTAAAAAATGACAAATTGCTGAATGATGTTGTTACACATGTTCAGTTGGAAGGTTGTAATGTGGTCTCTGATGTTACCCAGATGGATGGACGAACAGTGGCCACACTCCAAAAAACCTCTGATCATGGAGAAATTAATAAAGTCTCTCGTGCAGAAATGGGTAAAAAGGAGAGAAAAATGTCTTTCCATTTACCAATGTGCTTAGCCAAAAGTGAAAAAGGCCTGAGAAAGGTGAGCCCTGAAATCAGTAAGAATTCACACTTGTTATGTGTATTAGAGGAAGTTGAGGACAGATATTATGCACCCATCACTGTAGAAGAAAAATGACACACATTTGCTATGATTGACACTGGCGCACAGGCCACAATTATGTCCAAGGAGCTGGTAAAGAGTTTCAATGAAGGGAGACCCCCACAGAGTCAGATCACGGTGAAGGAAAATCAAGGTCCAGTGCATAACTTTAATGGGGAGGAGGTGCCCATCATAGGTGTAACTGAGGTTGACATAAAAATAGGAAAGCACAGAATGAAACAAGAGGTATTGATCACATCTATTTGTGAAATTCCATTTTTGATAGGGACAAATTGCCTGAAAAGATTGTCTCTTCTTATAGATGGGGTGAATGGAGTGCTGTGGTCCTTAACCAAAAAACCATTGAGGCCTAAGAAACTAAAATCACAAAACAGCAACATAAATGAATGTCACACCGTTGCCAAAACAAATGATGCTGTGGAGGTATATCTCCAGAATAGTTGCATACCTAGTGTTATTGTTATATTAATGTGCCAAAACAAAATGCAGAGCGACAATGAAGGACTACCTGTACAAATCTACTTGGACCCAAGGAAAAATTGGCAGACTGCTATAGATGAGCACACATTACGTTTTTATTTAAAAGAGAAAACAATCAAACATAATATTGCTTCTAGAACAGATTCAGAAAAACACATTACCACTCTTGCTGAAATACACATGGACGATGAGCAACCATGGGTTCATGTTGGTATAAATGACTGTTTTAAAACAATAAAAGCCACTTTTGCGCTTGAACAGGAGAGGAGCTTCATTAATGAGAAATTGTTGCAAAAAATAATGTAGAGGGAGGAAATCCCGAAATTTAGAATTAAGTACCAATATGTCTCTGGTTTGGACAGTCCAGACTTTAAAAACCGAATTGCAGGCAGATGCATGCTGAAAATTATCATTGGACAAAAAACAATTCACCATAATGTGTGGCTAGTGAGTGGAGCACAAAATGACTTTTACATGGGCAAAGACATCATGCATAGAATGTGTATGGTGTTAGATTTCCTTAATCAAAAAATATGGTCAAGCCCGGGTGGCCCGGCACCTGAATTTGAAGACAATAGAAGGGCTTATCATTGTGCACAACTGGTTCCTTATGCAATCGAATTACAAATGAGGAAAGATACTATTATTCCTGCATTCACCAAACAGTTTGCAATAATACTGAAATGCAAAAATGGACAGCAGATGAAAGGCTCTGATGCATTTGTATGCCTGAATGAATCCATAAAACAGCAAGGCCTGGATTATGAATACATTCCATTGGTAGATATTGGTGAAGGATCTGTAAAAATTATGGTAAATAATAAAGGTTGTCAGGATATTCATTTGGAGGAAAACTCCCCATTAGGAATGGCCATACAAAAATCACATTATACGGCAGATTTAAATAACATGGTGATTGGAAATATCCCTGAAAAGTATGTAGATGCCAAGGGTGAGTTGCCAGAACACCTGGACTCTCATCCCAAAGGAATATTTAAAATTAATTCTGTGTATCCTTATGATTCAAATGAGACAGTGTGCTGCCATCAAGAGGATTGCATAATATTTAATTTAAATGAAAATGAAGCAGAAATTCAGCCCATTGAAGTGGAAGCTGTTATGCCAAAATATTTAAAAGTGGCAGCTTTACAAAAAGACACAGCCACACAGTTAGAGGAAAGCGCCGAGATTCCCTTACCAGAAGATTTTCCAGAATTTTCCAAAATGGTAGAAGAGCAGATCTCCTTAGCAGATGCGTGTGACAGCAATGAGGATAGAAACAATCTGAGGGAGATATTTATGGAGTTTAAGGATTTATTTGCAAAAGATGCTTATGATTGTGGTTTAACTGACTTACATGTGGCCACATCACCAGAAGGGTGTAGCAGAAGTCCAGTGTTTGTACGCCAGTATAGACTACCGCTGGCATGTTTAGAATCATTGGCAGAGATTATTAAAAATTTGGAATCGTGGGGAATCTTCAGGCCCATTCATAGCACATCCAATACACCTATTTTAGGTGTGTTAAAGCCAAATGGTCAATGGCGGCTATGTGCAGACTTGAGAGAGTTAAATAAAAGAGTACCTGTGTCCAGATGGCCATTGCCATTCATTGATCAGGGCTTAGCTCAGGTACATGGTTCAATAGTGTTTTCCACATTAGATCTCACCTCTGGATATTGGTGCGTGCCATTGGCAGAGGAGATACAGAATTGATTTTCCTTTACATTTGACAGGACTCAATACGCCTGGCTTAGAGCTCCGTTCAGGTACATCAATAGTGGGAGAGAATTTGGCATATTTTTGAAAAAGGCAATGCCAGATGCAGTGGAAAGAGGAACCATAGTTTATGTGGATGATGTCCTGATAAAAAATGAAAGCCTGAAAAGCCATTTTGATGAAATAAGGCATGTGCTTGGCCAATCGCAGAAAGCAGGCGTCAAAGTGTCTTTGCAAAAAGCACAATGGTGCAAAAAAAAGTGACAGCAGATGCTTGTCCTTGCTGGGTGAACCCCTCCAGAAGGCAAACAGCCAAAGAAGTTACATGCTGAATAAGCCTGGTAATTATTTTGCTGAGGTGTGGGGGCTGAGTGTGTACGAGAATATTCAGTCAGTGTAGGAAAGGAGATTCCTGTGCTTTACTTACGTGTTTAATGTTGCAAATTGAGTTCTTGTCTCCGCCACTCTCTTTTCAGTGTATCACAGATAATGCTGTTACTTTGCTATTTCATTTATTTCTGTAAAGAGTGAGATCGTGTTTAAATGCAACTTTTATAATACACAAAAATATCTGAAAGCAGACGGGTGGTGTGTTTTATATTTACCAATACATTGCTGATGATGTGGGGAGATGTTTAGACAGTGCAATTGTCATTTTCAAGGTAGCTAAACATAGGATTTGGCTGCAGCTGTGTGCACAATGTAATTCAGTATGAGCAATTATAACTAACTGTGTGTGTTGTAGTCTGCCGGAGGTCTATGAGTCGGCAGAAAGGGAGGCCCGGGACATAGTTCACTACCGTATATAAGATAGTGAAAAATACCACATGATAGCTCACTGCCGTAGATAAGACAGAGAGAAATTGCCCATGGTGGCACACTAAAAATGAAAATGTGGTGTTCCTGAAATGCAAGCCTGATGTCTCTCTAGTGATTACACGAAAAATCGAAACTAAAATAAGGGGTCCTGGATATTGGGGCCACAGATAAAGCAAAGGAATTATGCTCACCAAAATACCACCAATCACGCATACCAACCACGCATACCAACCACGCATGTCTGTGTGCTGAAATAATTCATGTCCACTGTATTATTGTTGTACATGGCCCAATCTGAATACAAGGAGTGATTGTTGCTAAATTATTTTTCGCCGGTAAGAAAATAGCATCAGGCCCCAAATCTCCACAAAATACCCAACAAACCCCCTGGGACACTTGCTGGGGACTTTTGCCTGGAAGCAGGGAGCCCTCGCTGAGAGGGAGGCCTAAAATCTGACTGGAGGGATCTTGTGAATAGAGGCCTGAGGTGTGAGCAGCCTACCAAAAGAGGGTCCACAAATCTGGCTGGCCTCCTCAGCTTTGAACAGAGATCTCCCATGTAAGTACATACATCCCAAAGCTACCTGCCTTAACCCCTTTTCATTAGTGGGAGGGGAGGGGAGCAAAACTGTGAAGACCCTTGTCATATTTGACCAAAGATATCACTTAATTAATTCCCTTAGAGAAAAACACCATGTCCGTTTTCACCGGAAGTGTGAGGGGAAGCTGTCTGTTTTAACCCATTCCTTTTCATCAGTGGGTGCTCTTCCAGTAGTGGGAAGGGGGATGACAATGGTATACCCTTAGCTTATTTAATTGAACATATAATTTAATTCATTCCCATAGGGTCAACTAGCACAGGTTTGTGTTTTTGTCAAAATTCGAAATTGACAAACATTATCCCAGTGCACAGTCAATGACTCATCTTTAATGTAGTTGGTTAACCCTACTGTTCATTTGAATGTGCTAGTGTCCCCAAAACCAAAATCCCAACGCCCTGCATTCCCTGAAAATGAAGTGTCCCAAAAAAATGTTCCCATTTATTCCAAATTCTCCAAACCCTGCATTTCATTTAAATGTGTGTTCCTCAAACAATATTCCCATTAAGTTCATTTCCTAAACTTTGCCTTTCAAAAAAAAAAAACACCACCAAACTAAATTCCCATTATATTCACACTCTCAATATCTTGCCTTCAAACTAAGGGGGTTGTGTATAACTGATGCCTGGGGACGGGGGGTTGCCGGGAGAAAAGAGCATTGTGATAAACCCAGCAATCACTGTGTGTTTACATTTTCTATCTGTTAATGTGCAAAGAAATCCTATGTGCGCTCTGATTTCAAATCTACAAATTCAACCTTTGTTTGTTGTGGTAATTGCAACACTATTAAGAAATGCATGTCAGTCAATTGATGCAAGTAACTTGCAATTGTGATTCTTGTGTTGTGCCATGGAGTTGGTGGCTGGTGTTGTGAGTTATTATTCATTGTGGAAATTAAAATAAATAAATATACACTATTATTTCTATACACCAGCCTGGTGTCTGGCTTATTGGTGATACAGAGGGTATCTGCTGAATGGTGTTATACAGGTTGGAGGCCTAACCAAATGTGAATCTGCTTAGCACTTTGTTGTGCGACACCTTCATTGGGGGGGGGGGTGAAAGTCCCTGAGTTGAGAACCATGACACACCCAAACAAAGGCATCAGCAGTATACATTCCAAATAGAAAAAATACACACAATTATTTGTGGGGATTAAGAAAATGCAGAAGACTGCTTAGGAGCAAGAAGAGCAGATTGATTATTCATGAACCAGGAAAACAGGGCATCACACTCATATTCTAGTAGAGATCAGTACCATCATGAAGAAGAAGCAAGTAATGGCAAAGCCAACAGTTTTGGGATTTGTGGTGAAGGCACTGTATAAACATTTGTCAGGTACTACCACAATGATATCACCTAGCCATACAATGGAAATAGCATCTGCATATATGATAGCAGAGTCTGGCAAAAGACTATCTAACACCTATAGAAAAGTCAAAGCTGTTGGCTTTGGAAATGCTTACGTTAATCAGGATGTCAGTGCTTGTAAATCAAGCGGCTGAAGGATCACTTTTTAACATGTGTTATTACACCAGCAGCACATTTGCAGCTTCAACTAAGTCATTAACTCTCAGAAGACTGCTTAGAAATCACACTTGCAGGCCTTGATAGCAGAAAGTTTGATGTTACAGCTTGGCAGATCTAGCTCTGCTGAAAGAGATCTGTGGAGGATGTTTGGATACAGTGGGGTAGGTAGTGGGAGGAAATGATTGCCATGGCCATAGGCGGAACATGGCTGTGTAAGTATCTCAAACAACGCCTGTGAGCTGTGTGTTCCTCCTTACATGCCATCTCCCCCTTATCTGTAATTGAATGCAATTGTTTTGGCTTATAGGTGGTGCATAATCCTTTCCTAATAAGCAAAACTAAAAAGAGAATCGCCATGTGTTACTTGCTCCACGCTCGCATTGCTAATGCATGCACAAACTATGCCAAGGTGGCAAAAAAGGGAGCCACATATGGGTTTAACTTCCCAAACCCTCTTATTTGCATATGACGTGCCAAGGACGTGCATGCAAATGAGGTTTACTGACAGAGCAATGAAATTCTACATAGATATTTGCTGATCCACCAGACAGGAGCCAATGGCTCCATCCTGTTCGCCCTGGTTTTAATTTTCCCCTGCTTCAAACTGGCAGTACCCACTGGTGTCGTGTAACCGAGTAAATGAAAGGATAAACCACACCTGGCCACCATCAAGTCCCCAGCTTCCAACCCCCCACACCTACCCCTGTTCATTTTCGTGTGATCCGCGTGCATGCATTTCCCTGCACGTTTTATACTATGCACATGGACCTTTTGGACGTGTTTCATTTCCCACCTAAGAGCTGACTTGCCTATGCATGAGCCCACCACGGTCTGTTTCCGGGATGATCATGAGGACCCCGGATGTGCTGCTTTGATGGCTACAGGGAGGGCTGTCACTCGAGAAATTCACTGCCTCAGCTGGTCAGTCATGCATTAGCAAGTAGAGCTGCATTCTGCCACACTGGATACCTGACATTAAGACATTCATCATTGCTAACATTGGTCATCGTATCATGAATGCACGTTGGAGACCCCAAACATTGGGCCTCATCACGAGTTCCGCGGTAACAGCCGGCGCTAACAGTCCTACCGCCAAATCCCCCGGCGCTATTAGCGCCGGATCACGGGTTTGGCGGAAGGGTTATTGCCCATTCCCCATTCGGCTCATTGGGGAATCCTCATTCCCCATTAGGCCCAATGGGGAACATTTGCGCTATTACCATTGGTGGATTTCCCGCCGGCGGTAATCGTGCCAAAAATCTGCAATTTTGCCGCGGATTTCCCCCCAGCTCAGAGCTGGGGGGAAATCCGCCAGAGCCATAATCTGGCGGACCCTTAAATGCAGCGATAATAGCGCTACTGCCACATTAAAGGGTTACCGCCAGACTCGTGATGAGGCCCAATGTGTTTTATAGTTCTTAGAAGTACTGATAAGTGCTCCTGACTCACAGTCAGGGACATCATTTCACCAAAATGCTAGGGGTAGCGGAAATGACATCACTCGAACATTGACCTATGATGACATCTAAGGAAGAGATGTAATCTGACCCCACCCCGAAGTGAAATCACAGTAAGCGATGGAACACAACCTTTCACCCCTTGGCAAAACAGGAAGTGGCATCACATTGCATTGTTTCTAAGTACACAATGAAAAAATGGTTACGCTATCACTGTAAAGTGATATATATTTCATACAAGAATGGATCACCATATGTATCATTAATATCAGTGCGTATAGGACCATATTACCAAATTACTGTGAATGCAAGCAGACATCCACAGCCAAACGATAATGATGTGTAATTATATAGCACTTACACTTAAGCGTTTCATATATAACACATATACATACAATATCACTCAAACTGTGTTGGAACTCAGTTATCAACCTCAGCAGAAAGAAAGGCTCATTTGACCTTGCCGGGAGTGGAACCTGCAACCTGCCGATCACACACACATTGCAGCAGTGAGCGCTCTACCCACTGAGCTATCTTACCTGCTATAGCTACCAGAAAACCTGTCACTCCAGAAACAAAGAGCCACATGCTGCTGGCCACAGCCCAGGAACCTCAACCAAAAAAAGAAACAAAACCATTTTTTGGTAGCAAGAGAGACTTCAGGGGTCACAGTTGCGACCCTTGACGACCCCTAAATGACAACCCTGCTCAAAGTCAGCTTTGCAACGCAGCACCAGATTTCCCACACCTTCGGATCCTGAAGATTTCAGAGAAACTTGTGGGAAGAGTTATACAAGTTTCCTCAGAGATATATTGACAGAGACTGTCAAGTGAATATGATTCTGTAGAAATATAATTAACTTGAACAACATTTGGGATGATGCTTTCAAGGAAAAATGAAATCAAATTAATATTACTGTTTAAAAATATCAAGTATTATAAAATGAAGCATTAGATAATATCAGGTCACACATGGCGAAGGGCTTCCATTGCACCACGTTTGATTGAGGGGTGCCCGAGAGGAGTGGAGGATGCACAGTCAAGCTGCAGCGAGCAGCTGTAGTTGAGTGTGTTAGCGATCTGAAAACTGCGGCTGTCCAGAGTACCTGAGGTGCCCAGGGGCAACATGTTTGTCTTGGAAACAAGATATCGCTGCGCAACACAATGCGTAGTAGGTTTGCCCCTCTCCCTCCTCCCCCTCTGCTCTTAATATTGTGTTGTAATTTATTTCCCACTCTCCCTCTCCGCCCTGAGGGAACTTTGAAACAGTGTATTCTTATTGTATAAGCGCCTAACAAGCAAACAATAAATAGGGGACCGGCACCGTTCACACGGGGCCGCCACATTACGAGTTCTACAGCGGGTCCCGCTCTGTACGCTTGGTCAGACCAGACGTGCAGACCGGCACCCGCTAGCATAACAGGATGCTAACAATGGACCCATCATTAACGGGTCTGTTGTTAGCATTCTCCCCATTCCCACTGAGCCCTATGGGGGCTCAAATGGGAATGGGGACGTACCGGTTCCGGGTCCCGTGAATGAGAATTACCGGGGCCACAAAGGTCCGAATGGCTCGGTAATTCCCATTTTGCGGGACCCGGACCCGAGTTTGGGGGTAGCCATGCCACTAAAAACAGCATGGCTACCTCCAAACTCGTAATGAGGCCTAATGTCTCTAATTAAGCCAGTAAGGGCAGGGACCAGTGTTCTGCAAATATAGTCAAAATGGGGAGCAAGAGAGACCAGTTGCAGAGCAATGATTGACATATGGAGCTGATAACCTTTTATGGTGACACATCAAGAACTGAGTAGGTAAAATGGCAGATAAAGTAGCCAAACACCACTTCAACAAGATATTTTTTTGATTTTGTCTCCATTCCCCCAAACCCTGCTTTACTCTGTATTTCTGTCCCTCCTCTCCTTAGTTCCTGCCCACCCTTTGCCCCGATTGACCACATCACTCCCAACACCCTACCTGTCACCCTCTCCACCCACAGACCCCACGTGCCCGCCTGTGATGCGCAGCAGTGGCATCCTAGCTGTGCTTCAGGAGGGTCAAAAAAGCAAAAGGGTTATAGTCCAGTTTGTATTGGTTAGTGCTTTTTTAACAGGTAATTGGGGCAAGTGGCACACATTTAATATTTTTCGCTGGGTGCTAACAGCGGAATTCTTGCAATGGCGGATCGGCTTCACAGTTATTGGCCCAGAGCCCCTAACAAGGCCTTTCCTTTTTCACAAGCCTACTGGTGCTATGCAGGATGGGTCGATAACAGCCAATACCAAAACCAAAGCTGGATTTAATGCTATATTAGCACCCTTGGGCGGGGGAACTAACAAATCAGGTTTCTCGAAACATGGGCTGAATCTGCTAATTTCTGCCTGAATTCTGAGCAGTCTACTGGATGCTTCCCCCACCCGCAGTGCCATCTTACCCCCGCCAACCCTTATTTTATTTTTGTAATGTTTCCCTCCATCCCCGCCCCACTTACCTTTTTTCAATGGAGGCTGCTCTTCTGCCGCGTTTATGCTGCAACTCCCTGGCCGTATGCAGCGCCGCCTTGCATTTCCATGGCAGCCATCTTTAGTCAGTATTTTCATTCATTGAATGGGACGTGCAGCAAACGGGTGCTAATAGCCTTAAGACCCAGCCGGATCGGGTCTTAACGCCATATTAAATACATGAACAAATAACTACAAAATAAGACACGCTGACGTAATTGAGAGGTCACTGGCACTTTCACTTCCAGGAGATGATATGTGAGGCATCAGGAGTGCTAAGTGGTCCACATTCACGTATTCCTTAGTGTTTTATTTTATCTGTGCTGCTACTATTGCTCAAAGAGTATCACACCATTTAAGATACATAGATAACAAACGTCCTAAGACGTCTTGAGCAATACCAGTGCACTGATGCTTGTGTTTATTTTAATTGACATGATTTGATACATAGAAAAATTAACTATACTTTCTGAATGGTTAATGTCTAAGTACAATCATGTTTGTGAACATCCTCATTCAATTGATCCCTATGTTACAATTATTGGAAAGTTTCAATAATACTAGAGTCAAACAACTTTAAATAAACATCAATGATTAAATCACTGGAAAGGGGCTCATGATACGAGCTTTTGAAGCATAACTTCTGTTTAAAGGTGCTATACAAATGACAAATTACATGCCATTACATTGTATTACATTAACACGTGTTTCACACTCTTTGTGTTTCTTCAGTGCACTTATGGATCATAGAAGAAAAAGGGAAATCGTATCCGCAATATTCTAAATAGGCTGCTACAAACAAATATACATCACATGTGTCTAATATTGCCCAATAAAGGAAATGTTTTGTTAGGATATGATCATTCCTCTGAATATGTGTTCTTCCTTCTGACTTTTATAACTGTTCCTTTAATGGTCCTCACATTCCTATTGCTTCAGATAGGTTCTTACGAGTGTTAGCATCTCTTGTACAGAATAGAGGAAATCCCCCTGTCTCTGTGATACAGTCTACATGAAACTGTCAACTTTCAAGTTCTTTCAAGCAAGCTTACTAATTAATTAGGCAATATGACGTGTACTAATTGCAATATTGCTCAAGTCGAGAAACAGCACTGCGACCGTTTATCGTCTCGAGAAAAAAAAAGAAAGAAAAATTGACTGCCTGGGATCGGGGAGAAGCGCCTACACGTAGTCCCTTCTCCCTGTCCATGACGGCCATTAAAACCAATTAAAAAAAAAGTAAACCAAAAAATGGCCGCCATGGAAATGGTGAAGGCACTAAACATAGTCCCTTCTCTCTTTCTATGGCACCCAGTCGTGAAAAGCACTCCAGACCGAAGCCCTTCCTTAGTTAGATGTTACACCAAGTAATGGGCACCTGGTCACGATTTCCGTGCACAAATATGCTGTAGTGGAGATGAATCAAAAGCATAGAGATTAAGGTTTCCCTGGTGCTGGACCCAACCAATCGTCGACCATTTCCCATGGAGCAAGGCCCTGTAAAATAACATGATTTGCAATGACAAACTTAAAAGTTTTCTGAAACCCACAGACCAACAGTGGAAAATAACTATGCAGGGTTAACAACCTGCCCCAAATCATCAAAAACACATTTAAAGAGGCTCGTTCTTTTAGACCATAGATCTTTGCATCCTGGGTAGGGTAACCAGACATCCCGGTTTTTCCGGCACAGTCCAGGGAAATCACTTTGCGTTCTGGGAATTTTTTAATTTTAAAAACCCTGTCTGGGGTTTACAAACGTGGGAGCTCCGTTCAATTTTTTTTTGCCGAGACCCGATTTCGAAATCCTGATATCAGGTTGCGACGCGACTCTTCCTGCGCGAATGGTGGCGTTAAAAGCAAGTGAAATGCTTTTCACGCTAGCATTTCCTCCACCTTCCCCTTCCCAGCACTCTCCTTCAATGAGGGGTGTGCTTGGGAGAACACCACCTCCCCGTCCCCCCTCGCAAAAAGCCAGTGACATAGAAGTCGGACTGCCGTTGTATTCGTTTTTACAGTAGTCCTACTTTTATGTTTATGGCCTGTCCGGGTTTTTAAAAAAACAAATCTGGTCACCCTAGTCCTGGGGACTGTAGGCCAACGCTTACAAAGGAGAAAAAAAAACTACTAGCGCCTAGATGCCTACAGGCTGTGAGTGCCGCTATAAATAAAGTCCCAATATGCAAACCACTTTTGGGTAAACAGGGTGAAGGTGTCATGAGGACATCCTGGAACCAATTAGAAACTCTCAGTTCCGCACTCAATCTATTGACAAGCTCACATAGGTTATTTATAACACGCTTAATACCCAGAAGTTTCTAAGGGCAGACTGGGGATCGAACCCGTGCTGTTCCACGTCGTCTTATTTCCAAGGCTAACGCGCACACTTTGACCTTGAGCCATGCTCCCGAAACAACCGCACGCAACAAAAGCCAGTCCACCCGGTCATATTTTCGGGCATGCGTTCGACATGGAAGTCTGCACTGGAGAGAAGCCTAATAACTGCAGCGAGGTTATTTTGCTTCATAAAAAGTGGAAAATCGGTCATTAGCAAGACCAGAAATCCAATAAAAATCCAGAAAATCCGCACTGCTTGGAATGCGGAGAGCAGAACCGCGGCCACGAGAATTACAAATGGTAATACTATTATCTGGCGCATATTTGCCAGAGGCATTTAATAAAAAGATTGTACAGATGTGTCGATTGATGCATAGCAAACATACAAACAGCCCCAAACACTTTAAACATGTGCAAGTGGCGGTGGGTAGAAATATTACGCCTATGAATTATGTATTTTGCCGTGCCAGGGTGAAAAAGCGGTTGCAGCGCACCAGAGTTAAACGAGCAATAAATACCAGGGATAATGCTGCCAATATGTCTAGCTGTGTTGTTTTTTTTTAATTATTTTTTTTTTCCCGAAGACTGGCCTTCCTTCAATCCCTTCCCTGACTGCGTGTGAGAAAGAGGCACGCGGAGCTGCTCGGGTCTGGTACATATTTAAAAACAGACACCGCTTCCGGCTTTTAACATTCAAGGCCATGTTTTGGCGCGCTTTACGCATGAACACCCCGATTCATACCACCCCCACCATAAACCCGGCGTTTTACCCTAGAACCGATTAAACAAGACATTGATTACAACTTTTGAGAGGAGAAAACTGCCTTCGACTTAGCATCGTCCGTGCTTTTTAAAAGGTTTTGTGTGCAAACAAAGTCCACCCTACAATCGACACATTCCTGGGCTGCAAACCGGCCTCCAACAGCGGCAGTGCCAGGTGCGACTGCCACCCCCCGGGGGTTGAGGGGGGATATGAGTTATGAATGAACGGCTGCGATTACAAAACGTTTTCTCATGTTGATATTTTTTCCTTGATTCCATTGCCATGATAAGCTTTATTTCTTGAACACAGATGTTTCTCTTTGTGGAGCTCTGATACGGATCTGGCGCTGGGAAAATACTGTGCCTGATTAAATCAGATGTACATTTAGACCGCCTGCAGCCGGGGGGGGGGGCGCAACGTGTATGTCCCGCTCTAAATATCCCGCTCAGTTTCCTCCTGTTAGACTTGACTTCTGAACTTTTCTGAGATTTGACATGGTGATCGCTGGCATGCACACATTCACTGGCCATTCGACTGTGGTACGGAATCGCAGCTGTTTGTTTGCTGTGTACGGGTCATGTCTGTTACCTGGCACAGGTGAATTTCCGTACTTAGGTGAACTCCATCAATCAATGAGAAAGGACTAGCACCAGCCAAGTAAGTGTGTGTCTGTCAATTGCAGTGCATTCCCATAACATTTTGCTTTTATCTATTGTATTATTTATATGGTATATATAATGCACACTGTTTCAAGGCACAGAGCAGAAGTGTGGGGGGGGGGGGCATCGTTGAAGAAATAAAACGGTCCTACTAGGCCTTGTGTCCTTCGGATCGTGCAAGTGCAGTAACTAGAAGTGCGGGGGAGAGCGGAGGGAGGAAGTGCCGGTCAGGGCGTATGATCCAAGGGTTATGCATATGGGGATTTCGCATAGCACACCGCTATGCTGCACTCTGTAGTGGTTTGGTCATGGCCCATTGAGCACAAGAGGTAGACTGAGACGAGTGTGCCTGCTTGGTGGTTGAGAGATCTCTTGATGTGTAGCCCGGGGTAGGTGTAGGTGGTACATCATCTCAGCCTGTGGCAGACTGTGCTTGTGTGGGGTGGCTGGGGTAGGTGATATTCCCCACTGATATATGATATGATATGGCATTTATAACGCGCCTATACACTAGTGTGTCAATGCGCAACGAGGCAATGGAGAGGGAACAAAGGGAAGACAGACAGCGATCCTACTAGGCCAGGTGTCATTCAAATCGAGCAAGTGCATGGCAAGGGGGAAAGGGAAAAGTGCGTGGGGGAATGGAGAGGGGAAGTGCAGGACATGGGATAGTAGAATAAATGAAATAAATAAAAAACGGCCAGATGGTGGTAAGTGCAATTTAAGTGCAGACATAGGTGCTGGTAGGGGGACTGTAGGGATACAGAAAACAGTCCCCAGGTGCAGGGGTTGCCAGGGAGTCAGTGCAAGTGTGCAACTGGCGAGGCCTGGGCCCGAGATCAGAAAGAGTGGCCAGGTAACCAGTGCAGTTTCAGCCAGGAATTCAGCAGGGGAGAGGGGGAGAGAAAGCAGAAGCAAAGAAGAAAGTTTTGAGGTGCTTCCGGAACCGGAGATGGTTCTCCTCAACTTTCAGGGAGGTAGGAAGGCTGTTCCTGACGGAGGCCCCTGCCAAAGAGAGAGATCTACCACCAACTTGTTGCTTGGAGAAGCGACTGACCCTGAGGGAGTTGGAGGCGGATGAGCGAAGAGCTCGAGAAGGAAGATATTTAGGAAGAGAGAGTTGAAGGTATTGCAGCACCAGTCCCCAGAAGGCCTTGTGGACAATGCAGAGGGTTTTGAACTTAATCCTTGCAGCCACTGGGAGCCAGTGCAGAGATTTCAGTCCTGGAGAGATACGATCCCTGGGCTTGAGGCCAAGGACAAGTCTCGCAGTCCTGTTCTGGATAAGTTGCAGAGGGCGGAGAGTAGAAGCAGGCAGATTTAGAAAGAGGCTGTTACAATAGTCCAGCCTTCAGAGAACCAGGGCTCTGGAGACAGTGAACTTCTGGGGGAAGGAGAGGAAAGGAAGAATACCTCTAAGGAGGTTCAGCTGGTAGTGTGACTTCTTAGAGACGTCAGTGATGTAAGTAGAGAAGGAGAGTGTGGAGTCAAAGATGACCCTGAGGTGTTTAGCCTTGCAGGTGGGAGCAGGAAGAGGGCCAAGAGAGGCCGGCCAGAGAACTGCATGGAAGGAGGGAGCGGGTGTGCTGATGAGTAGAATCTCAGTCTTACTGGCATTAAGGCAGAGGTCATTGGAGGCACACCACTCCTGGATGACAGACAGACAGTCAGAGATGAGGGAAGGAGAGGAGGAGGCCGAGGATAGCCTGAAAATGAGCTGGGTATCATCCGCATAGCACTGAAAATTGGGGCAGAGAGCAGCGATGTGGTGGGCAAGGAGTTCCAGGTATTAGTTGAACAGCCAGGGAGATATGTTAGATCCCTGGGGGACACCACAGAGACACCACAGGTAGAGAAAAAGATATCGGAGAGGAAGGACCCAAGTTGGACCTGGGAGGGTCGTTCAGAGAGGAAAGAAGTCAGCCACACCAGAGCCTGACCAGTGATACCCTGGTTATCACAGAGACGGTTGAGCAGGATGGCATGTTTGACAGTGTCAAAGGCAGAAGAGAGATCAAGCAAGATGAGGACGCATGGAGCGTTAGAGTCAAGGTTGGAGCGCAGGTCTTCACAGATGTTCAGGAGAGCAGTTTCTGTGCTTCTGGCAGCTCTGAAGCCAGAGTGAAGGTAATTAAGACAACCAACAGATTCAGTGTGGAGATTAAACTGGGAGATGGCCAGTTTCTCCAGGAGCTTGCCCAGGAAAGAAGTGATGGGGATTGGGTGAAAGATAGCCGGGCAGGAGGGTTCGACAGAGGGTTTCTTGAGAAGAGGGTGCACAAGGGAGTGCTTCAGGGGGGATGGGAAGACTCCAGTTGCGAAGGAGTGATTGCAGAAATCATCCAGGGCAGGAGCCAGGGAGTCGATGTGGTCCTTGATAGTTTTGGAGGAACATGGGTGAACCTGTTTCGACGAGACTTTCATAGATCGGACTTGTCTAGAAACCTTGTCTGCAGTAAAAAGGGGAAAGGCAGAGAAGGAGGCAGGGGGGTGGCTGCAGAAAGGCAAGAGGAAGAGCAGGGAATGGAGGGAGGGAGGCGATATGAGGAGAGTGAGGACAGGATGTCCTGAGTTTTTTAAATGAAGTGAGAAGCCAGTGCCGTGCAAAGGGCCTGGGAAGGGTCAGGAGAGGTGGAGGCTGCGGCTGGATTGGCCAGTTCTTAGCAGATTTTAAAGAGTTCAGTCGAGTTGCCGCATAGATGCAGGCTTGGATATGAGCTCTCTTCTTGGTGAGGACGGAGAGACGGTATTGCCTTTGCAGCAGGCGGAAGGCCAGTTTGTCAGAGGATGAAGATGAAGCACAACATTTCCTCTGGACCACCGAGATATTGATAGGGGGTCTGGGCAGTGGCGTCGTCAGGAATCAAATTTAGGAGGGGCACAGAGGGGGCCAAAGACAAAAGTAGGGGGGCATAGACAAAAGTGGGGGGGCCGCCTATGAAAGGTAAGGTGTGGCATCACAAGCACTCCTGCAGAGAGGCCTTTGTGCACACCAACTACCCACACACCACTGCACCTCCCCTCCCATCAGAATGCAGGCACAAAACCATTCAGTGACTAATGGCCCATAATTAGTAGCTTTGTGTACTACCTTCTGATGGGAGGGGCTGCAAGCTCCTCTGCACACTATGGAGGTCGCTGTGCAGAAGCAGGGCAGGAATACCTGAGAAGTGGCTCGTGCTCATGTTCATACCCATGCCAGAATGCATACCAAGATCACCGCTAGCTTTGAGACAAAAGGAGAGTATTTGCCATGTGATACGCAGACATTTGCCTTGGTGATTGTCACAAATAACACCACAAACAGAGAACGCAGTTATTGATCCCCTTAGGTAGGTTAGGTAGGGGGGTGCACAAGGGGGGTCCAGGATTTCAGAGGAGGGCCCGGGCCACCCCAGACCCCCAACCCTAAAGACGCCACTAGATTTGGGGTATGTTGCCTCTCGAGCAATAAGCAGGTTTACTTACTCTGCTCCTCAGGATTGTGATGTCTCCTGGTGATTTGTGGTTGTCTGCATAGGACACCTCTTAGCAGCTTCGCTCATTATGATCATCGATTCATGCCCAGTGTCTCCCCACCCAGCAGTATCTCCTGGGCTGGTGTCAGGCCAGTTATTTTCTTCAAGAATGTGACTCAGACTCACCCAAAACATTCATGAAAGTGAGGCTTCAACAGTGCAGCTGACACTGAAATGCAAAGAGAAAATCTACTCCTCTTGGGAGCAATGTGTTTTAGTCGTGAACGTTTGTTTATGCACCAACAGAACATGCATGCATACCTTTTGATATATATATCTATATATATATATATATATATACACATCAGTTTCAGTGAATAGTCGGCAGTCCATGACCGGCCTAAAGCACACAGAGACCAGTCTTTGATTAGAGCAGAGTGCTGCAGGCAGGGGCAGATTTGAGAAAATTGACCCTTAACAGAGGCTCCAGGCTGGTCGGTCATGGAGGAAAGTCTTAGAGTGGGAGGAGTTAATCGCTTTTGCGGTTCAGACAATGGGTATATTTAGGGACAATTGTTTCCTGTCTTTAGTTCGTCTGTTTTTGAAGTTGTTTTTTTAGATTCTAGCAGGAAACCATCTGGTTGCATAACAGGTTTTCTTTCTAACATACATGTAATTGTCTTACATCACTCAATTCGTTCAAGTGGTCAATCCACTCCTACTTCCATTCACTTAGCGTCACCAAAATCACAAATTCTCCTCTTCCCCTTCCAAAACCTTCTCCTCTCCTCTTCCTCTCACACCCACTCCCTCTTTGTAATTGAACTTGTATATACTGATGGTTTGATGTCATTGTTATCAGAAATTACATACATACAAGGCAATACAGTCGACAGAGGTGGTCCCTTTGCTGCGTTGTGCCAGAATGACCATCTAGTGAGGGCATTATAGCATGAATATTTTTGATTTTTATTAACATAAAATGATGCAGGTAAAGCTGTTTCTGACAGGGAGGTCTGCTAATCAGACCACGCTTTCATACATTTTGCTTGCCAACATTATAGTACATATTTGCCTTTGCTCGAACCAGTCTCCTGAGATGTAAAGAACCAGCTTTGCAGTTTCACAGGGCATGTTCAAAAGTCACAAGTGTAGTCCTGTCTTTTGCTTGGAAACAAAGTCAATGCAATAAGTAGTAGTGTTTCATCTTTCTGTGCCTCTGGTTTAAATTATAATAATTGTAGGCATTAGTCAGTCTGGTGATACAAAGATGTGTAAATATACACCACGCCTGGTTTTGGCACGGTGACATCTTAGAGCACAGATTTTTACAGCCACAACAATTTAATATTACATTATGGTTAGCTCTGCGAGCAGGGCCCAGCTATGAAAGTACTGATATGTATAGGTGTCTGATCAGTCCATTATAGCCATAGGAAAAATGGGTAGGTTACTGTCTCTTTGATTCTCCTGCAGGAAGGGTAAAGCCTTCCATCAGGGAATAAGAACATCCACCAGAAGGTTTCCTGGGAACCTGTGCATCAAAAGCAGCACTGACATTGAAAATACACTCTCACACCAGGGTGCTAACCACTGGAGTCAGTAGGCATGGCAAAGGGTTTGAGTAACCCAAAGGGCCTTGCAGGCTGAGAGAAGGGTTAGCATCTTAGTTTCTAATAGGGCTCTCTTCCTTTTTCTGTCCCCTCCATTTTCTGCAGGAAAGGCACTCTGGGTTTGATATCATGAGGAAAAGTGCAATTGTTACTAGAACTTGGATTGGGCCCCTAACAGCAGTCTTGTATTGGAACAATCCCCCGAGACATTTTGCCTTTAAAAGGAGATGGGAAAAGATTCATCTGTGGACCATTACGAGAAGAAGAAGGATACATGTTTGGACTTCGATCTGGATGCAATCCATTCCAAGGTCTTCTGATATAGGGGTGAAGATAGAAACAATCTAAGGCAGAATAGAGCTCTGTCACCTAACCATTCCCAGAGAACATTGGAGGAGAGGGGGTGACAGGTGATGGATCATGGCTTCACTGCTGGTTGCACTGGAACTTTGTTCCTGTTCACTTGAGTTGAATGATCCCTTGTAGGTACCGGCCAAACATACAAGATAGGGAGTTCATGAGAAAAGGACCTCCCTTGTCCTGGAGCCCTTGGATTGTGTCTCCCAGCAGACTATCTGCTCAGATGTAGCTCGAATTCTGTTTTGCTTCTTCAAGATGCCTTCAAGACGTATCAGCTATGCTAAATGCTTTCGAAGCACCCAAGGACCTGTGTTGCTGCTTTTAGAACTCTACTCAAACTGTGAACCTCTTGCTGGATTTCAAGTCATCCAGGAGCCGGCTTGACCCATTGCCACAGACCGGCTTGAGCACCACAACTGTTTGATGTTCATGGGAGCATCTGATTCAGCCACCTACTAGACCTGATGGATGGCATTGTGGGATATTTTAACCCACTGAGATGTGCTATGTTACACCACTTTGCTGCTTTGATGCCAGAAACAGCACAGAATGGATGCACTGACTCCTGTGCACGCCAAGATCCCTAAACTGCGTTTAGCAATAACCGGAAAATGGATGCACCGCCCTGCCAACACACCTTTCAGGTGGGGTGGAACAGAGTACTCACTGCAGGAGTATGCCAGTGTGCTCTGAAACATTCAAAATGCAGCAAAGGAAAGAAGCAGCATTACTTTGCTGTAAACCCAAAATGCCTCTTTAAAATGTCTTCTTTTCAACCTTAAAAAGTGCAGTTTTGGCGATAAATCCATTAATTTCTACTGAACCACTGTGACCAAAAGGGCCCTGCAATGCCCAGGATCAGTCTTGAGTCTGAGAGGAACCGGGCCTCATTTGAATGACAGCTCATATCAAAAGTATCTTTCAAAAAGCAACCCAGGAACTATGTTTTTCATTTTCCATGGGAAACACAGCTATTTATTTGCAGCAAGTATCAAGAATCATCTGTCCAGAGACAAACTCTAAACAGATGACTGATACATTTATTCATGCTGCAAATAACTCCAGCACTCAAGGGAAAGACTAGTGCAGACTAAAATGTGTATTTGCTGCAGATGAAAACTGAATTTAAATAAATAAGTTTAATGTGCTTTTTCCTGAATGAACAGCAAAATCACCTATTTTTAAATTTATATTATTGTGTGAAGGCTGGATTATTAAATAATGCAAAAGGATTTGCTATTGTTAAAAATCCACCTATAAACTGTTTAATTCCATAGGTTTAAAGTAAAGATTTAAAAGGTGAAACTCAAAGCTAAACCAAGTCTGAGTTGGTAAACTATTAAAAAAAAACCTGCTCTGCCAGTTGCTGGCCCTGAGAAAGGGTGACACCTCAACCGCTGGAACAGGAAAAGGCTAATTACTAACTAGATGCTTTGAATCCCCAGGTCAATGGGACTTTTCAAGTCGCATTAGACATTCATCTTTACCCCAGGCTAAGACAATAGCAGGCTAAGACACTCTCCCTTCCAGTGGGAGGGGCAGGAAGCTTCACTCACAAAAAAGAGGCCCCACATTCTACTTCAAAGGTATTGACATTTGCTTACATTTGGGAAAAAGAAAAAAAAAACTGACAAGTAACATTTGGTATTTAAACAGTCTATTTTGCAACTGAACTTTCAAGACATTTAACTTGGCAGCAAGAAAGAGAAAAATTGTGAAAAGTGCATAATTCTAAATATAATTGTATGCTATTCATTTGAAGACTTGGTAGGACTTACTACTGCATAAGGATCAGAATTGATAAAGAATGACCGATTGCTTGAAACGTATTAATGTGGCGAATATAACATATTATACACATATGCTCGGGGTAAATGCACATCTATGTACACAATTGGTAAAATATATAATCTGTGTATCTGATTTTCTCAGAGGTTTTAAATGCATAAATATGTATTTGGGGGAAAGTTAGATTTTGGTCCCAATAGCTATGGGAGGTTTCCAGACATTGTGAAAATCATCCCATAAACATGACATCCGTTTCTGTCATCCAATCAGCGAAAAGCAAGGCAGAGATTATGCTTTTGCCCAATCCTAGCATTCGGGTGTGGTCAGTAAGACTGCCCCTGCTATATACTTTTGTGATGTCATGTGGCATGATAAATAAGGGAACCTCAGAGCACACAAACACACTGATTCCTAACTTCTTCCTGATATTCTGTGTGGCACCCTGTTTCTGAATTCTCCATCCTTGTTCTGATCAAGCTAGCTTGCTACTAAATACATGCCTGCTGCAAACTCGCCATTCCACTGATCTCCAGTCTCCAGTAACCAGCGCAGTCCAGTGCAGTCTCCAGTCCAGAGCAGTCAGATGACCAGAACTGCCCAGCTGACCCTATCCTGCCGGATGTGCCCTGCTGTCCTTGGTTAGACCTGATCTGTGTGATGACCAGAACCCTTGACGGTCCAAAATCCTAAATTAAAGTGGACTGTAAGGATTAATAAGAAGCATAGAAAAACATAGCATATCTTGCTTTGTTTCGTTCCATCCCAACCTCTAAGTCATCCTATTCTTACCTTAAGAACTTGTAATATTGTCACAACCGTTCTTGAAACCTTGCCTTTGATTCTTTGCACTAGTGCTAACGCCTTTAAATAATTTTGTCTTGTGAAATCTCAAAATCTTAAATCCTCCCTCGGGTAATCGGACTGAGTCCGCCAGGGCGGACACGGAGGTGCTGGGGTCGGTTCCGTGGATCAACTCTAGAGCTTACTGTGTTTCAATCTGGTAACCTAGCCTGAATGCTAGTGTAGAGCATACATATCCTTGTAAAAATTGATTTCTGTTTTCTTTTTTGCGCCTTTATTTTCCAAAAACGCCTCTCATTCAACATTGTATAACTCACTCAGGGCCTCATCAATAGCTATTAGCACCTTGGTCCATGCCGGTAAAATACCGGCACCGCCTTGGAGGAAAGGGGAATTACCGCCCTATTCCAAGGTTGGCGGGGCGGTAATTCCCCCTTCCCCCATTGCCCTTCCCCATTCCCATTTTTGCCCCATAGGGCATAATGGGAATGGGGAAGGTGCTAATTACGGTACCGCAAATTGCGGTACCGTAATTAGCACCCTGGTCCCTTTGCTGGTTGGTTTTTAACACCTGCTAAAAAGCAGGCATTAAAGTACCAACCCGCAAATGGAACTCGTAATCAGGCGGTAAGGGTTAACGGTCACCGGTACCATTACTGGTGACCATTAACCCTTACCGCCTTCTGTGTAATGAGGCCCTCAATGTAATAGCTAGAGCCTTCATTTCAACCCTGGATGATACCTAAGACACATATCTACATCTCAACCTAGGAACCGCACACAAAATCAGTGTATTTCACACGTTCTTCTTAAAAAACAGTTTCGTTAAATTTAGGCGGGACTCTGCATTTCTGCAAAATGATTACCCGTGTGATTGTTGTTTTCAATTATTTTCAAACTTCCATTAAGATTCAAAGTGTTTATGATTGTTATCATCTTTTCAATGTTGCTTCCATAGAAATGTATACTGATTTAAGGATTTTTGCACACTTTTCATTGTTCTGCTATCCCTTTTCGAATGTCATTTTAAAAAGTGTAAGATTGCAAACCCGTTTTTCTCTCTTTTTTAGGGAGGGGAGGTTGTACTCAAAATCTGTTTACTGTGTTTTATTCGTGATTACTTGCTGCTTCCTCACACCTGTTTAGAATTGCTTATTTGTGGTTAGAGGAATGTTGCAGGGGGAAATCCTAACTTAAGTGCTATCCTTTCAAACAAGCCAAAAGTGTTCTTTCCTCTGATGTATTATATTCTGTGTTGCTAAAAGTGAGTTTAACTGCCTTAAATACCTTCTTATCGGTTATTGTCACCACATTGTTGATTGCTGCTCCCTATTAAAAAGTATTTGGTTAATTTGAATTTTAAATAAATAAATAAATATGATCTTTACCAACCGCCTGACTCCTGGTCCATGGTGACCTGGGGTATTTTGAGAAGGGGTGTGTTATGAGTGGTATATCACTCAGAATATTGAACCTATAGACATAATAAAATAAGCATTTCATTTGTGCGCTGCTTGCTAGGCTGGGACCAGGGTGTATCGCCTGATTGAAATACTTTACAGCATCAGACTTACCTTTGCGAGTTCAGACTTGACTGAGCATAAGCCACTGTCTCGTCTCTGCCTTGACCACTGCTGGAAATGTTGGAAGATATTTTCTCACCTTCTCAATTTAATGCTTCAAACTTTTTGGAGCCTGCACCATTGATCCAACCTATTGCTAACTGACAGTGGGAATACATTGTCTCAAATTGTCAGGACCTCGGCTTGACCACAGTCAAAGTGCTGAGAAGCAAGCCCTATCCTCCAAGTCCACTTGTGGCTCCTTAGTTAAACCCACCTTCTCTACCTTTGTCTTCCAAGAACATTGACATTGTGCCCAAACTGATTCCCTGAACACACCTTCTCATCTATCCAGAATGTCCTTTCGTAATGGGCTGCATGTTATGTGTGTTCCCTTGTAGTAGTGGGATGTTTCTAGACAGCTGAGTGCCTTTTTATTGTTTAATTCAAGTTGTCTATTCTTATGGTACCTTGATTGGCCATTTTAATGTATTTTGTAAATGTTGTTATTACATTTTATGGGTTTCTACGGTTATGAGCTTACTCCCCTGCTGAAGATATAGCCTGCCCTCGGCCCATGCTACCAAAAGAGTACATGTAGGTATACCATTCAGGCTGTACCTTTTTCACTTTTTAGATTGGGATTGCTGCCGGTTTAGAGGTAGTGTGGAGCTGAGGAGGCAATTTAGCCACTACCCATCCCTGTACTTCCTTAGAGCAGTAGTAATTTTGTCACATGGGTGTTTTTGCAATAGCATGAGCGTATTAGATAACGGATAACTGGCTTATGATGGTGTCATCTAATGGAAAATGCACATGGGATATGAACTGGAGAAAAGACATAACTAACATCTGTAGGATATTTTACACATTAACATATTCACAACAGGAAGGTGTGAGTGAGATCAAGTAGCAGGAGGATACATTGGTGTCAGCTGGGAACATTGGTAGGAGCCCCTTTACTGGTCAGGGGGTGGAGTTTGATATTAGTTTTGCATCACACACTGATGGGATAGCTTTGATATCTGGTGGAGGGGCATTCCAGTGAAGTGGGAGGAGACATATGAGATTGGGGACAGGAGACATATGAGATGGGGGACACGGTGATTAAGGAGTACTGAGAAACGTATAGTCAGAGTGATAGTACTATCATGGAGAACCCCAGATTGATTTTGAAGAACAGATGAAGGAATTTGAAGAGAGTCGTATTTTGCATTGAGAGTCAACCAGAATATTGGTAGTGTGTAGACCTGGCCAAATATAAAGGTAGACTGTAGAGGGCATGAGTCACAAATTTCAGGACTTTGTTTATGGAAGAGAAAGAGTAGACAATGAGGCCCAGAAGGCTCAAGCAGTAGTTAAGTTTAATGAGCACATGAGGAGTCATTTGAAATGTAATTGAGTAGTGGGTGAGGTGCATGGAATCTTTCAGATTTTGGGAGGCTGATTCTTGCAGCAGTAACCATGGCCTCAATGAGCTACTTGAGCTGGAAGTTGCTACAGAAAAAAACCCAAATTATGCGAGCCATACGTGTTAGAGTGGGGGGTCTTGGGAGGAAGGAGATGGGGGAGCAGGATTAGCTTTAAACGTGAGGAGAAACTTAATTTCCATTTTGGAAGAATTCAGCATCAGGCAGCACAGTGCTATCCAGCGATGGATGGTTATATGGCAGCATGTTATTTTTTTAAAGATGTCAAGGGTAAAGGATGCAAAGGATAACAAGATCTGAGTGTCATCAGCAAAGAGGTGGTAGCGAAAGCCAAAGGAGGAGATGAGCTAACACAGACAAGCAATTTAGAGTGTGAAGAGGGGCCAAGTGCCAAACCTTGGGGAATGTCCAGGAAGGGAAGTGGGAGAGGAGGTTTTAAATTCCAAGAGATAGATTTGGAGTGATCAGAGAGCTAAGTGGACAACCATGAAAATGCAGTGTCCTTAAAGTTACGGGAGGAGAGAGATTGCAGGAGGGAGGATGGTGCATAGTGCTGAAGGCTTCAGGCAGATATAGTAGAATATGAATGGAGAAGAGTTGAGAGTGGTTGGCCTTGATTAGGAAGTTAGAGACATGGGTGAGTGTGTCATCCTCCATACACCCTCCCACTCCTCTCACCTTTATCCACTCAAATTCTACCTTCCATAAAACCAACCACACATCTCACCATAGTTCTGCTACTCTCTTCATCTCCGCCAGCCTTCTCTCTGCTCTCTTTTTCCCCTGCTTTGCCACAGTTTACAAAAAGAAAAGTGTACACCATGATTCCCTAATGAAGACCCTGAGAGGGGAATCCCATTTGATATCATGCCCTAAGAATGAAGGTTAAGTGCCTTTTATTCAGCCAGTTTGCACTAGTGAGACTAAAAAAGGTACATGGTCAGATTGAAAGAGACATAGCGAAACGTAAGAAAAGTAATACAGAAAGAACAATTTAGTAAACTACCACCACCCCTCCCAATCTACTCTCGCCTTTCTCTTCAATGTACTCTGGCTTCTCCTTTTGCACCACCTTTCACCTTCCATCCCCCCTCTTTCCACAATTACCATTTACCACCACTCCCACCCGGAAAATGCACCAAGACGTGTTATTCTGGGCTCGGCTGTGGAGAAGTGAAGATGATGCATGCTTTGCCTTGCAAGAGTTGAACTCTGAAGCTCCAGCCCCTCCTCATCTCAGCTGCAGCGTGCTCCAACAATGAAACAATGTAATCACTACCATCAGGCTGTAGAGGAGGGCTGTGGGGAACCGACAACTTATTATGAAATACAGACACCCCAGAATAATACAGCATTAAATGCTACTTTTGAGGCGAAATGGAATGGTACAACACCAAATTTCACAAATTGTATTCAGAATGTCCCCATTAACATATTTATACAAACATACATTGATTAAAACTATAATTAATAAACAAATAAAAAGAATTGCAGATACAATATTCTAATATGAAATTACTGCTTGCATATACACTAGCAACCAGCACCACAACCACTTTAAAACAGTTATTAGTTTAATATTGAAACATTAGCTGAAGGAAAAATTTATTTATACGTTTCCTGTAAGATTATTATTGATCTGACCTTATCGTGAAAGCTATTTTGATGTATTCTGCTATGTTATATAGGCACAATGGCTCATCAATATTAATTAACAAAGACACATTTTTGGCACAAGATCTAATATTATTTTTCAGGGTCAGCGATTTTAGCCATTTTCGTCGATCAGGCCTAAAGTCGGGGCAGAGTAACAGGAAATGCAAGAGATCATCTCCATGTACAAGATCGCAAATGCATTTATTTGGGCCGTTGACTCAGCTTTTTTGTTTTTTAAGCGGTAGTTAAGTAGTTTAGATCATTATCAATAGACTTCTAACCTCTGAGGAATTTATTTTGGTAATTGCCCCATCTCCTGATAATACAGCTTTAGACGTGTATACGACCACATTGATGCTAAAGACTGAACTTTCTGTATGTCCATATCTTTTGCCTTATTTTTCACCCAAATTTTCACTGCTGATTTGATCACCAAATAGTATTTTTTTGTGCCAATTTGTGGAACATTTGTATTTGAGTTTAAGGTGTGAGGCAGTGCTAGGATGCAGGAGAGACAAGCAGGGTGCAAGATCGACAGGGTGATGTGCACATTTAGAAACAACAAATGCCTCTTTATATGGTGAATTTGAATGGTCACTATTCACCTGTTGCAACTATGCAATTGACACCCAGATCATCTTCAAGATCCCCAAGACTTCTTTCTACCCCCCCATACCCGTCCTTGCCTCAAGCCTCACAGAAATCGACCACTGGATGACAGCCAACTACCTCCTTCTCAAACCCAGAAAAAAGAAAAATCATGATCTGTGGAAAGACTGCCCTTTTTCCACATCCCACCCTCTCTCTTTTTAGGCAGTAAACAAGTCATTCCTATTCCAAATGGAAGTACTTTATAAGCAAGCAAAAATATTTTTAATGTAAAATAAAAGTGATCATACAGATGAACACGTCATTACTACCTTCTGCCCCAACCATGCCCCAGTGTGCCAAGGGCAGAAAACATTACAAACTCAGACACCCCTACCACACCATGAACCTAGGGGTGGTGGACAATATGAGATGAACTGAGCCCCATGGAAAACAATGCTTAACAGAAGTAAGTGTTTGTGGGATATTTTGACCCATTCCAATGTGCCCCACTGCATCACTTTACAAATGGTGAATAAAACAGCCCAACATGGATGCTCTGACTCCTGTGCGCGCCAAAAACTGCAAAACTGCATTTGGGTCACAACCAAGAAAAGGCTGCAAACCCTGCCAGACACAGTCAAGGGAGGGGTGAAAACAGAATTCTCACTGCAGGAGAATGCTGTGGGTTCTGTTACATTCAAAATGGAGCAAAGCAGCAGAATTGTGCTGAAAACTAAAAATGCCTTTTGAAATGTAGCTCTACAAGCTTCGAAAGTGCTGTTTTCCATTGAATCAGTGAGATTAAAAGGGTACTGAAAATCCAGGATTATCCAGTATGGCCGGAGGAACTGGGCCTCATTGACTGACAGCAGTTCTGAAATGTATCTAAGGAAAAGGCAGTCCAGGAACATTTGTTTTCAGTTCCACAGGAAAAATGCGGCTAAAATTACAACATGTAACAATTTTAGCTGTGCAGACAGAAACTTTAAACAAAGGCTGGATGCATGCATCAAGACTACAAACAAATCCCAGCACTCAAGGGAAGAACTGGTGCTGAATAAAATGTGTGTGTTGCATAGGAAAATCAGATTTAATAGAACTCAGTTTAATGTGGTTTCCCGGTAAGTAAGTGCAACATTGCCTATCTTGAAAGCATGTTTTTGGTGAAGGGCCCAATATTTTAAGAAATGTCAAAGGATTGCTAATGTAAAAATCCCCTACAAACTGTGTTCATTTTCTCTGTTTTAATGAAAGATGTAGGTAACTTAAAGTTAAAACTCAGTCTTGAGTTACTTAACTATTACAATTCTGCTTGACAGTCCTCAGCCTGGGAAAGGTTGACACTTCAGGTTGACAATCCACTGCTGGCAGGACGGACTAATTGCTATGGGGAGGCCTCAAATACTCATCACAAAGGACCCATTAAACATTTGTATGTGGCCCAGGCAAAGACAATGGCAGGCTTGCACACTCATCCCTACAGGGGAGGGGCAGGATGTTCCATTTTCTCAGACTTGTGATTTTTGGATTTATGTTACTTATTTTGCCACAGAACTTCATGACATTTACCTGGTGGCAAAAAAAGTAAAGGAATGAAAAATACATACATATAAATTTGAACTCATGCTAGCCAGTTGAAAACTTGGTAGGCTTTCTTTCTGCATAAAGAACAAAAGTTATGCAAACACACTAATTGCGCAGAGACTATTAATGCTGCAATCTAATATTGTGTACCCGTGTTCTAGGGGTGATTGCACATATATGTACTGAATTAGGAATTGCTAGGCCAAACCTTCATGATTAAAATTGCCGAAAATCCATAGAAAGACATGACCAGGTCTCACTGACGTGGGAGTTGGATGTAAATGTAACCCAAAAAATATGTAATGCATGTGTCTGATTTTATTAGAGGGCATAAGTATATAAATGTGCATTCGTGGGAAAGTTACATTTTGGACCCAATAATTATGGGAGTTTCCCAATCACATTATAAAACCTGAAAACCTTTTCTGTCATCCTATCAGCAAAGAGCAAGGAGTGAACTCTGCCTTTGACCACTCATAGCCTGGTGGGTGTGGGTTGTAAGTTTGCCCCTACCATAAACTTAGTGATGTCATTTGGCAGGATAAATAAGGGTATGTCACAACACACAGACACATTCCTGACTCCATCCTGATTTCCGTGTGACGCTCTGTTCCTGAATTCATCATCTTGCTTCTGATTGCAGATTCTTTACCAAGCCAAGGCCTCAGCATTGCTGAACTCTTCATCAGCTAGGCCCAAATCCTAAAACCATCCCAAAACTTAATGGAAATAATTCTGATCCAGTCTGGCTTGCTACCACTAATGCTTGCCTGCCGAATCAAGCAACCCCTCTGATCTACACTGTCCAGTAACCAGAAGGGCCAATCCAATCCAGTTTGAGGTGCCAGTCAATTGACCAGAACCACCCAGCTGACCTATCCCGCAAGAAGTGCCCTGCTGTTTGTAGACCCGATCCGGATGACCAGAACCCTAACGGTCCAAATCTTAAATTAAAGTGGACTGTAAGTATCAATAGGAATCACAGCAACCCATTGTATAGTTGTTTTACATTGTCCTATCCCAATCTATAACTCGGCCTATCTTTAACTTAAGAACTTATAATATTGTCACCCCATTCTTGAAACCTTGCTTTTACTCCTTGTGCTAGGGATAACTTCTTTAAAATCCTATTGTCTTGTGAAATCCCAAACCCTTAATCATCCCTCGGGTAATCAGACTGAGTCCTCTAAGGCGGACACAGAAGTGCTGGAGTTGGTTCTGCGGACCACTCTGGAGCTTACTGTGTTTCAAACTGGTAACCAGCCTGAATACCCTAATTTAGAGCATAATTGTCATTGTAAAAATTGATTTCTGTTTTCATTTTTGTGCCTTTATTTTCCAAAAACGCCTCTCATTCAAACTTGCATAACTTCTTCTGTATTTGAGCCATTTTTCTTAAAAACCGCATAGTGAAATTTAGGCAGGAATTCGCAATTTTCCAAAAGTTTTACACATGTGTTTTCCCATTCAAAGTTTTTCCAAACTTCCATTCTGATTTAAAGTGTGTACTGTTGCACATCTTGTAGCTTATGTTTGTTAGGATCTTTTCAGTGTTGCTCCCATAGACATTTATATCAATGTAAGGATTTTTGCACACTTTTCATTGTTTCACACAGCCATTTTCACTTGTCATTTTAAAAGGTGTACATTTCCCAAAACGTTTTTCTCTCTTGTTTGGGGAGGGAAGATTGTATTCAAACCCTATGCACTGTACATTTATTCCTGAATACCTGCTGCTTACTTACATCTGTGTAGAATGGATCATTTGTGAATTAAGAACTTTGCACAGGGAAACATTAACTTAAATGGCCTCTTTTCTACAAGCCAAAACTGTTCTTTACTCTGTGTTTTATATTCTGTGTGCTAAAAAGTGAATTCAACTGCATTATTTACTTTCCTATTTGTATTGTCACCACATTGGTGATTGCTGCCCCATATATATTAATACTTTTTTTTATTTGAATTCTAAATAAATTAATAAATATTACCTTGACCAACCAGCCTGATTCCTGGTCCATTGTGACCTGGGGGTATTTTGAGAAGGGGTGTGATATGAGTGGTATATAACTCAGAATATTGAACCTATAGACACAATAAATAAGTATTTAACGTGTGCATTGCATGCTAGGCTGAGACCCGGGTGTATTGCCTGATTGAAATCCTTAACATGTTCATGCAATCTGGCATAAAGGAATAGCTGGGCTGTGCGACATAGCTAAGAACTAAAAGCAGTGCTAGAATGCACCAATAGTGTGTGGTATAAATAGTGCAACACAGTATAAAAGGACAGGAGGTTCCTGGGTACCAAGAGCAGCCCTCACTACACTGCTAGGCAAGGTGGTTTATAGGTAAATTAGATGCTGAATACACCGGCAGGAACACCATCATATGGCAGACCTACAAGATGAAGGGACGCGGCTGTGTGGAAGACAGGAAGACAGATGAGCAGCCATTTTCCTAACGCTGAGGCCACACATGTTTCAGAATTAACAAGGCCTCAGAACTACAGCTGCTGAATTCACAACAACACATGTATCCTAGAAACTTGTGCAGAGCCCATACAGTAACTCATGCCCAGAGCACAGGCCAGTAACTGCGAAGGGAGTAATAGATTAACAGAACACAGGCACAGGATAACGGTTCCCAGGACGAGGAGTGGCAGACTCCCAAATTAATTAATTTTAATAAGAACACAAACAATCATTGATGTCCAGGTGCAAAGGAACAGTAAACTAAGAGACGTTAGAGAAACATAACTGACTAGTGACCCCAAAGGCCAAAAAGAACACTACATGCATGTCTGAATTAGCTAAAACCTTAATAAATAGAAGGAAATCAACACTCAAACACGGTACCCTAACACATCATCCAGATATGAGAAACACTGGCTATTCATTATGAGCCAAACCCAACTTCCTCTACACACACACACACAAGCTCCAGACAGCACACAAGGCCAACAACAAAGTAAAGGGAAGGCTTCATTGCCATGGGATGACCAGAAGTATTATGTTATTGGAATTATGGCAGACTATGGAATTCTCGTCCTCCACTTATGTCTTGCTCAATACTTGACCTCTCGTCAAAGTGTCCAAGCTTGGTAAGCTAGGCACCAACCAATAGATAGTCCCCTTGCCACACAGCCTATGATGGATAATGCCAACCAATTAACTGTCCTTGTAATGAGGTATTAAAAAATAACATCTATAATAGGATGGTCCATGCAGAGCCATCAAATAGGCATTGACCAATTAAGTAACTTAACTATATGTATTCTGTATTTAGTTTGAGCTACTAATCAACCCAACTTCCCCGTATGTTTTGTAAACTGATAGTGTAATGTGACATCATTGATGACGTAGTTTTGGTACAACATGTGTTTGCAATCAAAGAAAATGTTGAGAGCTAGGAGAACGAGATGCATGTATGATTTTCCAACTAGGATTCATTGATTGAATAAAGCTGGGTTTTTACGTGCTCCCGAGTCCTCCATCATTGAGTGTTATTTTGACTAATTGTGTGATCATGGGTGCACCTTTACACACATGTTTTTGTATTAAATATATATGTTCACCAACTTATCATGCTCATTAAAATATAGATTTGTACCTATTCAGATCATGCAATAATAATAGATGTTCTTCCTGTGGCGCTACAGTACTATTGGTCCAAACATATCCACAGAGCTGTGTGGGGTAAGGCACGGGAACAGGTACTGTATATGCCTGTTTCCTATTTTTTGTTGGGAGTATTTGTACTCCACATTTTTATTTTTTAGGAGTATTTGACTATTTGTAGGGAGGAAACGTGGCTGAGACACCCGTCAGCTGTAGGTCTCGATGCACCATAGATGGATGCAGATCTGACACTTTCACGCCACATCAATGCTGTTTCTAAATCATGCTATGAAAACCTTTGCATCCTCTCATTCACCTTCCCCTACCTTTCCTACCCTCACAGAGTCACAGCAATCATGACTATCATCCGTTCTTTCCTTGACTATGCTAACTCCCTAGATATGGGGACCCCTTCATCCCAACTCACAAAATTCCAAAAGATCCAACACACTGCAGCTAGGCTCCTCCTAGCCCTTGACCCAAGAGCACATAACTCCATCCCTCGTAATGCTCCATTGGCTACCTGTTGGGGAACAGACCACATTCAAACCCATGTGCATCAATCACAATGTTCTGTACTAGACAGGTTCAGAATACCTATGACACAAGCTCACACCTTACAAATCCCATAGATATCTAATATCAGGCACCCCACTCCTCCTTTTCGGACCCCGTTTCAAATCAAGCAGAATAGGAGGATCCTCCCTTTCCGTCCCAGCACCCACTATCTGGAACGCAATGCAGTCACCACCATAGCCCCTGGTCCTGACATTCGGGTCCTCAGGACCCCATCACAGTACTCATGCGGGGCCCCAAGGGCCCAATCATGCTTCCAAAGACTCTCGTGGAGTCAGGCCTGGCGCTTTTGGTGCCAGGCTCATGTTATTAATAGAGAAGCCATAATCCCCAATGGCACTAGCACAGCATGGATGCCTCCACATGGTTCAGTTCCAGAACTGAACCATGCGGTCTAGCTTTTTGGGTGTGGTCAGGCCTGAAGATACCTGGGATGCTTACAGACTATAAAAGCCATGCCCGAGCTGCAGAACACGCTTTGCATTGCTCTGCACTCGCAGTGTGACGTTCACCGAAATCTGATCTCTGCATTTCAGGCCTGTACCTGTGGAGAGAAGAAGCAGAACAGCATTATTCATCCTTACCTGCGAGAATCCAGCATCTGTTGTTCACTCCAGTGTCCTGCACCTCCAGCATCACGGCAGACACTCCGTCTGGAATCGACCTGAAGGGAAGAAAGGAAACGAAAGATGATATTAGTACGCATTTCATTTTCATTTAAACTATCATTCGCAATAACGCTTACCTGAACAGAAGTCGCTGTGGGCTTATTCGCATCTTGGCCTTCCATCAATCTGCTGCAGACTTACTGGACGGTGGAGCCGGACATTTTCCTCTCACCGCTCCGCATCCTTTCGCCAGCCATCATCTGCAACATCACGGTGACCTGTGAAGGAGAAGAACAGGTTAGCACATCATAAAAGTGCACATAGCGACGCGCTTTGCGCAGTCACCTACCATCTCAGGCGCAGCCCCAGCCAGCTCAGTGTCTCCGCCATTCTTCCGCACCTAGGGAGATACAAGACATTAACAGGGGCAATAACAATCAATGACCAATAAACCAAGCAAAAGACTTACCTGAAGAACTGAGTCACAGCAGGACTGGACTCACGGGCCCGCGCCAGTGAAGCAACTCGGCTGCTAAGCGCCCCAACCACAACGCACCCCCGCACAGAGTTGCAGGACGGAGAGCACACCATATACGAATCCAAGGTGAGAAAGGCTCTACGGAAAATCCGAGGGTTCACGAGGGAGGTGGGCCCAGAGAAGAGGAGACTGTGGGCTAATCCAAAACTCCTGTATTCCAGATCGGATCCTTGGCAGAGTGGGAACCCTTAGAAGAAGGATTCAGGTCAAAGGCAGTCCAATCAGATCGGGTGGCATCCCTGTGAATGCCAGGTGAGCGTTACAAATACCCCTTAGCATCTGCTGTTTAGAGGATCACCTTGTCTTCTGCAAGGCCCTCAAGGCCTGTCTCTTCCCCCCTGTGTCCTGATGAACCCATCCCTCCCCTCGAATTATTGCAACCACTGTCAGATAGGTGGGGAATCTATGAGTTGCTCAAAGAATTTACTCAGCGACACAGAGAAAGGACTCAAACAGGCTACAGGCCAAGATATGCACCAAGTCAACGAAACAAGAAACTACCCAGAACTCACAAGTACAGTTCACACTCCATTTCCATGGAAAATAGCCACAGCTAAGGCCACGCAGCCGCAAAATTCTGCAATCATACACTACTTATTGACAGACCACACAACACCTCTGCCACTAGAACGCATCTAAGTACCACAATAAAAATGCAGTCTACCTGGACACATAATCAGGCTCCTTGAGTCGCATACTCTCCCAACACCCTTGACAGCACCCACCCACCAGCCATCTTTTCATGGGTTCATGGGTTGATAACAGGGACTAGGCCACCCCTACGTATCTTCGTACTATCTAAAACGCACACACGTATTGTAATTTCCTCTGACTAAACTCTCATGCCTCGGACTTCAGTTCTCAAAGTGCTGTGTGCTTCCACAGCACTTTGAGGCGATGACAATGAAAGTGGCGCTATACAAATGTCATATTACACTACATTATTATAAATGGACCAACACTAGTCTAGTAAACCATGAGTGTGGCTTTTTTGGAATAGTGTAGGCTGTGAACCGAAGAACTTCAAGGGACTCCTAACTTTGGCAAATAAGGAGCACCGGGATTTGATGATTTTCCCAGGACAGCACACTTTGGTTAACTGATAAAGCTAGTCTATGGGAGCCTGCTCCTGAAACGATTTCAAGCTTGGGCAGAGTTGGCCCCGTGTAATGACAAGTTCCAAACTGGATTCAAAAGAAGATGGGCACGGCGGCTAACATTCGAACCATCAGCACCCTAAAAAGTAAGGTCTGGGAAGGGAAACCTCGAATTTTTGTTGCCTTCATTGACCTCTCCCAGGCCTTCGGTCTAGTGGACCGAAACCGACTATGGCAAAAACTAGAAGGGTGGAGCTGCCCCCAGGAGCTTTTGCAGCCAATTAAAGCCCTACACTCGGAAACCACCCTAAGGTTCCGACTGTCACAAAGGGGGAACTTATCAGGAGAAATCTCGACTGAACGGGGGATAAAACAAGGCTACCCCATGGCTCCAGCGCTGTTTCTGGCCTACATCAGTGACCTCGGGTTATCAGAAGACCTGACACGCACTTTTCCTCCACAAGTTGCAGAGGTCAAAATAAGCCATCTCTTGTACGCCGATGATCTCATCTTACTGGATCAGACACAGATTGGCCTCCAGAGGCAGCTTTCCAATCTCCTCGTCTACATGCAGGAAATTCACATGGTGTCTGGAGGAACACGAGATCGAAAGGGTTACCGAATATAAATACTTGGGTGTACCGATTGACAGCTCGAGACTTGAGACCTCTATGCAGGCATCCCTCCTCAACAAAACCAAGAAGTTGGCTTCTCAAGGAAAGGCAATCGACATCAAATTCGGAAAATTTTCCTTTATCCCAGTGTTAGAATTTTACAGAAAAAAAGTTGTGCCGTCTATCACCTATGGGGCTGAAGCCATGCCATCGATTCCAGCAAACACTTGGCAGTATCTAGAAGGCCTGTTTTGGAAGTCGGTGTTTGGCCTGCCAAAATCTACATCTACCGCTGCAATTCGCCGCAAGCTGAGCCTCCTGTCTTTAAAGACAACGGTAAATATCAACACACTCAGGCTATACAGGAAATGTATAACGGACGACAGCAATCACATTTATGGTCTCCTCAACAAAGAAATCCACTCTGGTAAGGTGAAGATGCTGACAGACTGGAAAGATTTCAACAAGGTCCAATTGGAGTCGGTGGAGTGTTCGGATTTCGATCTCAACACTAATCCCACGAGAGTCTATCAGAAACTAAAAGACCTAGACTGGATTCAAACTCAAGAATCAGCATTTAAGAACAAACCTCTTCTTCACCTTCCCCCATGTGTCAGCAAACTCAACGAGCCGATGAAATACCTGCAAAAATTCCCCAGCAGGGGGGCTCGAAACGCGCTCCCGAGGATAAGATTGAATCTGCTGGAGACCAACGAAATCCGGTACATCAGAGGACTGGTGGACTCAAGCACATGCCGCCTGTGCGCAGCGGAGATTGAATCAATTAGACACCTGCTGCTGGTCTGTCCAAAAACTGTAACTCTGAGAGCATCTTACTTCAAACACCTAATCGGGGACGACAGAGGGTGGGACGAAGAAATCTGGTGGCCAAGACTGATGGGAGGAGACCGTACATCGTGGCTCCTAGCAACCACAAAAATCTTGGAACACACCATGAAATTGCTAACAGCCGGAGGGGCCCACCCTGAGTAGTAGCAGTGATTTTGTTTCTTTCGTTTTTTGCAGCAACTGGTCTTCGTAAAGTTCGCTTTTTGAACATATACAAATAAAAATAAAAATAAAAAAATAAAAAGCTAGGACTTGAGCCTGGTCTGAAATTGAGTTACTTGACCACATATCTTTAATGCTCAAGTGGAAAAAAAAAACCTATGTGTTAAAAATGTTTGGGATTAAGGACTGAAAATAATGATCTGGTTTATCGAGATACTTTTAACTTTAAATAAGTCACACAATACGCCCAGCTAAAATATATGAATCAACGTAGAAAAACGCTGAGCGAATGTTATGATTTTAGGTTTATTCTTTCCATCCTGAATAGAAGCCTACATGTCCCAGCATGCAAAGTAATCAGAAGCCACGAGAAATCTCCCACAGACACAAAGTGAAACAAAATGCACATGTACTCCCACCTTTTCTAATCACCCTACATTGACACTTCAAATAGGCCATCAAACCCTTTTTACAAGTCAAACCACAAAACAAAATTCCACAGACAAGAGTTACTACCAGTTACCTGTTCCCACCAGTAACTGCTTCCCAATCGTCTGCTGAAAGGTGTTAAAAAGATAGTTAAGGAATGGGCAGGAGAGGGTGTGCGATTCCGGCTGTTTCTCTTTGAGGTTGCGGCAGGGCGAGGGCATCAGCAGTAGCTCCATGACTACCATACGTCTAGTTTAGTAGCATTTGTTTGGGACAGAGCTATTATGATAATGGCATGTCTAGGGCATGCTATTTCTAGATGTGTGGTGCAGTGAATACAACACAACCGTGCCTCAGCCTCCTAAGTGTGTCGCTCGCCCACCAAATAGTAACATAATGTTATGTTGTGTTGTGTTGATTTATACCGCACACTGCTACCAGCCACCAGCTACCAGCCAAGGGCAGTCTCCAGGCGCCCCCAACCCCACACAGAGAATAGATCAGACATAAGAGACAATTACAGTATTTCCTCCCAACCATCGCCCACACACCTGACCCTAAGGGCATTACCTTATAGACTCAGCACACAACCAACCTTCCCTGCCAAAATCACCACTTCAACAGGGTGTTTGATTGAGTTGATGTGTGTATTAGCAAGAAATGATGTGGTGTCTTGCTAGACACAAAGGCACCACAATAATGTTTTTTTTAAAAAAGCTATTTTTGTACCTCCAGAAGTAAACCTCCTTTTTCGATATCTGCAAATGTGTCTGTAAATATAGCTTAGCCATAATCTTAGCACATTGGCGGGATCCATGGTCTGAGTTTGGTTGGCCTGGTGTTCTGTGCTTCCGTCATTTTGCACGACTCCCCAGGTTACAGAATAACTTTGATGGGCTATTTGCCAGACCCCTAACCCAGTGAATGAGGGATAACGGTTCCCTGCGGCAGTTCTACTTTAACACAGTACTCTGCTTCCCCGAGCTCCCCATGACACGATGTGACAAGAGACACAAGAGATCAGGGGAGGAAATGGGCCGGAACAAGACAGCGCTGAGCGCTGGCAAAGTTCGTCTTTCTGGTGCGCTCTTCCATCCTGAGGCCCACACCCCGAAGGCTAGGCTATGCCAGCCGTCTCCAACAGCTACTCGCAAGCAGCAGCTGTCTCCCATGCGGCAGTTCTCCCCTGCTCCCACTTGTGCTGCAGGCTTAATAAGACTGCCAAGCTGCTGAAACAATGTTTGACGGATAACAAGATCGGTGCAGAAGGAGTTTAAGCTTTACTTGTTTTCGCTAAGTGGCCCACATGAGTATATATAGCTTGGGATTTACGTAGTTTTTTTTAGGGCGAGTATAGGAACGAATGAAAATTCAGCTAGGCCAATTTGCAATACTTGATGTACTCCAGGAGCGTGGTTTCCTACTGAACCACTCTCACAGACATAATTCTTGTGTAAAATGTGGTCATTCTTAGGATCCCAGAATGCTCTTTGCTTTTATGCAAATCACCAGGATAGGGTTCCCTGTAGAAATAGGATAACCTTCAGCTGGGCTTCTCCCCGCAAACCCGTCCGCCCAACCCTTGCGATTCCCCAACCTCATGGGAGATCGGGGGAGTTCCCAGAGTACATTTCTCCATGCCCAGCCCTGCAAAAGACAACAGTGAACCATACCCCCGTCTGTGCCATACACAACAGATTCTACAGCAAGTACACTCTATCTTACATACAAACACTCCACAGACAATTCGAGCAATGGCCCTCCTCCCAACACATCAAAAATACATTGTCCGACATTCGCTCACATCAGCACACAATGTGGCTCATTCTGAGCCTGCGGGTCGGGAAACAACGGTGCCGGTAAGCTTGCCGGCACCATTGTCTCTGGACTGGCATATTACAGGTCTGCATGCCGGAGACACTGTGTCCGACAGGAGGGACCCTGCCGGGTACAGCGACAGTGGTATGCAGACCATCATGAAAGCACAAACACTGTTAACAATGGAGCTGGTGTTTCCGTGTTCCCCATTCCCATAGAGTCATATGGGGAATTACAATTTACCGGCGCCTGACTTTCCAGACCGCCGGGGTTGTAATTCCCCGGTCTTACTGGCAAGTCAGATGCCAGTAAATACACTGTGTCATGGGGCTTTCATTTACAGCACCCTTCAATGTGCCATGCTCGGTGCCATTTAAACAGAGCAAAACTGCAGGAAGGCACACAAGTCCTGCCAAAGAGTTGTACACAGGGCCATCAAGAAATGTGATAGCACCTTGCAAGGAAAAAAGGCGGTAAAAAAACCCTGCTTAACATGTGTATTGCACCACCTGAATGATACATGTTTAGATGTGTAGGAAACTGTGGGCCTGATTCATGGAATTTGTAGTGTGTTGCGAAGTGACTTGCACTGCTAAAAACACTCTGATTCACAGAGCGGTGCAAAGTGTATGTTTGCAGGGCAAGGAGGAATTTCTCCAGTGCAAAGTTAGTGCAAAGTCAGTGCAAAGTCAATTTCCACTGCAAAAATGCATGCTGCACCGCTCTGTGAATCACGGTGTTTGTTGACAGTTCAAAGTCACTTTGCACCGCGTTAAACATTCCATGAATCAGGCCCTGTATCTCTATCAGAGTCATAGCACACAAGATTAATGGAACTTGGACCCAGGGGCCTGATTTGATCTTGCCAGGGTGCTTCACTGCAAGGATTCCTCTAGCAATGCTGCATCTGAATATTGCCACAATTCTATGGCGCATTGCCAGACCTGTAGATAAAGGAATTAGACGTAACCGTCCCCTCTAGCTGTATTGCGCAACAGCGATCGGTATGCGTAAACTCCTGCCATGCACTGGGTGTAATCCACATAACAGCCAGCAGTGCACACCGTCCTCACCTGGCCCTGCACACCCAGCAGTCCCCAACGGCATACCCTCACAACTTGCACACAAAAGAACCCCTTGTGGCATGAGCTTACCAGCCCACACACACAAAGAATCCTCTGGTATAAAGACCGCCCCTTCATCCCCACGTGCACTCTCCCACAGGTCCTGTAGCACAGAGACTATCCCCTGGCATGTCATTACATTTATTCCACCATTACCATTGCAGTGCAAACATACTGCCGCGCACACCACAGTCAACTGGCAGTATAGCACATTGCTAGAATGGCGGCTCAATGCAAATCTCAGCATTTTGCGTTGTGCCACCTGAATAATGCATACATTTTTGCAAGTACATAAAAATGGACACTACCATAAACATTTTGGAAACATTCACTTGTGTCAGAAATTGAGTACAGCAGCTCAATCAACCTGAATGAATGAACCCAAACTAAAGACATAAAACATCCCTGTCATTATTCGTAAGTCCCATCTGTTATGTTATATTAGGTTTATTTATAGAGCGCACGTAAACCCGAGGGCATCTTGGCGCTAAAGAGGTACAGACCCACTAAGCAAGAGGGCGCAACAGGACAAAGGAGCTAAAGTATTAGAAAAGATAGGTCTTCATAGCCTTCTGAAAGGTTAGATGGTTAGGCAGCGATTTCAGAACAGGAGGGAGACTGTTCCACAGTTGCTCTGCTGTGATAGAGAAGGCACGTCCTCCAATCTGAGAACGGCGAAAAGAGGGCACACAAACATGCCTGCCGATGCTGAGCGTAACGGGCGGTTCAAATTGTAATGCTCAAATTTGACACAAAGGTACACTGCCCCTTGGCCATGCAAGGCCCGCTCTACAATGCAGAATGCCTTGAACTGAATTTGCGGTGCCACAGGAAGCCAGTGGAGGGAGCAGAGTACTGGAGATATATGGAACCCACATGGGCTGCCCGTAGCCAACCTGGCTGCCAGATTCTGGAGGCTCTGTCACCTACCAATCAGCCCCTTTTGCTGTGCCAGGTACAGGGAATTGCAATAATCCAGCCTGCTCAGAATCATAGCTGCTACTACAGGAGGACGTAACAGAGGAGGAATCAAGTGGAACACTTTTCTAAGCATTTTTAGCTGGAAGTGCCCCTGCTGGCATACCGAGGAGACTTGGAGCACCAGAGACAAATTGGCAAACACAATCACTCCAAGATTGTTTACCTTTGTAGAAGGAACTGGGAGTGGACCCAGAGAAGAAGGCCAGAAGGAAGAGATCCACAGTGAAGGGTTGGGGGCGGGCAGCCCACCGTCAACATCTCAGGTTTGTCCCAATTCAATTTGAGCCAGTTTTGTCCCATCCATTGTCCCACGACAGTCAGGCACTTGTGCAGGCATGCAGACACCTCAGCCTGATCCAGATCTAAATGGAGCAGGAGCTGGGTATCATTAACGTACGAGTAGCACCTGATGCCATAGGAGCGGGTGAGGCAAATCAGCAGAAAGATATAAATGTTAAAGAGAATGGGGGACAAAGCAGAACCCTGGGGGACATCACAGCTAAGACGATAACATTTAGAAAGAAAATGTGGGAGAGAGAGAGTTTGGGATCTATCTGGCAAGAAGGAATCGAACCAGGCCAGTACCTGATCTGAAACACCGATCTGGTGTAAGTGATCATTAGTGATCATTAGTTTCTCTGTTTATTGCACTGTCCAGTTGGGTTTGGCATGCATGTTTTACAGATTTGCCACTAGGAAAGCTGTACCTTTATCTAAAGTTGTCTTTTAAAGACAGCTAAGCTTTGTATGCTGGTATTTTTGCATATTATTATTATTATTATTATTATTATTATTATTATTATTATTATTATTTATTTATTAATAATTAGTAGCAAAAAGTACCCATTTTCTGAAGAACTTTGTTGGCAGACATGACAACACTCTTGTCAATGATCGTTTAGGTCGCTGTTCCGATTCATTTGCCCTTCCCTCTGAAGTAAGCTGCACTGAGAATGGACATGTGTGGCTGGCTGACATACCTCAGAGCCGACGTTGAGGGGAGGTGAGAGTTTGTTTGCTGCTCCATACAGGCACCTGCTGTGCTCTATCCCCACCTGTTGCCTCACCCTGGCGTGGTGCAGTTCGTTGCAGTGCAAATGTCCCATAAACCTTGCATTCTAGGGTTGGGGACCAGTCCTTCTACGACCACATTGATGTTTTGCCTATTTCAGGCAAACGTTTCATGTGTGAAGGTGCTGAAATCTGGCGAAAGGTGTGGGGTGTCCATATGTTATGTAGTAAGTCATGTCCGGAGGGTGCTAACATGTAACTATGCAAAATGTGGTGCAGATTGGTGAACATGTGTGGAATTGTATAAGGAACAACACTTTGCCAAGCCACAAACGCACACATTTAGAGTTTTGCTGGAATCCGGGGAAAGGGGTGGGGTGTCCAAATGTCATGTAGCCAGTAATGTCCGGAGGATCCTAACAGGTAACTATGCAACATTTGGTGCAGATTGTTGAAACGATGTGGAATTGTATAAGGAACAATGCTTCACCACAAAGCCAGCCACAAACCCACACATTTTCACTTTTATAAATATAGATTATTATTATTATGATGCATTATTTTAAATAGTAAATAGGGTTTTGATAATCGTCCAATTGATGATGGTAATCCTTTATCGTTCTGTAAAGTCATCAGGACAATTTACATAAAACAGAACACACTCATAAATTACAAGACTCCAGTTGTCCAATATACACTACACATATTGAAATGTCAATGACCTTAACTCCGCATGAATAGCATTGTTACTACATATCGTTAAAAAACATTAAAATCCTCAAATGCTTGCTCTCATAAAATCAAAACAATGTAACAATAAAACATAATTTTATGACTAAAGGGAAAATGGTCAGAATCAGTATAACACAATTAAATCTAAAATTCTGCCTAAAGGAGTTGTCTCAACCAAGCTCGATGTATGTACTTGGCAACAGAATGAGCTACTACCAAATCACAAGAGTTTTTAACAAATTGGTTGACCTCTTTCAAAGCGCGGACATCATGCAATAGCAACAACAGTTCCAGATATTTAATAGACATCAGGGACATCATTTAAGGGTCACCGGGGGTCGCACCTGTGACCCCTGAGTTCTCCCTTGTAATCTCTATTGCTACCACAAAAAAAAAAAAAAAATTGAGGCTCCTTGGCTTTGGCCAGCAGCATGTGGTGCTGTGTTTCGTGTGTGGCTCGTTTTCTGATAGCTATAGCCGGTAAGCTAGCTCACTAGGTTGAGCGCTCACTGCTGCAATGTGCGTGTGCTCTGCAGGTTGCAGGTTTGGCTCCAGGCAAGGTCCACGCGGACTTTCATCCCGCTGAAGTTGATAAATGAGTACCAACACAGTTTGGGTGATATTGTATGTATATTTCTTGTATTTCAAGTGCTTATGCGTAAGTGCTGTAGAATAACACATCATTATTCTTTGGCCTTGGACGTCTGCATTGGTAAATGGGCCTGTACGAGCTGATATTGATGATACATATGGGGATCCATTCTTGTATTAAATGTATACCACTTGTACAACAGTGATATCATAACCATATTTTTCGTAGTGTACTTAGAAACAATGGTATGTGATGCCACTTCCTGTTTTGTCAAGGCGTGAAAGGACGTGCTCCATCGCTTCCTGTGATTTGACTTCAGGGTGAGGTCAAATGCCATCACCTCCTGTGATGTCATCAGAAGTCAAGGGTCACGGGATGTCACTTCCGCTACTCCTGGCATTTTGGTGAAATGACGTTCCCGACGAACATGCATTTAGCTCCCTCTCATGCTAACTGACGATGGAGCTAAAGTGAACATCTGCATTATGACTTTCAACTACATCCGTACATTTTCTCCAAACAACCCGCCTTGCAGTGGACCAATACATGCAGATTTGTGTGGAAGCATTTTGCTTGAGTGAAAACCCGTGGGCCCTTGGTATTTCCATGTGCAGGTGGAGAAGACCTCTGCAGTGATTGACTAAGGAGGATTCGGGAATGAACAAAATGTATTTCTGCATTGTCGGTGTCATAGAGAAATGGTGAATTCATGAGGACTGTACTACAAAGAAGTACACCACTGTAAAATAGGACATGGACAACAATACTTTCCACACCACATCATGGAAGCGGATGACACGCATTACAGTGTCCTCAGTGGAATTGCAAAGTCAAAAAAAGACAAATGCACATATGGGCCGCTTTCGGAAGGGTACAAAAATACCAAAGCCTTTTATACCGAACAAGGGGAATGGGGATTGCCGGGGTGTCCCCAGCTCCTCTATTTTGGTATTATGGACTGCGGGGTTGTGGGGGTGTCCCCCCTATATATTAAATGCACAGTGGGGGACTACAACCGAAATCCCCAAAGCATGAGTTACAAAATGTGAACAAGTGGGCTTCACAATTTTGTAACTCAAGCTTTTGGGATTCAGTTGTTCAACTTTGATCCATTTCAAGACGTGTTGCTGCGGTAGTATTGGAGAAGGATGAGAATCAAGACGCAGCAGAGGCAAGCTGATCTGAAAAGGAGGCCCCCAAGGGTAGCTAGGCCCAGGTTGACCTGAACTGACCTGTAAAATCAGCAGGTTCCCATGCCAACCATCGCATCCTCAGTGCCATCTCCTTCTTCAATGTAATTCCTCACTGTGCTGCATTTGTGTGAGTTTGGCTCTTTTCAGTGTTCTGTCACCCGGGCCCATGGTGTTACACAAACTAGCCACATACGGTTCCCAAAGAGCTCACCATCAGTGCCATCAAGCCAAACTTCCCTGCCAGTGGCATCCGGAGTCAGGCACTGGAAGTCATAGGGGGTCATTACGAGTACGGCGGTAAGGGGTTAACGGCACAGGTAAGGATGCTGGTGCCGTTAACCCCTTACCGCCGCATTCCGAGGTTCCCTTGCGGGATCCGCTCAGAACGTCTGGTCAGACCAGGCGTCCTTTGCGGGTCTCGCAAGGGGACCTGGGAGCTAATAACGGGCCGTTATTAACGGGCCCATTATTAGCTCCCTCCCCATTCCCGTTGAGCCCTATGGGGGCTCGAATGGGAATGGGGATGGGTATTTTGAATGGGGACTTATCGGGTCCTCCAAGGTTGGAATGACCCGGTAAGTCCCCATTCAAAGAACCTGGACACGAGTTTGGAGGCAGCCATGGCGCTATTAGCACCATGACTACCTCCAAACTCGTAATGAGGCCCCTAGTCTTACTTCCTCACGATTGGCAAATGTTGTTCCTAACAAACTAGCACAACAACGATAGCATTAAGGTCAAGGTGCAGGGCAATGATGCTTCACCAAGATCATTTGTGTGCTATTCTTCCCTTACATGTGAGGCCCACATAGCATCAAAATCCATATACTTGGGCCTCATAACGACCCTGGCGGAAGACCATGGTGCTAATAGCACCATGGTCCATGCCGGTAAATTACCGACTCCGCCATGGAGAAAGGGGGAATTACCACCCCATTACAAGGTTGGCGGGGCGGTAATTCCCCCTTCCTTCATGGCCCTTCCCCATTCCCATTTTTGCCCCATATGGCTCAATGGGAATGGGGAAGGTGCTAAGTACGGTGCCGCAAATTGCGGCACCGTACTTAGCACCAAGGTCCCTTTGCGGGTCCCTACTTTAACGGCTGGTAAAACCAGCCGTTAAGGTCGGGTCCCGCAAAGGGACCTCGTAATTAGGCGCTAATAGGTTAACGGCACCGCAGCCTTTTACGGCGCCATTAACCCATTAGTGCCTGGGTCGTAATGAGGCCCACTGTCTGCTGGAACTGGAGGGTCCATCACAGCATCAACATCTAGATGGTGCATGATGTAGACCGCTGCTTCAAACAGGTCTGTGACTGATTCCTAACTTCAAATAATTATTCCTTCAGCCCTAGAAAAAGGTGCTTGGCACAGATCATGAATGACTAAATGGTACCCCGGACAAGACTCTTCATTATTTCAAATATATGCACATACTAATTTGCATACATATGAGGAACTCATGGATACATGCACGTGACAGGCATACTAGGTAATTCCCTCAAATAATGCATGGATCTATATGTTACATGCACATCAATATACAACATTGCTCAATGTCTGATTCCCTGATCTATAGCAATATGTGGACATTGGAAATGAGCGAGTGCAACCAAGCCACACTGTAATCTGGCAGCATCCACAGTGTGGAATGTAAAGTAATGTAATAACATATATAAAACGCAACACTGCGGCCAGAAAGCATTGTGGCGCTAAGGAATAAACTAGAACAGGTTATTCTTAAGAGATTTCCGAAATGCTAAAGGACCATTAATGCTTCGTAAATGAATTGGTAGTGAGTTCCATGAACCAGGTGCGAGAGTAGAAAAAGCACGACCACCGACCCGGGCTCTTTGGAAGCGAGGGACCATCAGGCGTTTTTGAGACTGTGAATGAAGCCCCCTTGAGGTGTTGTACAGAATGAGTTTCATCTGAGCCCCCTTGAGGTATTGTACGGAATGAGTTTCATCTGAGCCCCCTTGAGGTATTGTACGGAATGAGTTTCATCTGAGCCCCCTTGAGGTATTGTACGGAATGAGTTTCATCTGAGCCCCCTTGAGGTATCGTACGGAATGAGTTCCATCTGCACATACTCAGCACCCAGCTAGTAGAAGGTCTCAATGAGAGATGCAAAGAGTCTGAAACTCGATGCAATTACACACAGGAAGCCAATGCAATTGACGAAGGAGTGGGTCATTCGACCAACTCCAAGAGCCAGCCAGGCTGCAGCATTCTGAAGAAGCTGTCATCTTTGAACCAAGAAAGCTGGCTGGCCAAGATAGATTCCATTGCAGTAATCAATAGACCTGCAAATTGAGACTGCAACTACCTTTGCCCGAGACTCAGAGGGCAAAAATGACAGCATCTTCCTCAACATTTTAAGCTTTAAGAACCCAGAGTTGCATCCTGATGCAATCTGCAGCTCCCTGGAGTTTAACTTCCCTGCACAATATCTATCATTCTAGCATTCCTGCTATTGCCCAGCATCAGTTGCCTGCTACGAGGCATGGGAATACTTCCATCTAAGGGGCCATGGTAGGAGGCAGAGGGGTTTGTAGTGGCCAGGTTGTCGCTGAAACCCCCAGTTTAACATAAAAACTGCTGGGAGAGAGTGGGGGTGGGGAAGGGGTAATCTTGGGTGGGGTCAGGAGGGGAGGATGTCATATTGCTGCATTTAAAAGCCAACACAACAATGGCCAAAACAAATCGGACTTTTTTGTGTTCTGTCTTCTCAATGCGGTAATATCACAAAGAACCGACTTAGTGGCCAGTTTGGCCATGTGTGTTCTAAAGGTTTTGGCCATTCTGGAGGTGCAAGGAGTGTGCTGAGAATGGGGGCAATGTGAGGTGTGTGTTGACCATGGGAAATGTTGGACTAGAATGTGTATGTTGGGGATCTGGGTTGTGGGTATTCACTTTAGCGATACAGATAAATATCACCTAGTCAAAATGCTTGGATCTGATATTGTATTCCCAGAAGGTGAAGGTGTTAGTGTGGGAGGGAAACAAGCAAGTAAGCAGAACTGGCACTGCCCATTAACAACTGACAAACAGAATGACCTTTGTGTGCATCCCATTGGTCCGCTTGGTAGCAAACCATGCCTCTGGGCACTGTGTGGATCATGCTGCTCTGCATCAAGCATGGGCACAGGGCACCTGATTGCTGTGTTATGCAACATGGGATAACAATCTTGCCCACCTTGTAAAGGCGGCATTGCAGTGCACCACCTGTTTGAGCCAATAACTGGAATCAGGGCTTCAAGAGAAAAAATATCTGGATTATGGAGCATGGGTCAGAATAAGTGCCCAGTTGCAGTTTCCCTCCTGTTGTTTTTTGGGCTGTCCAGGGGGTACGCAGCATCACATTGAAGGTTAAAGAGCAAATGGATGTATTGACACAATACACAGCTATCGGGGCATCCTGCAAGCAGTGGCTGTGAAAACAAACTAGGTTCCATCTCTGTGCATGAGCTCAACACTGCTGATATAATCCCACACAATAGGAGGGTTAGAAAGTGTGTGGATGTAAATGCATGCAGAATTATAAAAGGGTGGATGGGGGGTTAAATTCACTAGATGACTTCATGTCACCATGGACACCAAGTACAATTTCAGCGTTTGGTTTAGCAATTGATTGCATTTTAAGCCTTTTCACCTTTGGACATATCAATTTAGATATAATTAGTTAAATTGCACATGGTGTAATAGTAAAGCTCAGGCGTGGAATAGGGTAGGACAATATGTAGTGGACATTTCTCCTCTGTGAAAGGATGGTGAGCTAAAGACTCTGGTTGAGACTCTAACCTGGGATACAGACCGGTAGTAGAGAAACACCCAGAACCTCCCTTGTTTGTGCATATTAAGTAGCTTTGGGTTTTCCCCCCTAAATTACGAGGGTAATCCACATGTGGAACCCTTGCTCACTGTTCTTAGAGAGGCACAGCTCCACCTCACTTACGAGGCCCGACCAGGCTGAAACATGTGTCTGGGGTTGCTGTCAGTACTCTTGTTCAGAAAAGAATTGACAGGCATTTTGGTGCTGCACTGCCCTTGGGAAGGACAAAGACTGATATGTAGTGGACATTTCTCTTCTGTGAAAGGATGGTGAGCTAAAGACTCTGGTTGAGACTCTAACCTGGGATACAGACCGGTAGTAGAGAAACTCCCAGAACCTCCCTTGTTTGTGCATATTAAGTAGCTTTGGGTTTTCCCCCCTGAATTACGAGGCTAATCCACATGTGGAACCCCTGCTCACTGTTCTTAGAGAGGCACAGCTCCACCTCACTTACGAGGCCCGACCAGGCTGAAACATGTGTCTGGGGTTGCTGTCAGTACTCTTGTTCAGAAGAGAATTGACAGGCATTTTGGTGCTGCACTGCCCTTGGGCTGGACAAAGACTGATATGTAGTGGACATTTCTCTTCTGTGAAAGGATGGTGAGCTAAAGACTCTGGTTGAGATATAGGCTGGTAGTAGAGAAACTCACAGAATCCCCTTTGTTTGTGGAGTAGGGTATCTCAAGGAAAATTGAACCATCTGGTTCATTTAGGAGGATGGATAACAAATAATAAACAAGCATTGGCATTGCCAACAGTTGGATGTTTGTGTAGGCATGGCAAAGTCACAGCCATAGTGGTATTAACTGGCCAATGATGGTAACAGACGCAAAATGGTGCAAGTACCTGGGCATCTATTGGCAGTGTTTGGCAAATGGCTAATACTTATACGGGACCGTTGATTTTGCCAATGCTTGTTTTTCAGAGGTCTTCAATGAAGGATATGCACAGTGCTTATAAATCGAGGGGCTGAAAAAGCAATCTGGTAAGACATTTCTGTTACACCAGTAGAGGGTTTAAAACTCCAATTAAGCGATTAACTCTCAGAAGACTGCTTTGGAAAAACACTTGCATGCACTTTGATTGCAAAGTTTGGTGGTAAGGCTTGTTTACAGCGAGTTCAACGCGTTCCCATAAGGAAGTGTTTGGGGTGAGGAGGGACAGGAACTGAGTGGGAATGGTCAATGGGTGGTTGACTACCTAAACAATACCTTCAGGCTGTGTTTCCCTCCTCATATGCCATTCCTCCCTATCTTTAATGCAATAGTTTTGGCTTACAGGAGTCGCAAGCAAGGCCTAAAAGCCTAAACTAAAATGTTCTTCTGGGCTATAATTGTCTGAGTGAATCCTGTTCTTGGTGCTGTTCGGCTGGATCATGAAGTAATGCGCGGAGAAGTAATTTGCCGAGGGCAGAATCATCATATGTAATCTGCACATTGGGTGGGGTAGTGAGGTTTCTGGTTCTTTAACAGATGCTACCATGCCCAAAGGGGCAATGGAATGTGTGGACAGTTCAGCACCCTGAACATACTACCAAATTAGTATGGTATCGTATTGTTCATTTATATAGTTCCTATACACAGGCAAGTGTTCCAAAGCGCTCAAGCAGGGTGGGGAAACAGGGAAACTACAACAGTCGCTCAGAGCCCTTGAAAATCTGAGACGATAATAGCCTGCACAGGCAGAGTAAGTGCGTAAAATACATTTAACAGTATGGGATATGGCAAATAGGTCTGACAGCGATTTTGCAATTCAAACAGTACAATTAGAGGTGAAGACAGGGGAGAAACAGACAGACGATCTTCAGGCGTGGTGCGTACAGATTGAGCAAATGCACAGAGAGTCAAAGGGAGGGGACTGCCAAGTGCACCCAGTCGGTTGAGACTGGGGTAAGTGCAAAGAGAACCTCTCTCTTGGGTTAATTTCTCAGTGCATTGAGTGTGGATGAGGTGTAGCTGGGATGGGAATTTAATGTGTGGTGATGTGCATGAGGTCTGATGTCAACCAATGCCTTGTTCTTGAGGCCTTCGGCATGTCTGATACTGGTTTCAGGCCTGTTTTAGGATGAAACGTGTCTCTGTTACTCTGCAACATTCTGGGATTGATGCTTTTGGGGAATTAAGATGACCAGCACAGGCTCAAAGGGGCATAATGCGATGTTCCTCTGACATTTTTTGAGTGGCCCAAGTAAGGTGACCCTGAGATCCTCCCTTTATTGCTTTATGATTCAACATCCACAGGCTCAGGGTAATGCCTATGTCACTGATCCACATTCCCTGCAGTCCCCACAGGTAGGGGACATACTTCACTGCACATAATGAGTCCCACAGTAATGAGCCACCTCATGTGGGAAGGAACTCTCTGAGATGTTGCAACACTACTTTGTGTATCTGCCCCTTCAGATCCTCACATCACATTTTCCACCGACAGCGCAAACAGCCACATCATTGCTACGTGTGCACATGGCCTCCCACACTCTGGGCTTGACATGGGGTACATTTCGACTCATTAGAGAGAAATATGTATGACTCCTCCTTCAATATTTTGTCCACCAGTTCAATGAGCTCCTTGTCAGAGAAAATACATTTTAATGTCTTTCCCTTGTGTGTCTCTATATAGTGGGGTGGCAGTGTGGCTGCAAAGCAGTCCGGTAGTCAGCCACAGATATCTATTACCTGGAGCAAGGTGCTGATGGTGAAAGTGAGTCAAGTGAGAATAGCGGCATTTGGCAATCAAGCCATCATTTAGGCACTACTAGATGAGCCCAGTATCAGGGGCAGGGTAGAAATGAGGAGAGTTGGTTTTGGGGGAATGGTCTTGCTAGTGGAGCTTCAACAAATATACAGCACATGAGAGTTTTCCAGAAGGGGCTGGAGTGAAGGGCTAGAAGAGCTTTTGGGGTGGGGTTCTGCTTAAACAATCATTGTGTTTTGTCCTTTGCTCTCAGGCCACTATGTACTAATTTTAAGGTTGTTCACAATCCCACACTGTTTGTGTTTACACAAACTCAAACACACAGGCGCACACACACAAACAATTACACACACACAAATGCGCACACACACACACACAAAGACACACACACCCCATGATTAAAAAAGTGCAATTATTTCAGAAAAGTCAAGGCCACGTATATTATCAGATGTGCTTGTCAGGGTCTTTCCTTCAAGCTACTTGGATGATTTGTCTTATTTTTTAGTGCAGTACAAACCCAAGTAGCCCCTTTTCCCACTTTCACAGATGGCCTAAACAAAATTCACCAAGATCAATAGATGGTTCAAGAGTTTCTATTAACAGAGTGTTAAGTCTTGGCCTTTCTTTGAGTATTGAAACTGCAAACTATGGAACTATTGCTAGTCCTGTGGACTTCTAATGTAGCCAAGTGTCCATTTGTCCATTATCACCCAATATTTTCCTGACATACTAAATATTTATAATCGCTACTATCTAATCTAGTCTCTCTATCCAGGAACTCCTAAAGTCCATGACCATTTCTATTCAACTCCCTCTGGGACTTCCTAAGGGTTCCCTACTCTATAATCCCACAATGATGGTGTCAAAGGTTTTCAAGATAATGTGCAAATTACCTCTGTCGCTCTCCTTCCTCTCTTCCTTTCGCTACCTCTCACTATTCGCCCTGATCTTACATCTCCTTATTCTCCTGTCCCCTCTTCCTCCCTCACTCATCTTCCCACCTTCTCTCCCACCATCCCCTTTGACATTCTTCTGTTCCCTCACATCACCTTACTCCCTCTGCTCGCTCCACGTCTCCCTCTCGCTCTCTCTCTCTCTCACTCTCTCTCGCTCTCATTCTCTCTATCTCTCTCACCCCACTTCTACTCCCTTCCCTCCTCACATACTGTCCACTCCTACATTGAACATTCTCCTCTACAGCTCAACCATCTCCCTTCTCTCTACAACTCTCTCTCTCTTTCTTCATCTACTGCTCTTACTCTTTCTCTCTTCTTGTATACCCCACTCCACTACCAATCACTCTCACATGTACTCTCACAATCACAGCTTTGGTCTTTCCACTTGGTACCACACTCTCCCACACACAACACCTCACCTATCAGACTGCTCCACAATCTCCTCAGCACTTCGCTCCACCTTTCATCCTCTTGCTGGTCTCTCGGTCCACCTCCACACCTTCTAACCTCACCCAGACACCTTCCATGATGTTTCTCTTTCACTGGCTTTTTATACTCTGTGTTCCCTATTCCTGTTCTTCCCACCCTCCTCTTTTGGCTCCTTGTCTCACCTGACTCTACGGGCCAATATAGAGCTGTTTTGTCCCCCACCAATGGGTTCTACATGGTGTGGCTTTTAAAATCCCTGTTAGCCACAGCCCCTTTTCATGCACAGTGTTCTGCTCAGTCTCAGCTTCCTCAGAGTGGAGATCATTCGGTGTTCTGCCGCTTAGGAGTTGTGATAAGTTGCACTGATGCTGGTCTATTTGGAATTTGATTAGGACTAGAGATTCTGTCTTGGTATCTGGTTTGGTGGCTTCAATCTAATGTTTGCTAAGTGTTTCAGTCTCTGCGTGGCATGATGATACTTGTAGTGCTGAAATTACCAAACAGTGCATTGCCAGAATCAAGGGTGTACAGAATTTTGTGATTGACAGTGTTTCCAAGGTCAACATTTAGAGAACATAGAGGGGGCGCTCTGTTGTGATTAACTTTGCATTCATCTGGTGCAAGTGACTAGAATCTTGAGATGGAATGCAGGGCTTAGAATGTTTATATATGAGTGAGTTCCAGGTTGGTTAGTTGCAAGGATGTAAGCCCTGAGAGAGGATGCCGGTGGGTGTCCTATGTCCCCTTTTACTTACCTGACTCTAAGAACTGTATTTGGTGTACCTACCGTTGAGCGGACTACTGTCCATTACATGTGTTGCATGTGTAAAAAGGTGCAATGGTTGAGGTGAACCGTTGAGCGGACTACTGTCCATTACATGTGTTGCATGTGTAAAAAGGTGCAATGGTTGAGGTGAACCATTGAGCGGACTACTGTCCATTACATGTGTTGCATGTGTAAAAAGGTGCAATGGTTGAGGTGAACCGTTGAGCGGACTACTGTCCATTACATGTGTTGCATGTGTAAAAAGGTGCAATGGTTGAGGTGAACCATTGAGCGGACTACTGTCCATTACATGTGTTGCATGTGTAAAAAGGTGCAATGGTTGTGGTGAACCATTGAGCGGACTACTGTCCATTACACTGTCTGTATAAAAAGGGAAATGTTGTTCCTAGACTTTGGTGCCATTGTTTTGGCATATGTTGGTAGACATGTATGCGGTGATGTGTGAGTGAAATAAGATATTAAGGTTTTGAGTGTTTATTAAATCTTCATTAGAGTTATTAAGTTGATAACAGTGTTCATCATTAGCTGTTCTATGTAGGCATATTAATATGTTCTCTCCACAGGTGGACTTTTAATTTTAATCCACAGATGGACATTGATGTTAATGTTAATAGATTTTGAAGTGGTGACAGGGTCTAAACCTTTTGGAGTTGGTTGTGGTTATATATGAAATGCTTTGAATAATCTTTTGTTTTTCAGGTGGGACTTTACTGGACAAATCTTTTGATGAAATATTGATCTTGCCACCGATACTTTACTGTTCTTGTTGTTGTCCCTATAGGGGAAAGATGTGTTGTGATTAACTTTGCATTCATCTGGTGCAAGTGACTAGAATCTTGAGATGGAATGCAGGGCTTAGAATGTTTATCTATGAGTGAGTTCCAGGTTGGTTAGTTGCAAGGATGTAAGCCCTGAGAGAGGATGCCGGTGGGTGTCCTATGTCCCCTTTTTATACAGACTACCTGACTCTAAGAACTGTATTTGGTGTACCTAAACTTAAGTAAATAAGTTAACAGTTCACTGGAGTGTCAGAGTCATTTATGGCCAGACCCTGAATTCAACACGCTCCCCACTCTTTCATCTCCTCTACGGGGAAGGAATCGCTAAGGCATACAATTTCGTAATCCACCTAAATCAGGCCAGGAGGTGACCCTGTTCCCCATGACAAGTCCCTAACCCTGTCACAACACATACAAGCTCAGCACATCCACCAAGAACCTTGAAACCCCAACTGACATCACCCTCACACTTGAACCTCTTATCAGAGCCTTCATCAGAAGCTTTTTCTTTCCAACTTTATGTTATGTTTTACTTTACTGAACATTCAGCCACAGCACATTGGGTGTGATGTCCCTGTTACCATCCAAACTGGTCTAAGTTAACAGCCTCAATCGCAGACTCCTGGTCTTGGTAAGATAGCTCTGCGGCTATGCGCTCTCCTTGGAAGCAAGACGACACGGATCAACACAGGTTCGAACCCCAGGTTTGCGCTTAGAAACATCTGGGTATTAAGCGTGTTATAAACAACTCATATCATCACATCATACCCAATGAGGAAATTATAAAGGATCCAAAATTCAGAAGCAAGACTGCTCCTGAACATGAAGATATTCAAAAAATCATGATTGCTTTTTAAAGAAAGTATTAATTCCAAAACCTTGTGCATCGCAGGCTTCTCCCACCATGGAAAGGTCCCCTCTCCGTCAGAAAGAAGATCCAGGACTACACTACTTACCGAATTTATGGTCTAGGAATGATGCAATTGTCCTAATCCCAATTTTCCATAAGAAATTAAAAGGGCGATCATCGCTCTCCTTTCTGTCCACAAAACTCTGCAAAATCCTACCTGAACAGCTCTGCTTGGAAGTTAACCATATTAGCAGCTTAAGATTTGGCTTTTCAACCAAACAACTTGAATGATATGAAAGATGGCGACCAATCACAAGCTGTCAACACATGTCCTCTTTAACCCGGCATCATGCCAAATAAACGTGCAAGGGGTCAAGCACACCATGCAAAATCTTTCTATTGTGAGAGCATCCTCCTTTTTTCCTCCTGTTGTTGATGAGCATTCACACCCAGCTGCTCACTGCTTAATAATCAGTGTTATCTGGCATATCAATATCTTAATTAAATATTTAATTTGACTTAAAAATTGCACTCCTATCAGAATCTTGACATAGACACCATTCGTGGGACATTCCACTGATTTATTGATTCCTGTTGTGTGACTTTGAACCACAGGGGAATCTACTCAAAATCTCTCAAACAATTCTACAACCATGATCCAGGAATCAACATCAATCCCCATCAATATACACAATCTAATCCCTCAATTAATGTATGTTTACTAAAAGCTTGCCAACCTATACTTCCCTCACCAACCCTTCGGGCAACCTATCACGTCTAGTGTTCTTAACAGACTTTTACCTATCCATCTTCTCTCAACAACGCCTCTCACTGCTTGCGCCCATCTATAACCATCCCAAAGAAGATTTCATTCAGACACACGTAACAGGTATTTCTGACCTGCACCCATCAACAACACATGTGTTCCGCATCTGTCTTCCCACTATCCAAAAAACAGGTCCCCGCCAACCTCTCAATCGCAGCCATGGAATCGAGGCAAACGTTATTGGCTGAAAAGTCCAACATAAGACCACTTGCCTTACCACGTGTAACAGTGAACCTAGTTATTGGTTATTTATAGCACACTTAATACCCAGAGGTTTCTAAGCGCGGATGAAGGTATCGAACCTGTGTTGCACTTGCTCCACATCGTCTTGCCCGAGTGATTTGCCTCTGAGCTATCCTCCCAAGACTAGTGACTGAGCTTGTGATTCATGGACATTCCCATGTGACAGTGTTTGTAGATTTACAAAGAAATAAACACTTTATTTTTCCACTTTACTATTCAAAGAAATAGATTTGTCCAAGCAGCAGATTTGAAGAGGCACTGGTAGAAGCAGGGAAAGGGTCAGCACTAAGATGGCTTTTAGAGAGAGTTCCAAAAAATTGACTAGAACTATAAATCAGTCAACAAACCAATCAATCAACCAATTCCCTTTGTTTTAATTTGTAAATGTACTCTTAGTGAATCGTGGCACTTTCCAACTCTGCATTTGTCTTTTAACATGACAAGGCGAATAATGTAACGCTTACAAACGAAATCCAGCAAATCCATCACATTGTGATGGACATACAAGTACTGATCAGTCTTGTGAAAAAAGACCCGTTAGTCCTGAAAAGTGAGTATTGATACCAATTTAACACTGTGTGGCAAAGAGAAAAAGGTCAATAAATAAATAAATAATCAGCAAATGGGGAAGTAAACAGAACATGTGCGGAAAGAGCCAGACTAGTGCACCTTCGCCACTGGGTTTGTCTGAGGCCTGGACGATGTGAAGTGTGAGGAAGTGTCCCTCTGTTGGAAAGCCTCTAAACACATACATATCAGAACAGCAGGTATTCACAATGACATTCAACATTGCATCATGGAGGACATGGGTGTGGCGGGGGATGCAGAATTAAAATGGTCATGATTATCCACATTTGCTGAATTTCAAAGGTTTTGTTGTGTTAAATCTGATCTCCTTAAATCTCACTTAACTAAGTTTTCACTGAATTTTAAGGTTGTTGTTAAATTATAGTTTATTCAGGGCCCACTAGCCATGGCCTGTTATGATTTTTGCTATTGGTATAACTATTATTATTATTCATATTATTTTGCACAGGGACATAATGTATGCACGAGCTACACAATCATTCAGGTGGGCTACAGGACTAGATTTTCCTTAAGCCCCCCCATCCCACTATTGGACAGGTGAAACACGTCCTTCTTGTAGGGTAAACTTTGCAGGGAGTTGTCAATTTACCAACTTCAGATGGAACGGCCTTCATGAATGAGCGACATCGACTCCATCACATCATTGTGCCACAATATACCGAACTTGATGGCCCATATTGCCAACCTGATTGAATTGAAGCACCACGCCCACCCCCACTAATGAATTACACCAGAGTCTGGTGAGTTAAGCACGTGGAACCAGGGAATTCTGATAGAAATAGGAGGTGCGTCCTTGACTTATCCAGTCTCAGTTTAACCAGCATCACCGCCATTTTCATGCACTGACATTGAGTGACCTTGAGTGGCAGCACAGGGCCTCAATGTCAGAAAGATGGAAAGGGAAAGTGTGTAGGAGATCAGGGGTGGGGGTATTTGTAAAGAATCTGCGAGGTTTGGGTTCATCATACAGCGTCTTTCTATCAGAGCTGGCCGGGCTCGTTGATCCAACGAATAGTTAAGTCTGTTTGGGGTTTTGCAATAGCAATACATATGGAGATAACTTGTTGTAAAAATAAAAAGGGGGCGTTAGAAAATGCTCGCATGAGAGCAACATCCCAAAAAGCAGACTCAATTGTTTTCAAGAAGTAAAATAAAAGGGGAGGGGCTGGGGTAAACATGCTTACGATGGGCACACGTTTACACACCACGTGATTTTGTTTTCATAAATACAGTCTTTAAATCGTCTCTCACAATTGGATTTGTTTCGCAAGCCCCTCAAATGTTTGTATTCTTTGAGTATTTTGCAATGTACCATAGCAGGGGTCTTACTAGGTCTGGAAAAGATCCAGGGCTACGTCAATGTCGGGACTGTCGGGACTCGGGGCTAGCTAGCCTTTTGGTTGTAGACCCTGAGCTTTTAACTGGGGCTAAAACCAAAAGACCCGGGGCTATAGCCCCGTAAGACTCTCCCCCCCAGCAATGCCTCTGTACCATAGCAATCCATTGACAAAGAAGTGGATGATATGAGAACACCCCAAACATTTTTAAATATTTGTAAAGACTCATCTCACCTATCATCTTTGTAACTGTCCTAACTTGATTTTGTTTGTCCTTTTCCACTAGGGAGTGAGCCTGCTGTATGTTTCCTCCCAATCCTCCAGTGAATCTGATTACATGCAGGCATTAAATACATTGGGGTGGCGGGATTAAGGGGAAGACTAGCCTGAGGCCACCATCTCGGAAAATACCCAAAATAGTCTGCTATCCTGACACCAAGTCACTACAATTACCAGAATACACCAGATTCCTCAGACAGCTGGTGTGGATCATGAATTCTGGGTGGCAGCCCAGTGCAAACATAAGCCACTTTTACTCAATATACCACAATGCATCTGGGCCAAACAGACAAGATCGGGCCTGGAACAGGAAGAATTTACTGACTACGCAAATGATATGATATGATATAGCATTCATAACGTGCCCATACACATGTGTTTCAAGGCGCGACGAGGCAAGGGAGGGGGAAACAGAGGGAAGACAGAGACAACGATCTTACTAGGCCAGGTGACAATGAGATCGCACAAGTGCATGGGGAAGGGGCAATGGGATAGGCTTCTCAATTCAAAGGAAGAATGGGAGCCCAAACACCCACTACAGATTGCCAAGGCATGGTCAAATGGGGAAGGGGGGCAGTAGTGGTGGGGCTGAAACCAGCAAAGGGTGGCAGAGCCCTAATCGAGTCTAGGAAACCCTCCCAAAAGCTTTTGTGGACGTTAACTTTCATGGTACAGGAGAGATCCAGAAAACAACCTACCACATTGACCGCATGGACAGCATGGCAAAGATGGAGTCTGAAAAAGGGGTAGGTCTAAGGATCTTCATGAAGTCTTCATAAAGCCCTGGCACACAAAGAGATAGCTCAGAGACTGCCCACAGGAAGCTGCTAACTCAAGTAACCAATGAGAGCCGAGAGAATCTTCTAGGGAGGAAGGGGGGGGTAAATAAAGGCAGCAGAGTCAGTTGACAGTGAAAGGTGTTTGGGTGGTGGGACTGGGGGGATACAAAGAGACCAGTGAGAAGGGTGTAGCAGGTGCAGGAAGAGTTGGAGGAGACGGTGTATTTGGAGAGAGAGAGAGAGAGAGAGAGAGCAAGAGAAAGATCAAGACAGGGAGGAGGGTCAAGAAGGCATAGGGACCGGAGAATGAGAGAAAGGGAGAGACTATGCCATAAGGCTACCAAGAAGGTCCCTGCGGAAATCAGAGAGATACACGAACAGCCTTTATGCCCTCCTTTAGGAAAGGGAGAGACCAAATGGTAAGGGTACACTGGTTAGCGCAAACTGGCACTATTGGAGTAGAGAGACTAGTCTAGGGTGGTGGGAGCACACTTTAATGTTGCTGGAAATGTGTATATGGAGCCCACGTAGATTCCATGCCTAATTGACTATTTTTTAATGATTTTCTATAACATTTAACAAAACTGAAAATGTATTTAATTTCTCTTGGGGCTCACTGAGAACCTTGTCACAATATAGAGATTGTTCTCTTTGCTTCTCTTCTGGGTCATTGTGGACAATAAAATAATATTCCTGCCAATGTGGATACATTTGGAAATCATTATGTAGCATGTGTCATAAAAATGATGAATGGCGCAAATAAATATTCATTGTATGATGCTATGTAATGTGTTCTTTGATACACTAAAATCTATAAAGACGTGCACTAGCCCAGCAACTTGCGACTGCACTCAAACGTAGAGCAATACCCTCTGAGAACTCATCTGTAGCGCTACTGGATTCCGCCTCACAGTAGGACGGACCAGAAGTCACTGGATGTCCACCAGAGGCGTTGCTAGGGGGGTGGTGGGCCCAGACCTAGCAACACCCCTGATGTCCACAACAGGAGTGAAGCTGGTAAATCTAGGTCAGCTTGCCGGTATCCTGACAGAATTACGGAAAACCTATAATGACCCCCAAAAGGCCTTGAACGGATCTGGTAATCATTTTGAAGATAATCCATAAAGGACTACCAAACTTGGTTACCGTTACTGCTACTTGGTCCCATGGAATTACCACGGGATCATGAGTAATAGTTAGGCAGTGTAAATCCTTATTTTCAGAGTCCATAAGACTCCACAGGTATTTTTAGTGGATTTACCATGAGTGGAATTACGTTAAGGCAAATACACTGAGTATTGGAGGTAAAGTGGGGATTTTACCTCCATTAAAACAGGAAGTACATCATCCAATTTACCTCCAATAGTGTAGTATGGTGGTTCCATTTTACAACACCACTATGTAATGAGGCCCTTAGTACTAAAACTGCACAGTCGGGTGCACACTCGCCCTTTTTGACGTTGGACTATGATCCGTGCCATGATGCAGTTTATTTCTGTGCCTTGAAAACTTAATGCCACGTGAACCGGTGTTTGAGCGGACACGCCCCTTTTTATTGTTTCTGCACTGGTACTCCTGAATGTTTCCTTGCCTGCACGTCTTGCTTATGCAATTGTGCATTCTGTGACCATCCAGAACTCTCGATGGTGGGCAGAAGGCCGATTGTTTTCATTCTGCTGCTCTTACCCCAGTGTCCAGGGGCTGCAAGTGGGTGAATGGGTCTGCAAAGTTTGGGTCCGCCGCTTGAATCTCCATACCCACATCATGATTTAAGATCCATGGACCAACCCTGCCTGTTGGTTTTGTTTTTTCCGCATAGGGGACAACACATTCACTATGGGGACAACACATGTGTAATTTACTGAACGAGACATGTGCATTTGTTTTTCTTAGTATATGGTTTTCAATAAGACGCTCTTATGGAGCTACATATTGTAGCCTGGGCAATCTCTATAATAGGAGTAGATGAATAATTGATCATGTGCCTGTTAATTATCGATGAACAGAGGAACATAAACAGGGAGCAAACACAGACAGGCAAGGCACAGGGAGTACAGTCTTGTAACAGTTCAGCCAGGGAACAGTAATAAAGTACCTTCATAACTCTACGTTTCTCCTTTGTGTATTTGCTATGCTGAGTTTGTGGTTCTGAGCTGCATGGACCCTGCAGCACCACTGAGCTGTGCAGCAGTTTAATACACAAATACCCATGTAATCAAATTAAGACTTGCAAGCAACATTCTCTCGGGTTGCTGCCAGCCATTTTGGAAACTATAGAAACATGCACGTTTTAATATTGTTGTCAAATATAAAACATTCCCAATGTATTTCCCTCTATCGGTTTACATCTTGATACATATTTATAAATAAAGAGTGACATTAGTTAGGTTCGAAAACATTTTAAAATGCTACTATATGTCTTTATTTTCTTTGTAGTCATACAGCAATGATGACTGATGATGTATATCTGATTATAACATGGCAAAACAATATCACTGGAAGCTTTAATAGAACACTAATCTAAACACTGCACTCGCAGAGAAGAGGTAACGGAAAGAAAGTATAATGCACGCGACAGGTGAGAAAGAGTGGGTAATTTAAGAGAGTAATAGGAAGGGGGACAATTGGGCCTCATTACTAGGTTGGAGTTAGCCTTGACGGTTTTACCAGCAAGGCTACCTCCAAACTGACATAGGGGTCCGGCACCCGCGAATGGGCAATTATCAGGCTATTCCAGCCCAGGCGTACCCGGTAATTTCCCTTTCACGGGTGCTGGGCACGGTACATCCCCATTCCCATTTGGGCCCCATAGGGCTCAATGGAAATGGGGAGGGTGGTAGCACCGTTACCGTTAATCACGCTTCCGGTGCTACCATCATGTTCTGCTCGCGGGTGCCAGATTGACCACCAGGTCGGACCTGGTGGCTGCAAGAGCACCCGCGAGCAGAACTTCTAGTATGGCGGTGCGGTAGCAATGGTGCCGGTAGCGATACCAGCGCCATTTTTGCCTTACCGCCATACTTGTAATGAGGCCCAATGTAGTATAAGGGAATAATGGGAAATGTAATAACAAGTTTGTAATAAACTAATGTTACAATAAAAACCACATTTTTAAAAAGAAAGAAAAAGGACAGAGACAATAAAAGAGACAGTGAACAAGGAACACAAATAACAAAGGAAGTATAGTATAGATGACAAGTGGAGAAATACAGAGATGAATAATGAAAAGGGCACAGGTAATGCAAAGGAAAGAAAAGCTAAGGAAAATTGAAAGAAAATCATAAACTACTGTCATACAAAATGCAGCAAAAAGTGTATCTGAGGAGGGAGGTTGAGTAGAATAACTTGCTGGACATGAGACATTTGGGGGAGGAAAGACATTTGGAACTTAGGGAATGGAAATGAGAAGAACGGAGCTGCAATAAGAATACCCCAAACATCCAAGTATTAAAATGAAATAGAAACATTACAAGAGGATACACATGTCTACAATGCCGCTCAAACCAATATCTCCAAAACAAAAAGACTTAAAAAAATTATAATGATGTGTTATTTATATAGCGCCTTTATCCAAAGTGCATATTTACATACAATATCAGCCAACCGAAATTGGTACTCATTTATCTACCTTGGTAGAAAGAAAGGCTGAGTTGGCCTTGGTGGGATTCGAACCTGCGACCTGTAGAACACACTCAGATCACAGCAGCGAGTGCTCAACCCGCTAAGTTATCTTACCTATCTTCTTAAGTCCAAGAACGAGAAGATGTTGAAGTGAAATGTCAGATGTATGCTAAATGGAGATAGAAAGCAGCGAGAGAGAACACCCAGAGGAGAAATCAGCAACCAGTCTCAGATCAGCAACCAGTCTCAGCCCCGGGCATAATTCATGCTGAACTGGCAAAAGAGAGTAACAGAAGGGCAGTGGGAGATTGACTGGTGGGTGGGCAGGAAGACTGTGCTCCTAAACATAGTCCTTAATCCCCAGCCCATCTCCAATTCTCTGCAGCTGAAGTCGACTGCAGAATGAAGGGTGCACCAGAGCTGTGGGTGCCCTACAGGCGGCTGCACGCCTCATCAAGGGTTTACGCCTATCAGACCAAATCACCCCGGCCCTCATGGACCTTCACTGACTTCCACTGCATGCACAAATCACCTTCAAGTCTTGCTGTATCATCTATAAGGCAGTTGCCCTCAAGTCACCCACCTACCTCACAAAGAAACTCTGCATCTCCAGCGGACAGTGCACCACCAGAAACTAGGGGATATGCAGACTTGAAATCTGCTCCTACAAAAAGTAACAGACAAGAAAACAAGCCTTAGCTGTCTATGCCCCAAGACTAAGGAACCTCCTTATCATCAGCATCAGACTCTCCCCCACCTTCTACAATTTAGAAAAGAACTCAAGACCCACTTCAAGGAATCTCTCTCCCTCAAAACCTAAGCCATCACATTGCCACTCACACCACCTGATTCACTAGACACCACCTGCCCCTCTCCTCCACACCACCGGTAAAGCTGTACCCCTCCTCTGTGCTCCTCTGTATCCCACCCCTAAACCCCTGCTGTATATCTGTTCTGTTGTTATCTCTGAAAAGTGCTGTGTTATGCATGTGTACTGTTGCATACCTCTGCAAAGCACTCTGTTGCTCCTGAAAGCCAGGTCCACATTCAATAAATACAATAATAATAATAATAATAATAATAATAATAATAATAATAATAATAATAATACATTACGAAATGTCAAACACAAGCCTTAGACGAAGAAGCAAATTGTTAGAATGAACCTGAAGATTTCAGCATCAGGCCCAGTCAGTCAGCAATTAGGCCTGTAACAGTTTATTGAGAAGTCACCCTCAACACAGGGAGTCCCTTCCCCACCCACTGAAGAGGTTATTCAACAAACGGTTTAACAGATTCTTTTTTAGATTTATCTCAGACACATATCATGCCCCTTGGGTCCCTCTTCCCTGAGCTAACAATGAGCCAAGATCCAGACCGGTGTAGGGGAAATATATTGGTATTTATTTAAATTAACAGTAATAGAGATTACCTCGAAAATATCGAAAACACCACTTTATCCGTGTCACATCATCAACTTTGCTCAGCATAAATACATTGCACAAGTGAGTTAAAAAGAACACAGACACAATGCTTCCGTTTCTGTAAATCTCACTTCACAAAGTAATAACACTGATCAATAATAACATTTCACCCCAAACATTTGGTTTAAAATAAACACAGTGTGATTTATCACTTGGTTTTTCAGACCCCCACCCCTTGCTTTGGTCTATGTTGGGAAGTCAGACAGAAACATTTGAATGCTTTGGGGAATTTCGGATTTCAGACCCCCCCTTACTGAAAGGCCTGTGTTGAGGAAGCTGGATATAATGGTTGGACTGATTTAAGAACAAAGGCACCCCTCTTCCTTACAGAAGTCAGGGTCAGCTGGACAACAAGGTTTACCCAATTTATTCATAGGCTATAGTTTTCAGCACACACTGGGAAGTGAGCTTTGTTAATTTTGAATTTTAAAGAAATTCATCCCTTAATGTTCTGCCAAATGGGGAACTAATTAAATGAATATGTTTGGCTATATAGGCTAAGGATTTACACAGTCCCCTCCCACCCGTCCCCAAACCCCTATAAAGTGAACGGATTCAGGGAAAGCAGACATTCCCACCTTTTGGTTTTCCAGGGGTTGTTTCTACTTGCATAGCAAGCCTCTGTTTAAAGCTTCAGCAAAGCCAGCTGCATCTCAGGGTACTCTGGAACGATAGGACAGGGGTCTGGTCACTCCACTCTCAAAGATGGTCTCTAGCTCTCCGCCACAGGATCCAGTCAACTTTGAGGGCTTCCTAGAAAGGGACAGCTCCATCCAGATGCACTCTCAACAATCTCTCCTGGTGTCTCCTTACAGCTGTCAGATGGTAAGTTTCATCAGCGTGCCTGTCTTTCTCCTTTTTCTATTACCCGGTTTTTGTGTGTCTGTCCCCTTTCCTAGTGCAGTCCCCCTTATATAGCAGAAATGACATCACCAATTTACAATCTTTGGGAAGTACTCTGCAATAATCCCTGCCTCTAGGATTGCACAGTTACTCCTCTCTCTCCTCCCAATCCTGCCTCCAAGTCAGGATTGATTTAGGGGTTTGGAGCAACATATGGCTTTTCCCATTTGTTACCATCCTTTGTTCTCCTTTCAACTTTTTGGCAAAAACTAGTTATGTATCACAATTTCATAATGTTACTAGCAACTGCCATACTAAACATATTTTCTGTTTTAGCTGATCATGGAGAAACAGGTAATCCGACCGCCAAATTTGTAAGATGTAGCATGGCCATGTTACACATTTCTGCCATTTCCAGAGAAAGTACAACAGTTATGAAGATGGAAGTTATTAAGCATATCCATAATTTCATTTTCCAACTTTTTACCAACTCTCACATTTGGAACATGTTGAGATCAGTCAGAAAGCTAGTCTAACTGGCCATTACAGTTCCCAGAGTCACAGGTAGATGCCTGTTATATCCTCAAATCACTTGGACATTACGTATAAAATGGTATCAAAATGAAATCAATCCACAGTATGGTCGCTGAGAAAATGACCTACATTATAATAGTCCTTTTAAATTAATTGTGAATGTTCATGTTCAGCATCTGCTTCATCCAGCACAGCAATCTGTCTCACTGGGCCAGCCTGTGACCAGTTTTTCTTTTTTAATGACTCTCTTTGAAAGTGGTAGTTTGCTCTTGGAAGTGGGTGCCCCCATTTCCCATTTTCAAACATATTAGTCATGGTGAATTTCATTGAAGTCCCTGCTTTCAGAGCCATCTATTCTGTAGGACACTGGGCTTTCAACACCTTCAGCAGCACATTTTATTGTGGGGGGGCATGAGATGGGAGAGGTGACATCCAGGATAGAAGTGGGAGATTTCCTTTGTAAAGTTTTGACCATAGCCAGAAACAGATTTTCCATGAAAACCAAGTGGCTCTTCAAATGTCAATGAGTTTTGTAGGTGAAACATAACATACGTTGCTTGTGTCAACCCACACATCATGTTTTGTTTTCTTGACATTTCTCTGGGAGCAGTGATATTTTCTTCCAACTTTGGTTTTTAAAACCGTTTTTATTTGCACACACATGTGCAGGACGTTTTTGCTTTCAATGTTAAAAAATCCTGTATTCCTTGACACAGGAATCTTTGATTTGTCCTTCTTTTGTAAAATAAACTGCTGCTTATCCAATGGTAATGGAAGGTAGGCCCTTTTCCACATGGCTCCTTAACTTTACATGAAAAAACAACAAAAACGAAAGCGAGGCCGTTTTTGTTTCAGTTTTTATCTTGCCATTCATGTGAAAGGAACTTCTGTTTGGGGCCTTTCAATTCACCCCACAGGCCATGTGATATCATTCTTGGGTCCAAGAAATCACAGGTAGCAAAGGCTCAGTTTCATAGGACTGAAGACCAGAAACAAGTATCTTGAAAGGAGCCTGGCTTCTCCCAAGGAGCTACCAATTATGGGAAACAGATTCAGTAAACAGAGGAGATAATCACCCCAGTAACTAGCCAGTGAACCACAGATGATAGAGCATGCAATCTATTGCTGGATGCATGCCTCTTTTAGATGCAGTGTTTAGGCTGACAGATTCTGTATCATGGGATTGGTGCTGTCTAGCCAACATAAATGCCAGGCAATGCATGCACAGGAACATGAGCAAGGCACCCACAAAGTCCTGTGCACCCACCACCCTTAGTTCCTATGCCAAGGACACTAATGTTTGCAGATTATAAATTAAATCTGGCAAAGGGACAGACTGAGTGAAGTGAACGTTTGGTAGATTAAAGGAATCTCATATCACAATGTTCAGCACTGTGCAACCTTGTCTGAACAGAATAGATGTGGTACATTGTTTGAGAATTAATATATCACTGCCCAATTAAAAAGTCTGACCTACTCAGTGACAGAACCCTATGATCTACTTATAGCCCATTTCAAGGAAAAGATCAAGATGCCACTTATCCTATGGACTCTTCCGGTCAACCTCAACACCCACATATCAAATGCTGTTTGCATACTAGAGCTCCACGTAAAAAGGAAAAGTACAAGGAAATAGCTTAATGTTGAAATGCACAATTATAATTAGCAACAAAGAAAATCTATCAAAACGTATTACATTCATCCCAACAATATACCATTTAAAAAAAAAAAATGTGCAGTTCTGTACAATAAATAGTAAGTACATATACAATGATAACTCTCGTGCACACCATTATAATACATTGTCAGGAATCTAACCAATAAGACAAAGGCAACACTAGGTCCAAAATACACAGGGAATGTAATAATGCAGTCAAGAGGCCACATGTGGGTGCACAGTAAGATAGTGTACTATAGTAGAGAGCCTACGCTGCTGAGAAAGTCGACAGACATTTTGGGCACTACTTCAGAGTTTGTCAAGTCAATTTCCAACGCATTTGCCCACAATTAGATCAGAAAAATCATTCAAGAAACTATATTTTACCACCGGGTCCTCCTTTCATCATACTAGCTCAACATTTATATCTGTTTCTTTGAACTTATATACAACAAAGGAGAGGACATTAAACTAGTAACCATGAACAGTTGGTCACCCCACTTTACCCTAAATACCTCTGGTACTGGACAAATTGACTAGACCATGGGCCTCATTACAACCCCGGCGCTAAACCATGGTGCTATTAGCACCATGGTCCATGCCGGGGTCCGCCATGGTGAATGGTGGAATTACAGCCCCATTCCAAGGTTGGCGGGGCGGTAATTCCCCATTCACCATGGGCCCTTCCCCATTCCCATTTTTGCCCCATAGGACTCAATGGAAATGTGGAAGGCGCTAAGTACGGTGCCGCACATTGCGGCACCGTACTTAGCACCAAGGTCCCTTTGTGGCACCCTACTTTAACGCTTGCTAAAAGCAGGCGTTAAGGTCGGGTCCTGCAAAGGGAACTCGTAATGAGGTGTTAAGGGTTTAACAGCGCTCACACCTTTTACGGCGCCGTTGAACCCTTAACCCCAGGGTCGTAATGATGCCCCATGTCTCTGAATCCTTAAAACAATATGAATTTGTCTTTGTTGAATCATCAAACAAAGGAATTCATTAGAAAAAATGAAATAGTGAGCATTACTAAGATAAGCAACTCCAACTAGCCAGGGCAGATGAGAGAGCTCCTATATTCGTTTTTAAGTGTCTCCATTGTTGCAGATGAACTATAAATGAGGCTGACATTCACACAATGCAGGGGGAGAGGATGTCCAGTTTGGTGTTCATTGAACCTCGTGTTCTATCTGTGCTGTCTATCTGCAGTTCCTACTTTGATAGATGAATCTCCCGAAATTGACAGATTTGTGAATTGGTGAGCTGATATCTAACATTAGAACCCGGCACGCGCGGCTGAACAGGAATACTGTGTGGTGATTGGCTCATTTGCGAGCCATACCACACGGTATTCCTGTCCACGCCGTGCGTGCCAGCTACTCTGTTCCCGGCGAGGGGCGTGGCAGCCCCTCAGCCAATGAGGAGGCTCGAAACTGGGCAATCCCCGCTCCGAGCCTCCCCATGGCTGGAGGCTTCCTTCGTCCCCCGCCGGGGACTCAGGTAAGATATTTTTTTTCCCCAAGCCTTTCCTCTCTCCTCCCTCCTCCCTCCTGCCTCCCCACCCCACTTACCTTCTATCCCGCGGTCTCCGAAGGGGGACGATGCAAACCTCCAGCCGTGTGGAGACTCGGAGCGGGGCCATCCCCGCTCCAAGCCTCCACACGGCTGGAGGCTTCCATCGTCCCCCGCCGGAGACTGCGGTATGTTTTTTTTTTTTTCTTCCTCCCCATCCCCTCCCTTCCGCCCTCCCGACCCCACTTACCTTCTTTTTTCTTCTGGTCTTGGAAGCGAATGTGCTGGGAACACTTCTGTTCCCAGCGCGTCCGCTCACGATGGCCGCCATGGAAAGGGAAAACGGACTACGTTTTCCCTTTCCATGGCGGTGGCCATTTTTTTTGCCGTTTTATTCTTTTTTTTTTTTTTAAACGTGTTTCGGAACAGAAAAAAATGTCATTAGCACCCCGATCCAACGGGCCGGGGTACTAATGGCAATAAAACCCTCGGCGGTGGGCCAATACCGCCGCAGGTAATGCCCGAGGGCTTCGTTAAGGCCCTCGCTACGCTCGGGCCTATAACTACGGCCCCGGGCATTACCTGGGGCGGTATTGGCCCGCCACCTCGGGTCTTATTGCCACAATAACAATCTAGTTTGACAGATTTCTTGTCAACATTTTCCTAGGAGGTCTATGCATTATGAATTGGGCATCTGTGTACAGCCAGCATTACCCTCAGACCCGGCTGAAACTCTGCGTGGAGCAAAGGAATCAATATATTCAGATAGCCCGTCAACGCCAATCAAGGGATTGCTGTTCTATGGTCCCAACTAAATCTTGAGGCTGCCTGAATCAACAAACATGAGTAAATGGACACACTTTTAATGCTAGGATGAGTTCTGTGAACAAATGAATAACTCCCAAGCACATTATACATTATGTACTTAGTGATTCAAACTATTTATTTCAAGTATAAAAAACCTGTGGTCATTGTTATGTTTCCAAAATGTTCTTTGATTTTATGCAGATGAGGCTGGCACCCTAAGTGGAGTTATTTGTCCCCTAGTTTCAGTCTGGATTAAAACCTGTAGAACATCATCCTGCATAGAAGGTTGCGTATACACCATCATCCATCTTGTTGGAGTAAAACCACCATATTTATTTTCCGAGTCTATTGATAATACCAAGACGGGTAGTAACATATTTAACATTTTTTATTTCATTTCATTTCCACTTAACTTATTGTTTAGATCCATGGCCAGGTAACACAATCCAGTTGCTGTTTCAATATGGGTAATGCCTTTTATCCAGACATGTGTTTTTTTTTTTTTTTAATGTTCCCTTCTAAATGGTTTATTAAAGACTCAGTAATCAGAACAGGACTGTACATAGTTCTCCAATTCTTGGTTTACCATGACAATGGATGGTGTCATCTAAAGACTCAGAATGTTGGAAGCAAGACCATGCAGAGCAGCAGAGGTTCCAATCCCGGATCTGTGCTTAGAAACCAAACTCAGGTACGGTATTAGGCGTGTTAAAAAAAAAAACACAATTAAATAAATTAAATTGCTGCACTTAAGTTTGCCCATAAGCAGTTCCATCAGTAGCGTGCTGGTTCCCAGTTTAATATGTAAGGTAAGAATGGCATGATCGCTGGCAGCTGTGGAGGGTACACTCATGCTTTCCAAATCATGGAAAGAGTTTATGTGCACAAAGAAATAACCCAGCATCAACCCCGTCCTGCCAACACGCCTGCTAAAATCACCAGGATTATCTATTGGAAGTCCGTGATTTATCATGATCAGGAAAAGTTACCAAAAGCTGGGACCAAAGCAAGCCTTCTTTATTTACCTGTTTTTGCTTTAACACAACTTATGGAATATTTCTTTACAGGTGATCAAACTCATCGCCTACTACCTTTATATTTTCTGGCCGTTGAGCATTAAAATTCCCTCCTGAGCTCCAACTGAAGACCATTTGGATTTAATTTAAGAAATAGGGTTTTTGTGTTGTAGTTGAATCCCAACTGGTCACATTATTTTTCTAAATTTTGTTAGCGTTTTTTCAAAACAAAAGGTAGTTGGCACGTTGGGGCGGGGGGGGGGGCAGGAAATATTGTTTGCTTAGTGGAGCGGCGGAGAGAAGGTATGGGGGAACAGGGGGGGGCCTCACCTGCAATTGGGATAGAAAGCTGTCATAAAATATTTTAAAAAAAACATTCAACCAGTAAAAAATGTATTAAAACACACAGAACCATATCAAATATAGCTCCATTAATAATAATATAGTAGACAAGGCACACGTCGAGAGCATTCTTTCATAGGATCCAGGGAATCAAGCTTATTCATTAAAAGACATTCCATTACCTGTGAGCTATTGAGCAAAACTTGAAATCTAATAGCCAGTAGATTAACAAACATGTCATATTTCTAAGAAAAACACAGAGGATATACATTTTTACACCCACTGAGAGGCCACCCTAGGCACGTCCCCGGGATCCATTTGCAGGTGGATGTAAATTAAAAGTGCAACCAACAATCTAGGGCAGAACCAACAGCCAGATTTCCTGTATCAAAAACATATTGTGAGAACAAGTGTAGAATAAAATCGGGTTGATACAAAATAACTAACTATGCCCCCTGAAAATCCAGGAAAAAGGCTGAACCCCATCTTCACTTGGCTTGGGCTGTGGTATTACCCACATCTGGCGGTGATCTGGCAACTATTTCCAGTCTTCTTCCAACTGTGTGGTCCTTCTTCTGGTGTCCCCAATTTATTTTGCCTAGCGCAATTTTATATTCCCTGGTTTAAAATGTATTTGCCTTCATTTCAACTAATCATCTTTTCAGTAGTTCAAGATAAAAAGCACCATAGTTGTATTGTCCGTTAGTGAAATATTCCTGTTCCAAGTATTCTATGTAATCTATATGATGTGTACTCACTAATCTTAGCATTGGCATTCATATATTATTCATGGGGATATCACAAGGGAATTGCAATTTTAATATTATAACGGGGTTAGTGACTTTAGGTGTTATTACAGAGTTGGGTAGTACGTTTTCTCCACTCTTCATCCATTTTCTGTATCTCGAGGAATGGGTTTCCAAGTCTCTCTTGTAAAGTATGGGAATTATCCATATGGGAATCGTTCATAATGTTATTTTTTTATTTTTTATTAGTTGATATAGCTGAATTAATCAACTTTACAACATACAAAATTACAAAAGGCACTTAAAAGGAAAACAGAAATATAACTTCAAAATTCACTTTACATTCACAATTCATATAAACCAGTTCATGCTTGCACTTTGAATCAACTTATTTTGATGAAGATTGCATTTAAAAATCTCATGATAGCAATATATACTGACATTCGGTTTGTTGAGAAAAATACATTCAATTTTTTTCCATCAAATCAAGAGTTAGGTATTGGCAATGTTTATTTAGAAATAGCTCACGTTCTCCAGCAACACCCGGGCAAATCATAAACAAATGCCATAATGATTCTCTCATTTGTTTGTTCTTGCAAATTTGACAGAAATCCAACGATTTATCGAGAACCTTTCTAGTAACCATTATTTCACCTGTATTCCACAGATTAAAGCGAAAACGCAAAATCGCAGAACAAAGTACTGGAGTAGGATATAGAAGCAAGTATGGCTCACATTGGCCAAGTTTCTTCTCATCAAAGGGATAATTTCTGAACACTTTGTATCTCAAACATGATTGTCGAGTTTGAATCCAATCGTGTAATATTTGCAGAGAAATATCTACAGCTACCAAGGTGTCTAGAACATTGTTACACCACTGAACTGGAAATGGATGTTTAGATTTTAACATGTACCCCGCAAGTACCGCCAGCAAGTTTTCAGATTGTCCTGCTAACAAATAGTTTCTAAACAACGCACATTGACACCACTGAAATCTGACAAAGAGTGATGACTGGCCAATTTCATACCAAATCAATACAATTGGCGTACACTGAGGCAGGTTTAAAGCCCTCCTCCAAAATGTACCTTCAAGTTTCTCGAGAGTAGATCTTTCCATTACTCTCCACCTTTCTAGACCATAGAGAGTTACTAGGACGGTCTTCCGATTATAATAGGTGATTATTGGTTTTATTGAAAATGTGCCATACTTCTACAGTATGATTTTTGATTGTGAAATAGCTGTTGTTATTCTCTGATTCAGAAGCGCCAAATGTGCGTGATTAGGTTGTGGAGTACTGATTTGCATCCCAAGGTAAGTATATTGATGGACTTTTTCTAAATTAGTGTCTTGCAATGACCATTCAAATGTATTTGACTGTCTTGGTTGTGCATTATAAATCATGATTTTTGTTTTATTATTATTAATTGTAAGTTGATTTTGCAGAATAAACTATTCCAAGGCATTTAGTGCTTTTTGTAGGCCACTCAGAGTTTTAGATATTAAAATCATGTAATCAGCCTATATTAGAGCAGGAATCTTCACAAGGCCCAATGATGGAGGATCACATGACAGATTTTGAAAAATATCCGGAATGTCATGAGTGAAGAAATTAAACAATGCAGATGCTAGAATGCATCCCTGTCGCAGCCCCTTTTTTAGTAGCAACAGAGGTTGATAGCAGCCCTTACACATTCAATCTAACTTGAATCAATGTGTCAGAATGTAATTTGTTAATGATGTCCATAATAGTCACTGGGCATTTGGCTCTTTGCAACTTCTGCAGCAGGATCACCCGGGAGACTGAGCCAAAAGCCACATTGAAGTCAATGTAAGCGAGGTACAAGGGCTGCTTATTAATTAGGGCCTGATGCTGGATTGCATATAATGACATCAAATTGACACTAGTGCCCATCCCTCATATAAAGCCTGTTTGGCATGGGCCTCTCTTGCGATATGCTTCAGTCCAGGAGTTAAAATCATGCCAAACACATTGCGAGAAAATTATTCCAATGACGTCCAGCAGAGATATAGGCCTATAATTCTGCGGCAATGAACGATTTCCCTTTTTGTATGTTGGAATAACCACTGCTTTACACCATGATACAGGAATTTCCTTTTTATTAACAGCATTCAAAAAGATGGTGTATGAGATCTTAGCCCATTCATGTGGGTGTGCTTTCAAGATGGCATTAGTGAGCCCATCGGGCCCCGGAGCTCGTGAGCTTGAAGACTTATTAATAAACTCTTCGATGTCTTCTATTTCAATTTTTAACTGCCACTTGTCGCATTTAATTATTGGTGTGGTTTGACTTGACCTTTGTGCCACATTATATAGTTCATGAAAATAAGTGAGCCATTGCTCTTCAGTCAGCCCATTAATTTGGGCCGCAAGTTGCTTTTCCCTGTGATGTTAATCAAAAGTGACCACATGTCCGCAGAATTTTTTTGATGACCATGTTCTCAGCATAGTCTCGCCGTCTGTCTGGTATTTAGAGGCTCTTCTTTCCCTGGTCCAGATTCGATAGCAACACTTTATAGACTGCAAGGCCGACTTTCTGTTCTCCATAGGCAAGAACTTCAGAGCATTTATTTCTCGGCGTTTTTGTGCCTTTCTTTCCTTTTGTTCCTGATCGAGGCAGTGGGTTTTGATTTTATGAATGAAGTTTTGACCATTACCATTCTTAAATTCCATTAGGGCAGTTGTATAGAGTGAATCTTTGAAATATTCTACATTCCGCTTCAATTTGGATTCAAGATGAGCTAGTTTGTCTTCGTTCCAGCGGAATCTCAATTTGTTGTTATTGATTTCCAAATTGTAGCTATAATGGTCTCTTAGACTAGACACTTGATGGGTTAAGCACTTTGTTTCCCAGGACATTGTCAATATATTGCGGTCACTGAAGCATTGCTCAATCACTTCAAATTGGATAATTTTATTGAATAGAGGTCTATCAGTAAATATGTAATCAATAATACTTTCACTTTGGCCTCTAGTCCAAGTTGCCTTCGGAGGTATATCACCCTTGATCGCGTCATTAAGCATTTTTAATTGCCGTTCCTACATTAAGTTCTTCCATTTCACAATTATTGGTTTCAACAGCTCGCTTTATCTGGTTCAGGTCACAGGCCACGATGGTATTTGTAACTGTCACGCTCACCTGGTCTCCACGGGGGCGTGCTCGTGTCCTCAGGATGATGTCTGCACTGGTGTTGCTCTGCTTAAATGAGGGTGCTAGTTTGCGTCTTCCCTTCGTTCTTGCCTCAGGAGATGTTCGCCTGCAAGTCGAAACAAGATATTAGCCAACTGAATGGAGCTGGTTTTGGTTTTCATCTCCTTCCAATTTTCCTTCTCGTCCTCTGGCTCACCTTGGTTTTTTAATGGGTGAGCTCTCCATCCTGCACACTCTGGCAGGGGCGCGGTTACACTGTCGTTCCAGGATCAAGTTACTTCACTGATCTGATGGAGGTTGCTGAAGTAGAAGGACCGGAGTAAGCAGGTAAGTCTCTATTCCAATAACTCCTTGGAAAATCTACTTTAAGTCTTTCTGCCCAAGGTATCTAATGTTTGTTCTTGTCTTTCAGGTGCGGCATTAAGCGGCTTACGGATAATGGGATGACTCTTCTGACAATGATGAGCAGGATTCCTGCCGGTAAGTATAGCGCTGTGCGGGACACACTAATTGTTCGCTTTATTTAGCTTTCATTTGCTGTGTGTGACTAACCTGCTTTGTCTTTTCTGTTCGGCAGGTGCGGCGCAATTCCAGGAAGAAGATGGAAGAACAATTTTGACGGTGTCGAGTGGCGGCGCGATGCAGAATGATAGAGAACTGCTCAATGGAGTTCATGGAGGTGGCCGATTCAGGTGAGTAGTTACCCGAGAGGGTACCTTCTGTTCGGTTCTTCTACAGATGCGGCGGTCCGTGGGTAAGAAGAAGGCGAGGTCAGGATGTTCTGCAGGTAAGGCCTTCAATGCATGAATAACTCCTGTTGTTCTCTTTTCACAGGTGCCGATGGACAGAAGATTCTGGACAGGCGTGGCAGAAGGGAAGCAAGAGCTGAACTGACACGGTGAGCGTTACGCTGCAGAAGTTCAGAATAACGCGAAGCGTGTTCAGTTTGCAGGGTGCGGTTTAAATAGCCTTGAAAGTAGTTCCAGGAAAATAGTCCCCTTAACTGTATCCTGCCTCTCAGGTAAAAAAGTCCCAAGCCACACCCTGTACTGAATGGCTGAGCATCTCAGAGCCAAGTATATGGACCATAGTTTAACACATACCATGAGCCTGGCGCCAGTGGCACCATGACTGAGTCCAGGTAAGCCTAACTGGGGCCTGAGAAGCCCCAAGGAAGCCAGAGGCAGGGATGGGCTCGCCAGTTTCAGGGTTTTGGGAGCATGCACCATGACAGTAACCTCATTATCCAAGGCTATTAGATCAGAGATTACAATGATGTTCCTGAAAAAAAGGATATCACTAATGGCAGCTGGATTTTGGTAGATATTAACCAAGGCAATAACCTGCTCTCCAGTTATAATCTTAACCAATTGAATGCATTCGTTAAGCGTAGCCCAAGGTTGCAATGTGCATGCACAGCTTGATTTAGTTGCCACCATCAGACCCAAAGTAGGTCTACCCTGAGAGGCCCATAAAGCTGGCACCAATAAGATGTTGTAATAATTCCAAACCAGCGGGTTCCTCAGCCATATTTCTTGGCACACTAGTATTTCAAAATCTCTAAAATGTTTTGCAAAAGAGCTCATTAAATGTGAATGACCTCTTGTGTTCCAACTGGAAAGTTTAGTACAAAGTGTTTTTTCGTATCTCTTGGTATGATTATTCTTTGGTTATGAGTGATGAACAGCACATGGTAAACCAGTAGTGGTTTGCTGGAGACCACTAATGTATTTATTTATTACAGTTTTAGTAAACTCTGGGGACTTGGAGGCGACTTGGTCTTGCGTAATGATGAAGCCTAACTCAAAGAGCTCCTCCTTCGCTTCCCAGATGGTTCTCGCTTCCAATGCTGAGGCAATCCACAATCTCACTGTCTCCGGGTGGAACAAATTCGGAAATTCCGCTTGAACCAAGTCGACTGTAGATACGTCAATAAGCAGGGAAGTGTCTTTGAAAATGTTCAGAATATTAGCTCGACACAATGTGTATTGCTGAAAAGGTGCTGGCCGACACTTTACAATGAAAGTAAATTTATCCTTTTTTGGTCTTAGGTTCGATTGCTTGTGTCTATTTTGGTCCGCATTGACAACCGGAGGGGCTCAATTTGTAGTATGCTGTGATGTTGATGTGACAGTTGCATAAGAGTCTCTTCTTTCTTGAACCGTTGGAGTCTCTACCATCTGTGTCATTTGACATGAACAAGGTATTGCGTGTGTCCGAGCCTCTCTTGTGTGTTCCTCTAGATTGCTATTAGAACTTCCTTTAGTTCCTTCATAATTTTTGGCAGTGGACGGATTCATTTGATAGTCACATGTTGCTTGTGATTCTAAATAAGCGTACACTGCTTCGCATATCTCTTTCAAGCATAGAGCTTGGTTCAGACTTTCTTGTTCTTCCAAGGTCTTTGCTCGGGGTGGCTCGGTATGTGTTTTGGATGTTGCAGATGTAATTGCCACTCTCTTATTGACTTTGACTGGAGGCAGTTGCATTTTAGATATTTTGTCAACCAGCTCATCTAAAGGTTGATGTGCTAAGCCATCTCCAGCTTCCTTGGACGGGGAAAATGAGCTCCTGTTGTTCTTTCGCAATGACTTATATTTATTTATCACTGCCTCACTTGCCATTGAAGGTCGAGTTGTCCGTAATCTCTTGATGAATTGTTTAGAGGAAGAATTAGAGGTTATTTCTGAGTTCTTAATGTTCTTTGTTTTCTTTTTTGGCTTAAGTTCATTAGGTTCAGATGAAGTTATCTTTTTAGAATACGTCTTCAAAGGTTTTTTAGTTCCTTTCTTGGGTTGGAATATGTCGAACCTTTTTCAGAGATGGAACTCTCAGTCCCCTGTCTACTGGAACTTGACTCGCTCTAGCTTCCATATTTTCACCTAAAGAGCTGGGAGAGCGGATCACCTTAGAAAATATTGGAAGAACTGGTGTAGGGACTACAGAGGTATTTTCCTGAGAATTCAATAGTCCAGGTATATTATCATTAGTTGGCAGCTGATTACCTCCATCCCGGAGAGAGTTCTTTTGGTTTCTTTTTCGATCCATTCAGCATACGGTTAATTTGGGTCGCTTGATACGAGATCTTTTGGTCAAGCATCTCAAAAAGCTGTCCTAAGGTGACGATTGCATTATTAATGGCGGCTAGAGTGATTTCAAGTAAGGGAGGTTGAAGGATCACTTTAGGAGCCAGGGGCAAAGGTTTAGGGCACCTAGGAGTTGGAGCTATGAAGGAAACAGAGGAACAGGTGGAAATAGAGTGATTCCCGTTATGTACTCACAGAGAAGTTGCTAAATTTTCTTCGTATAGTCCATTTGAAAAGCTAACAAGGAGAGATAAATCAGAAATGGAGGTTTGGGCCAAATCAATCGGAGGAGCCCCACTATTCATCATTGTGGTCGAGAAATTGTTGTTCTCCTCTAGTTCCGAGGAGTCGGAAATTGATACATGAGTGACATCACATGAGCCATCATTGGAATTATCACTTTGAGTACTTGGCAATACAAAGTTCAGTCGTTCATTAGTTTTTGTTAGACTCTGTTCTTCACCTGAATCATGTTCGCCACCAGATTTGGATCTACTGTGAGAGGAGCAAGGCACATCTGTGGACCTCAGAACTCGAGACCGCTTTCTCCCCCCTTCTCTCCCTGCTCCCAGATTTGAACCAGGAAGCACACAATAATTCCGGATATCATTCATAACAACATCTTTTTTAACCGCCAGGGACAAAACAATATGTGTTTGGGCAATTTACCCTGGTAGGGAAGAGCAAGGGCTACTCTCTGCCATCTTGGAGCTGGTTAGCGTGTCTGGCATATTGGTTTTTAAGGTATACATGCTATAATAGATGCAAACCTCAGTGACTTAAAACTCTACAATAAATTAAGTCAGAAAAAAAAAGACTGAAAAATAAAATTGATCATACAATTAAACAAAAATGAGAACCAAATTAAAAAAAAAAAAAAAAATCACAATTGGACCAAATGGAGGTACCTATAGACACCGTGCCCTTACAACACCCTCAACACCGTGGACAGCCGTAGACAGCCCTTGTTAAAACAGTGCTTCTCAAAAAGCACACACACATAAAGCGCAAGATTTCCAGCTTAAATGGATTATGGCAAGGAGGGGCGGTCTCACAGTGTTCGAGGAACTGTCCTTTCTTTGTTTCTCTTTCTCTTTTCCTTTAAAGGCACAGGAGCAGAAAGGCACCGCAAAACAGCAATCCTCAGCGGGGAGCAGCGGATCCAGCCATAGACAGCCCTTGTCAAAACAGCGCTTTTCAAAAAGGTGCATAATATTATTATAATCACTTATCAGAGACAGATCTATGAGGTCACTGTCCAGAGTCAGCTGCTTATTATGATCACTCTGAAGAATTTGATTTTGTGAGTTCTCTTGGTTATGTGGTGTATTTGGTCCACCAGCCTGTGGGCAGCCCTTTCTTACTTAGGAAGCAGTGCCCTCCTTTTCAAATCCCACAGTGTTTGAATTTAACAGAGGAATCATTAGACGTGGCAGCAGCATGCACTGAGCAAGTAGTATGTAATGCTACATCGCTCTGCTTTCTCAACATCATTTGTTGAATTAATTGCATTAATTTGAGAAATCTCTTGACCCTTCCTGTTGGTTTTTATACCATCCCTCATTATGGTGTTCACACAATCGGCCCAGGTGTGTACCAGCGTATTCCTCGCCATGTAATTCTCTATTGTATTACTTTATAAATTGTATCCTCTCAGCTCTCAGGTCCGTGAGCTTTTTTGACCTACCAGCTGCTATTATCCAAGGAAAAGGGAGAACCACACCAAGCATATACATCCTTGCAAACACATAACTTCTTACCTTTGAGAGGACGTGCCTTCTCTCAACCTACCTCCTTCAAAGATGACAGATGTCTTCAGTGTATTGAAGCATCCACGGCTGTCAAGCTTCAACCCAAAGCCAAATCAAGTACCTTACCTGCATTGACTGCAGTCACTGTGATTTGTTCCTACATTGCAGGTGCCCTGTTCTGGAAAGAAGGTTTTTTTTGGCTGAAGTCCGAAGGGATAGTCAGGTGGCTCCAGCTGTTAAAAGGGGCCAGATGTTCCACTATGCCAAAGCCATCCACAGGCACCAAATAATAAGAACCATCGATACTGCGCGAACCGTGCTTTGCTCCTACAATGCAGGTGCTCCGTTCTGCAATGACGGTATTTTGGCTGAAGTCCTGAGAGAGAGCCAGTTTACTCCAGCTGTTAAAAGGGGCCAGACACTCCACTATGCCAGAGCCATCCAAAGACACCAAGTAGTAAGATCCAGCAACACTGCAGTAACTTTGCTCTGCTCCTACATAGAAGGTGCTCCGTTCTGCAAAGAACATTTTTTTGGCAGAAGTCCAGAGTGATTGCCAGGTGGTTCCAGCTGTTAAAAGGGGCCAGACGCTCCAGTAGGCCAAAGCCAGCCACAGACATTAGTGAAATCCAGCAACATTGCAGGAACTGTGCTTGCTCATGCTTTGTGGGGCTTCCTTCGGAGCAGAGACAGGTTTTTGCAGCAGAAGTCCAGAGGTGCAACTGGGCAGCACCAGCTTAAAGAGGCCACGTAATCCATACCCCAAAGCCATCCAGAGACACCAAATGGTAAAGCCCAGCACGGCTGCAGTAACTATGCTTTGCTGGTTCTTTACGACAGAGGGTACACTTTGTATTGGAAGTTCGGAGGTGTAGCTGTGTGACTCTAGCTGCTGAAGGGGTCCCAAAATATGCTTTCCGCAAGCTATCCACCGACACCGCAAATTAAGACCCAGCACCACTGCAGTAACTGTGCTTCACTGGCACGTCTCTGGCACTTTGGTTTGTGTAGAATTGTGGGTTTATGAAATGGCAACTTCGTGATTATCAATGCTACTTTTGGCACTGGCCATGCATTGCGGTTTTATTAGCTATTTATATATTACATGGATGCGGTAGTGTCCATGTAGTTATGGTTAAGTTGGTGTTCCATTGTCATGTCACGCGGGAGACTGGGGTCTGCCGCTCCCATTTCCTCCTGGCGAGTCTACCCGCGCGTTCGCGTCTGGGGACTCGCCGGGAGGGGAGCAACGGATTACAGGGCCGGCGGCCTTCGGCGCATGCGCGGAGGTCCTCTCTCTCGGTTCCGCGCATGCGCCGTGGGGGCTTGCCTTCCAAGCCTCGTTCTGGGTTCGCCGGCGCCCGGAAACGGAACGGTTTGCGTTCCAGGCCTCTCGGGCGCCGGCGGCCATAAAAGAGGCCGCTAGTCAAAGCTGCCCGCGTCTCAACGCGGTTTGCTTCGCTTTCCTCGTTGTTCCTGCCCAGCCTTACCTGTGGCCTGTCCTGGGCCTACCTGCCTCCAGCCTTACCTGTGGCCTGTCCTGGGCCTACCTGCCTCCAGCCTTACCTGTGGCCTGTCCTGGGCCTACCTGCTTGCCTCCAGCCTTACCTGTGGCCTGTCCTGGGCCTGCCTGCCTCCAGCCTTACCTGTGGCCTGTCCTGGGCCTGCCTGCCTCCAGCCTTACCTGTGGCCTGTCCTGGGCCTGCCTGCCTCCAGTCCTTACCTGTGGCCTGCCCTGGGCCAGCCTGACTCCAGTTCTTATCCGGGTCCTGTCCTGGGCCTGCCTGCCTTCAATCCTCACCTGGGTTCGGCCCTGGGCCAGCCAGCCTCCAGCTACTACCTAGGTTTTGCCCTGGGTCAGTCTTCCCTCAGCCCATTCCGGAGTTCTGTCCTGAGTCATCATTGTGTAGAGGGGACTTATCCCACACTAGCCTGCATTCCCCCTGTTCCATCTTGGGCACGTTCCTACAGTTCTCTAATTGGCCAGACTACTAGTTCCAACTGTCCTCACTCTTTCCTGTCTTGCCTGACTCCGAATCTCATCCTGTGTACCATTGGAACTATCTGCACCAGCCAAGCTCCTTTGCCTACTACGAATACCTTTCTGCTACACTGGTCTATCTATCAACTGTCGCTGCACTGAGGTTCTTGGAAGATTCATGGTCTGGACAACAAGCTCTACCTGGACTATGGTTCCCTCCATCTGAGCCTACATCCTCTTGTCACGCTTACCTGGGAGAGTGCCTTTGTGACATTGGGGGTTGGTCCATCCTTCACCCAGTTCCTCATTTGGGTGGTGGAGAGGCTGATTCCTCGTGCCGCTATCTCATCAGTTCCTGGACTCCAGACTGGCGACCTCTGCGAGACCAACCACCAAGACTACAGGTACGCGGTCCTCTCGGGCCAATCAGCTTGACAGATTGAGACGCCTTCCTCCTGATTCAGAGATGGATGAATCGCAGGACATGAGGAACGAGTTGCTAGCGCTCAGGGCCGAGATGACCGCCCTGCGTCAGGAGAATCAAACATTACGACAAATGATAACGCAAGGAGCACCTAGTACCTCTCAAGGAGAGGGATCATTGGCTCATACAACACCCATCAAATTCGACGGAGACCCTAGACGGGTGGCGGAGTTTTGTAACCACTGCAGAATACACTTTCTCTTCAGGTCTACCTACTTCAACACTGATAGGGCCAAGATTGGTTACATCTTGGGGAACCTAACTGGGAACGCATTAGCTTGGGCAACTCCGTTTGTGGTTACGAACAGTCCTATTTTGAATGACTTTGCTGCCTTTGAAAAGGCCTTTCTTGAGGTATTTCAGACGCCGAACCTGGCCTCCGTTGCACAGAATCAATTGATGGACTACAAACAGGGAAGCAATGACGTCATCACCTACATCAGCCGTTTCCGACTTTTGGCTACTGACTCCCAGTGGCCCGAAATTACACAGAAGACACTGTTTCGTCGAGGCCTGAGAGAGGAGTACAAGGATGAGTTACTTCACATCCCTGAACCAGAGAGCCTTCAACTCTTGATCGATCAAGTACTCCGTATTGACCAAAGGCTAGCCGAACGAAAGGCTGAGAGACGTCGGCTTGACAGAAGCGGTCCCCGGACAACCAACACACCTGCTGGTTCGTTTGGGTCGACCGAGTCCGGACCTGAGCCCATGCAAGTAGGAGCCATGAGGGGACCTTTGACGGAAGAAGAGAAGAAACGAAGGAGGTCTTTGCGTTTGTGTCTTTACTGTGGAGCAGCTGGACATTATTTGGGTACGTGTCCTTTGCGTCCGCAGAAGAAGAAGTCGGGAAACTAGGAGACCTGTCGTATACAGGAAGGGCAACGACAGGTCCCATTCCTTCCTCAGACCCTTCTGTTATTTGTTCTATACGTCTGCCCATGCAACCAGCGGTACTACAGACCCTGAAGGTCCGAATTAAACTACCAGACAAGAACCTGGAAGTATCCGGTCTACTGGACTGTGGGGCTTCCGGCAATTACATCGACGAAACGTTCGTCACCAGACATAAGATACCACTCGTTTCCAGACACACGCCTCTGTCGGTGGAGCTTATTGATGGTACTCCCTTGTCTTCTGGACCCGTTAGTCAGTTCACAGTTGGACTGGCCCTTCTGATTGCTGATCATTACGAGGAACTAGCCTTTGATGTTATCAAGTCACCGAACTACAAGATGGTTTTGGGATTACCTTGGTTGCAACACCACAATCCTTTGATAGACTGGAGAACCCAGACCTTGACCTTTTCATCCGAACGGTGTGCTCAAGAATGCAAGCTACCCGTTCCCACCAGGACCGTCTCGACTTCTCTAATAACGGACAGCAATGGGGTTCATCTATGTTCCACGTCTCTGGTCCCACAGGAATATTCCGAATTCAAACATGTGTTTTCTGAACCTGGCAACATACCCCTTCCTCCACACCGTTCTTTTGATTGCTCCATTGACCTGCTACCGGACCACGTTATTCCCCATGGGAAACTATATGCTTTGACACGTGACGAGAAGCTAGTTCTTCAGGAGTATTTGTCGGAGAGTCTAGAAAAGGGGTACATTGTGCCATCGAAATCGCCTGCAGGATTCCCCCTGTTTTTTGTAAAGAAAAAAGAAGGTACATTGAGACCCTGTGTCGACTACCGGCAGTTGAATGACATAACAGCCAAGGACCGGTATCCTTTACCCTTAATTCGCAGCATCCTTGAAACCCTGCATACTGCGCGAATCTTCTCCAAGTTGGACCTCCGCGGAGCTTATCATTTGGTGCGCATCAGGAGTGGGGACGAGTGGAAGACAGCTTTCAAGACATCTTTTGGGCATTTTGAATACAGGGTTATGCCTTTCGGCCTATGTAATGCTCCCGCTGTTTTTCAACGATTCATGGACTACATCTTTGGTGACCTGTTAGGGTTATCCGTTTGGGTTTATCTGGACGACATATTGATATTCTCTAAATCCTTAGACGAGCATGTGGAACATGTTCGTGAGGTCCTTCATCGGCTGTCCGTCAATAACCTGTTCGCCAAAGCGGAGAAATGTAGCTTTCACCAACCCAGCATTGAATTCTTGGGATTTGTTATCAATCAAGAAGGCATTGGGATGGATCCCAAGAAGGTGCGAGCCATACAAGAATGGAGACATCCACACGATATCAAGGCTCTCCAACGCTTCCTGGGATTCGCAAACTTTTACAGGCGCTTTATCCCACAGTTCTCACAGATCTCGGCGCCCCTCACCAGGCTAACCAGCAGCAAGATCACGTTCGAATGGGATCTCGTGGCTTCCCGGGCTTTCGACGTATTGAAGTCGGCCTTTATGGCTGCCCCGATCCTGCGCCATCCCCAGGAAGAGTTGCCTTACATAGTGGAGGCCGATGCTTCCAGCTTTGCTGTAGGGGCAGTCCTTCTTCAGAAAGATCCTATCACGTTGGTAGAACATCCAGTAGCCTATTATTCTCGCAAGTTGAGTCCCAGCGAACGAAACTACGCGGTGATTGAAAGGGAACTGTTAGCCATCAAGACCGCATTCGAGGAATGGAGACATTTTCTCCTCGGAGCACGCTTTTCTGTGGAGGTGCGGACAGACCATCGCAATCTGCAATATCTTCGCTCTCTGCAATGTCGGACTCCTCGTCAAGCCCGGTGGGCCTTCTTCTTCTCTCCGTTTGAGTTCCATGTTACTTATATCCCGGGAACCTCCAATACGAAAGCGGATGCGCTTTCCAGGTCCCTGGAAAACGTAGATGGGACGCCCTGTCCAGAACAGCCACTGATTTCTCCTCGCCATTTTCTGCTGGCCTTGTCCTCTCACCTTAAGTCCATCGCGGAAGCCACTCGGTCGGATCCAGAAAGAACGTCCCTTCTTAGTCGGCAACTAGTATCAGAACGAGACGGACTGTTGTTTTTTCAAAGAAGACTCTACATACCCAGAGGAGCCATTAGAAGGGGCATTCTACACGGATTCCATGATTCACCCATAGGAGGACATCGCGGGGTCAGAGCCACTCGAGAGTTGATATCCCGACAGTTCTGGTGGCCTGGTTGGGCGACCGAGGTCCAGAAGTACATTGACAGCTGTCCAATATGTGCCCAGTGCAAGGTTCCCAGAAGACGACCATTGGGTTTGTTAATGCCCACCGAAGTGGCTCCCTATCCATGGCATACCATCGCCACCGATTTCATTGTGGATTTGCCTCCATCTGAAGGGTACACCTGTATAATGGTGGTTGTGGACAGCTTCACCAAACTGGCCCATTTCATCCCATTCCGGAAAATCCCTACAGCTACTCAAATGGCTTCAGCGTTTCTGCACGACATCTACCGGTTGCACGGCCTACCGGAGAAAATCATATCGGATAGAGGTACCCAGTTCCTTTCATCATTTTGGAGACAGGTGTGTGGTCATCTGGGAATACATAGAGCTCTAAGCTCAGGCTATCACCCACAGACAAATGGGCTAACCGAAAGGACCAATCAGACTTTGGAGGGGTACCTCCGCTGTTTTGCCAATGCCACACAGTCTAATTGGAAAGGTGGGCTAGATCTGGCCGAAGTATCCTACAACAACACTGTTCATGCCTCCATTGGAGTCAGCCCATTCTTCTGTTCCACTGGTCTACATCCTCGGTTAATGCCTTTTCAACCAGTTCCGTCTAGTACTGTTCCCTCTGCTGATGGTCTGGTCTTACACATCCGGGAACAGCAAGAACTTGCACACAAGATCTTAAGTGAAGCCAAGGATCGGATGAAGAGACAGGCAGACAGGAAGAGGAGTGCAGAACCTAATTTCCAGGAGGGCGACAAGGTGTGGTTGTCCTCAAAGAACCTGCCTCTCCGCAATCTGCCCGTCAAACTGGCCCCTCGATATTTGGGACCCTTTGTTATCACCAAACGGTTGTCCTCTGTAGCCTTCCGTCTTCACCTACCCTCTTCCTGGCGTGTACATCCCGTTTTTCACGTGTCCCTGTTAAAACCCTATGTGGTCGATGATTATGGCCGCACCTCTCCTCGTCCGGCCTCTGTTTTGGTACAGGGGGGCCCTGAGTTTGAGGTACACGAGATCTGTGATGCCCGGTACCGTAGAGGGGTGCTCCACTATTTGGTTGACTGGAAGGGGTACCCGGCCTGTGATCGTACCTGGGAACCGCGCCAGCACGTGCATGCTCCCCGGCTGATACGTGAGTTCTACGTACGGTTTCCCTGGAAGCCTGGGGCCCCGGGTCTTCCTGGGAGGGGGCATAGTGTCATGTCACGCGGGAGACTGGGGTCTGCCGCTCCCATTTCCTCCTGGCGAGTCTACCCGCGCGTTCGCGTCTGGGGACTCGCCGGGAGGGGAGCAACGGATTACAGGGCCGGCGGCCTTCGGCGCATGCGCGGAGGTCCTCTCTCTCGGTTCCGCGCATGCGCCGTGGGGGCTTGCCTTCCAAGCCTCGTTCTGGGTTCGCCGGCGCCCGGAAACGGAACGGTTTGCGTTCCAGGCCTCTCGGGCGCCGGCGGCCATAAAAGAGGCCGCTAGTCAAAGCTGCCCGCGTCTCAACGCGGTTTGCTTCGCTTTCCTCGTTGTTCCTGCCCAGCCTTACCTGTGGCCTGTCCTGGGCCTACCTGCCTCCAGCCTTACCTGTGGCCTGTCCTGGGCCTACCTGCCTCCAGCCTTACCTGTGGCCTGTCCTGGGCCTACCTGCTTGCCTCCAGCCTTACCTGTGGCCTGTCCTGGGCCTGCCTGCCTCCAGCCTTACCTGTGGCCTGTCCTGGGCCTGCCTGCCTCCAGCCTTACCTGTGGCCTGTCCTGGGCCTGCCTGCCTCCAGTCCTTACCTGTGGCCTGCCCTGGGCCAGCCTGACTCCAGTTCTTATCCGGGTCCTGTCCTGGGCCTGCCTGCCTTCAATCCTCACCTGGGTTCGGCCCTGGGCCAGCCAGCCTCCAGCTACTACCTAGGTTTTGCCCTGGGTCAGTCTTCCCTCAGCCCATTCCGGAGTTCTGTCCTGAGTCATCATTGTGTAGAGGGGACTTATCCCACACTAGCCTGCATTCCCCCTGTTCCATCTTGGGCACGTTCCTACAGTTCTCTAATTGGCCAGACTACTAGTTCCAACTGTCCTCACTCTTTCCTGTCTTGCCTGACTCCGAATCTCATCCTGTGTACCATTGGAACTATCTGCACCAGCCAAGCTCCTTTGCCTACTACGAATACCTTTCTGCTACACTGGTCTATCTATCAACTGTCGCTGCACTGAGGTTCTTGGAAGATTCATGGTCTGGACAACAAGCTCTACCTGGACTATGGTTCCCTCCATCTGAGCCTACATCCTCTTGTCACGCTTACCTGGGAGAGTGCCTTTGTGACATTGGGGGTTGGTCCATCCTTCACCCAGTTCCTCATTTGGGTGGTGGAGAGGCTGATTCCTCGTGCCGCTATCTCATCAGTTCCTGGACTCCAGACTGGCGACCTCTGCGAGACCAACCACCAAGACTACAGGTACGCGGTCCTCTCGGGCCAATCAGCTTGACATCCATAGGAAGAGCATTTCTTTCATTATCTTCATGCACAGAAAGGATTGCTCTCTTTCAAGCCTGTGTCTTCCACTACATATATGTTTCAAATGATATGACTTGACCCTAAGTCTACAAATATAGTACCTTTTCAATTTTTACTTCCTGACTGTTACTGAAGAAAACTATGTGGCTTAGATATGTCATTAAAGGAAAAAAAGGGAGAGCCAGCCATGTGATGTCATCAATGACATTTGTGATGTCATCTTTGATGTCCTGGGTGTTAGTGTTAGCAGTGCACAGTGGCGTGAGTTATGGTTGCTTATCTTACCATAACTGCCGAATTTCAGGGGGTTTTCGGTTTTACTTTGAACCATAATGTCCCTTTAACAAAGTTTTTTTACTGAATTTGATAGGTTTTTAGTAGCGCAACTTAACTATAACGTCCCTTTTAACAACGTTTTTTCACTGAATTTCATAGGTTTTTAGTAGCGCAACTTAACCATAACGTCCCTTTAACAATGTTTTTTTTACTGAATATATATATATATATATATATATATATATATATATATATATATATATATATATATATATATATATATATATTTAAATAAATGCTTTGTGGTTTGCAGATTAAGCATAGCCGGCTGGTCATTGCTAGGGGGTGGGGGGCTGAGGGGGTTATAGCCCCTGTTCTTTTGGTTGTAGTCCCTCATACTAGTTCAAGGGCTGCAACCAAAAGGCTAGCAACCCCCTAGTCCCAACAGTCCCAGCATTAGCGTAGCCGCAGGATCTTTTCCAGACCTGGCAACACCCCCGGCTGGGAGGACAGCTCAGGGGCAATGTGCTTGGCTGGAAGTAAGAGAATGCTGAGCAGCAGGGGGCCGTAACCAGTCCCGCGCTTAGAAGCTGGACTCTGACTTGAAGCATGATATAAGAACCCCATTCCATTTTTTAAAAAAATAACAAACTTGCAAAAAGGAATACACATACAATCATAATCAATCAATATACGATAAACATTAAACAAAGGATATCGTTACAACTCATCGTTAGTCTCCGTTTTCAAGACATCAAGTAAGAATTTCGTAAGAGAAAGGGCCACGTGGTCCCCTCGCCTACACCAAATGAGCAATACCGAGTGGTTCAGTAAAATGAACACATTCATTAAAATATGTTTATCCTGTAAATATTCACAAGTGATCAGCCAATGTTTTTTTTTTTTTGTTAAATTGAATTTGATCAGTTGTACAAAGCCTGCATAAACGCTTCCCGCTTCACCCTAGGCCCTGAAACCTCTTGAGATGGTAATGAATTCAGTCTAAAACAGATATACGCCGACCTTCACGCCCTGTCAGGCAAAATACAATTATAGGGTTGCATGTAGATCGAAATGTGGGAGGAATATTAAAAAATATTTTTCACATTTTTTTTATATTCCAACAAACTTACATTATTATTCCAATACCACAATGTTGCCGTCCATTTCATTTCTCTAATCAATATAATGTGAAGTGTATCCGATAATGACAGATTAAGATCTGTGATTAAACCAATCATTCGAAGAAAAAAAAAACATAATGCATCTTTCAGCGAATGCAAGCAACCTGATGCCACGTATTTTTTACCAAATAAATAGCAATTAAAAAATGAGTTAGCGTTCTGAAGGACCTGGATCCCAATTCCAAAGGGTTCATAGCAATAGGATAACAATGTGCGACATTCAAAACACATTCCCAAAATTTTGATTCCATGGAATCAACCCATTTAGGAAGTTCAGTGTCCGGGCAATATGGAACCAGGGGCATTATTTTCCATTCATAACCAGTCTTAATAGGACTGAAGGAGAAACGTCCGTTTCATGTTGTTTATATTTTCTCTAGATGACAGAGATTTTTTCTTTCTTCCATGAAACTTCATTCCAAGATATGTCTATTCAGAAGCTACTTTTCCTGGTTCAGTATCTGAATCCCATACACAACTAGTTTTAGTTATACATTGTGTTGACTAACCCGTTCAACTGGCTACACCTGGGGGATAACGGGCCGGCAGCCCGAGTAAATGGCTCAGCTGAAGTAATGGTAGTTAAGGAGCGATCCGGGATGTTGCCCGCCTTCACGCCCCGAGTGTAGCCTATGAAATGGGTTAATAACATCATTAGCACCCCAGATTACCAAAGCAGGATGCTAAAAAAAACAACTTACTTTCATTAATTGAACAGGATGCTGTGTGTGTCCCGTTTCAATTAAATCAAATATTTTTCCAAGATGGCCACCATGGTTAAGAAAGGCGGGGCTCCATACAGAGCCTATCTTCCACTACTATGGTGACCGGAAAAAGGAGAAGCAGTGAAGCTGCTGCGGCGGTTGCGGGTGGTGCCGCTGCCACAATCAGGTAAGCAGGGATGGGGAGGGGGATTGGGATTTTTAAAAATAAAAAAGCGAAAGGGTGGGTGGCTAGAAGATGGCGGGGCAGAGCAGGGCAGGGGAAGCAGCCTGTTTGTTGCATGGAATGCGGGCTGAGATCAGAGGTTTCAGCGTACACTCTTTTGAACCTGCATCCCCCACTCCGGGTTATAATAATATATGATTTTTTAATAATAATCTCAAACTCATTTTCACAATCATATTTGATCATGGCATTTAGAGATTGTAAAAGCCCAATTTGAGCATGATCAAGTACTAACATGTCTTTGTCATATCTGAGGCACTGTAGTATGAATGCCCCAATTTCAGCTGGAGCATTGGTGCACGAAAGGCAGCATTGAAGTCCGAGAGCTATGAATTAGACAGGGAGAGTACAAGCACGCATGCCTATTTAAACCCCATATCATTATGTATATCTTTTCTGCAATGCCCCTCAAAATCCAGGCATACCCATACCGTCATGGAGGAGTAGAGAGACCTTTTCAAAGTCACAAGATCAAGGCCAGGGACACGTCATCTGGTCAGCAATTTCTTTTAAAGGTAATCTCCAATCACTTTAGCAAAAGCCAATTTAAAATCAATAAATGCAACAAATAAAGGAAGTGGCCCCTGGTTATTGGCCCTCCTAATAAAAAATGTCAAGATCAGAATATTAATATTTGTAGACCTACCTATCTGATTATTTTGGTGAAAATATTTGTCCTTTTCTGCCCATGCCTCGAGTACCCCCGAAAGAATGGATGAGAATATTTTTACTACTTTATTAGACTTCAAGCAATCGCCATTTTTATAAATGTATATGAGCATTTCCGTATGCCAGGTTAGCGGAATTTTGCCAGTGGCAATAATCACCTGAAATATTTAAAATAGAATGTTCTCCCAAAGGGTATAATGCCCTTTTAAAACCGACATAGGAAGGCCATCTTGGCCCTGTGCTTGAGACCCGTTAGCTCAAACCCATTTGAGATGAGAGGATAGCTCAGGGGCAATGCACTCACCTTGGAAGCAGGACAATGTGGCGCAACACAGGTTCAATCCCTGGGTTTGCACTTAGAAACCTCTGGGTATTAAGTAAATTATAAATAACCAATCATTACAATCAAGCAGTTCTCTACTCTTTTCTGCAGAACACTCATTTAGCTATTTTGCATTTTAATTGAGACTGAAATTAATCTTGTTCTCAAACATGTGCTCCTTACCCATTCTTAAATAAATGGACTATGTTTTTGAATCAATGGGATTAATTTGATTCCTTGTCGAAACACATCACTACCAATTACCAGAGGCAAACATTTATAGAAATCTTTTTGATGTAAGACTTAATATTTCTTGATTTTTGCAGGTTACAGCTGTACAAACAAAATGGCCAACATGGAAAGGGAGAAGGGACTTCAGTAAGTCCCTTCTCCATTTCATGGTGGCCATTCAAAAAATAGGAAAAAATGTAACAAAAATGTAACAAAAATGATGGCCCCCCCGTGAAAAGGAGAAGGGACTACATGTAGTTCCTGCTTCCTTTCGATGGTGGCATGTCGTAGATGAGGAGCGGACGCACTAGAGTCTTTTCAGTGTGTCCGCTCCCAAGGAGCAACAAAAAAACAGGTAAAAAAACAGGTAAGTGGAGGCCAGGGGTGGAGGGAAGGGAAATCTGTGGAGGGAGTGGTGGGAGGGGGGCAGAGCACTTACCTCAATCCCCGGCAGGGGAAGATGACAGCCTCCAGCCTTGAGCGGCTCAGAGTGGGGGAATTACCATCTGCTAATTCCCCGTTTCGAGCCTCCTTATTGGATGAGAAGCTGCCACACCCGCCCCGCCCGCTGGGTACTAATAGCTAATGGAAAATTATTAAACTAAATCACACGAGAGAGGTATCCTTTGTTTGATGATTAGAGGAGCTACTAGAGAACCTTTTTGTCTATGTTACATATAGACTAGTATCATGTATGACCACTTGTATAACAAATTAAACCCTCTAATAATTTGGAAAGACAGACATATATTTGCCACTTTGAGTGTGATGATTGCTAAAATATGATTTAGGTGAGGTTAAGCATAGGAAGTACACACCTACCTAGTATCTCTGAGTTCATGAGCCTACCTTTTTGGTTGAGGCATGGGATATGCATCGGTTAGTTATGCATCACATGTACTTTTTTATCATTGTATTCATGATTCATTGCCTCTTTTTCCTTGTGTACTTTTTCATTCCCATTGTTAGGATGGATATTTTAGTGTAGACATTGGGCCTCATTACGAGGTTGGAGGTAGCCTTGGCGCTATTAGCGCCATGGCTGCCTCCAAAATCGTTCCGACTCCGGTCTGGTGGATGGAGCAATTACCGATCCATTCCGAGGTCGGCGGGACCGGTAATTCCCCATTCACCAGAGCCATTCCCCATTCCCATTTGAGCCCCCATAGGGCTCAATGGGAGGGGGGAAGAGGGCAATAATGGTACTGCAAATTGTGGCACGGTTATTGACCCCGGTATCCCTTTGCGGGTCCCGTCCTTAACGACTCCGCAAAGGGAACTCGTAGTAGGGCGGTAAGGGATTACCGGCACCGGTGCCCTTACAGGTGCCGGGAATTCCTTTACCGCCCACCTTGTAATGAAGCCCATTGTCTTTTTGTAATGTGTGTTGTGAATTACCCTGCACACGCACAGGATCCCTTATCGAAGAATGATTAGGCAGGATTTCTGCGAAGAGCCTGGCAGGTTCTGCTTCATACATTTCCAATTCAATCATCTTAACCAACCATGGATTCCTCTTAGATTCCTCTTAGCATTTCACCACCTAGGGGTTTGGAGGATATAGGGGGGTTGCAGAGGTGTTGTTTGTAAGTACCATATCTGGGTGTTTGTGAACTGCATGTTGATGGCGGGATGACAGCCACTGTATCGAAGATAGTGATTCTAGGCATTTCTTAAAGTGTAGTCAATGTACTCAACATGTGCCAATCCATGCTTATGGAATTCAGCCGAGGGCGCGGCTGCAGACCTGCATGCACCTGATATCCTACACTCCTCTAGATCATTTGCACTACACCTCTGCAATAAGAATGCAGCTACATTCCATGACAAAAATTCCAACTGTAGCTACACACATAACACTTTCCCCCTCGCATACGACCCCTTTAGATTACCTCCTGAAACTACCTCTCTTCACCCTTACACATGCCGTCTAGACATGACCTGGCCACAGTTTAGCCAGGACATGTTCTGTTGACAGAGCTTTGACGAAATGCTGACACTTCTGACCCAGCGACATCGTTTTGACTGAATACATCTTTTTTGCTTACCATGTGTTCACTTAAAGGCTATGGTTTTGTGATAATGCATCCTTGGCTTTTCCCAAACGCGTGATCATACTTCTATATTAGTCCAGTATCTTCATCTGATGTAAAGAACAATATCAGTCTGGCCCATCAATCATCTTGGTCCCATACATGTCCTCACCCTTTGGAGTTGAATCACTCACATAAAAATGGACTGGTGAGTTTTCACAATTATGTGAACATATTTCTTCCCTTCACTTCTCCATTTCTGACCCAGAGTTACCCTTTGCATTCACCTTTTACAAAGTCTCTTCTTGACTTTGTTGTTCTTGACAGCCAGGGTAGGCGTATCCCACTCTGGGTTCAAGAAAAGTGGTGATGCAGGTGCCAACATCCTCTTGCCTATATCCACTGGCCAGATGCCACAGCAATCAAAGGGATGTTGGGCACAGGGGTTGTATGGTCACATTCCAGGGACTTTATTTAGGGGTCGCCAGAGGTCACACTAGCGACTCCTGAGGTCTCCCCTGCTATCCCTGTGGTCTCCCTTGCTGCCACTACCAAAAAAAAAGTGTTTTTTTTAATTTATTTTTTTTACAAATTGAAGCTCCTGTCTGTGGCCAATGCCATGTGTCTATTTGAGCTATTTGTCTTTCTGGAATTCCATACAGGAATGCACACACGCATACTAACACCCCTGAATTTCCCATATCCTGGACTTGGGTCCCCCGATGGCATTCAACTTACAGAGTGTTATGACTGGGGGGATGAGTAACTGATTTAGTCTGTTCTTAAACACCTCAAATTCATAATGCAGACAAAATCCCCCAAAAAGCATTTAGAGTAGAATAAGCATCCATTTCAGAATATGTATTTTGCTTTTCCCAAGTTGCAGTTATTGCATGTTTTTTTCTGCCGATGCATATGGTGATCCATTCTTGTATGAAATGTTTATCACGTTACAGTAATATTGTAACCATATTTTTCATAGTTCTCTTAGAAACAATCCTATGTCATTCCACTTCCTGTTTTGTCAAGGGGTAAACAGTTGTGTTCCATCACTTCCCGTGATGTTACTTCGGGGTGGGGTCAAACGTCCTGTGATGTCATCAGGTGTCAAGGGTCATGTGATGTCACTTCTGCTACCCCTGGCATTTTGGTGAAATGACATCTCTGTCACTTTGGTCTACATTACACAGCAGGGGACAGTCACAGTGCTGCACTTCAGGTCAGCCCTGCTAGACCTTTACACCCCACTGAACTAATAAGGCACCCAGTGCTGCACCTCAGGCCAGCCCTGCTAGACCGGCCACACCCCACTGGAACGGTATCTGATAGCTTGTCCTTACCCAAACCCCTTTCAATGCCCTGCCGAATGTCATTGGAATGCCCCATCCACAAATGAGTTAGTATGCACCTCTCTTCCCGATCAGAGCCCAACTGAATCCAGTGAGAAAGGAAGCTTTGCCCTTAAGGAAGATGGCCTACTGTCAGTCTTTAACAGTAGCTAGATTTGAAATACTGTAATAGCGCTTTTCAGTATATGACGTCTGTAGCATGCGTGGGAACCTCTGCTGAGCCATGGATACAATGTGGTGAGCTTACTACTTCCCAAATGCTGAGAGATCAAAATTGGTGCAAATTCTTCTGTGGCAGTGTGCCCCAACACAACATGTTCCCACTAAAGATACAAAGATGGCTGTTCCCCATGAGCCCAATAAAAGAAACTGTCCCAAATGTTTATGCAGCAGGCTTCCAGCTTTAGGATCAGATGCTGGAAACACTGAAGAGCAATGCACAGCACAGGCAGCAACTGGGAGGGCCAGAGAGAAAAGATCAACATCAAATATGGTGCAGAGGACCAATATAGGCTCAACTCAGCCCTTTGAGCCCTAAGCAGCATCAGTTGTATATGGGAAGTGCAACCAATCACAGTCCTCACCAAATTAATAACCAGCATTAGAGGACACACTCCATCCATTATAAACACACAGGTCGTATTAGCCAGTGTGTGTTGTCGAAGAATGTTGTTTGAAGCAGTGGAGCATTAGTAAGAGGGATTTGAATGTGCTGAGTTCAGGGGAGATAAGATAGAGGAGGTGATGAGAGTACTGGAGGAGGAGGAAGTGGGAGTAACACCAGAGCAGTGGGTAGAAGTGCTCATATCGTTTTTTTTAATTACCTTGTATAGCTCCTATACTTTTATTTTAAAAAGAAACCGTTCTTGAATGGTTTTGTTTTAAAATAAAAGTGTAGGAAGAAGTTGAAACCTTCACTTTCAGTGCACTGCACTGAACGTTCCCTTAAACAGCAGGTGCAAGTGTTTGGGGGTGTGTATTGTGTGTGGGAAGGGACGAGGTGATGGGGTTTGTGGGGAGTGGGGACAGGCCAGCAGGGAACATAGTTCCACTACTTCTTTTCGTACACTTCGACCACTGAGAAGCACAGAAGAAACAGGTGGTAATAAAGTACCATAGGATCTGAAGGTGGTTCGCAAAATTATAAGTGGTGCTGTCAGAGGAGGAAGAGGTAGTAGTTGCAACCGAGAGGAAGATGGGATCAAAGGTGAAGAGGGTGACAAGCTCTTGACTGGCTGCAGGAGAGCAGACCCTTAGATAAAAAGGGCCGGCAGGTAAGAAGTGGCCATGCTGTCCCAGGAAGGTCAAGAACGTGCTTGGAGGAATGAAGCACCAGCGGGAGGACGGATGAGGAGAGGTCCTGGCAGCAGGGCGGCAACCCCAAGACTGGAATAGACAGTGATCCCAGAGCAAGCAAAGGCCGAATTGTCGGCAACAGATATCAATGACTCGTTGAATGCTCTCACCTGACAGAGATAGTGTGCCTGTACCAGCAATTGGTTTTATAGGCTGTGCACCTGACAGCCAGACTCATCAGCCTTGAGGAATCAAGTCAGAAGAAAGGATCCGGGAAGCCCTGAGAATCTTCCAATGGCAATAGGAGGGGGGGGGCGAACGATACCACATCCAGTGTGGGAGACTTGGTTGATTTTCATCTAGGTCTCTTGACCTACAGCAATACAGGACCGTGAATAGTTTCTCCTGGGTCCATTCTTCTGTAGGCCTTGTGACCCCGGAAGTATTATTCCTGGGCTTTTGAACCAGGTCAGCAACTGATTGTTCAAGCAAATTGTACCTTTTCACGTTACAAAAGGTCTGAATGAGCAAACCTTGGGCCCATCACACATCCACACATCTCTGGTCATTTTATGTGTTTTTTAACTTGTAAATAGCCGCCATATTTACTGTCTTAATACAAGCAGATTTGACTTCCAAATTCTTCATTCTCCAATTAGTTCATGTTGTGGTTCAATACTCATGCCAAGAAACACATTCAATCCCCCTCCTTTTGCCCTGATTTTACCAAAGGATGTTTGCCTATGCGTCGATGCCTAAATACCCATTTCTACCCCCTCTACCCTTTTTCCCTTTTCCTTTTATTCCACAGCATACTGCATGGGCACCCTTTGTTGGGGGCATACTATGCCACCTCTCAAACAATTGCATGCACTCTTAAACGACTACAGAGGTGATTTTGCACAGTACGAAATGTTAATGTTAAAGGACATTTGTACCGCACAGGTCGTGATCGATGTGTGAATGATCCTTCTTCCAACATTGGATTATAAGTGACATTTTCGATTACACTCACTGTTAAAGTAAACAAAGCCCCAAACATCTTAATATATTTGGCTTCATGGCACTAAAAGTGCAAATGGTCCTATTTCTAATAGTCGTAAACACATATCTTGACATATTTCATTTCTAACCCGATACTGTGGTCCCAACTCAACAATGACAATGAATGCATGCTGCGATTGGACACTTCACAATAGTGAAACACTGCGGGCGAGATTCATGGATTTTTTTGCATGGTTCAAAGTGACTTTGCACTGCTGAAATGTCACTTTGCACTGTCAACCCTGATTCATGGAACTGTGCAAAGCGTATTTTTGCAGTACAAAGTCAGCGCAAAGTTCATTTTGTACTGCAAAAAAGGACTTTGCAGTGCAGAAATAGCCTTTGCACAGTCCCATGAAGCAGAGTTTGTGTTGGCAGGGCAAAGCCACTTTTCAGCAGTGCAAAGTCACTTTGAACCATGCAAATTAATCCATGATTTGGGCCCTGCATGCGCGACTGACTTTCCTTATGCTATGTTATGTTATGCAGTCTTGTACCCTACGCTGCTGCCACTCGTGTGGTCTGCTGGCACTCTGGCGCATTTGCAATGGAAGGAGGCTTGGGGGTGGGAGGTTTGTTACTAGGGTTAAGCGGGAGACGAGCAAGAGAGCTTTGATGTGCTGTTGGTGGCTTCAGTTCGGAGAAAACCATATGCAACTTGCATCAGAATTTGCATTTGTCAGCATGCATAGCAATGTTTTTGTGGTATTTCTAAGCACAAGCTTGATTACCAAAGGGTTGTGCCCATAATGTCCTCCCCCAGTTCGGTTACTGCCCTGTTGCAGCCGGTCAATTGCAAGAGATAGTACAAGGGAGCTAAGAGTCATGCAGTGTCCTAAACATAAGGACTGTGTGAATATTTATGTTTAGTTTTGCATCTCCTCCCATGAAAAGGGGAGGCAGCGAAAAGGAGGCATTTTAGGTGGTTTTACCAAGGAGACGCGCCTCCTGAGATAAGCACAGAGAAGCCGGTGGACTGAGTGCCTCCTGAAGTCAGTGGCTCACCAGCCATCCGTGTGTTTGAAACACATACTTCTTTGTGTCAGTTACCAGCCGCACACTCAGATATGCAAGGAGCGCTGTTTTGATATGATAAAATAGGTTACTTATAACACGCTTAATACCCAGAGGTTTCTAAGCACGGACCGGGGGACCGAACACGTGTTGTTTTGGACCGAACACGTGTTGTATTTTGTGTCGTCTTGCTTGCAAGGCGAGCACATTCTCGCTGAGCTATCCTACCAAGGCAAGCTCAGCATAAGCACTCACAGCCAATCCTGCACTACATGTAGTCCGCCTTTGATAATAAAGGATGATACTGCTGGCTGCAGCAACACGCAATGATCAATCTTCTCATGGGCCGCTGCTGCAATCAGGACTTGAGAAATGCTTGCCGTCAAGCGCAAATGTATTTCAAGTTTATATATCAATGAGGCGATACGCCCCAAGATGGTGGGCCAACCCTGAGCAGAATGGCCCGCTGCCCAAGTTAAGGGCCGAGCGCAGTGAGTGTGCCTAATCGAGGGTAGTGGTGTGTAATCTACAGGGTCAGCCCGGCACTGAGGGGCATATCGCCATTAGCACCCATGTAGATCCCTAAACGGGTGCCAATGGTTATTTATTTATTTAAAAAACATACCATTTCAGCGAGGCCCAACGCCACAGTGCTGTCATCCAGGAAAGTTACTCTTCAATGTTCATGACTGACATCGTGAACAATGAAAGGGGACTGCTTGGAAGACAGCACTGCGCAACTCCAGGCCGCTCCACAAAGGTACTTTTCTTTTTTATTGGGGAGGGGATACACTCTTAGCCCCCTTGTAGGGAACTACGTGGGTGCTAAGAGGTGAGAGGCCTTGGGGAGCAGAGGAAGGCAAGAGGAGCTGGCTTGCTGGGAGAGCAGGGTGTTCTTGGTGAATCCAGCTACCTTTCCGAGCATTTTGATTGGCTTAAAAAGCCAACCAAGATGCTAATGTCACAAATAAGTATCTCAGAATGACACCAGAGATAGATAGAAAGATAGACTGATGGATCCACGTGAGATAGATAGATAGATAGATAGATAGATAGATAGATAGACAGACAGACAGACAGACAGATAGATAGATAGATAGATAGATAGATAGATAGATAGATAGATAGATAGATCCAAGTGTAGATGGATAGATAGATAGATAGATAGACAGACAGACAGACAGACAGACAGACAGACAGACAGACAGATAGATAGATAGATAGATAGATAGATAGATAGATAGATAGATAGATAGATAGATAGAGATAGGAATATAGATAGATAGATAGATAGATAGATAGATAGATAGACAGACAGACAGATAGTTAGAAAGATAGATAGATAGATTTATAGATAGACAGACAGACAGACAGACAGACAGACAGACAGACAGATAGATAGATAGATAGATAGATAGATAGATAGATAGATAGATAGATAGATAGATAGATAGATAGATAGATCCAAGTGTAGATGGATAGATAGATAGATAGATAGATAGACAGACAGATAGATAGATAGATAGATAGATAGATAGATGTGTTTTCTCATTTCATTCAGTTATCGTGTTCATTACATTCGAAATATCGGACGCATTTAAGGTGACCATGGGAGGGCCGGGCGGGCCGGAAGGGGTTAACGGAGAGACTGCCAGTGCAGAAACTGAGGCCCTTGAAGTGCAGCAGCTGCGCCTTGTCTTTGAGGAGCGGATCAAGCGCAGAATATGAGATAGGCAAACTTTGGCTTAAACTTCCGTCCCTTTGATTGGCCTTGGACATCTGCCCCATCTCCGGTCAGGAATGCTTGGCAGCTGGGAGCTGGGAATAACAGCGCCGCTCAGGCAGCGCGCTGCGCAGACGGGCTAATACTTTAAGCCAACGGCCCTCTTCCCTGCGCCCATTCTGACACACAACTGCGCTAATGCTTTGAGCTAACTGGGCCTAGGAGCTGCTATGGAGCACGCAGAGCTTAAAGCCAACGTCCATTTCCTCAGTCTGCTAATTGGCTTTAATTGTGGTGGGCCAATTGGATTTCAAGTTTAAAAGAGGACCACTGGGACAAAGAGAACGTGTTAACTCGAGACCGTGGGAGAGACTTGAAGTCCTGAGACTTATACACGTCGAGCAATGCAGATGTGCACGATTCGGGTGTTCGAAAACTAGTCAACCAGAGTCTTCAGTGCACTCGTCGCGCCATGAATTCCCATTTCCACATTGTCCAAGGTCTCGTCCGTTCGAGCTATTCACTGCGGTGTGAACGCCCTTGAGGGCGCCCTTCACGCCGCCCGCGATTCCTATCAGAAGCGACCTTGTGCATTGAGACGCTACTCCTCTCTGACCCTCACGAACCTGGCATAATCCTCCCGACACAGGCCAGAAAAAAGAAGCGTCGCGTTGCCGAGGTGAGAACCCTTTCAACACCTGAAAGCAAGGGCACTCGGAAGCCAAGAGCGAGGCCGCGCAGGGCTCTCTTCAACAGGCCGCCTTCTGTTGCCCTTCAATACCGAGTCATTTGGACACTCATGTATTTCTGTGAAGGTGCACTTAAGCGTGTCTTCGCTGTGGTCAGAATTTTAGAATGCATAACGAAATACGACTCACAAAATAGACTTCCATTTTTAAAAGTATTTTAGTGTTTGCAGGTTTTGCTTTGCCAAAGGTTGAAAAAATAACTGAGATGTTTGTTCGTTTAAAAAACTAAATATTTCAGCACAAACCCAGCTTCAAGGAAAAGACGTGCTTCCCAGTCACTATGTATTGTCATAATAGTATTTTAAGGAAGAGGTGTGTATTTTGAACAGCATGCCGTGTGGATCTGGTTGAGACAACCACAGGCAGGCATAACAACAAGCTTCCAACTCGCATCAATTATTTGAAGCAGGTGACTGTATCACACACTATACTTTCTTTTCTGCCAGTAGAAAAAAAGAAAGTTAATTAGCACCCTTGACAGGGGAGCCAGCCAATCAGGAGGCTCGAAACGCTGGCTGAATCTCCCGATGTTAACCCGCGTTCAAAGCCACAGTATGGATGCCTCCCAGCCCGCCATCTTCCCCCAAACCGCGGATCCCCTTTTTAAATAATCCCCCCTCTCCACTTGCCACCTTATGGCGGCGGCGTCGTGGCCGCACTCGCAGCTGCCATCGCGGCTCCTTCCTTCACCATTTCCTTATGCGTGAAACCACCATGGAAAGGTAAGAGGGTATCCGTACAGACCCTGCCTTCCATTTCCACGGCTACCATCTTTCAACAGTCTTTTCGTTCCATCTACGGAACACCATGAGATGGCCCGTTTATTTATTTGTGCATCCGAGCTCCACAAGACAAAAATCGCAGGGTGGGGGGGACATAGGAAAAATAAAAACCGCAATGACGGTTATATTGGACTTGTAGCAGTCCTACCGGGCAAGCGCAAAGACAAAGGTGATAAGAACAGGGGAGGGGGCAGAAGGGGGAAGGGAGAGGAAAAGTGCAGGAGTGGGGGGCCCAAGGCAGGTGAAAAAGTGCTGAAGGGGGAAGAGAAGCCATTCCAGAGGTGGGCACCTGCCGAGGAGGGGGATCTACTTCCCACTCTCTGCTTGGAGAAACGTGTGACCTGCAGAGAGTTGGAGCTAGAGGACTGAAGAACTGTGGCGGGGAGGTATTTAGAGAGAGAACGCTGAATGTGGAGAGGTCCCAGGCCCAGACAGGCTTGTGGGTCATGCAAAGGGGATTGAATTTGATCCTTGTGATCACAGTGGAGAGCTTTTAGGGCTGGAGAAATGCAGTCCCTGGGTTTGAGGCCAAGGGTAAGTCTTGCAGTCATATTCTAGATTAGTTGAAGGGGATGAAGGGGGCAAAAGGAGGAAAGAGGCAGATTGTGAAAGAGTCTGTTGCAGTTGTGCAGCCTAGAGAGAACCAGAGCTCTGTAGACATTGAGCTTCTGGGTGAAGGTGAGGAAAGGAAGAATGCCTCTGAGTAGGTAGAGCTGAAAGTTGGTCTTCTTGGCAAGGTCTGTGATGACCACAAGGTCTTTTGACTTACAAGAGGGTGAGGGTAGGGGGCCCAAGGAGGGTGGCAAAGTGAGTGGGGCGGGCAGGTAGCAGGCATCCCAATGAGAAAGATTTCTGTCTTACTGGCATTTAGGCAGAGATCATTGGCAGAGCACCACTCCTGGATAGCAGTCAGACATGAGAGAGGAAGGAGAAGAGGAAGAGGATGGCAGCTTAAAGGAGAGTTTTGTGTCATCAGCATTACACTGGAAATGAGGAAAGAAGGTGGAGATCAAGTCAGCCAGAAGGGCTTGGTATATGGTAAAGAGCTATGAAGATAGGATAGAGCCCTGAGGGATACCACAGGTAGAGAGTGAGGTGGAGGAGAGGAAATGATCAATTTGCAGTTAGGAGTGTCAGTGTGAGAGAAAGGAGGTACACCAGTGCCCGGTCTGTGATTCCTAGGGTATCATGGAGGCAATTCATGAGGATGAGTACTTGACTGTGTCAATGACAGAAGAAAGATTGAGGAGGTACAGAACAGAGGGAGAGTTAGAGTCCATGTTCAAGAACCTGTCTTCACAGGTGTTCAGGAGAGCGGATTCCATGCCTCTGGATGCCCTGAAATCAGACTTGTGGTCATGGAGGCAGCCAGCCACTTCAGTATGGAGGGTCATTTGGGGGATGACCAGCTTCTCCATGAGTTTGCCCAAGAAAGAGGTGAGAAAGATGGGGCGATAATCAGCTGGGTAAAAAGGATCAGCAGGTGGCTTTTTTAAGAGTGGGTGCACAAGAGTGTGCTTGAGGGTTTGTGGGAAGGAGCCAGTGGCAAAGGACTGGTTACAGAGGGCAGCCAAGGCTGGGTCGAGACATGTGAGGGTGTTCTTCCACAGAATTAAAATACTTTCAGTTAGCCCTGTCTCAGCCCATGGAATGGGTACGAAGGGCGTTAAGCACCTTTTCCAAATGCTGAACGGGTGTTAATGGCCAGGGTGTTCCCCAATACCCGCCCTTGGAATGGAGGCTTAACACCACATTAGAAAAACCTATGCAAGATTTTATAGTTCTCGAGGTGGCTTATATAAGGATTGAGATGACAATCCATGCTTGCTTTTTACTTTCATACATTTTGCATTCCAGTACACCAGGACTTGCACAACAACCCTAGTGAGTTGATTTTCTCCATATTTTTGAGAAATAAAAGTTTAAAAAAGGAAAAGTTTTAGTTGAACATGTGAGCTGTAGTGCGTCAAAATAATTAGCTTATGTGGGATTCAAAATTGAATAGTCAATATATGACTATTCATGCACTTTTTGGTAGAGCGATCTGCAAATATTTCACTTGCCAGTTAAGTTGGTTCATCCAATTGAGGCGAGTGCACATGACAAATAAGGTCCAGGAGGTCTTGCAAAATAATGGGGAGAGTTGCTGGCAACCCAAGACTGCATTAACGAAAAAAATAAATGCAGAGCATAAATGGAGATTACGATGCACAGTTGCTTTACAGCTGGCCCAGCTACAATTTGTAACACTGCCAATGCAAGCTAGAGTGCTTTGAAAAAGAAAGCAAATGTGGTAACACGCATTATGTAAAAACAAGGTATGGATCACAAGCAAAGCTGAGAGGAGAATCAGCAGAAGGGTAGGCTAGAAGAAGTTAGAGTGACGCGACGTGTGGATGGGGAAGAAGTTGTGAGAAATTGTATTGTATTGTCTTGCTGTACTTGTCATTTGTTTATTTTTTATTTATTTGGCATTTATATAGCACACTGAACCCAGAGGCATCTAGGCGCTTTCAGCTTAAGAAAGTCGTTATAGCAGGGACAAATTGCCAATTTTACTATTTTACCAATTTTACCAAAGTCCAGAGTTTTGGAGATCATGGAGCATGATTATGATGCGTGTGTGCATTTGGCCGAGCAAGTTTTTGCAGGGTTGGCCAGGCTCCGGTAGAAATGGCGAAGAGTGACTGGGAAGAAGTTTTAAAACCGGGGAAGGGGCTAGGGATCCAGAAATGTTCATTTTGTTGCAGAGCCTGTAGGATCTTGTGACCTTCTACCTCATTCTTGAATCTTTATCATGAGCTTTCCCCAATTTTACGAGCCAATGAACTCAATAGGAATATGGTTCCAGAGTCACATGCAAATGAGGAACGATCCTCGCACATAAAACCAGTTTAGTAAGAGGCCTCTAGTGATGATTGCACTAACGTTGCAGATTCAGGGGATTTTTCAGCTTGCTTGCATTAACTCTTCTTACCAAATATATGTCCTGTTCTGGCTATCTCATCATAACAGCAGGGTCTGCTCTATCATCAATACCAGATATCTTCTTGTGATTATATGTTTTGTCTTACATTTTATTATCAGTCTAATTTGTGGATTTGCTGTGTTTCTTAAATAATAATCATCTAGCACACTGAGGACCTAATTTACAAGAAAATTACTAAATCCATGCTAAATAGTTAGCGTGAGCAATAACATTAAGCGTACAAAAGGATAGCGCTGGTAGGTGATTCATGGAATTAAATGTTCGCTGAAACATGTTGTACAAAGAATAACGAGTTGCACCTAGAACGCCCACAGCGCTGATGAACAACCCTTGCGCCGGACCCATGTAAAAAAGTAATCAGTGATTAATGACCAGCAACGCTGCCGCCTCAAGCCACCCATCAGCAGGGGTTGCACTTTTTCCCCAATAGCCACATCGCCCGGAAGCGCAGTCTCTGGGTGGAGGCATTGGTGAAGGTGGGCAGTGCTGCTCCATATGACCCTGGGACAGCAGGTTGTGATGAATCCTCACACAGGCACATCTGGCTCTCGACCAGCAACGCTGCCGCCTCAAGCCACCCTTCAGCAGGGGTTGCACTTTTTCCCCAATAGCCACATCGCCCGGAAGCGCAGTCTCTGGGTGGAGGCATTGGTGAAGGTGGGCAGTGCTGCTCCATATGACCCTGGGACAGCAGGTTGTGATGAATCCTCACACAGGCACATCCTGATTGGCTGATGGTGGGACAGGGGCAGAGGAGGCCATGGTGGTAGCTGGCATGGAGACCTCATATGAGGTCGACTGGGGCACAGAGGAGGAGGAGTAAAAGCAAAAGAAATATCGAGGCTGAGTACCACAAAGGAAATACACCAAACACGGGCTATAAAGATTCACAGATCTTTTATTCTGTGCAGTTTACAAAGAAACATAGATACATATAGCTATCTGGCTCTCAAAAACCCGCAATGAGTACCAGCCTGTCAAAGAGAGGAGAGAGAGTGCTGGGCATCTAAACGTTCATACTTTTATGCAGTTTTCAGAAATATTGTCCAGCCCTTCTACAATAATTTGTGGTCTAGAGTTTGTGCCTAGTTCACATACAACTTATACAATAATATTCAGAAGGATTACATGAGTTTGCATTTCCGTCTAGTTATAATGATGATGTATATTCTCGGATCCCGCGGTAAGCCTTACACTATATCCCAACACAATGCAGTTCGGCCTGTGTCCACGCTTGAGGTTTACTTTGCATTGTTCCAACATTTACACAGGGATGAGTCTTATGTCCGCAGACAATACTCAGATGGCAGTTCATACGGAGTGCAAGGTCTCTTTACCTAGTCTAAACAGTCAGCTCTCGGACAGCCTAAACATTAACAGAACTCAAAGGTGGGGAGGCTTGGTTGCAAGTTGAAAACACAGTCCACCATTTTAGAACAGAGAATCATATGAACAGAAGTCTATCCAAAATCTGAACTTTTCAAAGCGGTTTTCCCGATAGAGAGACTAGACTTAGGCCAATATAAAACAAAAGGAGGCACTATGTGATTTCCGTTTCACAAACCCTCCTTTTGGGCTAAGTCAAGTGCTAAACTAGAAATTAGTCGCTTCATGAGTAACTCCACGTTTCAATGTCCATACATCCTGAATCACATTCATCAGATCTGCGGCAGAAATTTCCTTCATCACAAATTTGTTGGTTATTCTTCCTGGTGGGTGTACCTTTGATCCTAATGTTCCCATAGTCTGTGCGCAACATCCCCCTAACATTGAACATATGAAGTAAGACATTGTATACAGCAACAGAAAAACAACAGAATGCCCAGAATTATCAATAAGACAGAGAGAAGCTTCCATCCCCAAGATCGTAAGAAGTCCCAGAACGAAGTATTAAGATCCCAGTTTCCCTGGGGAAAATGTACTTCTGAACTCAGGACGTGCAGATTTTGTATTGCCTTAAAGATAGTCTGAGAGAAATCTGGTACGAAAACACAGCAAGCGGACCCCCCTAATTTGCATACTCCACCACGCTCAGCATAGATGATGTCTAATACCATCTCGTTTTGTAGCGCCACTAATATGATTGCCTTTTGCTCTAGAGTCATGTTATAGAGTATGTCAGTGGTCCGGTTGATGGTTGTCTCCAGTACTCTTGCTAGTCTCCTAATTTCCTCAGAATTCATAATCTGCCCCCAAAACGGTACATAAGATTTTGCTACATCGCCCAGAAATTGTGGAGGGGTATCACTGCTCTCGTCCCACCTTGGATGAGCCCTAGAGATTTCAGTGGTACTGGCTAAATATACCCCTGGTAGCAGAATTCCTAAATAACAAGTTCCCTTCCAATCCCTAGGTAGCCATGGACAAGCTTCATTATCGCAAACAAAATAGACAGGTTTGCCTACATACAAAGGTCTGTCATCACTGGTCAAGTTTTCAACATTAGTGCAACCCTTGAAATCGCCCATTGACTGAGTACCATTCCTTTGTATGCAGAAAGAAACAGAGTTGGGGCTATTGTTAACAGTATAAGAAGGTGGTGTGGCATCCCTATTACCTATAGGATCCATCTTAAAAGAAATCAGAGATTGAAAAGGTCTGGACAGTCTATCCAGAAGGCCTAATAGAAGCAACATTAAGCTTGCTCCTATTTGCGAAGAGTGAGCATCCCAGAGGCGTTAAAACTCACCTTTCAAATTTGTTCAAATTCGTCCCATCAAAATTCCCTGAGATACTATCATTCCACCGGCCAAAGAATAGTGCCCGTAGAGAAGCATAACATGCAGTGGTTAAAGGCAAAGGATGAATATACCAGCCCAACCCTTTTTCCCCATGTTGCGTTAAGTGAGAGCAAATCCAGCAGTTTGTCCTATTCAAAATGGCAAGAGTTGCATTCATTATTAGCAGTAATGTATTGTTATGATAGCTCTGTCTATGTTGAGAGTCTCTAAGAGATACAGTGTGTAGGTGCACAAAAGGTGAAGATAAAGTAACGAACCACTCAGGTAATTTATTGTCATGGTTTAATCAGCAATAGATGTTTTATTGCATATACCACGTTGATATAACAGAGGTGATGGATGGCTCTATTTTTCTTGCAGATATCTGTTGGGGTTTTTGATGCTATTTATAAGCATGGCGTGTACTTGAACTACTTGATGTTTCAAGCACTAAGCAACCAATATAAAGAAGACAGTTGCAGGAGACTCAATAATCAATCAAAGGTATACAGTCTCTGTAGATTCACAATTTGGTGTATGCTGCAACCGTTTTGATATCTTGCCTATCTGAATTTGTTAAGATATAGGCTAGCTTGTCCTATTTGGAAGTATTTGTCTCATGGCCAGTAATATAGGTTTTTCTATTTGGTTTTTAGGTTTTCAGGAACTGCCCTAATTTTGAAGTTTTCTCGATCCTTGAACTCTTGGTGTTGAAGGAATCCACTTCTCTAACATAAATTCCCCCGTTGAATGTCCGTCATTGAAGACATTGTGAACAGAAACATGTTGGGATTTTATTTTCAGAGATACATGTTGAAAAATGTATTCTATATGTATGGTCTTGGTTATATGTTGTAATTTCTGTTATGTGACATATTTATGATTTACACAGGTGATTTCCTTCAATTGAAGGTTGTTCAAGGGATAAAAATGGGTGGTTGTTTGTTTTTATAAAATGTATGAATTCTTTTTACAATGAAAAAAATATATTTTTTGAGGAAAGAATAATTTCTTGAATAGATTGAATTGAAATTTAATATTATACTGAGGTTGTGCAGGACATTCATTTTTTCAGATTGTTCTGTGTAAGTTGAATTTACCTCTATTATTGGGCCAATGAGATGATGTTGTTCTAACATATTATACCTTCCTTCTTTGTGTATTTAATATGTTTAGGTCTACCCCCGACCGTGGAGTAGGGTTGTTCTAAAAAGAGGGGGCCCGTTTGTTTGTCCTGTTTTATACATATGTAGATACAGTAGGAACACTCTCAGTAGGCAATAATGTTTCAAGTGGACGTACTTCTTCCATATACCAAAATTCTAAGGCAGCTAATACTATGAAACTGGTTAACACAATTACAAGAAGACAACACGTTTTAAAAGACCATGTATTTGATTGTCCATTGTCATTGTTGGGCACACAGTCACTTGTTTGTTCCGCACGAGTAGAGACGATAACAGGCATTGTTCCTTTGAAGCTGTTCTTTTTTCTGAAAAGATTCCTGTGAAAAACTCTGTAGTCCGTTTGCTGGTGATCTCCTGATCACGGGTTTTCTTAGTCTTTCCCTATCCCCAGCCGCCTATTTTCCTTCAGATGCAAAAAATGTGGCAAAGGACAAGCTCTGTAGTTGTTCCTCTGTGGGCACAGCCGAATCGTGCAGTAAGTCTAGCTCCGTGGACGCAGATTGTACCTTGTGACTCCCGGTACTGTGTGATCTGTGAACAGTGTGTCATTGCTTCCTGACGGAATTGATGAATTTGCAGCAGAACCAGACAAAGGTGCAAAAGGATCTGTAGAAGCGTTTGGAGACCAAGCAGCAATTTCCCCAGGCCCCGGGGGTTCAGGGAGTGTCTCCGAAACACCCTCGGTGTTGCTCAATGCTGATCGATCGTTGGGAACAGAGCAAGTAAGTTTCTCCTTATCTTCTTCATCGTGTGGCAAAGGGAAAGGTATCCTCTTGACATGCGTCGCATGTACCCAGTGTTTTCTTCCAGCTACTCGTACGGCAGTCTGTGTGGCCAAAGGGACCTGAAAGGGCCCTCTCCAATGCAGTGCGAGACAGGATGCTCTCTCAAACAATTTAGTCAGCACCCAGTCACCAGGTCGGATGCTGTGACCTGGCCCCTCGTATTTGCCTGGGAGGGCTTCTCGCACCTGTGGATAGATCAAATACAGATTTTGAGTTAACCGTTCACAATATTCAGAAAGGAGTACATGCTCTATATCCCTTAAAGCCCTAGGTTTAGGAAGGTTTCAAATGTTAGCTGGCCTCCCCATCACCACCTCATACAGGGAGAGCCCAGTCCTAGTTTGCGGGGTTGTTCGCATTGAGAGTAAGACTATCGGTAAGGCGTCCGGCCATTTCAAATTGGTGCCGGCACACGTCTTAGCGAGTTTGCTCTTTAAAATTCCATTGTGCCGCACTACCAATCCAGCACTCTGAGTATGTCTGGCCGAATGGAACCGTTTATCGATCTGTAATCCCGCACATATTTGTAGAATAACAGCAGCGATAAAATGTGGACCATTATCCGACCAGATGAACCTCGGAAAACCAAACCTAGGAAAATATTCCTTAAGCATGGTTTTCGCTGTCGTCATTGATGTGCCATCTTTTACAGGGAAGGCTTCAACCCATTAACTGAAACCACAAATGACTACCAGAACATATTTGAGGTGGTTACAAAGCTCCATTTCAATAAAATCAAAGTACATTACCTTGAAAGGGACAGCAGGTGGACCAAAACTACCCACATTGTGTTGTAGACAGACCATACAACTCTGGACAAAATGCTCTGCAGTTTTCGGGATGTTAACATTTACCCAGACAGTGTCTAACATTTTGAACATTTTCCTAGCACATATGTGGGTGGGACCATGAGCCATTGAAACCATCATAGTGATGTATGCGTCTGGCAACATCCATTTTCCCTCTAAGTTATCCACCCAACACCCATCATCATCAAACCTCACCAAGCCCTCAGCCCATTGCTTAGTTTCCTTTAGAGTGGCATCTGCTTGGACATTCTTTATGGAATTGATTCCTTCATCTATAGTACAGACGTTTGTGGCTTCCCTTGTAGTGTACATATCTGAATAGAGATCAGTAGCAGTCGGTTTGGCTATCTGGTCAGTGAAAGCGTTCCCTTTTCCTACATCGTCTATGATTTTCTGATGTGCCGTGCACTGCATAATTGCTGGCTGAGTGGGAAGTGAAGCGCTGATAGTAGCTGAACTATCAAGGTAACATATTAAATCTTCGTATCATGTGAGGTCAAGAAACTTCGTTCTGCCCAAAATGTTCCCTAATTGTGAACCACCCTAAAAGCATACTGACTATCAGTATATATATTTACTCTAAGACCTTCAGAAAGTTCACAAGCTCAGATCAATGCAATAATCTCAGCGGCCTGCGCAGAGTTATGCAAAATTCTTTCGGTTTCCACAATCATGCTTAATGTAGTGATGGCATAAGCTGCAGTGGATGTACCATCCGGAAGTTTGAAACAAGAGCCATCACAAAACAGCTCTCCTTGTGGGTCGTTCAAAGGTGTATCCTTCAAATCAATCCTGCCTTTAGTTTCTTGCTCTATGGTATAAAGGCAGTCATGTGACATTTCGTCAGTGCAAGCAATATCTTGCAGAAGAGGTAATAATTGAGCCAGATTCAATACACAACACCTTTTAATTTGGATATGCAATGCAAACAAGATCAAAGCATGGCCTAGGACCATTCTCTCACTCTGTTTTACAGACGCAGTAGCAGCAGTGACAGCTCTCAGATATCTCGGCAAAGCGCATGCAACAGGATCAAGGGTGGAGGAAAATAACCGCACGGCCTATTCTTCCCCCATGTTTCTGCGTCAACACAGCCAAAGCACATCCATCCCATTCATGCACATACAACTCGAAGGCCTTTTCATAATTTGGTGTGCCCAAAACCGGTTCTGAACACAGTGCAGTCTTGAGCAAATCAAAAGCTTTCTGGTGTTCCAAGTTCCATGGCAATGGCAAAGAAATGCCCTTCTTTGGCAAAGCCAACATTGGTTTGATCACTAGCAAAAAGTTTGGGATCCACTGTCTACAGTAAGAAGCCATTCCTATCAAGGCTCTGACTTCCTTCTGCGTATTTGGGACAGACATGCTAGATATTATTTTAATTCATTCAGGTGTCAATCTTCTTCCCTCCTTTGACAGGAGATAGCCAAAATAGGCGACCTCCTGTCGACAATATTGAAACTTTTTCAGTGAAGCTTTATATCCATGTTTTGCTAGATGAATAAGCAATAACACAGTGCCTTATTTACAAGCACTTTCTGAATCTGCAGCCAAAAGAAGGTCGTCGGCATATTGAAGCAATATGCAAGTAGTAGGCAACTCAAGTGTGTCGAGCTGCTCTTTCAAAGCCCTACTGTAAATGCTCAGACTTTCTGTGTACCCTTGTGGCGCACGGGTGAATGTAAACGAGCGTCCGCCTAGGGTGAACGCGAACAGATATCTGCTATAGTTGTGTATAGGATTGCTAAAGAAGGCATTCTTAAGATCTACAACACTTAAATGAGTAGCAAAAGCTGGGATCATCGTTAATATCGTTGTCACATCAGGCGCAATAGGAAATTGTGGAGCGACAATCTTATTGATAGCGCGCAAATCGATAATGAAACAGAAAGGAATTGCATTATCCCCTTTCTTATACACTGGTAAAATCAGACTATTGCACAAACTACCTGCAATTTCTTCAATTACCCCACGGTGTACAAAATCGGAGACTATACACTTCAAAGCTTGCTCACCATCAATCGAAATCTTATACTGAGGAATACGTGGCAACTCTACTCCAGGTTTCAAAACAACTTTAACAGGCTCAATTTGTAAAATACCAACATCATTGTCGTCAATTGCCCATACACATTCCGGAACGTCACTAAATACCGGCGGCAAAGGTCTAGTCAGAAACTGTGAGACAGAAAATTGCTGGGGTGTAATCGTGAAACGCACTCCATCTGAAGAACAATTAATTACCACATTTAATTCCTTCAACAGATTCAACCCCAAAAAATTCTCACCACAGTTTGATATCAAAAGAAACGGACAGTGATCCGTGAATGGACCCAGAGAAATCGGTGCCGGCAAAAAAAACAGACTAACCACTGGCGTACCAGAAAACCCTATAGAAACATTAGTTTGCCCTGACAGTGGAATGTCTGGAACCCGTGAATTGTCAATGGAACACTTCTGTGCTCCTGTATCTATCAAAAATAGATGTTACCTATTTCCCACCATCATCTCAATGTAGGGACCTTTCTGATTAACGGGAAAAGGTGTAGGTTCCAAACCCTGCTTAAGGCAATCCTAGTGAAACAATATATCATCGAAGGGAAGGTCTTCAAAGAAATAAGCAGTAGAAGGATGATCAAAAATATTTCTATTATCCACACTCAGTGGCTGATTGTCTTACGAAAAGGACTGAGAATTCTGAGAAAACTGGCTTCTACCAGGACCCCCTGCCCCAGTGCGGCCCCTGGATCGTCTACCCATGATACCATATGTATTATTCGACCTCTGCTAAAGGATCGGGCATTATGCTTGCCAATGACCCTCTTGTCTGCAATAAGCACATTGGTTCACGTGTACAGGACCCAATGGTACATTACCTTGTGGGACATACTGCCCCAAAACTGTGTACTACCCCCCCTAGGTCCTCTAACAATCGGTTGCAACAAAAACTTAGTTTTCAAGACTCCCTTCTTATTTTCAATCCTTTCCTTCTCATTATTGACTCAGTTTTCATAATACTGAGCCATATGCAACACTTTAGACTGAGACTTAGCTTACCATGCGCTCTCAGAAGTCATAATTTGTGACTGGATGTCAGGTAACAATCCACGCACAAATTTGTCCTCAAATAATCTTTTTCCAGACTCTGTGCTTAAATCCTGTCTGCTAAAATCTGAAAATACTTGTTCAAACCGATGAAAGAATTCAGTAGCACCCTCAGATTTTCCTTGGATACAAGCAGTGAGTTTGTCCCAAACTATCCTTCTTTCAGGAATTAAGGCTTTCAATTTTGTCACTATTCTATCCGGCAAAGTTAGTATTACGTGTGGTGGTCTTTCATCAGCTGGCCTACCTCTATCTTGTCTGACTAAGTTATCCCATGTGTCACCCAACCCTGCTGCATCGTCTACAGTCCTAATCTGTTTTCACTAATCAGCAGGTAGGAGCACAGGAAATAACAAAGCTATATCACCCACGGTGAATACTGATGACTGCAAGACAGATTCTATCTCTTTATAAAACCCTGCCGGATTCTTTCTAATATCTAGGATAGATTGTCTGATGGTATTTACTTCCTGTCTTGAGAACGGGACGTGAACAAACTGTGATACATAATGTGCATCAATATCATAGGCGGCAACACCTGTTGCGGCATTAGCCGGAACCTCGACTTTAGGGACGAATGTCGGAGGAATCTCTCTCATAGGTAACTGAGTAACAGGTAACTCCGAATGCTTACTAAGCAATAAAGCTAAATCGAGCTCTAAAGCAGTTGAAGGAGTGTCAGACGAAAAAGCTCTCTTATAGATATCCAATAATTCTGCGGGACAACAAATCTTTCTCTGTATACATTCATCCTGTAGGTACTCTACCATTACCTGTATCACTTTCCTCTGCATTTCTGGCGTATACTGACTATACGTGTCATATACTTCTACGGGAGATATCGATATATCTGAAATTCATGTTAGTGCATCTCTTGTACAAATTTGCATTTCTTCACTCATCGATTTATTAAGAGGAAGGAACCGTTTCTCTACAAAATAGAGCCTAAACTATCACCATCTATTTCATCATTCCGCAACTTTTCTAACTTACTTCTAAACTCAAATACCCTCTCAACGTGCTCATATACTTTCTCCGCAGTATCTCTTGAATATGCTAAAACATTCAGTTCCCTTAACCCTTGTGGGATATCTACATCATTCAGTCTGTTCCACATTATGGATAAATGGATTCCCATCCCTTCAATAAAAACAGCTCTCTCAGGAAAACTATCCAGATTAGAGAGTGTAGCAAAGACATCAGATTGTTCACCCTTCTCCATGCACTGTCTAGCCCATGCATTCAGATCTCGCTTTCTTTAGAAACTGTATTGTGAGTTACAATCTTCGATTCCGCTCCCTTATGAACTACAAGCCGAGCAGAACAACTTGGAAGAGAAAGAGTAGACAAATCTTGTACAATAGGAAATGAAGGTGCTCTCACTGGTATCAAAGACAAATCTACCGGACTCGTGACAGCAGGCAAAGGTGGAGGTACAGGTGGAGGAGCGACAATAGGAAGTGGAGCAATAGCTAATGGCGGAGGAGTAATAAGAGGAGTAATAAGAGGTGCAGGAATTACTACGGGAGGAGGAACAAAAGCAGGAAGATGTAAAGCAACAGGAATTGGTACATAAGGAGGTGGCGCAGTGGCATCAGGCCTTCGTTCATTTAAAAGCTTATTCATCAATTCATCTGATGCATGAAAATCTTTAGACAGATATATTTTCTGAATGATACGTTGAAAAGCCCTATCCATGTTTCTAACTGACTCTGACTGTTTTTGTTGATCGTACAATAACACTTTCTCGGCGTTCAACACATGTCAGCGTGCATGTTTCTCTCTACTTTTAAGTTGCTGCATAGCTTCTTTTTTCCAATGCTGCACGTCTAGCTTTTTTCTTTCACAATAACGATTCTAAATATTCTATACGAGAAATCTCAAAGCTACCATTAATTGGCCACTGAAGTTCGGAAGCATGTCTAGTTTGCCTGTGCCAAATGTCATTAAACACTATGCGGTTTGAGGCAGGAGTAGCAGAAAGGCACAGGTGTCTCAACTTCACACATGAGACAGCAATGACAAAATCAGGGAAAGAGCCATATGCACGTAACTTCCATGCCACATGCAGCACACCTAAGCACGTAACGCTGTACATGCTGTGACCTCCCTTGCGTGCACCATGGCAGAGATATTTAGGGGGTGCACCAGAGTTCCTGGTGTGTGCAGAGGTGGTAACATTTAGGGGGTAAGCCACATAGTTCTTGGCATGCTTGGAGACATAGACATTTAAAGGGGACACTGAGGATTTTGCACTGAGATTTGTTTTGACCTTGCCATGAAACATGCTTGCAGCATGAGTGAGAGCTCTCCATGAAGAGGGAGAGGATGGGAAAGAGGGCAGAAGAAGGGACCATGTGCTAAGTGCGATGATGAGCCTACAGGTGCCCCTGTACCACCAAGGCCCACAGGGGCAGGAGGGTCCAGCTTGAAGAGCAAGAACAGGCAGCACCCCCACAAAGAGGTACAATTGAAAGAGAAGGAGCCACAAAGGAAGAGGCACTTTACAGACGAGGATCTGACAATCCTCACTGATTACATTGATGAACACCATGATGCCCTGTACACCTGGGCTGCAAGTACCCTTCCTGTGACCCAGCAGTGGAGTAGGTGGCAGGGGTAGGCAGTGAAAAAGTCGAAAACATTATGTCGAAAGACATAGGGCCACATTAGGACCCTGGTGCTAAGTGTTTAACGGCGCCGTAAAAGGCTGCGGCAGTGTTAAACACTTAGCGCCTTACTACGAGGTCCCTTGGTGGGACCCGACCTGAACAGCTGGTCTAGAGCAGCCTTTAAAGTATTGACCTGCAAAGGGACCTTGGTGCTAAGTACAGTACCGCAATTTGCGGTACCGTACTTAGCGCCTTCCCCATCCCCATAGAGCCCTATGGGGCGAAAATGGGAATGGGGAAGGGCCATAGTTCAATGGGGAATTACTGCCCTGCCAACCTTGGAATGGGGTGGTAATTCCTCATTGAACCATGGCAGACCCGTAACAACACCGGCGCCAACCATGGCGCTAATAGCGCCATGGTTTAACAGCAGTTTTGTAATGAGGGCCATAATGTCGAGAAAAAAAAATGTAGAACATTTTTTTTCTAATTTTCTTTTTTTATTTACATGTTTTTTTTTGGGTTCCGCCAGTTAAAAAAAGGGGTAAAACAAAAAAAAAACCAAAAAAAATAAGAGGGGTTCGGGGGAACATTCAAATTTTTGTATTCTAATTTTTTTTTCGACATTATGACTTTCGACATAATGTCATTCGAATTTATCACTATAAACCGGTGGCAGGAGGCCACAGATCACATCAATGATCAATGCCAGTGATGTGGAGTGGCGCACTGTGGAGGACCACAAGAGGATGGGGGACCTCATGCAATGGACCAAGGAGAACCTCGGCAGCTATGGGGCCTCTGTCCAATCTACTGGAGGTAGATCACCACATGTGGATTAGCCGACTCCATTTCAATAGGTCGCCAGTGGACTCATCAGTAATGAGCAGTTGGTTGGTGTGTGAGGCATGGACACCTATGCAGCCTCATCAGGTGGGTGTCATGTGTGCATGTCATGTATGCCTCCATCTCCACATGGTATGCTGTCAAATCTTGTGGTACAGTTATCTGGGGTACTTCTGACCCATCCATGAGTGTTACCATTATGCCAACAGTAATGTTTCCATGTCCACGTCCATTATATGTGGTACATCTGTTGAGATGCATGTGGGCATGAGTAACCAGGAATCTGACCTTGTCAATGTGGCGAAGGGGTTGATGGGGATTTTGGCAACACTAATACCTGCAAACAGGTTTCGTCAGATGGAGTGAAAATGATACTTCCAAATGCTGCAAGTAGGCATGGTTGTCGTCGAGATTGGCTCGGCAATGAGGCAAGGAGCTCCATCTGTCTAATGTTAAGCCTTCCATTCTCAAACATGTGTGTATGTATGTATGTATGGTCACCCACTGCCCCAAGCTGTGGCTTGATGCAAAGCCAGATATGCGCCGGCATGATTGCACAGAGCATGAATGTCTGTCACATGTGCATTTCACATTTCTGAGTGCCCAGTTTCAATGTGTGATGCGTAATTGGCTGGCCATACTGTCTCTGTATGCATTTGAATTCACATGTTCATGTTCATCCAGATAGTTAGGCATCTGAATATTGTTATGTGACTTTGTGCAGGTGAGGACGCAGCTAATGAGGAGGTATATGAGGCACAACCATCCATCACTGCAGCCCATTAGTGCTGTGCCTTTTGAGAATCCCCTCATGTTACAGGCCATAATCAGCAGGTCTGCCAACTCTTCAGATGATGCCGTCAAATTTGATCTGGTGGGCATACTTAGGCATACTGAGGCACATAGTGGAGGTTACACCACTGGGTAGTCCAGATGCCATGGAGCTCTTTGAGTACATTGAGGCTGCTGAGTCAGAGGAGGAAAGCCATGAGACCCTGGACCTGGCAGGGAAGCCTTGCATCAATGGTGGCTTCAGTGCCTGCAAGATTACCTTCACCTAAGTCAACAAAAAGATCCACTCTATAGTGGCGTCGGTCTGCCCATAGAGAAGCGTAACAGTCTGGGGCATGTATTCATTAGATCAAAAGAAGAAGGTGCTGTTACGCAAGGGATTGGTCAGTTAGGTTAAATTATTCAGACAAAGTTTCCTAGTCCAATCCGTCTTCAATAAATCATTTGTACATTCAATCACAAGGAAAGAAACACCCTATCAGCCACTAGTGTCAAAAAAAGATTGTGTATATATTTGTTTGAACAACAAATAGTGCTAAAGTGTTCAATGTAACAATATGATAATCACAAAGAAAAAAGGAAAACAACAGATGAGGCCCAACTCACAAGGACACAATAAATTGTAATAACACCTACATAAACATATACATGTTCTTGAATAAAAAGTGTATAGAATTAGCAAAAGAGTGGAAGAGACATTTGTTAAAAAGAACAAAATTACAGAGATACTTGACCATAATTGGCACAAATAACAGTGAATCAAAAACTGGCCCAAATCGACCGTTATATAAAACCATAACCTGTCATACCTACAGGCTAAATCTATTCGCCTTACGACTAATGCGAGAACTGTCTTGTACCTAAACACTGTTGTTTGTTCAGGAAATTGGTTTAGGAAAAAGGAAGGAAACAAGTCTTTTTTAGTATCCCAGAGTGAAAAATTCTTATACAGGATAGGGACTGCCAACGCAGAACGGGGAGCCAAAAAAGAAACCAAAGAAAGTTCCTTCAGTTGTTGGACCCATTGTAATACATGATCCAAACTTGCGGTGTGGTCAGTCAAGACCTTCAATCCCCTCTTGTAACAATGCGGACAACAATGTGAGTTCAATTTTCCAAAAAGAAAGTTCCGCCTTCGTCAGGGCAGTGGGTAACAGGAACCTGTGGTTCAAGAAGATAAAAGGGAAAGGAAAAGGGAGAGTATTATAAAGGTCTTGAATTGATCACTTGCATAGGGAGGAAATGTCAACGTGTAAGGAATGTAAAAATACTCAGGTTGATAGATACATCTAAATTTTTAGTTATTAAACAACTCCAAAGTATATGTATTTTCCCACCCTTAGTGATATTCTTACTGCAAGAAAGAGGTGTCACTGGGGGAAAGAAATCATAGTTATGAATTCCCTATATAAACTGCACATGGATCCCAAGCCACCCAACCTGGATATTACCCTCAAAGTAGTACCAACGGTAAAGCCCATTATTCAAAGATCTGAGAAAAAGAGGGGACATAATCTTACCTAATCAAAAAACGAGGTCAGGATAAGGAGCATTGGGAGTATATGCCTGGCTCCAGTCTGGGTCTATGAATACTGTAGGGCACTAGGCTGGAAAAGCCATTAGTGTCTGGCACCCATGAGCAGTCTGCCAAGTGTAGTGCACCTGGAGGAAATGGAGAAAGAGTGCCAGGTTTACAAAACTGCGTGCAAGTGCTATCATGCACGTTTCATGTTATGTATATAGACCAAAAGGCGTTCCAGTTTGTATCTTGTCTAAATCCAAAATACCTGTTTTAAAGTGGTTGCAGCTGTTTAAAGTATATTGAAGCTCGCAGCCGTGCCGCCTTTAAATGGAACAAATCTCATCTCAGTTGTGCCTGCTGTCTCTGTTGTGGGCAGCACTGCAGAGCCGCGGAAAGACCTAGTATTATAGTTGCTAATGCTTCAGCAATTGTGTATAAGCTGATGCCGGTCGGTAAGGAAACAAATCCATTTTCGATAACGGCGTGGGGCATCTGGGCAAGACATATGTGCACAACGCTATAGAATGGAGCCCCCTGCATCTCTTGGAAGCGCTGCTTCAAAAAAGAAAAGAAATTATTAAAAGTTACATATGTGCGTGGGCGACGGAGGGGGCCAGTGTGGTCCTACGGCACATACGTGCAAACTGAGAGGACCTCTGATGTGTGTCCCCGGAGCCGTCTGCTGCTAAGAGCCGGTGTTCTGAGGAATGCGGAACTGGCATCGTCGGTTGCCATAGATACACAAGTCCGGTATCGAGGCCAAGGCAGCTCCACGTGCGCTTATTGGTCAGCGTCATCCATGGGCGTTTTGAAGTGGGTGGAGCCACCCGAAAGTCACAGAAAGAAAGGAGGACTGTACGGCTTCTGTGTGACACTGAGACAGTACAATGAATATGCACATGTCAAAATGATCTAGTCCAGACCTGACGCAGTATCCAACAACAGGTGAGATTGTTTATAAACTGTGGCGTTCCTGAAAAGTGCTAAACCGCATCACCCCTGAGAGTCACGGAGATCGCGCAGCAGATTCTCGTGCAGATCCCATCAATTGCTGATGATTGCAATGGGGTAATTGATACATAAATCATATTGTATGTTGCATCCATTAGGGTGCTGTACAGACATGTGGGGCCACGGAAAATAAGGGGGGGATAGAGGGGTGTGGGGGGGAGGGAAAAAGGGGGAAGAGGGGGGGAAGGAAAGGGGGAAAAGGAAAGGGGAATAAGGGGGGGCATGGGGTAGGCGTATGTTCCAAAATGGTGCTGTGTGCCACTGCGTTATGTGGACAGAGAGCCAAACATAGTGGTGTCCTGGCCCACTCATTTGAGGAGGGAAAACATACCTACTCACTGGGCCATTTGCAGGCAATGAACACATGGCAAAAACCCCCAGCATAACCCTACTACTAGGGAAGGAATTGCTAATTTAGGCCATTTTCAAATGTATCCACTCTGTGGATCCACCTCTTTTCAATGTTGAGTAATCTGTTTTGTATATCTGGGCCCATCTGGATGTTCTCCAAAACCCACCAGAGGATATCATCCGGTGTGTAATGGTTGGTCAGATAGTGTGTTACTAATGGGGCTGTAGTGTTCTTTCATCGGATCCTGGATCGATGTTCTGAGATCCGAGTTCCAACATTGCGCATCGTTTGGCCCACATAGCGAAGGCCACACGGGCATTCAATGCAATACATCGCTTGGCTACTTTTGCAGTTTGATTGGTGTTTAAGAACCCACTGTCTTTCATCAATTTCAAATGTTTGAATTTTCTTTGTAAATCTGCACACAGCGCAGGAGCCACATGGATAATGGCCTGTGACCTTCCGTAGGTTCCAGCGTCCCATGCGGGGTGGGTCACGGATGAATGAGGAGTGAACTAGATGTTCTTTAATATTTCTAGCTCTTTTGAAGGCAAACATCGGTATTGGTTTGTCTGGAAGTTGTACCCTGACTATAGGCCAATGTTTGCGGATTACTTTCTTGAGATCAAAGGAGTTGGGGCCATGTGTGATCACGCAGGTCACCCTATCCTCTTTGGGCTGGTCAGTGCCCACCGGGGTGTGAGTAGTAGATCTCGGTTAGTAAATCTAGTTATTTTTCTCACAGTAGTTACCAACCTTCTCGGATATCCATGTGCCCGAAGTCTCGCTCCCATAGTGGTCGCATTTGTGTAGAAATCCTCTATCGAGGAGCAGATCCTCCGAACCCTCAAAAATTGACTGTATTTAAGGTTTTGTTTAATATGCTGAGGGTGGTCGCTCAGATAGTGCAAGAGCGTGTTCCGATCAGTTGTTTTCCTAAATAGACTGCAAATAAGTTTGTCTTCTTGGCACACAATTTGACGATCCAGGAAGTGTACAAGGACATTACTGTACTCAATCGTGAACTGAATATTGCTGTTACATGTATTAAGCTACTTCCAAAAACTTTTGAGAGATGTCTCATCACCTGTCCAATTAAGAATAACATTGTCAATATATCGACGCCATTGTAGGATCTTTGAGCTCCACAGATTGATTTGGCTATATATAAATTGCTCTTCAAAAGCTAACATAAAGAGTATCGCTAGGCTTGGGGCAAACATAGCGCCCATTGCTATCCCTTTTATTTGTAGGTAAAACTGATTATCGAATGTAAAGAAGTTTTTACAAAGAGCTAAAGTAGCCAGTTTGATAATGAATTCCGGGGAGACCCGAGGTTGGACATTCTCGTGGGTCAGATATTCATATATACAGTCTATTGCTGCTTCTTGTGGAATAGACGTGTATAGTGATTTAATATCCATAGTTACTACAAACTGATGTTCAGGATCAAATGTGAGATTCTCAAAAATCGGGATAATATGCATCGTATCTCTAAGATATGATTTGGTCTTTGTGCTTAATGGTTTAAGGAAAAAATCCGTAAAGCGATCAATGGGTTACAGAATAGACCCACATCCCGAGACTATGGGTCTCCCTGGTTGGTCCTGGGCGTCTTTGTGAATTTTGGGGAGAGCGTATAGACATGGGGTGGGTTCTAGTGATGTCATCAGGAAGGCAGCTTCCTTTTCCGTAATCCAGTTTCTCTCTAAGGCGAAAGTTATCATCTCAGAGATCTCTAATTTGATTTCTTTTGTAGGGTCTTTCCTAAGGATAAGATAGCTGACACCGTCATTCAGTAAAGACATGACCATATGTATGTATTGTCATTAGTCATTATAACGATATGGTATGTTCCAAAACGGGTGCCCCCATCCTCCTCCTTGGCCTTGAAAATTGGCAACTGATTTATATCGGGTGTTGCGTCTAGCGCCTCCGCTGTCTCGGACGCCTGCGTTGTCCCTGATATGGTATGTTCCAAAACGTGGGCCCCCATCCTCCTCCTTGGCCTCCTCTGACTAAAAAAGGGAATGCCGGGGGTGGAGGACCTTGGAACTGTGGTTGTCCAATCTGATATGGTTGGTACAGTTGGAAGTTATAGTTGGAACTATTCCCTGATGAGCCTGAGCTGCTAGATCCTGAAAAGGTTACCCTCCTACGTCTGCCCCCCCACCATCAATTGTGATACGGCACCCTGTTTCTTCAGGGAGTGAATGTAGCCTTCAGCAGTGTATGGATAAATAACCTCAGTTTTGAAGTCTTCACCCTTTACCTTCACCCATCATGGAGCCAGCAGCAGAGGCTGTGTCAGTCAGAGGGTTGTAGACTGCCAACCAATGACAGTGCCCTGCGATGTGCCCGGGCTTCAGAATCCCGGCTAGGTAGACCCTGCACATGAGGTGGACGTGTGCCAGTCGGACACACACAGTGGGAGGATGAGTTGCTGCACGCATGTGCCATATGGGGCAAGGTCCTCCCGAGAAGGCCAGCAGCATCCATCCCTTGGCAGAAAATGCCATCTCCTCAAATGCTGCACACACTGCCAAACTCTGCCTATTGTGGCAGGAGAGTATGGACGGCATGTAAGGTGACAGGCAATTCACAATAATTGTCTGGCTTTGAGACAATCCCTGCATGATGATTTGTTGGCCTCAAGGGACCACCAGCAGCAGGAGATGGTCACCTTGAGGGAAACACTGAATATGGAGATGTTGGCCTTAAGGGAATCCAAACATCAAGACATGGAATTACAGAGTAAATGCCTGCAGGCAGGGATGTTGATCTTAAGTGGGTCCTGCAGTCAAAACACAGATTTCATGAGGCAATCACTGCATGATGAAATGTTTGCCATAAGGGACAACCTCAGCCGAGAGAAGGATTCCTTGAGATTCCAATATGCAGTTGGAGACGTCAAAGTTCATAATGTATGATGACTCTTTTGTCACTCGTGACATACATTACCAGAAGTTTGTAGCCATTGGGGCCATCTATCATGCACGCATCCCTCTCATGAGTGGTTGCAGTCAATGAAGACCAGGCTTTGGCATTGCGTGGTCAGAGTGCACCAGCCAGGATCCACCACAGGGTGGGGCTTCCAGTTGAACCACACAGGTGATGCTATTGGGAACCACACAGGTGATGCCATTTGCTATGTCCTCACACACCCCTAGCCTCTTGCCAAAACCACCCTTTCTTCTTCATGCACTCCGGTGTCCATGAGCCCATACCTCCCCTGGATGGACCTGATTTTGTACTTTTTCTTTGTTTTGTACCCCCATCCAAGGTAGACTGTATTTGATTTTTACCCCAATACACATTGGATTGTATTTGATGTTTTCTCCATTTCAGGTGCAGTGTATTCTTATTTTTTTCCCTCATCCAGGATGGAATGTAAAATTATGTTATGTCCTCATGTCAGAGCCATTGTGCCCTCGAGGGCAGTAAATCAACTTCTCATGGTAGTGGGCCCAATTCCAGACTGGGGCACTGGACATACAGCCATGCTGATGTGATTTGGTGATGACTGGGTGATGGTCACTGTCACTGATGATGTGAGTTCTCCTACATAATTGTGTGTGTCCTTGATCAACTATGCATGTGCTTTGGGTTACTGGTTGTACAACCACAACTTTCAACTTGGAGTCAGTCTCCTCAGGATGTTCCTGTGCACATGTATTTGGTGAGAGCTGATGCAGTTGCTTAATTTATCATGTGGCATTACATTTGCACTCCTGTCATGTCAGCCTTGCATGCTGTCTCCTGACATGTTTCATTTCAAGTAGCCACTCCATGATTAGCGGTGGACTGGCATATTTTGAACACTGTTTCTTTCACAATAGGACTCTGCACTCAGTTCCTCTTTTGTATGGTTTCTCCAAATGTTCTCATGGTAATAGGGTTGGCTTTGTAGAAGTATGATATCACTCCACTTTGATTATTATTTCCAGGGCCCTTTTGGCTCACAATCCATCACTGTCCATGTTGCATTGGCATGCTAACCACCAGAAAGTCATGATCTACATTGGTGGATGGTTCAGTTGACAAGTCTGCATGTGGGTGATATGTGTGGAATGCAGTGAATTGCTGGTGAGGTGCACGTGCTGGAGGCTGACATGTCTTTGACATGTGTCATGTGCAATGTTGCTGATTTGTTCCCACTGATATGGTCATCAACTGCTGATGGGGAGGGGTGTGTTACCTTGCCCTTTGTACCTTTGTGTATCCTGGAGTTGTTTTTTTTTTCCTTCTGGATTTTCTGGAGGGAATCTTCATGATTGGTCAATTAACATGTTGAGTGTATCAGAAACACACATGTGGATGTGGTGGGTGGGCAGATGTTGATTTTCCCCATTGCAGGAGCATGAACATGGCAGTAGTTAGTGGAGGTGGGCAGGTTCAGCAGTAATGGTGCTGGCAGTCACATCATTAAGAGGCCAGAGGTGCCACAGCCTGTGAGCACATGGTAGGTAAAACCAGGTCATTCTCCCACTCCCTGATCAGTCTAGGATGACATGGGGAAGGAATCAGTATCTTCCATACACCTCCTCATCTGGCATCCCAAATAATGTAGTGGATGGAATATTCAGTGGTTGAACTGCTTGGGAGCGGTGGGGAGTGGTTATATTAAGTTTTACTGTTCCTATGTTTTTATTTTAAAAGAAACCATTCCAGAATGGTTTCATTTAAAAATGAAAGTGTAATAAGAAGTTTAGACGTGCACTTCAGTACACTGCACTAAATGTTCCCTTAAACAGTAGGCACATGTGTTTGAGGGTTTTTATTGTGCGTCGGAGCGGGGTGTGATGGGGTTTGTGATGGGTGGGAGCAGGAAGTAGGGAACATAGTTCCACTACTTCTATTCTTACACCTTGAACACTGGGAATATTCTGGCCCTCATCCTCATCCTCTTCCTTCCATGTAATATTATCAGTGGTAGCAATGCAGGATCCAGCATCGTGGCAATCATATGGTCCTATATGCATGAACTTTAATTTAATGGGTGGCAGTAAGATCACAACATGAGCGTATTCCTTTGGACTCCAGATGAATGCACAGTAGCTTCTGTGAACAGGGTTTCCTTAAAGCAATGAGGCACCTGTGCGCAATCTGTGTATTAATGGAATCTTTCCTGCAAAGTAACAATATGCGCAAGTCGCTAACGGAATGCCCTTGACACGCCCTCCAGCAAAGCAAATGTAGCCACTAATACCTACCTATGTGTGGTCCTCTGGCACAAACTCATGCACCCGGTAATCCAGCGTGGTGTCCCCGCAACTAAGCCAACACACCAGTGTCACTACGTAGTTTAGCTCTGTATCTGTTCACAGCACCATGACAACATGCGCACCATGTTCCATAACTCGAGTAATTTCACGGTCAATCTGCGTGCAAGCTCCTGTAAACTGCGCCAGCACCCCGCTACTCTGCATACGTGCAACCCTACCTGCAATCAGTACCTCAACTGTGTGTATGCACCCCTATATTCCCAATCAGAACATACGTTTGCACAGTGATTCCTATGCGAGTCGGCCCTTATGCCTGTTTTCACGTGGCAGATTAATCGAGTGCTTTGCATGCTGAGTCCCCCGACGTGATGTTGCACGGTCAGTTCCATGAATACGCTTGGTTGTGCTCAGTTGGGAGCACGCGATCTCCTTGCGGCATGTCGTCCCTCGACATACCCACATTTTCCCTTGTTCTTCCTCATTTTGCATGTTCCGCACCATATTCGGACTCTGCGTAGGCCCAACCCACACTCTGCAAGAAATCTCATGCAAGGTGCTTGCCTGCTCGCAGAGGCGTGCGGGACATGCGCCAAGTCCCTTCAAGTCACGGAAAAGTCCAGCAAAGTTGATTCCATGAATCGACGAACAGGGTTTTAAATGCACAATGACCCGCAAAGTCCGGATTTTCCATGCAAATAATTCCATGAATCAGGCCCAATATATCTTAGATGCAGAAATGGTCAGATAATATCAATTTTACTGAAACTTTAACGTGATTTTAGTGATCTCATATCTTTATATGGTGTGTGAACTGTGACAGTGGCTCACCAAAACAAAATATAAAATAAATAAGAAATATACATAGGTAATCTAGATTCATGGTTGTTCACTGGAGTGTTATGTTTATATATTAATTCATCTTTTATAACACACTTAATACCGGAGACCAGTCTCTAAGCGGGAGACCTGGATTTCAAGACAAACACAATGCCCCTGAGCAAACCTCAAAATTATGTATAAGGAACTGAGGCTGGGCTGGCCATACATGATTTGAACCTCAGAATGCAGGACAAATAGATCTCAGCTCAATTGACTATTTGTCAGGCTAAGCCCAATATAGCCACCCATGAAAAGAGCAGATCATGTTCTAGTTTGATGCCAGATATAAAAACTTCATTGCTGTTAGGTTTTTATGATTTGCCTCAGATATAACATAAGACGGTGGCTGATCTTCGAGCTATCATGTTTATCAATTATGATATGATGATGGTGCTTTATTTGTGGGGTGTTTGCTGAGGATGGGCCTCAGGACATATTTTTGAGCACCTGCACTTATTGTCTCAGATAAATTATGATGATGTGTTTTGGCAACTTTATCTTTTTACCTATCATTCAGTCTTAGTGGCACAACAAGCAACAACAGTGTGAGCCGCACCAGCGCTGCTTTTTCATGCATTACAATGAGTCGAAGGTGACCGCTCTGGATGCTTCTGATGATCATGACAGAAAACTACTCCAGTTAGCCTCTCTGACTAGAAACACCAATCCAGTAGGGGAGTGGCTTGGATATGTCGTACAGGCAGAAGTCAGGCAGCCATGGTTCAATGTGCAGCTCACTAGTTCAGCAGGTCTGCTAGAACACAAATGCATATGTGTAAGTGTCAGTATGACTCTGACTTTACTGCACCTCTGCAGTCGAGGGCACCAACATATTTGGGCTATGGCACTTATGTATTTACGTATTAAGCACTGTATGGGTACAATTAACACCAAGGACAATGACAGGAAACATGTGTACCATATTCAGAAGTGCAAATATAAACACAGGCAAATGCCTGGATGGCTGCTTTGAAAGGTTTGTGCTGGCTGTTTATTTTTCTGACTGCACTGTGATGCTGGTTGTTTTCACCAATATACCTTTCCTGATGTGCTTTGGCTTACACAATTTTCCAGAAATGCGTCAAAAGGTCTGCAATATAGTTCCCAAATATTTTTTTTTTTTTTTGTAGAAAAGTCACAAAGCATGTTTGTAATGTGATAGCGGTGGATAAACACAGCAGATTCGAGATTGGGTGCAGCAGTAAATGTTGCAGTAACACCATTACCGCCACATTTAAGGGCGTCCACCCAACTCATGATGAGGCCCTTAGAGTTAATAGAGTGAAGAGAGGGAGGAAGAGCATTCCAATGAGGGGAGCATGAAGTGAAACAGAACACAAGCGTGACTGCGCACAGGGGGGACGAGGAGCTGATAACAAACTGAGAGGTTGTGAGCGAAGAGAGCAAGAAGGAGCGCAAAAAGACACAGGATATGCCAGATGGATTCGTTCAAGGCAATGAAGTGATTTAAATACCATACATAGAACATTGAATTTAAGTTGTGAGTGAAAAGACAACCACCCTAAAGATGAGAACGAGGCAGATAGAGAGTCACGAGGGGAGGGCAGATAGAGAAGATGAATTGAAGAGGTAATGATAGACTTGCAGTCCTATTCTGAATTAGTGGAAGGGGGCAAAGGGAGGAGTTATGCACATTGAGGAAGAGGCTTTTGCAGTAGTCCATCCAGGAGAGGACCAGATCTCTGTAGACACAGTGTTTCCAGAAGAAGGTGAGGAACAAGAGAAAAGCTCTGAGAATGTGTAGCTTAAAGTGGTCCTTCTTGACAAGGTTCATGATGTGAGGAGAGAAGGAGTGAGAGGAGTTGAAAATGACACTAAGTTGTTTTGCCTCACAGGAGGGTGAGGGGAGGGGGCCCAAGGAGGGCAGCCCGAGTGTAGGAGGGACGGAGGGAGCTGAAGTCCCAATGAGAAGGATATCAGTCTTACTGGCATTAAGGGAGAGACAGTTAGCAGCACACCATGCCTGAATAGCAGTCAGACCATCAGGAATGAGAGAGGAAGAGGAGGAGTCAGCAGAGGGAAACTTGAAGGAGAGTTGCGTTTTGTCAGCATAAGACTAAATGTTAGGAGAGAAGACAGAGATCAAATGGGCTAAGGGAGAAACTATGCCAAAGACTATATGATGGTGGGGGTCCTGGGAGAATTAATGATTACATTATATATTTTTCCTGTGGTAGGGGGGTTTGCATTATGGGCTTGATGTAAATGGATGTTAAACATGTCACTTCAGCAGATGTTGTGGACATTTCCCCTAGGATATGTGCCAGGTGGGAGGTCAGTGGACGGCTGGAATGCCTACTGGTGATGCATACTCACTGTTGACATTTCAGCCTGTGGGAAAACGGGGGGGGGGACAGGGCCAAGCTGAAAGGAAACTAGAAACAGGAGCTTAGAATCATGCATGAAGCAGGCAGAGTTGGGGTAAAAGAAGATACCAATGAAAGGGGAACCCATGCCTGTAGACAACATTGAATTATTTCTTACCAGGTTTCAAAGTGGCTCTGTTGACAAAAGGCCCAATAAGGCAACAGACTTATCAGGAATGTGTACACGTTAATAATTGTATTGTTTGTAAAGAATGTGATATCTGTGTGTGTGGTGGGGGCGGGGGAGTGAATATGTATATGTTTTAACTAATGTTGTGTTTCTTTGTCAGAAATAAATGCAGCCTGCAGTATGTTCCAAATCTGACATACTTGGCATGTCTTTTATTAGGGACATGGGTTAGGGTTCTACTCCTCTATGACCTCTGTACAGATGAGCCCATAACTGGGAGGCCACAACATTAGGCGTATGTGAGCACCCCCTAATGCCCCCTCACTTTTGGTTGGTCTGGGAGGTTTAGGTATTTGAGCCGGAAGATGGGTTGAGATCTTTCCAAACACCAGGGCAGTGAGAGGTGTACACTTTGAATGTGGGCCCTCACACTAGGACTGCCTTTTTGCCTATGTGGGCACTCACACTCTGGACTGCCTTTTTGCCTATGTGGGCACTCACAATCTGGACTGGGGAAGAACTTGGTGCATTTTCAACCGTTCCACCCTGCAAATAGTGCAACATGTCTTTTGGTATGGGGAGAGGGGCAGTGGCTGGGTGGTTTACCTACAAGCGCCTCCCACTTGGCATTGATATTTTGACTTAGGGAAATAATGAAATAGAGCCAAGCTGAAAGGAAATGTGGAGTGGGAACTCTGAATCCTCCCCAATGGAAGTGGGGGGTGGTGGGTTAAAGACACCAATAAAAAGAGGTACGACTTTACAAAGAGTTGATCAAAGGATTTCCTTCCAGAATGGGATGCTTTTGTGTGTGTGTGTGTGTGTGTGTGTGGCCTGAAGTTTGTGTGCCTTATTGGACACACAGGACAGTGGTGTTTCTCATGAATGACCTATCTGAACTCCGGATAAATTCCTTTTACTGCCCAAGGAAGGCCAAGATCCCACCAGCAAAATTCCCAGTAAGACACTAAGAACAGCACCTGAGCATGATAGAGCTAGCTTTGAGGCATCTCTCAGCCTGCCAAACCAGCATACTAAGGAAGGAAACATGGCTAACTACGCTACCAAAGTTCAAGGAGCACTTTCTCTGAACCATAGGTTCTTGCCTTCCCATAACCCTTAGCTGTAGCTTATGGTAATTCACTGCAGTTTGCAAACTGCCCCCTTTCCCCTTAGCTGCCAACTCAGGTGCTTTGTTTGTCGCATATGGGATGCGATGTATCAATGTAACAATGTAACAGAGAGAGAGAGAGAGAGAGAGAGAGAGAAAGAGAGAGAGAGAGAGAAAGAGAGAGAGAGAGAGAGAGAGAGAGAGAGAGAGAGAGAGAGAGAGAGAGAGAGAGAGAGTAACAGGAGCATTGTGAGCTAATGAAATGGGACTTGCATACGAGAGGCCAGTTACAAGAAATCTCTTCTCTTTAGCCCTGTCTCACTCTCCCGAAGTAGCCGCTAACCATAATCAAAACACTGTAGAGTATCAGATCTTAGGAAATCCCCTGTTGATAACATAATCCCAAGTTTCTCTGCAAACCCATAGACAACAGACTGGCACTTAGGAAGATGGTATTTCTGACCTGCACCCATCAATATCAGAGGTTTTGCATCTGCCTTTCCCAAAATCTACTAATGGACCACACCCCCATCTTTTCTCACAGAGCCGAGAACATCAAGGCCACCAATAGTGGCAGGAGGGCACTATACAAGACCACTTACATTAATCTTATTCTAGAATACCAACCAGAAAAGGACATGCCAGATTTCACCGAAAAGCTAACTCAGATTTTGCATTCGCTAAATAAGTTAGGTAGCGCCACTCTGCTCCTGGGGTATTTCAACCTCTGTTACGTGGACAAATCTGATCAGTATGCTACACTATTAGAACACAATCTTAGGAACACAGAAACTAACATTCTTAACACTCAGAGCACACATTGTAAAAGCTAAATCCTTGATTGGGTGACGTGCAGCAATCTACAGGTGGACGTTCTCAAGCCCTTTTTCTGGTCCGACTACTTTACGATTACATTTCAAATCTTTTTAAGACAAAAACGGGGAAAGAAATATGCACTGACAAAAAAAAAAACTTCAACAACAAAATTGTAAGAAAATGACTTGATTAGATTTGGAAAGTGGATGTCTCAGATAATGGAAGAAACTACAGCCAGAGACAATCCGGAGGTCTCGGTAAAAGTCTATGATTCAGGCATTATTCAAATGTTGGCCCATCTAGATCCTCTCAGAAATTCCATCATTAGAGAAAAATCCAAAAGCATTGATTTGTTCACCACGAAATTGAAAGAATTATAGAAAATGAAAAGACAAGCCGAACGTCTTTGACAATAATCCCACTAGGAGGATCACAAATCAGCCTGTAAAGAGCATAACAACATGTATAAAATTCTATTCTTGAAACCAAGAAGAGCTTGAACAGAAAATAACAAATGCAAAAAATTGAGCTATGCAGCTATTTAGCATTTGCATTTTTTGGATCGAAAATGAAATCCTCCATCCGAAGCAATCTGGTTTTAGTGCATACCACAGTACAGAAAGTGGGCTGTTAGACCTACAGTCGAATCTGCTGGATATTGCAGATTCTGGTAGATCTGGCATGGTGATTCTATTAGATTTATCAGCGGCATTTGATTTGATATATCCCGATTTTTATTACCCACATTGGAGAGAGTGGGTCATTGCTCATCTAATGCTGTGTAGTGGATCCACTCTTTCTTAACGGACAGGGTGGTGGCCATTCATTGTGGCGATGCAGCCTCTAGTTATGCTCCTATAATCGTTGGAGTGCCGCAAGGAGCTTGCATATCTCTGACACTTTACAACCTCGATATGGAACCACAGTGTGAGATGTTATAAGAAAAAAATGTCAGCTTCACAAATTATGCTGGTAGGACTCGGCTTTTGTTGGAGCTGACAGGAGACCATGATCAGGACTCACACCATGGATATGCTCTCTTTGAGATAGTAAAGCAATGGACTCTGAGGCACTGGATGTGCTTAAATGACTCTAAAATGGAATTATTCATGTGTGGTCCTACGTATGCAAGAAAGAAATTAGACCCAATGTATGCTCATTTTCTGCTTGATGGTTGCACCATAAAACACAATAAAAAGTCAAAACACTTAGCACCCATTTAGACTGCTCGGTCTGCTCTGAGGCTTAGGTGAATGGAGTGGTACATAATACCCAGTACTTTCTGAAGTTTTTCAGGAAGATAAGACCTCTGATTTTGGACAACAACTGCAAAACCCTTTCTAGATCCACACTTTTATCTAGAATAGCCTATTGAAATGCACTTCTGGGAGGTGCTTCCAAAAAAGACCTGCATGCTCTGCAAGTGGTACACAAACGATGTTATTCATATCATTAAGCAAGTGCCACGAGGAGAACACATTACACACCATCGAAAATCCCTTCACTGGCCACCTACCAGAGATAGAATACATTTTGCGATGTTGGTTTTTGTACATGAAATTGCTTATGGCATAATCCCAGATTACTTGAAAAAGAGAGTTACTCTCTACCGGCCGACAAAGCAATGAGAGCCAGAAATACCATGATATTAAAATGTGCTCGTCCTTAGAAAATGAAACTTGTGACACAGGAGCATAAAAACAAGGATACTCCTGGATCTTTTTTTTATTTATTTTATGGTGGTGCTTCACTTTAGATCCGAAAAAGGAGGCATTGATTGGGAGGGTGAACATTTTCTCCATGAATTTGACAATGGCGCACAGGGTTGTACTGGGGTAAGAAGATGCTAGTCAGGCTGTCAATCCAGTTTCAAAGAAGAAGATGGCAAAGAGGGTTGCTATAAGCAGTGTCAAAGTAGAACGACTTGGCAAAACACTTTGGTCTTCTGTTCTTTGTGAAATTCCCTGTGGTGTTGTTGACGTGTCAGTGTCATTCACACATTTTTCCAGGATCTTGATCCAGCCAAGTCTAAAACCATGTCACCATTGAATGTAAGATTGAATGGGACAAGTAGGTTTTGCCTTTAGATGCATATTTGGGGTCTATGGAGGTATATAGTCGAGGTCAATTCTTCTCAAGTAGATACATTCACATCAGGTTTGCAGGCACTCATTGGATCATGAAGGATCCAGTGAAGTACCCTGAAGGGCAAGGTAATACGGTCACCTGTATGGAAGCATGATTCTAGACTAATTGCAATTGCTTAAACAACTTGTAATGCAAAAACAATATGCACACTGATTACATAATATTCTTAATGGTGTTCTATACTTCATAAATTAGTGCAAATAAATCATCATTTTTTGGCAGAATAAGCCCCAGACTAGCTTGACACTGTATCCATAGGTGAGCAGTAGTACAATTGTGCTTACATGAAGTGTACGGGAGGTTTTCAGCTTTTGCCACTTAATTTACAGGATGACTGAAAGTTTGAGAGCCATCATAAGCAACTAAAGAGGAAGTGCCAAGCACCATCCACCCCCTTCGTAGTGCCAAGTATGTTCACGTCAAAATATAGGACGTATGAAGAACAGATAAAAAAGCAGAGAGCCGCAGTCGGGCTCTGCCCAGTGACTATCAGAGTAACAGAACTTATTGAAGTACGGACACCTAAGAAAACCTGGACAGTAAGCTACCCATTGAGAAAACCATATCTACAGGCAAGACAACATGACGTTTGCCAGAATTGAATAGCCGAAGAAGCCAAGAAGATAATAAAAGAAGACGAATGGTGATATCATAAGAAATCGGACCTGACACACATATAGAAGATATAATGACCTAAGAATACTGACAAAGAAATGAAATACCGTGGATAAGTGACATCTTGAGCCTAAGGTGAAACAGTTGATGTCAAAACGCAGAAACTTATACCATATGCACGATAAAGATAGCCAGTTAGTTCAAATGAGTACAGATGCAAGAAACCGCAAGAAGCAAAGAGATTGTTAAGCTTGCTTATGCTTAGTAGTAAATAGATTGCGGCAAGCGCCGACATGCACACACACACATATATATATATATATATATATATATATATATATATATATATATATATATATATTCAGTGAAAAAACTTTGTTAATGCCATCCCACCCCCCGCTCATGCCCCTTGTCTCCCCTCTTTCCCCCACCCCCGCTCATGCCCACGTGTCTCCCCTGTTCCCCCCACCCCCGCTCATGCCCCGTGTCTTCCTACTGACATTTGTGATGTCATCTTTGATTTTGTGGGTGTTAGTCTTAGCAGTGCACGGTGGTGGCGCGAGTTATGGTTGCTTAGCTTTATATAACTGGCGAATTTCGGGGGTTTTTCGGTTTTACCTGGAACCATAAAATCCCTTTAACAACGTTTTTTCAGTGAATTTCATAGGTTTTTAGTAGCGCAACTTAACCATAACGTCCCTTTGACAATGTTTTTTCACTGAATTTCATAAGTTTTTAGTAGCGCAACTTAACCATAACGTCCCTTTAACAAAGTTTTTTCATTGAATTTCATAGGTTTTTATTAGTGCAACTTTACCATAACATCCCTTTAACAAAGTTTTTCATTGAATTTCATAGGTTTTTATTAGTGCAACTAAACCATAACGTCCCTGTAACACATTTTTTTTTTATTGAATATCATTGATTTTTATTAGAGCAACGTAACCATAACGTCCTTTTCAATAGATGAAGACCACTAGCATCCTAGGTCCTCAAAGTGGGAACCCCGGGTGGTAAAAAAAAGATTTTTCTTCCCAAACCGGTACGCCTGCGGTGTCTCGGTGTAGGAAGGAAAATCTTTTACCATACTGGCCACCATGGAAAGGGAAAGCGGGGTGTATAAAAAGAACACAACACGGCATCAGCGGGGGGTGGGGGTAAAACGAGGGAGACATGGGGCATGAGCGGGGGGTGGGGGGGAACGGAGGTAGACACAGGGAATGAGCGGGGGTGGGGGAACAGGGGAGACACGAGGCATGAGCGGGGGGTGGGGGGAAAAGGAGGGAGACAAGGGCCATGAGCGGGGGGTGGGGGGAACAGTAGGAAGACACGGGGCATGAGCGGGGGGTGGGTGGAACAGGGGGGACACGTGGGCATGAGCGGGGGTGGGGGGAAGAGGGGAGACAAGGGGCATGAGCGGGGGGTGGGATGGAAAAGGAGGGAGACACGGGGCATGAGCGGGGGGTGGGGGGTTACAAGAGAGAGAAATGGGGCATGAGTGGGGGGGCAGGGGAGACACATGGGCATGAGCGGGGGGTGGGGGAACAGTGGAGACAAGGGGCATGAGCGGGGGATGGGGGAAAAGGAGGGAGACATGGGGCATGAGCCGGGGTGGGGGGAACAGGGGAGACACGGGGCATGAGCGGGGGTGGGAGGGAAAAGGAGGGAGACACAGAGCATGAGCGGGGGGTGGGGGGGAACAGGGGAGACACGGGGCATGAGCGGGGGATGGGGAGAACCGGGGAGACATGGGGGATGAGCGGGGGTGGGGGGAAAAGGAGGGAGACAGGGCATGAGGGGGGGTGGGGGTGAACGGAGGTAGGCACAGGGCATGAGCGGGGGGTGGGGGTGAACGGAGGTAGACACGGGCCATGAGCGGGGAGTGGGGGGAACAAGAGAGAGACATGGGCGATGAGCGAGGAGTGGGGGGAACAGGAGGGAGACACGGGCCATGAGCGGAGGGTGGGGGGAACACGAGAGACACACGGGGCACGAGCGGGGTGTGGGGGGGAACAGGGGAGACATGGGGCATGAGCTGGGGCTGGGGGGTAACGGGAGGGAGACACAGGGCATGAGCAGGGGGTGAGGGGTAACAGGGAAGACACGGGGCATGAGTGGGGGGTGGGGGGGAAAAGGAGGGAGACACGGGGCATGATGGGGTATGGGGGAGAACAGGGGAGACACGGGGCATGAGCGGGGGTGGAGGGGAAAAGGAGGGAGACACGGGCCATGAGCGGGGGGTGGGGGGAACAGTAGGGAGACACGGGGCATGAGCGGGGGGGACAGGGGAGACATGTGGGCATGAGCGGGGGGTGGGGGGAACAGGGGAGATAAGGGGCATGAACGGGGGGTGGGGGGTTAAAGGAGGAAGACACGGGACATGAGCGGGGTGTGGGGGGGAACAAGAGAGAGACACGGGGCATGATCCGGGATGGGGGGAACACGGGAGACACGTGGCCATGAGCGGGGTGGGGGGAAAAGAAGGAAGACACGGGGCATGAGCGGGGGCTGAGGGAACAGGGGAGACACGGTGCATGAGCGGGGGGTGGGGGGAAAGGAGGGAGACACGGGGCATGAGCGGGGGGGTGGGGGGAACAGGAGGGAGACACGGGTCATGAGCAGGGGGTGGGGGGAACAAGAGAGAGACACGATCCATGAGCGGGGGGTGGGGCGAACAGGAGGAAGACACAGGCCATGAGCGGGGGGTGGGGGGAACAGGAGAGAGACACGGGGCATGAGGGGGAGGTGGGGGGAACAGGGGAGACACGGGGAATGAGCGGGGGGTGGGGGGAAAAGGAGGGAGACACGGGGCATGAGCAGGGGGGTGGGGGGGAACAGGGTAGACATGGGGCATGAGCGGGTGGTGGGGGGAAAAGGAGGGAACTCAGGTTGATTAATTCTGTCGGGATATTTTCACAAAATATTTTAATTTTTGTTTTTAGTTCGCCCTCTAGAGAGGTACTTGGGATTACTTCAAAAAAGGCTGCTTCATAGATGAAACAATTGTAATTTTATTTGATTTCTCTATCCACAGGGTATAAAAAGGAGGTACAGATCAACATATTTCTATTGAATCTCCCGTATTCCTCTTCTGTTCTGATCTTTCTCATGATTAGTTTTCAGAATCCAGGTTAGAGGTTATTAAATGATTCCCATCTTTTTGATGGGGAGTCCTGAATCAGGAGGCCCAGCTGGGTTTTGAATTCATTGTTATACTCGTCTGGGACTCTTCCTGATATTTGAAGCCTACCGGTTTCAGTGGCACAAGGGCCACATTCATCAGGGCTGGACAGACACTTAAGGGTAAATGTGTCAATGTCTAGGTAACTGGTTGACGTGCCAGGGAATCCCACCTAAGATGGCGGGCGTCACTGAAAAAACGACGCACTGCACCCTTCACAGCAGCCAATGGGCGAGCATGTCACATGTCCGCGGACATCACGCAAACCGCTTGCCCAATCCCTGTCCTGTCCAGGGAGCGAACAGGGAAGTGTGTCCGCAAAGCGGACACAGATATCACTAATTTTTTTCACTTACATTTTTGTCATTTAAAAAAAAAATACTGGATGGATTTACACCAACCCGCCGCTCCTGCTGCAAATTTGGTGTAAATCCGTCCAGTGGTTTGGGCTGTAGGTGTGAGCAAAATGTTTTCCCATTATGTCTATGGGAAAAAAAGAAGTTTTGGGACCCCCCTATAACTTTGCCCTCCCTGAAGCAAACCTCACCAAACTTTGCAAAGAAATTCAGAGTGGACCATATACTTTATTTGCAAAGTTTGGTGAGGATTCATCCAGGGGGAGCAAAGTTATAAGCCGCCCAAAAAGTGCTCTTCCTATGGAAACAGCAACTTAACCATAACTACATGGTCACTACCGTGGCCATGTAATATATATATATATATATATATATATATATATATATATATATATATACATATATATATATATATATATATATATATATATATATATATATATATGCATATATATATATATATATATATATATATATATATATATATATATATATATATATATATATATATATATATACCTCAAATGCACTTTGTAGATGATTGAAAATCCACTACGGACATAAGCAGAATTGAACAAAGGATACTAAAGGTCTCAAGGAGAGAGTGTTGCAGCAAACAAATCAAGAATAAAGACAGAGAGAAACCAAGCTGAAGGTAATCATGCCAAGAAGCCAAGGATGTATCGGGCTACAAAAGGCCAACAGTGGATACAATTAAGGAGAAAAGAACAGAGTATCCTGTTCAGAAAGGTCAAGATTTGCCACACATGGTAGAATACTGGCAGAATTTAATCGAAAATACATGAAGAAGAGGCTGATTTCACGGTGTCCAAATCACGTGAAAAGGCAGGCAGGAAGGGATGAGACTACACAACTACGCATGGATCCCTGTCATACCCATACTCCTTAAACTTTCTCAGACCAAGAAGCAGACTCAAGGCCAAACTACAAAGCAGTAATTGACACATGACCACTGGGGTGATGATTGATTGTAACATAATTGGAGGGAAGCTGGGGTGCAGACAACCTTCCTGCACCTGGCTGGTTGTTCTGCATGCTTCTAGTCATAAATGGAAAAGTATGAGTGGGGTTGATGTCAACCCAATCATAGTGGACCGTGTAATCTATGGTCCTATAGTGAGTAGAATCAATTTGACGTCGTACTTTTAGTGACGTTTATAGTCGCCATTTTCAAGGAAGGGCTTACATGCCCCACCTCACATTGATTATCCAATCCCCTCTCCCCGTTACCACATACAGTTAGAGTACCTATGCTAAAGTTAACTTCCTATAACCAATCCCATTGCATGTTAGGTTTTTAAGATTGTGCATCAGTGATGACGATGATGAGTTTTTGATATAAATACTGTGTTTTTTTCTGAAATTAAGCAGGCTTAAGCAGACTTGGAGCGAGAAGGAGGAAGGAGGATCGAGCCGTTGCTGTTGTTCATTGTACTCTCCGTTTTTTGTACTTGTCATTAAATGGACTCCCTTTGCCAAATTATTGAGTTGTCATAGTTATTTGATGCAAGAGTACGAATCTGGATCATCATCTATCTCGAGGGTGCTGCTACTCATCTTAAAGGGCTGTTTGGAGATCCCAAGTCAAATGGGCCTGCTGGGGTCCATCCAGTTCACAAACTTCACCCTTTCTTGTTTTTGGTAAATGGTTCCAGTGGGCTTTGCAGTGAAGGATGTCAGATGAAAAGGCGGTAGCTATTTCATTTGTTCATATAGCTTGCTGCCTCCATTTTGGGATAATTGAGGCAATGGGCCTCATTACGACCCTGGCGTTGGACCATGGTGCTATTAGCACCATGGTCCATGCCGGATTCCGCCATGGTGGATGGCGGAATTACCGCCCCATTACAAGGTTGGTGGGGTGGTAATTCCCCATTCACCATGGCCCCTTCCCCATTCCCATTTTTGGCCCATAGGGCACAATGGGAATGGGGAAGGCGCTAATTACGGCACCGTAAATTACGGTGCCGTAATTAGCACCAAGGTCCCTTAGCGGGTTGGACTTTAACGCCTGCAAAAAGCAGGCGTTAAAGTGTGAATCGGGCGTTAAGGGATTAACGGCGCCGCAGCCTTTTACGGCGCCGTTAACCCCTTAACGCCACGGTTGTAATGAGGCCCAATGTGTGCTTCACCTCAACAATTCATGAATCGATATGAGGCATGATGTGAGGCCTGGGCTAAACATTTGTGAGGAACAAGATCAGAGCTTTTTTTCATATATATTTGGAAAGGGATACAATTAATACATTAACATATAATTGTATAAAGTAAGAGCCCTCGAAGTAAGATCCCTCGAGGGAAACTCCTGTGAAAACTTTAGTAGCTAAAGTGGAAGAGGCAGTTTTTACTTTGCAGTGAAGGATGTCAGATGAAAAGGTAGTAGCTATTTCATTTGTTCAAATAGCTTGCTGCCTCCATTTTGGGATCATTGAGGCAATGTGTGCTTCACCTCAGCAATTCATGAATCGAAATGAGGCACGATGTGAGGCCTGGGCTAAACACTTATGAGGAACAAGATCAGAGTTTTTTTCATATATATTTGGAATGGGATCCAATTAATACATTAAAATACAATTGTATAAAGTAAGATCCCTCAAAGTAAGATCCCTCGAGGGAAACTCCTGTGAAAACCTTAGTAGCTGTAAGGATATTTGGCATGTTACAGCACAGAGTACAGCACTACTGCACAGGTAGCATTCTTTTTTGATGCAGCACCACCACATGGGTGTGGTGCATTGCTATATGTGTTGCCAGAGTAACATGGACATATATGTAAAGACAGGCTATTCAGTCAAAAACAATTTTTACATATAAGATGCAAATCTATTTTTACAGTTAAAAGCACACATGTGCACATTCAAAATGCACACTATTTTTCAACTGAAATGCCTATGTTGCAAGAGACACATTTGAAAATTAATAACTAACCTTATTAATAACTAACCTGACTAATAAAACTTCATTTAACATAACCCACTAATACAAATGTGTCTCCATTGCAGAATTAGGTCTACTCTGAAAGTGAACTTTTAAACGCACATTCATTTTTTTTTCTCTGCTGCTCTGTCCACATAACTACAGGAAGCAAAGAGCTCGAAGGAACAGGAAATCAGTTTGTTACAATTTTTACTGTAGAAATGAGCCATTGTGTAGTGAGGGAGGAGATGACATGATTGATTCTGATTGGAGCAGCGTCATAGCAAGTATTATGCTAGAGGGTGTGATTAGAACTTTGCTGGTGAAGCTTGAGGGGAGGGGGAGAACAATCAAGATCTTGCAGAGCTGGGAAAAGGACCTGTTTCCTGGCTGAGGCATTCCTGCTGCAAAAGCTGAGAGTTCCAGGCAATAACCCTGGTTTGAAAACGGCAGTCGCTTGTTTTCACTGGGGTTAATCTTCAAGGGAGCCAAATTCAGAAAGAGAATAGCCGGAGAAAACTAATGCTGAACAGATAAGGTAATTACAGAAGTGTGTGGGAGCTGTGCGAAAGTGTGCGAAACTGTTCAGTCAGTGTATTCGAGGGAGTCCCAGTCCCTTATCAGCATATTTAATTTTACCAATTGAATATATTCTCGCAGCTCTCTGTTCATTTTATCACAAATAATGTTGTACCATTTCATTTATTTCTGTAAAAAAAGGTTAAACTGTGTTTAAAAGAAATTTCTATAATACAAAAATATTTGAAAACAGATAGCTAGTGTGTATTATTTCTCTCTTTCATTTTGCATGGGAAAAGGTTTAAACGTGGGTAGATTTTTAAACAGTGCAATTGTCATTTTAAAAAAGATGGGTGCATGATTCTATTCAGTATGGACAGTTGTGAGTGACTGTTTGTAGCATAGCCTGTTGGAGGTACATGAGCCAACTGGAAGAGAGACTCTCTGGACATAGTTCCATACCGTATATAAGGTAGTGGAAATTACCACAAAAATACCACAATAGCCCATGGTCGCACACAACACTAACACTGAAAATGTGGTATCCCTAAAATGTAGGCCTGAGGTCTCTCTAGTGATCAAGAACAATCTAGATAAAAAACAAGGGATGTTGGATATTGGGGCCACAAATAAACCAACCACTATACCAACCAACCACGCAAATTACTGTGCACATCATCTAAATAGGTCTGAATTCTGAAATAATGCAATGTAGTATTGTTATGTGTGACCCAATATGAATACAGAGAGTGATTATTGCTAAAGGTATTTTGGCAGTAAGAAAATACCGCAAAGCCCCAAATATCCACAAAATACCCAACATATTTATGGTGCGTTGCAGGCCGGGAAAGTGATCATAGAGTACCTACTGGGCGTGGCAAGCATGTCTCACACTGCCATTTGCACATTAAAGGGAACCCATTTTATAATAGCAGTGTGCCACTAAAAACGAATTTCAGAATGTCACAAAGGAAAACCACATTTTCAGACCTAGTGCAATATTTAGAGGCAAAGTTGTTTGCACATGGGACGTGGTCTTCGAACAGCACCTTAGAATTACGTGACCGCATTCAGGGTGAGGTGCAGAAAGAAAAACTAGACAATATTTTTGCAGAAGGCAGCATAATTCAGGTCTGCCTTACAAGGTTATTGAATGCAGCGGATAAAAGTGCAGAGACAGACTGTTTAATACGGCTATGCGGCAAAATATGGTTCATTTTGAATAAGTCCCTGCGAATGCAGGAAAATGATACCCAGCTAATTAACAGGTTAAAGACTGAATTAGATGGGGCAAGTAAAAATCAGGAAGTGTTAAGAGCAGAATTGGATGTATGCCAAAAAGACATGCAATTAAAATGCAGAGACTTTGATGCTCAGCTATCCAAAAGCAAGAAACAATTTGAGGATAGTGAGCAAGAATTGGTACACTTAAAAGCCTTAGTGGACCACATTAGACAGGATAAAGATGAGGTTGTTTTAGAAATGCAGATTTTACAAAAAGAACATTGTGAAAAAGAATGTGATCTCCAGAGTGCAGAACAAGAAATGATTAAAAATGACCCAAGAAAGAGACAAGAGAAATAAAGAGTTCAATGAATGCCAAATGCAAATGTGCGACATGCAGGAGGTGATTAATAAGATGAGTGATGAAAATAACTATTTGCAAAATGATGCAAACAGACTCCTTAAAAAGTGTAAGGACTTAGAACAGCAAATGTGCATTCCCAGGTCCCAGGAGAGGCAGCAGGGTACCACATTCAATGGAGTGGAGGTGAATTCTAGTTCTGCCCAAAGAGCTAGTACTCCAGTGACTGGGCCGGTGACTGAACTTGGTTGCAGCGCCCTTGGGGGATTTGATACTTCCATTGGGGGCAGCCACCAATCTCATACAGCTGAAAACAGGATTGAATCACAAAATAGTGCAATTCCATGCATTGCAACAAGTAGCCCCATAAAAATAATGAAATCCATTAAAGCCCTGATCAAACCATTTAAAAAGGGAGGTGAAAGCTGCATTGAGGATCACTTAGAAGCGGTGCATGACATTTTTAAAGCACTCCAGATACCTAAGGAACAGTATAGACAATATTTTCATTTAACTTTAGATGCCCCGACGGCCAGCATCATAAGGGGATTAAATGAACAGCAGAATATGACCTGGGTGGAGTTTGAAAAAGAAATTAGGCGTCATTTTTCTCCTTTTCAGTCATTGCAGGAGGCAAAGAAAGTCGCTTACACAATTACTGCTGGACCTAATACACCCCCTCGCCAATTTTTACAAGACTTAAAAAGAGCATTCTCTCGCTTTGATGTATCTTTTGACCCAAATTCCAATGAGTTTAAAACTGCATACTTCTATGGGCTACAGAAAGACATCATATCCCAATTGGTCCGTGAATTTGACCGTGACAAGTCCCTTGAATGGATTGTACATCAAAGCACACAACTATATGAGGTACTCTATTGTCAGGGTAGAGAAAGTGATAAAATGAAAGATGCTAGACCTAAATCTAAAGAACCCTCAGCCACAGTAATGGAAATCAGGTCAGCCAAAATGTCCCTTGAGTCTGCTCAAAGCCAAGGTAAAAATAATGTGACACCTGAACAAAGGGGTAATCAACAAAGATCGCCATTTCCTGTACCAATGTTCCAATCACATGATCCTAGTAATAGGGAGAGCTACATCAGCCCTAGATATTTAGGGGACAGACCCGGGTAAGGATATCGGCCTGATATGGCAGGTATGAACAATAACCAGAGACAAAATCAAGATCAAAGAAATTATGGTCCCTACCAGTCGTTGGGGACACAGAGCAGATTTGATCCCAACACCATTATATATGGTAATCAGGATAGACCCCGATATGTGGATCGATTTACTGATAATGGAAATCAACATAGGGGCCAGTAACCACAATCTGAGAGACAGGACATGAGGCAAAACGTGAACTACAATCCACGTCAGTACAGTGATTCCCCACCAAGGGACTATAATCAAAGGATGGGTGCAACCCGCTCCCCTCCACAAATGAATCAAGAGTTCAGAAACCATCCCAACCGACATCAATCACCTGAGAGGTATCAGAATAGATCCAATCCGGGGGAAAACAACCAATATCGACCTAGGCCACAGAAAGAGGATTCTAGAGAGATGGAAAGGTTCCAGTGTCTTGAGGCCCAAGTGAAAATGTTAGCTGAGCAAATAGGAAAGCTCTATACAGCATAAAAAAAAATCTTCCAAAGAGGGGGCTGATGGCCATAGCAATGACCAGGGGGCTTCCGAAAAGTGACTAAGTACTCATGATAACTGCAGTGCCAAAATGACAGATTGCTCTGATGTAATTTTGCATAACGACTCTAAGATGCCTAATGAATTAAAAATGAAAGTGCCAGTAAATGAACTTGTGACAGAAAGTGCAAATACTTCTAAAAAAAGAGGTATGGTTTAACCTAGAGCTAAATAAAACAGTAAAGATTTGCACAAATGAAAAAGAAACATTAGGAATTCCAAAAGAACAAAGGGACATATTTAAGAAAAATGACTCATGCATGGGGAATACCAGTGAACAGGGAGTAAGTGGGGATGCTATAGCTCCTTCCCTGGGCAAGCAAAACAATGACCAAACACAGGCAGAAAAAGGGAATACTCAAAAGGAGGGTACAAGTCAATCACCTGAAGAATTCTTTGAGCCACATATTTTTGAAGAGGCTGAAAGGGCTGGTATCACACTAAATGATCACAAATGCACAGAATTAAAAAATGACAAATTGCTGAATGATGTTGTTACACATGTTCAGTTGGAAGGTTGTAGTGTGGTCTCTGATGTTACCCAGATGGATGGGCGAACAGTGGCCACACTCCAAAAAACCTGTGATCATGGAGAAATGAATAAAGTCTCTCGAGCAGAAATGGTAATTAAGGAGGGAAAAATGTCTTTCCATTTACCAATGTCTTTAGCCAAAAGTGAAAAAGGCCTGAGAAAGGTGAGCCCTGAAATCAGTAAGAATTCACACTTCTTATGTGTATTAGAGGAAGTTGAGGACAGATATTATGCACCCATCACTGTAGAAGAAAAATGACACACCTTTGCTATGATTGACACTGGCGCACAGGCCACAATTATGTCCAAGGAGCTGGTAAAGAGTATCAATGAAGGGAGACCCCCACAGAGTCAGATCACAGTGAAGGAAAATCAAGGTCCAGTGCATAACTTTAATGGGGAGGAGGTGCCCATCATAGGTGTAACTGAGGTTGACATAAAAATAGGAAAGCACAGAATGAAACAAGAGGTATTGATCACATCTATTTGCGAAATTCCATTTCTGTTGGGGACAGATTGCCTGAAAAGATTGTCTCCTCTCATAGATGGGGTGAATGGAGTGCTGTGGCCCTTAACCAAAAAACCATTGAGGCCTAAGAAACTAAAATCACAAAACAGCAATATAAATGAATGTCACACCGTTGCCAAAACAAATGATGCTGTGGAGGTATATCTCCAGAATAGTTGCATACCTAGTGTCACTGTTATATTAATGTGTCAAGACAAAATGCAGAGCGACAATGAAAAACTACCTGTACAAATATACTTGGACCCAAGGAAGAATTGGCAGACTGCCATAGATGAGCACACATCACGTTTTTATTTAAAAGAGAAAACATGCAAACAGAATATTGCTCCTAAAACAGATTCAGAAAAACACATTACCACTCTGGCAGAAATACACATGGAAGATGAGCAACCATAGGTTCATGTTGGTATAAATGACTATTTTAAAACAATAAAAGCCACTTTAGCGCTTGGACATGAAAGGAGTTTCATTAATGAGAAATCGTTGCAAAAAATAATGGAGAGGGAAGAAATCCAGAAATTTAGGATTAAAAACCAATATGTTTCTGGGTTGGACAGTCCAGACTTTGAAAACCGAATTGCAGGCAGATGCATGTTTAAAATTAGCATTGGGCAGAAAACAATTTACCATAATGTATGGATAGTGAGTGGGGCACAAAATGAATTTTACATGGGCAATGACATCATGCACAGAATGTGTATGGTGTTAGATTTCCTTAATCAAAAAATATGGTCACGCCTAGGTGGTCCGGCACCTGAATTTGAAGACAAAAGAAGGGATTATCATTGAGCACAACTGGTTCCTTATGCAATCGAATTACAAATGAGGAAAGATACTATTATTCCTGCATTTACAAAACAATTTGCAATAAAACTGAAATGCAAAAATGGATAGCAGATGAAAGGCTCTGATGCATTTGTATGCCTGAATGAATCGATAAAACAGCAAGGCCTGTATTATGAATACATTCCATTGGTAGATATTGGTGAAGGATCTGTAAAAATTATGGTAAATAATAAAGGTTGTCAGGATGTTCATTTAGAGGAAAACTCCCCATTAGGAATGGCCATACAAAAATCGCATTATACGGCAGATTTAAATAAGATGGTGATTGGAAATATCCCTGAAAAGTATGTAGATGCCAAGGGTGAGTTGCCAGAACACCTGGACTCTCAGCCCAAAGGAATATTTAAAATTCATTCTGTGTATCCTTATGATTCAAGTGAGACAGTCTGCTGCCATCAAGAGGATTGCATAATATTTAATTTAAATGAAAATGAAACAGAAAATCAGCCCATTGAAGTGGAAGCTGATATGCCAAAATATTTAAAAGTGGCAGATTTACAAAAAGACACAGCCACACAGTTAGAGGAAAGCACCGAGATTCCCTTACCAGAAGATTTTCCAGAATTTTCCAAAATGGTAGAAGAGCAGATCTCCTTAGCAGATGCGTGTGACAGCAATGAGGATAGGGACAGTCTGAGGGAGATATTTTTGGAGTTTAAGGATGTATTTGCAAAAGATGCTTATGACTGTGGTTTAACTGATTTACATGTGGCCACACTACCAGAAGGGTGTAGCAGAAATCCAGTGTTTGTACGCCAGTATAGACTACCGCTGGCATGTTTAGAATCATTGGCAGAGATTATTAAAAATTTGGAATCGCGGGGAATCATCAGGCCCATTCATAGCACATCCAATACACCTATTTTAGGTGTGTTAAAGCCAAATGGTCAACGGCGGCTATGTGCAGACTTGAGAGAATTAAATAAAAGAGTACCAGTATCAAGATGGCCACTGCCATTCATTGATCAGGGCCTAGCTCAGGTACATGGTTCAAAAGTATTTACCACATTATATCTCACCTCTGGATATTGGTGCGTGCCATTGGCAGAGGAGATACAACATTTATTTTCCTTTACATTTGACAGGACTCAATACGCCTGGCTTAGAGCTCCGTTCGGGTACATCAATAGTGGGAGTGAATTTGGCATATTTTTGAGAAAGGCCATGCCTGATGCAGCGTTAAGAGGAACAATAGTTTACGTGGACGATGTCCTGATAAAAAATGAAAGCCTGAAAAGCCATTTTGATGAAATAGGACATGTGCTTGGCCAATTGCAGAAAGCAGACGCCAAAGTATCTTTGCAAAAAGCACAATGGTGCAAGAAAAAAGTGAACTTTCTAGGGCATGAAGTGACTGAAAATGGGCTAAATCCACAAAAGAAGAAAATAGAGGCCATACAAAGATTAAAAGATCCTAAAAATGTGAAAGGAGTAAAAAGTTTATTAGGGATGATAGGCTATAACAGAAAGTTCATTGAAAATTATGCAGAAATCACTCAACCATTGAGTAAACTGCTTAAACTAAATACTCCCTGGAAAAGGGAAAAAGAGCAGTCTGATGCAGTGGCTAAATTAAAGGAATGTCTTGTAAAGGCACCATGTTTAGCATATCCCATAAAGGACAGGGATTTCTTTATAGAAATAGGTTTTTCTGAACATTGTATGTCAGCAGTGTTATCACAAAAACACGATTTGAATCACAAAACCATTGCCTATGCAAGTAAGGCATTTCCCAAGTTGAAATGAAATTTAATGAATTTGAAAAAGCCCTATTAACCACTGTGTGGGCGCTACAACATTTCCGCCCCATTGTTCCGGGGCAAAAGGTGATTATTGAAACAAATCATCAACCTTTGCAATTTTTAGAGAGTAAAAGAATTAGGTCAGGTAATCTAGCGCAGTCCAGAATCACTTCATGGACGCTGGCATTACAAGGTTTTCCCGTAGAAGTGAGATATGGACAAAATAAAAAGAACCCAATTGCTCAAGGGTTAGCTGATTTACATGCATGCGCAGCTGAACAAATACCAAATGAAATGGAAGTGGAAACTAGTTTGCAGGAATTTGAACAATCACCACACAAAGCTTTTGATGAAAAAACATGCAAGGATTGGCCAACTGTATATGTGGATGCTTGTGCTTTTCACATTGAAAATGACAGTAATAAACAATTAGTGGCAGGAATAGGAAATATCTGGTTGAAATGTGAAGGCGTCCCCAGTATAGAGATGAGGATTGGAGATAGGAGCAGTCAGGTGGCGGAATTGGCAGCCATTTATAAAGCAATTGCTACTGCAGTTGATAAAAAGTTCAGTGAAATTGTCCTGGTGACTGATTCTGACTATGCACGGAATAGCTTTGTGGAGTATTTGCCTGGTTGGAAAGCAAGAGGCATGGTTACATACAACAAAAAGCCACTTAAACATGGAAAAAATGATACAAGCCATAGACAAATTGGTGTCAGAGAATAATTTAACAATATACTGGAGAAAAATTCGTGGGCATTTAAAAACACCAGGAGAGGATAAGGAGGGAAATGATAAGGCAGACCACCTGGCTAAGATTGGGGCTGTGATGGGAGAATTGCTACCTATTGATTATTTAATGGGGAAATACAAATTGATGCAGTAACACGTTCTAAAGCACCAAAGGAGATAGATCAACCAATGGTACAGTGGAGTCATGACACGCCAGACCAAGATTTGATTGAGGCACAAAAGAATGATCGAATTTTGGGAATCTATTATAATCATTTGATAGATCCTGAACAAAATCCTTTAACAGAAAATGATTGTATGGGAAAAGAAGAGTTGAGGGTGCTATTAAAGAACAAAACACAAATTAGATTAGAGGATGGACTCATGATTAGAGAGTCCATAACAGGACAAATACAATGGGTAGTACCCCTTTCATTCAGAGGGCTAATGCTACACCATGCACATGATGCTATAACTGCAGGCCATAGAGGTTCACAAAAAACATTAGAAATACTAAAAGACTATGCTTACTGGCCTCATATGTCCCAAGATGTGGAATTATATACTAGAGGATGTCTAGTATGCGCCCAATTTAAACCTGCTTCACCAATGCATAGAGCACCATTGATGAAAAGAGGCCTAACTCTCCCATGGTCAGATTTGCAAATAGATTATGTAGGTCCTTTAAAAAGGTCGAGCAGAGGAAACCGTTATATTTTAAGTGTGGTATGTTTGATGTCAAAGTGGATTGAATGCATTCCTGCACCAGATTGTAGTGCGCAAACAGCAGCCACATTGCTGGTGAATCATGTGTTCTCAAGGTTTGGGTTGCCACAAAGAATTGAGTCAGACAGAGGACGTCATTTCACAAGTACTCTAATGAGTAAGGTATGGCAAATACTGGGTGTGAAAAGAAAACTACATATTGCATATCGGGCGGCCTCTTCAGGTGGAGTTGAACGAAGCAATAGGTCTGTTGTGGATATTTTAAAGAAATTCGTGGCAGAAGCAGGTTCCAGCTGGGATTTACGTTTACCGTTGGTTTTGATGGCAATCAGATCAACTCTGTCAAAGCAACAGGTGTTAGCCCCCAAGAGGTCTTGACGGGTAGGAAAATGGTGTTACCACAACACCTACTATACAGAACACATGAGCAGACACTTGTGAGTGCATCCACAGTTCATGAGTACATTGATGAACTGAGGAAGCATTTGCAACATGCATTTGCTTTTGTGCAGAGAAATCTGGAAAGGGCTGCTGACAGTGCTAAAACATACTATGATAAAAGAACATCAGTGAGAGAATATAGTGTTGGGGATCAGGTGTATAAGTTTCATTTTGGAAAAAGTAAACAGAAAAATTCTAAATTTCTAGCAGCCTGGCAGGGGCCATTTCGAATTATAGATAAGGTCTCTCCTATAGTTTATAAAATTTTGAAAAATGAAGGTGAAACGGCAATAGAGCAGTTCGTCCATGTAAATCAAATCAAACCATGCCATCCCAGACATGAGATCAGGCAGCTTGAGCATGCAGAAACAGATAAAGTCCCTTGAACACAAAAAGAGAAAATAAATGGGTACAATCAGGAGGCAGTGACAGAGAAGTTAAAAGGTTGATTGTTATAATGGCACATAAACACTGTAATATATATAAAAATATATAATATAAAATAAGTAAATAAATAAATAAATAAATAAATAAATTAATATATATAATGGAAGCTCATGGTTGGTGTGCAGAGAGAAAATGTATTAAATATTGAATGCTGTTTTATATGTGCTTGTTTTCTTTTTAACTTGTGTTTAATTTCAGAAGAAAAAAAAAAAAAGAAAAAAAAACGAAATGTTTTTACCAAGCATGTTTTATTTTTGGCAAAAGGGTGAAGTTAGTATTGTGCTATGTACTTAATGTGTTTCTTTTCTATTTGATTTAGAAAATTAACATTATTTGGTTGGAGGTTCCGGGATCAGAGGCCACGGGAGACGATGGAGTCCTGGAGTCCCCTGGATGAAGACCAAAAGATGCCTGTCTCCAGGTGGAGGTGAGGACAAGATAACCAGAATGCCAAAAAAGATGACTCCTATGGATCCAAGATTGCCAAGATGAAAGTGTACTCGAATGAACCAAATGACATCGCTGGTCGGGACATATCAGAGGCAGACAAGAGTCTTGACATATGGAGTTCCACGTATTTATTATTTTAATTATTTATTTTAATTTGTTATATTAATTATTTGTTTTAGTTAGTTGTTTTATTTTATTGTTTTTAATTGACTTGTAAAATCGAAACTTAGAGTAATGCCACTTCCACTGAGAAGGCAAATGTAGAACATTTTGTAAACTAATGAACTCAGATGAATACTGTGTTGATTGCAACTTTTTCATTGATGCACATGAATATTCATTTTGTTGGATTGCTATATTGTGAAAAGAAGAAAAAGAACAAGTTGTTTTTAGGAATTGGCTTGGATCGTAGCCAAGTTCTAAAAACAAAAGGAGGGTATGTAAGGATATTTGGCGTGTTACAGCACAGAGTACAGCACTACTGCACAGGTAGCATTTTTTTTTTGATGCAGCACCACCACATGGGTGTGGTGCATTGCTATTTGTGTTGCCAGAGTAACATGGACATGTAAGTAAAGACAGGCTATTCAGTCAAAAACGATTTTTACATATAAGATGCAAATCTATTTTTACAGTTAAAAGCACACATGTGCACATTCAAAATGCACACTATTTTTCACCTGAAATGCCTATGTTGCAAGAGACACATTTGAAAATTAATAACTAACCTTATTAATAACTAACCTGACTAATAAAACTTCATTTAACATAACCCACTAATACAAATGTGTCTCCATTGCAGAATTAGGTCTACTCTGAAAGTGAACTTTTAAAACGCACATTCATTTTTTTTTTCTGCTGCTCTGTCCACATAACTACAGGAAGCAAAGAGCTCGAAGGAACAGCAAATCAGTTTGTTACAATTTGTACTGTAGAAATGAGCCATTGTGTAGTGAGGGAGGAGATGACATGATTGATTCTGATTGGAGCAGCGTCATAGCAAGTATCATGCTAGAGGCTGTGATTAGAACTTTGCTGGGGAAGCTTGAGGGGAGGGGGAGAACAATCGAGATCTTGCGGAGCTGGGAGAAGGACCTGTTTCCTGGCTGAGGCATTCCTGCTGCAAAAGCTGAGAGTTCCAGGCAATAACCCCGGTTTGAGAACGGCAGATGCTTGTTTTCACTGGGGTTAAAGGCATGGTCTAGTAAAAGATTTTATTGTCCCATCGGGTCGGCCATGTTTTTTTAAGGCTACGTGGCTCGATTTTAGAAAACTTTCCTATGTACCTTACCCGAGTTTTCGTATATTAAACGCACGCGAAAACAAGCACCAGGGAGCCGCCATTTTCTGATAATCCTATCTTTTCCCCGATCGCCCTGGCGGACCTGCTTTTGCGGCACTAAATCAATTCCCCCGCCCCTGAGCCTGACATTATCAAAACATTCATATTCCCTGCCTCTTCCCGTGACGTTACTGTGCTGCATAGGCAAACGCGCCCATTCATCTTCTGCGCGACTCCACACAGAACCCGGAAACCAACACAGATCAACTCACAACACAGCGCGCCACAATTCGGAATATGAAACTGTACTTTACAATGAAACAGCAACACGGTACATTTGGTAAAGTACATTTATTTGACATTAAATGTTTAGAGAATATTCAGCAATTGCCATATGAACTCCGGAAGCCATTTATTTTCTTTTATCTGTATCCGCAATAACTGTTCCGTTTCATCTTGAGTCACGCGGTGTTCCTTTATGGTACACAGGGTGTTCATTTTCGTAAAAAGAATCACTTTGGAAGCGCGGTGAACCGCAAGGCTGTTCCATCAACTAGGCACTAGTCCAGCCTAAAGGTTGTTATGTTGCTTCTAGCCACTAGTACAGCGTAAGGGCATGTGGGCCCTTGGCGATCGTCCCATAATATGGTGATCGTGCTCCAGTTGTTGACACAAAGCTGCAGGTGTCTGGTGAAGAATCCATCCGCCGGTGTCTCAAACAGATGGCAGTGGCAGTAAGGGATCAAATACCTGTTATGAAAACAAAAAAATGATAATTAGTCTCGCTAGCCGAACTTCATTAATATTACTCATTCTATTTATTACGGCCGATCAGAAACTATTTCCTTGCAAGGGTATTTCAATGGAGTATGTTCGTCTCTAAAATCAATGCGAAAAGTAACGAGATAAATCGAGGCCAACACACAATGATAAACGACAGTCTACATGCGTGAGGAATGATATGATATATGATATGGCATTTGTAACGCGCCTATACTCAAGTGTTTCAAGGCGTGACGAGGCAGGTGGGGAACAAGGGCAGACAGACAACGATCCTACTAGGCCAGGTGTCTTTCTGATCGCGCATGGGGATGGGCTGTACAAGGTTAGTTGAATACAAATTAAATAATAGGGCCAGCTGGTGGCAAGTGCAAGGTAAATGCCGGGAGAAGGGGCTGAAGGATACAGTGACAGTCCCGTAGTGCAGGGAAAAGTGGCTGGGCCATGGAGCGAGATTGGTGAGACTAGTGGACCTGCATGCCATGTGCCCACTACGAACAGTTTTACTTGCTTTTCCTAGCTCTTCATTCATTCATTTATGCATGCATCCATTCATTAAATCTTCATTCCGGTATAAAAGCGTGTAAAGATTTACTTACATTATATTTGAAATTTCCATTGTGTCTCTTCGTAATGCAGTCTGTAAAACGGACCGTGCTCTTAACAATGATTTTTCGTATACTGACCTAAAACTGAAACTCGGTCTAGTTTCTGAATTTTCTGCCTTATCGTCTCTTACGTTATTGCGCACTCCCTTCAAATGTAGTTCTTTCGGCATGGTCCCTGTCTCAAGGTCAAAAAACAATAGACCCTTATACTTCCAGTGCGACTTGTGGGCCTCATCTGGGCGCTGTCCTTCACATTCTTTATTTGCAACATCACGTAGTATAGGCATCTATGAGAACTTGAAGTTTAGAATCCGTCTATGTAGTGTGCCTCAATGTGCAAATGGGAACTGGCTTCTCTCCCAAATGCCACGGCCCGCTTGGCTGGCGCGTTCTAAGTGCCCCAATTTTGTCACCGTTTTCTGCGAGCTTTGCAGCCCAAATTGAGACATTTAATATTTGGCGGAAGGTCAGGGAAAGTATAAAGTACCACAGGAGTTGAGTTAAAAGTGAGATCTCTTGATAGAGTTTTGTCGAAAACAATCTTCTCAATGGCTTTGTGTGTCGGTGAAGATGGAATCAACCACTTCTTCTTCCGTGCCTCCTCTGGGGACAAAGGGCCATATTCACATTGGTGGAAATGTTCATTTGCTGTCCAGCGGTGAACGTTGGTACAGTGGTGCATCAGTGACCCGCATTTTTCAAGTAGTATTTCCACTGACCCCTCACAAGTTTTTGAGCTCCACCAAAGATGGTTGGTGATAGAATGTGACCACTGCAAAATACTTTCAAAACCTTTTTTTTTTCCTGCAGCCGAGATTTTCTTATTGATTGATTTAGCAAGATGCCATACGTCAAATTGATGTTTAATATGTGGGAACTGCTCTCTCATTGTCTTGGCAATTGAAACGTGTTTATCCGTGGCTATGAGGTCGATGTGCATCCCCCTCGATTGTAGATGTCCCACTGATTTTATAAATCCTAGTTTCTCCATGGCCACTGACGATGTACATTGTGTTTCCTGCACGACCACCGAACTCACAATTTTCTTACTATCCATGTCCTGAAAGTGGTAGGTGCAGTACTTGGCAGAAAATCCAGGGCTATCGCACTGTCCATCGCCGGCTAGCCTGAATCATTTGCCTTTGAATGTACTTGCTAGAGACGATTGTTCAATTTTCCAAGCATCACTAATGGCCGGAAATAGATAATCACGTTGGTATGTGTAGTACAGTGCTTTAGAAATGAAATGGAGTCCCACAAACTGAAAGAAAGCCTCTAACTTTCTAAAACTGGAGCCACTAAAAAGTGATGCAGCTGTACACAGTAGATTGCCTGCTGGCATTTTCCCCAGCATTGGATGTGCAGACCATGAGAACCTATGATTTAATCTACAGGCGGCATTTATTTTGACGTTACTGCCTTTTATTTGACGAGTCACATTAATCAATGGCTTCCCACATACATTCCCTCTAATGGAACGCACACATTTCAGCATACTTATAATTTCCATCAAACAACTGTCGAATACAATGTATTTGCTCTCTTTCATTAGACTGTCATCCTGCGTCAACGTTGTTTCGGCCTTTGACGTTGTGGAGATTTCAACACATTGGAAAGTAATATCGCTGATATCAAGTTCTGATGCGTCTATGGATGCTGCGGCTGGTTCATTCACTGTCATTTCAACATCTATTACATCAACATTGATGGGAGAACACAACAATGTCGACAGGTTTTTTGGTGGCAAATTTTTGGCGGGTGTAGATTGTGTAAATTGATCTGCAACTACTTCAGAGCTATCTTCAATACATTCAATAACATCTTCTTGTGGTGATACGGTCGCACTGTAGCTATGGTCCAATGCAACTTTGCTGTAGTCTCCAAACACAGTTAATTCATGTTCTGGCCATTGGACATGAGCATCTCGAGCCTGAACATGCCTCGCCTCAATTAATAGTTCCTCTATAGTGTACACGGTCTGGCAAGCCACATCTCTCATTCGCTTCACTGTGTGTGTGTATAGTTCTGACACCCACGGGTAACTGGAGGAGATATTGGAAAAGGGATGTTCAGTTTAAACACAAGATGGAGTGTAGTAGAATTGACTGGAAAAAAACATAAAATAGTCCCCACCACAAAAAAATGTTTAAAGTTATGAACTGTTTGTAACTAACCTTTTTTTGTTTTTTTTCTTTGCAACTTTTTTGACTCGACCTTCAACATCTGCACCCTGTAGCTCCGATTCGTTTCTGCATGTCCTCCCTTCCTCTTGCGCTGCAAGGACTATATTTTCTATATCCGCATAGACAGCACGGAATGAGGCTCCATCGTCTCCCTGAAACATAGTACTTTCATTACTATGTATCAAAATATTGTTAGCATAAAACACACGTGAGGACGAACACACAGGTACATCTCAATAGCCAAATACGATTTAAACATTGTGTGCAACAATCAAAGGACAAGTATTCGACCAGTGATGATCTATTTCGATGGAACTGTCAGTATCCATACCTCTGGCTCTGCATGGACTGCCATGAATGGTTGTATCGGAGAGGAGGCAACCGCATCTCCCTGAAACACAGTACTTGCATTAGTATGCTTTTCAATATTGGAAACACAACACACACTTGGGGTCGACGGCACAGGTACATATAAAGAGATAACCGCAAATGATGCATTGTCCAAAAGAATCAAGGAAAATCCAAATATGATCACATTTCATCGACTTATTTCAACGATTCCTTTACATCTGCATCATCTAAATGAGATGTTGTGATTGTGGTGGAATCTCCGTCGTCTCCCTGAAACACAGCACTTGCGTTAATAGGGAAGAAAGTATAGCAAATGGAATCACGTTATATGATCACGCATGATGGAGCTGTCATTATCCATACCTCGTGCTGCTGAAGAATATCTATGGATGTTGCAAATGTAGTGCGCACTTCCGAAAGCTGTTGCGCCGATTCGTATACTTGAATGTCAGGCTCTGCATCAAGTGCAGGAGTTGACGCTCCATCAACTGCCTGAAACATAGTACTTGCATTAGTGAGGATTACAATTGCGAAAACATAAAATACACCTGGGGTCGACAGCACAGGTACATATCAACGGCTAACCACGAATGAAACATTGTGTAGAACAATCAAACGACAAGAATTCCGGCTCTGATAATGACGCTCGATGGAGCTGTCAGTATCCATACCTCCTGCTGGTGAGGAACATCTAGAAACATTGTAGATGTGGCGGACGCTTCAGCATCTCCCTGAAAGACAGTACTTGCATTAGTATGGATAACACTAATTATAACTGAAAACAAACACCAGTGGACGATAACTAAGGTGTATATTAATTGGAAAGCAGTAACCAAACATTCTGTAAAATAATTACACGACAGAATAAAACTATTACTTGACATGCATAAAACAAGTCTGTAACGGATTAGCCTAGTAAGATTACCTGATACGCGCTAGAAGTGGTTGATAACTGCGACCACGCAAGGATGTAGAATGTTCTTGCTTCAGATTCAAGGGATAGTCAAGAAGTTGTAAAGGTCAATTAATGATTGATAATGAAATGCCAATATTAAAAATAGCCATGTAAGCCGACAGAATACTTGAAAAATGCTCAATACAGCACAGTTCCCTGTCCCCATATATATACATTGCGTTTGTGGGTTATGAAATCGAAAAAGAATATATTGATAAATGTCATTATTCAAAAAAGTATACACTCATATCAATATCGAAATTATTACAAGGGATAGAACACCTAAAATATCTATTAATCCATTCGGCTACACACTACCGCAAGGCCTAAAGCTAAATCCAGACACTTGACTCACCGGTGGCGGAATGTGGACGAATTGAGTGGGAATAGCGTTTTCGCGCAATTTCCGTGTCGTTCGCCGTTTATTCTTCTTTGTTACGCAAGAAGTTGTGTACATGTCCAAGGAAACGTGCCGGCTGCAGATGCGGTATCGATCACCCCCCTTGTCCTCTAAGACTTGTTGGACTCTACTTTCCAGCTCATCCAGTGGATATCCGCAATGTCTGACCCATTCTCTTATTCGATCAACAGTTTTCGGGAATACATGCATTGTAGTTCCTTCAGATTTCGCATGGGTCTTCGAAGGGCAACCGCTAATCGAACAGGCAGGCATTGTTGATGAATCTGAAAAGTAAATATCGACATTATTATACAATCTTCAAGAGTAAAGATTTGATACAAAAGTAAATGAATCATACAATGATCAATGCAAGGTTTGTTTTGGTCGCAGGAACTATACCAGTTCATTATGTGCGGCTAAGTATTTGCATAAGTTGCAGAAATGTATAATTGATGTGACTGAAATCTGAACATGTGACTCGTCCCTTGGATGTTCTGTCTTGCACGAGAAGGAAACATGCTTACATTATAGACTGGACCCACGAAGGATGCAATTCAATGACAATAGACACAGATGAAAATAAATAGATCTATTGATAGCATAGCAATGGAAACTCAAGTCAATACCAATGAGACCAATGAACATAGCACTATTGTGTACTCTACTGGAAAATAGATAGAAATTTAAAAATCTGCGAAATATTACCTGGATACATGGCCTTACCTTGACCAACAAACAGTTGGGTTCAGCAAGCAGAGCAGTATGTTGCGGGAGAATAGGTGGATGGCCACAGGTAGCGCACTGATGGGTATGCTCGAAGCGGTCGGTCACAGAGTTCACGGATAGCATGACGACAAGCTGATTAGCATAGATCTCAGTGGTTCCCAGGTAGCACGTTCAAGAGTTGACTTGCAAAGCACAAAGATGTTCTCATGAGACATATCGAGTGGTTTTTAAAGTATTAGAAACTGGGGTGTGTTTGTGAATGAATGACGTATGTATGTCGTGGTATTAGGGGGGCGGCCTGCCTCAGGGGAGGCCTGCCTGGAGACACAGGGTCTGAGGAGGCCATGTGACCGATGGCCCCTTGGCGTGGGACACCTTTTGAAGTGTACATGTAGTTTGGCACCTTGGCCTTTCGCGCCCCGGACAGCCCCCCATGCCAGCGCTCATCCCCGGGTGTGAACCGCCTTTGATAGAGGGGGGTGGGATGGATGGCCCTGGGGCGTGCAGATAAGGCACAGGAAGACTGCTGAATGGAGACACACTTATGTGGATTGCAGGGGGGCAGCCTGCCTCAGGGGAGGCCTGCCTGGAGACACGGGGTCTGAGGAGGAAATGTGACCGATGGCCCCTTGGCGTGGGACACCTTTTGAAGTGTACATGTAGTTTGGCACCTTGGGCTTTCGCGCCCCGGACAGCCCCCCATGCCAGCGCTCATCCCCGGGTGTGAACCGCCTTTGATAGAGGGGGGTGGGATGGATGGCCTTGGGGCGTGCAGATAAGGCACAGGAAGACTGCTGAATGGAGACACACTTATGTGGATTGCAGGGGGGCGGCCTGCCTCAGGGGAGGCCTGCCTGGAGACACAGGGTCTGAGGAGGCCATGTGACCGATGGCCCCTTGGCGTGGGACACCTTTTGAAGAGTACATGTAGTTTGGCACCTTGGCCGTTTGCGCCCGTCACAGCCCCCCATGCCAGCGCGCATCCACCGGCGTGAACCGCCTTTATATCAATATACAGTATATCGCCTTTATATCAATGATAGTATATCGTTGCTTATCAATAACAAATGCCACATACCGGAGATTCTTGTGAGCACAAACCCACACTTCAACCGGTGTATTATAGTGGCCAAGACCCTAGGGCCTGTATAATCCAATGATAATTGTTAGTATAGATATATTTGTGACTTTTATAGAGACATAACCGACTGAAAGACTTTGAACAAGTGTTATTTAGTGCATGCATTATCGAGAATATGTTATGTTAGCTTAGATAGATAGTGACCACCCTGCACAGGTGTCTGACGTCCATCCTTGAATGGAGACACACTTTATTCATTTAAAAAATCGAGACAAACGTTGTTAAAATATATGTGGTGTTTTATTTTGTATCTTATTTTCATGACACAAAAATACAAGACTTTAAAGATTATACAGGTCAGGTTGCAGCACAACAAGAGAAAATCCCCTGTACTGACCTCTGTCACTCGGGAACGTTTCTCTAATGGCACGAACGGCACAGGCGGGTATCACTCTTCGAACGCGGTGTCCAAGCCTCCCGTGAAGCCAACATGTAAAGGAACGATAGGCCACCAGCCTGTACCACCTGTGAAAAGGAATGAAACAAACTGTTTTTAAATGACCCAGATGTGTTTAATAAACGTTTGTTGTCAATGACAATTCTTGTAACTAATGGCATTTTACACGGACAAATGCTATCTAGACAATGCACACTATTGAATGACTTACATGCGTTACAATGATATGTAGATGTAATTTTGGATATAGTAGAAGAACATGAAATAGGAGTGGCATGACAAGCAGAGTATACTTACTCATTACTCGGATTACGAGGACGAACAGTTGCTCGAAGTTCGTGCATAAGCACCATCATTATTCTCAACACGGCCCGTGTGAGGCAGGCTGCCCTGAAGTCTGGCAGCTCGGTGATGCATTGCGGTCATGGCTCGCCTTCCGAAATATAGGCCAGGCATCCCGAGTTTTCTCGGCAGCAGCAGTTCTCGTCCTCAGTTGGCATTAGCTCGCACCGATTGCATGTGCACCAGGTGGAGACGCCGTCCATTCGACTAGACCCTGGCTCTTCATCTGTTGATTCATCCTGCCAACTGCCGTCCGAATCCCCATCGTTTTCACGTGCTTCCCTTTCCAGTAGTTCCTCCTCGGTATACTCGGGCTCGTACATGTAGGGCATTATTGTAGCCATTGTGTGTTAAACAAACTAAAATAATTTATAGCAGTGGTACTGATATCTGTTCACACGGGCTACAAGCGGCGAAGGTAGCTGACCAGAGCACTGAAACGAGTCACAGAATACTCAAAGTAACACAGAGAGAGGAATGGAATCGAAAATCTGCTGCTGTGTGTTGTGAAACGGTCTGTTTATACTTATTGAGGAGAGAGGCGTCCTGCCATTTCCATGGCGACACGTCATTAGCTGAAGCGCAGCGAATGTTGACACAAGACGTGCTTTGGCGTTGGGAAATGGGCGGTGGGAAATGGGCGGTACGAGTCTGCTGATGACAGGCTCAGGGGCGGGGGAATTGATTTAGTGCCGCAAAAGCAGGTCAGCCAGGGCGATCGGGGAAAAGATAGGATTATCAGAAAATGGCGGCTCCCTGGTGCTTGTTTTCGTGTGCGTTTAATGGACGAAAACTCGGGTAAGGTCCATAGGAAAGTTTTCTAAAATCGAGCCACTTAGGCTTAAAAAAACATGGTCGACCCGTTGGGACAATAAAAATTTTTACTAGACCATGCCTTTAATCTTCAAGGGAGCCAAATTCAGAAAGAGAATAGCAGGAGAAAACTCATGCTGAACAGATAAGGTAATTACAGAAGCGTGTGGGAGCTGTGCGAAAGTGTGTAAAAACTGTTCAGTCAGTGTATTCGAGGGAGTCCCAGTCCCTTATCAGCATATTTAATGTTACCAATTGAATATATTCTCGCAGCTCTCTGTACATTTTATCACAAATTATGTTGTACCATTTCATTTATTTCTGTAAAAAAAAGTTAAACTGTGTTTAAAAGAAATTTCTATAATACAAAAATATTTGAAAACAGATAGCTAGTGTGTATTATTTCTCTCTTTCATTTTGCATGGGAAAAGGTTTAAACGTGGGTAGATTTTTAAACAGTGCAATTGTCATTTTAAAACAGATGTGTGCATGATTCTATTCAGCATGGACAGTTGTGAGTGACTGTTTGTAGCATAGCCTGTTGGAGGTACATGAGCCAACGGGAAGAGAGACTCTCTGGACATAGTTCCATACCGTATATAAGGTAGTGGAAATTACCACAAAAATACCACAATAGCCCATGGTGGCACACAACACTAACACTGAAAATGTGGTATCCCTAAAATGTAGGCCTGAGGTCTCCCTAGTGATCAAGAACAATCTAGATAAAAAACAAGGGATGTTGGATATTGGGGCCACAAATAAACCAACCACTATACCAACCAACCACGCAAATTACCGCGCACATCATCTAAATAGGTCTGAATTCTGAAATAATGCAATGTATTATTGTTATGTGTGACCCAATATGAATACAGAGAGTGATTATTGCTAAAGGTATTTTGGCGGTAAGAAAATACCGCAAAGCCCCAAATATCCACAAAATAGCCAACATAGCTAAAGTGGAAGAGGCAGTTTTTACTTGGTGTGGATGTTTATGGAGGAAGGATGTAAAGCAAGCACAAACTCTGCCCACAGCTTCAATCTCCTCTTGAAGTTGCTGTAGCAAAATTGGATGTTCTACAGTGTTATAGCCACAGTGAGGTCTAGTTGTATGAGGATGGGCATCTGGTCCTTAACAGAAGCCATATTATTGGTCTTGCAAGAGAGATTGTTGTACACTGTAGTTTTGTAGCTTCTGGTTTGCTGACTTTTTCAAGCTTTTCCCTTCCCCCAAGGGGAAGAATGTAATTTATACTTGCCTTAGATTTTTTAAGTACAAGAATAAATACAGGTTTGGCAATGATAGATGAAATATGGTTGATGGCTTCATGTGACTGCTCATTTTGGGAAGTTTTGCCTGTCGTGAGATAGGATAGGTTTATTGGAGTGTGAAAATTACTTGTTCATTTATTTATTTATGGAATTTATTTTGTTTTTTAAACATTTTATTTCTCATTTTCAACAAGGTACAATAAGAACAGAAGTAACAACTCAGGATTTTGAATTGCAAAATACAGAACAGCATAAAACTAATCAAAACAAAGATCCAACCCATAACTCTGTAATTTACCACATGAAAATGTATACCGATTCCAAACAAAAGCAAATGTACCAGACCAACAACTACAGACAAACAAGACCACACAAAACAACCACAAAGACAACACAGACCCCCTCCCCATAATATATCAATAGAACCCGAGAAAAACAAGAAAACCAATGCACTATACTCTTGAACCAAGTCCAGCTTGAACCATAAAGGTCATTAAAACTTCCCCACATATCCTCATAAAGGGATTCCTTGTTTTGTTTGCAATACATCGTTTCCTCAAATCCGATAAAATTCGAACATTTGAAAGCCATTCCTCCACCCTCAGCTTCTTCTGTGTCTTCCAAACCCTCAACAGCTGTTTAGCCACCATCAACAGAACCTTGACTACTCCACACAATATCACCCAACTCACATCCCGTCCGCCATTATACAATAATAAGATAACCGCCAAAGGACTGCGTGGATAAACAAAATTCCAGACCTGATCTATCCTGTCAATAACATCTCTCCAAAAACGTTCCACTCTTTCACAATACCATAACATATGTGTTAAAGTACCTTTCTCCTTGCCACAACCTCAACACTGATCACCATCCACCAATCCCAACTTACACATACGCACCGGGGTCCAATATATCCTGCACAATATCCTCAGATGTATAAAGCGCAATTGCAAATCCACTTTGGCAGTCGTCGGAACCCTCCAAATCTTATCCCATTCCCTTGGCGTGAGTTCCCTGCCCAACTCCTCAGTCCAAGACAACCTCAGCTTGTCCCACAAGTCCAACCATTTACCATCAGGCTGCATAAACTGCAGAAAAGCAGACACTCTTTGACGTCCAAATTTCCAAAAAAACAAAATTTTCCGGCTTCCTCAAAAATGACACGCCCAACATGTTTCTACACTCTTAGAGGAGAGCCAACAAAATACCATATCTTCTCAATTCCCTGTTCCTTAACCCAAATTTATCAACCAAACCTGCAAAAGGCACTACCCCTGCGGCATTCCACACATCACCAATTACCAAAACACCCCTCTGAACCCAACTTTTCCTTTTTAGTACTATATTGTTAAACTGTAGACCAGGAGTATGCCAAAGGGAAGCCCCTTCATAAAGATGCAAACCTTGCCCAGTACCCAGTATCCATGAAGACAAATCCTCGTTAGTAGCCAAGACTGACTTCAAACACTGCACTTTCCTAGGCAACTTCCCAAAAGAAAACAAACATTTAATATCATATGGCAGGAACCAATGTGTCTCAATTTGTACCCAAGACGGCACCCTATCCAGGACTTCACCAGTGTAATCAGACACTTTCTTTAATAAAAAAACACTACTATAATTCTTTAACACCGGGTACCAAAAACCCCCATCTTTAACCTTCCGGACCATGATATACCGTGGAATCCTGGCCCTCTTTCCAGGCCCCCACAAAAAGTCCTGAAATAACTTATCTATACGCGCAAACGCTCCCATCGTAAAATGCACAGGAAGAGATTGGACAACATACAGAACCTTCGGCAGTAAAATCTTCTTAATAGCATTAATTTTACCCCAAAGAGTCAGATTGATACGTCCCCATCTCATAATATCCAGTCTCAGAACCTCAATGATTTTATCAACATTATAACTCACTAGTTTCCTAAAATCTTGAGTAATATAGACACTCAAATATTTCACACTAAGATATTCCCATTTACAAAGCCACCCGAACCTGTTCTCACAGCCACGAGAAGACTTCACCGGAAACACCACTGTTTTATCCCAATTGATCTGATATCCAGAGAGTTTACCCACTTTCTCAAAGGCCTCCCTCAACACACAACCCCCTACAACAGGATTATCCTAAATGACCACAACATCATCCGCATAAGCCAAAATTTTAATTTCCATATCTCCAAAAGCAAACCCTCGGATACACCTCATTTGGCGTCTATACGCCAACAAAGGCTCCAACACCAAATTAAATTACAGCGGCGACAAAGGACAGCCTTGGCGTGTACCCCTAAACAACGGGAATGACATTAAAAACCCCTCATTCACCCACACCTTTGCCGATATACCATCTTGAAGTGCCCGAATAGCTTTAAGAAAGAAAGGACCAAAACCCAATTTAGACAGTGTATAATTAAGGAAGCCCCAATTCACCCTATCAAAGGGCTTCTCCTCGTCCAAAAAGATCAACAAAGTATCCTTCACCTCCATGTAAGGCAAGCTCAAAATGTCCAACAGCATACGAATATTGTCGTAACCATATCTCCCTTCCATGAATCCTGTTTGAGAGCGCTCCACCAGCTCACCTATATGCCTCTTGAGCCTCACTGTCAATATTTTTGTAAAAATCTTCAAGTCAACATTAAGCAAGAAGATAGGTCGATAACTACTGCACCTAGCTGCATCCTTCCCAGGTTTTGGGGGTCACGGTAATGATTGCCTCCTTCATCGAGTCACACAGCCTCCCTTCCCTCAAAAAACAATTATACAATTTACACAAAACTGGTGGCAGCACTTCCCCAAATGTCTGATAAAATACCACCATCAAACCATCCATCCCTGGGGATTTGCCCTTATTCATACCCTCAATAAGTGACAAAACCTCCACAACGGTAATCGGGGCATACATACAAGTACCGCCTCCTTCAGAAAGCACCGGAAGTACAATCTTCCCAAAAAATCTATCACAATCATCCATCTGCGGAGCAATAGTCTATATACAAAGTAGCATAAAATGAATAAAAGCATTCACCAATTTTATCCTTTTTAATCTCCAAAAAACCAGAGTCATCAACAATTCTTTGAACATACGCCCTTTCCGAATAACTCCTCAAGCTGCTTGCCAATAACCTCCCCTCCTTATCCCCTCGCTCCCAGTACCTTTGCTTCATGTAATACAAACCCCTCTCAACCTGAGAATTCACCTCGTTTTTCAGTAATTCCTTAACCTTCAAAATCCTAAACCTAATATTCTCATCTTTTGACAAAGCATAAATCCTTTGCAGATCACCCATTTCCTTTTCAAGCTCTCCTAACCTGGCCTCCCCCACTCTACGCAGTCTCGCAGTCCAGTTCATCAGTTCCCCTCTAACCGAGGCCTTGAAAGCATCCCACACCACCATACTATCCGCCGTGCCAACATTCACCTCAAAGAAATTTGGTATAAAGGACATTAATGCACTAGTAGCATCTTCGTCATACAGCACAATGGGTTTCAACCTCCATCTACTAAATTCCCTCCTCCCTGTGGAAAGCCTCAGCTTAGCCTTAACCATTGAATGATCCAAAATGTGTCTTTCCCCCATAGACAACTCCAGTACATTCTCAATCAGTCTATCCAACACCAATATGTAGTCAAGTCTAGAATAAGAATCATGCACCGGCGAGAAAAACAAGTATTCCTTGTCCCCCCAATGAAAATTCCTCCACACATCAACCAAATCATACACCTCCAAGAAACTTTGAAAATTGCCACTTGACCTCTGTCCAGTAAAAGTACACTTCGAGGACCTATCCAAATTGGGGTCAAGTACACAATTGAAATCCCCCCTAAAATAACCCTTTCACCTCCCATGTCACCAAGCATCACTTTTAGCAATTCAAAGAAGCCCCCTCCTCCTGCACATGGACCATATACAGAACCAACTGTGAACAACACACCCTCCCATTTAAGATCAATTATTATAATGTGCCCCACATCGTCCATACTCACTTTTTCAACACTTGCATCCAAACCCTTTCTCATTAAAATTCCAACACCTCGGGAAGCAGAGGAGTAACAATTCAAAAAAACTTTCGTATATCTCGAGTTAGTCAGAGAACAGCCAGCACCATCTAGCAAATGTGTTTCCTGTAAAACAGCCACATCAATCTTCTCATGCCAAAGTTTAGCTACTACCTTCTTTGTCTTTTTCATGCAATTCAACCCCTTCACATTCCAAGTACACACTGAAACCTCCCCCTTCAGGATCCACCAATACGCTCTATATTATCACATGCTCCCATTGTCCCCCAATCATAAACAAACTTATAAATGAACACTGCAAGAAACACTAAACTAATCTACAAAGTAGAGCGACACATGTAACACCCACCCCCCTCACACCACACCCACAACAAAAGACAACATGCGCACAAACAAAACAGTATCGATTACAGAAAACCCAACATATCCTGGGTTTCAACAAAATACCATTATATACATGACCAAATTCGATTCCAACTATCTCCCCCAGAATCCCATGCCTAACCTATAACACCAAAATTTCATCCTCAAACATTTTCACAGAGTCTAATATCCGTCCCCCTAACCTTTTTTTTTCCCCCTTTCAAAACTTATAATTTACAAGCCCAGACAGAATCCAAAGCAAAGGTATATGCACCGCACAATAACAACAGATAACAGCAGCAACCCAAAGATGAAGTACAAGGGTTGTAATCAGACCCAAAGTGTTCAGCAGTCCCACATTAAAACGGTAAACACCCAAATTAAAAACCTTATCAAGCAAAAAGCATTTCTGATTTACCCAACCACCCACCCTGCTCACAATAACCAAAACACCCACAATAACGAAGCACCACCAAAACTGTCACTCCTCACCGCATCACATCCACAGCAAGAACACAAAGAACACACCCCAGCCAATCTCGCTCCCCTCAAACCAAGAGCTATTCCATCAACCAGTAACCTACTCCTACAAGAGCGCTGCGACATCAAAGAGACATCAAACCCATGTAGCACAGTCCATAATACAATTAGTAGATCCTCATACAACTAAGAAATATGCAGCAAAATAATCATCAACCAGCAGGTCAAACAGCAACTCAAGAACATATTTTACATGGAAGCGCCATTACGTAACACCCACCCCCATTACTTGTGGATGGAATGTATTTTGTAATGACGAAAACAGCAGGAATATTCCTATTCATCATATGTTTAGCCGAAGGCCTTTGATGTAGATCTTTAGGAATGTGCCTGCTTTATGCAAATGCCTCATCAATATGATTGTCACAACCGTTCTCCCTGTGCAGATAATATTTTGCATGGATCTTGCACATGTTTATCCAACTCAAGTTTTCACCATCAGCATTCTAATATCTCTCTCTTCCTCTTGAGGTTCTTAAATACCTGAGTGAGCAGCATATGCTTCTTTTATTTATGTGTTCTCTTTATTTCCTTTGATGGGAACGTCCAGATACCTTGTAGCTTGATATGAATGCAGTGTAGGTGATCACAAGGACAAAGTAGAATGATTGGCTTGATGTAAGTAGAGTTGGGTGCTTGATGAGTTCTTAAAATGAGAAGTTGGTAGGTGACATATAGCTGGTCAAGTGGCACAGCGAGTAGAGCGCTCGCTTTGACATCCGTGCAGAGCCTGCTAACCCAGGTTCGAATCCCGGCAGGGCTAAACTCAGCCTTTCATCCTTCCGAGGTCGATAAATGAGCACCACACACCGTGGGTAATAATAAGCAGCGCTCAGATACCTGAGGGTTCGTAGTGCTATATAAATGCCAAATTATTATTATTATTATTATTACTAGTATAGGAGATCACTAGGACATAGTAGTGTCAATGGCTGGATGTAAGTAGAGTTGGGTGCTTGATGAGTCCTTAAAATGAGAAGTTGGTAAGTGACATATACTAGTGTAGTAGATCACTGGGACGTAGTAGTGTCAATGGCTTGATGTAAGTAGAGTTGAGGGGCTTGATGAGTCCTTCAAATGAGAAGTTGATAAGTGACATATACTAGTGTAGGAGATCACTAGGAGATAGTAGCGTCAATGGCTTGATGTAGGTAGAGTTGAGGGACTTGATGAGTCCTTCAAATGAGAAGTTAGAAAGTGACTTATACTAGTGTAGGAGATCACTAGAACATAGTAGTGTCAATGGCTTGATGTAGATAGAGTTGCAGGGCTTGATGAGTCCTTCAAATGAGAAGTTGGTAAGTGACATATACTAGTGTAGGAGATCACTAGGAGATAGTAGTGTCAATGGCTTGATGTAGGTAGAGTTGAGGGACTTGATGAGTCCTTCAAATGAGAAGTTATTAAGTGACATATAGTAGTGTAGGAGATCACAGGGACATAGTAGTGTCAATGGCTTGTTATAGGTAGAGTTGAGGGGCTTGATGAGTCCTTCAAATGAGAAGTTGGTAAGTGACATATACTAGTGTAGGAGATCACAGGGACATAGTAGTGTCAATGGCTTGATATAGGTAGAGTTGAGGGGCTTGATGAGTCCTTCAAATGAGAAGTTGGTAAGTGACATATACTAGTGTAGGAGATCACTAGGCCTAGTAGTGTCAATGGCTTGATGTAGGTAGAGTTGAGGGGCTTGATGAGTCCTTCAAATGAGAAGTTGGTAAGTGACATATACTAGCGTAGCAGATCACTAGGACATAGTAGCATAAATGGCTTGATGTAGGTAGAGTTGAGGGGCTTTATGAGTCCTTCAAATTAGAAGTTGGTAAGTCACGTATACTAGTGTAGGAGATCACTAGTCCATAGTCGTGTCAATGGCTTGATGTAGGTAGAGTTGAGGGGCTTGATGAGTCTTTCAAATGAGAAGTTGGTAAATTACCTATACTAGTGTAGAAGATCAATCAGATATAGTAGCGCCAATGACTTGATGTAGGTAGAGTTGAGGGGCTTGATGAGTCCTTCAAATGAGAAGTTGGTAAGTGACATATACTAGTGTCAGAGATCACTAGGACTTAGTAGTATCAATGGCTTGATGTAAGTAGAGTTGAGGGGCTTGATGAGTCCATCAAATGAGAAGTTGGTAAGTGACATATACTAGTGTGGGCGATCACTCGGATATAGTAGTGTCAATGGCTTGATGTAGGTAGAGTTGAGGGGCTTGATGAGTCCTTAAAATGAGAAGTTGGTAAGTCACATATACTAGTGTAGGAGATCACTAGGACATAGTAGCTTGCATGGCTTGATGTAGGTAGAGTTGAGGGGCTTGATGAGTCCTTCAAATGAGAAGTTGGTAAGTGACATATACTAGCGTAGGAGATCACTAGGACATAGTAGCATGCATGGCTTGATGTAGGTAGAGTTGAGGGGCTTGATGAGTCCTTCAAATGAGAAGTTGGTAAGTGACATATACTAGCGTAGGAGATCACTAGGACATAGTAGCGTCAATGGCTTGATGTAGGTAGAGTTGAGGGGCTTTATGAGTCATTCAAATTAGAAGTTGGTAAGTCACGTATACTAGTGTAGGAGATCACTAGTCCATAGTCGTGTCAATGGCTTGATGTAGGTAGTGTTGAGGGGCTTGATGAGTCCTTCAAATGAGAAGTTGGTAAGTGACATATACGAGTGTAGGAGATCACTAGGACATAGTAGCATGCATGGCTTGATGTAGGTAGAGTTGAGGGGCTTGATGAGTCCTTCAAATGAGAAGTTGGTAAGTGACATATACTAGCGTAGGCGATCACTAGGACATAGTAGCGTCAATGGGTTGATGTAGGTAGAGTTGAGGGGCTTTATGAGTCATTCAAATTAGAAGTTGGTAAGTCACGTATACTAGTGTAGGAGATCACTAGTCCATGGTCGTGTCAATGGCTTGATGTAGGTAGAGTTGAGGGGCTTGATGAGTCTTTCAAATGACAAGTTGGTAAATTACCTAAACTAGTGTAGAAGATCAATCAGATATAGTAGCGCCAATGACTTGATGTAGGTAGAGTTGAGGGGCTTGATGAGTCCTTCAAATGAGAAGTTGGTAAGTGACATATACTAGTGTCAGAGATCACTAGGACATAGGAGTATCAATGGCTTGATGTAAGTAGAGTTGAGGGGCTTGATGAGTCCATCAAATGAGAAGTTGGTAAGTGACATATACTAGTGTGGGCGATCACTCGGATATAGTAGCGTCAATGGCTTGATGTAGGTAGAGTTGAAGGGGCTTGATGAGTCCTTAAAATAAGAAGTTGGTAAGTAACATATACTAGTGTAGGAGATCACTAGGGCATAGTAGTGTCAATGGCTTGATGTAGGTAGTGTTGAGGGGCTTGATGAGTCCTTCAAATGAGAAGTTGGTAAATTACCTATACTAGTGTAGAAGATCACTCGGATATAGTAGCGTCAATGACTTGATATAGGTAGAGTTGAGCGGCTTGATGAGTCCTTCAAATGAGAAGTTGGTAAGTGACATATACTAGTGTAGGAGATCACCAGGACATATTAGTGTCAATGGCTTGATATAGGTAGAGTTGAGGGGCTTGATGAGTCCATCAAATGAGAAGTTGGTAAGTGACATATACTAGTGTGGGCGATCACTCGGATATAGTGGCGTCAATGGCTTGATGTAGGTAGAGTTGAGGGGCTTGATGAGTCCTTCAAATGAGAAGTTGGTAAGTGACATATACTTGTGTGGGCGATCACTCGATTATAGTGGCGTCAATGGCTTGATGTAGGTACAGTTGAGGGGCTTGATGAGTCCTTCAAATGAGAAGCTGTTAATTGACCTATACTAGTTGAAGAGATCACTAGGACGTAGTAGCGTCAATGGCTTGATGTACGTAGAGTTGAGAGGCTTGAAGTTGGTAAGTGACCTATACTAGTGCATCTCATCTGGTGTATGATAGGTGATATTGAATAGCTGACCCACATAGCTGGTTGACTCCTCACCACTGTACAATGCGAACAAAACTGTGGGAAATAATACAAACTAGCATTTGAAATGCAATTGACAACTTTAAAAAAAAACAATGTGTTACTCATGTCAGATATTCAGCTTCAACTAACTTTTGAGAGTCTTTCAGTAGTGCATTGCTAAAATGGATTCTGGTAGAACTTAATGTGACCTAGCACATTTTACATACATTATGGCAGAGTAATTAGAACATCTAGAAACACTCATAAGGGGTGCCCAGCGTTTGAGCGATATTGCCTAGGAATAATCTCTTCTCTTCAAACCCAAACTAAAAGTCTACAATCTCTCCTCCGAGTTACGTTCTTAACCTACTTCTAGCTAACATTTTGCATTCGCCTCTAACCTACCTCTGTCCCTCACTTTCTCTGCCTCCACTCTAATACTTTATCCATCATATTCAGATCCCTAAAACAGCTCGCCGTTGCACCTACCTGCACTTAAACATTTTTAATTTTGATTGTCCTTATTTTATGTCGGCCACACCTTGACTGTTCCATTTACACCGGTCCACAACCTGGTCACCTGATCATAATGCCACGCATACACACCCCACTGAAAGGCGCTCACAGCTTCTCATCAAATCTGATTTCATATCGATTGTATGTACTTTTGTGATCAAAAAGAGCATTGTTCCTCTCTTTATATAAACTAAATAAATGAATATGTGTTCTTACATTGGGAGGATGGGGCACTTGTGCAGTCAGCAAGTACATATTTTCTTACTGTGACATTGCATGTTTTACTGGTGTTAACGGCAAAGCTAACATGCTGAATGTTCTTACATGGTGGGTGGAGGCACTTGTGCAGCCAAACAAGGAAATGCTTCCTTACTGTAGCATGGTATGCTTTACTGGCATTAAGGGCAAAGTAAAATAATTCATACTCTTACATGGCGTTGTGGCGGTTAGGCAAGAATGTGTGCTTCAGTAACCACTTATTTTCTTCCTGTGGAAGGAGATTTTTACTGGCATTAAGGGCAAAGCCAGTAAGAGAATGTTTGTAGCGGGGAATTTTGGCATATACTGACAGAGCCAGCATGAACATACTTTCTGATGCTATGATAGTTGTGTGTAATATTACTGGCCAAGCATAGATTTGGCTAGTACATTTGGGTGTCAGGAGTCAGAAACGAGGCATGAACCCCTTGTTTCTACATTAGGTGAAAGATGTAAAGTTTAATTAAAACACATGCTTGCATCTTTCACATAGTTCAGTGCACAGCAAGCCCCTGCAACAGCACGGTCACGTGCACCATGTAGATCAAAGTGCTCTCACAATGAGGTCAAACATTTCACTTGCAATGGGGACAATAGGGGCCATTAATATCGTTCAACTTGTGCTGATTATGCACAGATAAAATAAGTGGTCGATGTGGGCTGGAACGGCTAGGACCGGTGCTCCTCCACTTTTTAAAATTAAGTGTTACTGTTCCTCTACTTTTCTTTAAAAAATAAACCGTGCCGGGATGGTTTCGTTTTAAAACATAAGTGTAGAAAGAAGTTGAAGCTTCACTGAACACTCCCTTAAGCAGCAGGCGCATGTGTTTGGGGGTTTGCATTGAGCGTGGGACGGGCATGGCAATGGGGTTTGTGGGGACCAGTGCAGGGCAGTAGGGAAAATAGTTCCACTACTTCTTTTTGCATACTGCGACCTCTGGATAAAACACATTTAACTGGTGACTTATGTGTACATTTTTGAGGTTCTAGAATATTTTATTTTCATATTTTCCATGAAAATGAATAAGGTACATTAGCTGGTGTGAAATAGTGTTCAAAGTGATTTAGCTTGTATTTCTCCTGATCTACGTCACCAGATTTAAAAAGTAAAAAACCGGGACAGGGCAACTAACACAAAAGAAGGACTAACTTGTGAAAATGGCTGTCAAGGCACTACACTTCAGTAGCGTTTTGAGGAGAAGGGGGTTTAAGTGTTACTGTTAAAAGAAACACATATTATAATTAATTCATCACAAACTAACACTATTAGCATTTCGTCTGTGCGAGATTGTGCATTTTTCTGCCTTCAGCTATAAATACCTACTACAAAAAAACAGGACCTCTGCAGTTTCCAATGGGAACATGATATTGAGAAAGCGGGACAGAGCACCAAATACTGGGACAGTACCGCCAAAACCAGGACGTCTGGTCACCCTACCCTAATCAAAACTCCAAAAAATGAATTAAACTCCTGCTAGAAAATGGCGGCGCACCAAGAGTGCTGCACTGCTGGACATTCCAAAGGGATGGGAAGCGAAGCCTGCGGGGCTTCATCTGTCATTGCTATCAAGTGGTCGAGCGACGTGTCACCGCGGCAATGCCATCCTTCTTGGTGGAGATACGAAAACCCCGCAGGAATGTGGACGTTTCACAGAGAGAGGTGAATCCCTCTGCCGGCGATGGGCCGCATTACTCCGCTGCTTATCTGACCACTGGAAGTAAACGGAGCTTAACTCGCCAGCTCTGTCAACTTGACACTTTTCCCGGGCCAGTAAATACATCATTTAGCGGGCGTCAGACACCGGCCTGTATTTGTTTGCCATCCGCATCCTTAAGGAACGAAACCCCTTTCTGAAGAGGCCATAATCTCGTGAGCGACACTTCAAGTGAACTGCAATTTAAATTCCAAGTGACAACACTCTCAGCCTGGAGATGTGTTTGGAAAAGCTCCTAGCAGCTCTTCGGGGGCCTGGAGGGTTTATGAACAATCGTGGGAATTCTTCAAACCACAGTTCTTTAAATCGTTATAGTCGCAAAATGTGATCTCTGTCAAAGAAAGCAGGAAACGTGGACTTTTCCCGACTGCTGAATAAAAATTAAAAAAACACATCGATTAAAAAAGGAAAAAAAAAATGTTTTGTCAATGCTGATGTTAAGGATAGTAATATCAATTGTGATTTTGCTGGTTGTACAAGTGGTCAGAGAATTAGGCAATATAACCCTAGGATGGGGGCATTACCGATAGGGTAATGCCCCTGGGGCAGTAGTTAGAAGCCTGAGTTTTAATGTAGTCCCGGGAGCATTGCTCTACTGGTAATGCGCCCCTCCGAGGTTTATATTGGCATTAGATTAGTACCCCGGGATGTTGTACCGGTATAGTTATAGCAGTTTTTCTTAAGTTGAGAAATGGCGCTGCAACCGTTTCTTAACTTGAGAAAAAAGGCATTAAAAAATTGCTGCCAAGGATCGGGGAGCAGGGACTACGGATAGTCCCTTCTCCCTCTCCATTGCGGCCATTAAAACAATTGTAAAAAAAAAAGTAAATAAAAGAAATGGCAGCCAGGAAAGGGATGAAAGGACTACATGTAGTCCCTTCTTCCTTTCCATGTTAGTCACTTTCGGAAAGAACTCTGGGACGCGGCAGGGCTGGGACGCGGCAGGGCTTGGAGCCTTGTTGAGCAGTTAGGGTCGAGGCAAGGGCCAATGAGCTTGTTTTTACAAACTCATTGACCCTCGCTGGGTACTAATGAGTATTGTGCAAGGTTTTATTTTATTTTATTAAGGTAGCAACAAAAACAATTTTTTTGAAATGTGTCCTAAAACTGGACTATCTGCCCCCTAAGTCTTAGCAAAATCTCTTAGGGGTGTTGCCATCCTGCCCTGCTTCCTCATTCAATCCTGTGACATCCACCAGCAGAGCCTCCATTCCTGTGACAGCCGCACTCCTCAACCACACTGACCATACATGTAAAATGCACAGATGGAAAATAACGCTGATCATCCCGTAAGACAACCAGGCACCTCAGACCCCTCGCTCGTGGTTGGCACAGCATGTAACTCTAAAGCACAAGTGGGTGGGACATGCTGCTGCATGTAATCATGAAATGGAGACCTTGTTTGATGCACAAGAAGGTACCAGGAAGGGCACTCTCTCTCTCTCTGAGGACCCCATCAGAGGGGGAGTATTATGCATTCATCGAGGACTTAGATCACCTGTGAAATGAAGCACTGCTCCTTAAACATGGGTGGAACCCAGGAAGGAGACATTGGGGGCATTCCGAGTTTGGAGGTAGCCATGATGCTATTAGCACCATGGCTGCCTCCAAACCCGGGTCTGGATAGACGGAATGGGGACTTACCGGGACATTCCGACCTATGCGGACCTGGTAAGTCCCCATTTCGTAAACCATTCCCCATTCCCATTTGAGCCTCCATAGGGCTCAATGAGAATGGGAAAGGAGCTCATAACGGGCCCGCAAATAGCGGGCCTGTTATTAGCTCCATGGTCCCTTAACGGGTCCCGCTAAGGGTAGCTTGTTAGACCAGCCGTTCCTGGTGGGACCCCGCTAAGGGACCTCGGAATGTGACGGTAGGGGGTTAACGGCACCGGCATCCTTACTGGTGCCGTTCACCCCATACCGCCAGGGTCGGAATGACCCCCATTGTTGTTTGTACATCTAACCCATTTCTGCTCTCACATATCACACCTTCACAATGTAGTGTAAGGCAAGGTCTCACTCCACACGCCCTGCACTCACATATGACACAAACACTATTGCACTTCACCTCTGCCATAAGAATGAAGCTACCTTTGAACTACATATATTTTAAAATAGCTTTGTATCTCCTTAAAAACAGACACCCACCCCTTAGACCATAGTATACCTCCACTGCAGCCAAGCACACTCCATTTAAACATGGGTGACTAGCAGGGTCTTGGCCACCCTCGCATAACTTTAATGGCTGAAATGCACACACGCATAATTGCACCTCCCAAATTCTCCCACATTTTTGGACTCTGGTCCCCCCCCCACACCCCGAGAGTGTTCAACCAAAAGCACATTCAGACCCTAGTCATGGTGAAAGACGCTATAACAAATGAAGTAATGAATGAAATGAATTAATATTTGATGTGACCGCAAATCATAGAACATGTTTGCTCAAAATGAGGGCCCACCTCTTTCTGACCCCAATGAGAGAAAAAAATGATGTAGAAATCAGGGTGGGCCCTGTAGTGGTCTGATACAAAACAATGGGATAATATTCCCCTCCAGGTCTTTAAGGAAATATTGGCTCTTATCCAACAAAATAACAATTTTACGGCAAGCCACTGAGACTTTCTTATTAGAAATGTTTAAACCTGGGACAAAACCTCAGTTGATCCATTACTAATGTGTTTACCCTAGAACCTACTATATACCCTGTCTCATTTGAACTATGGAGGACCTGAGTATGTTCTCCAATTGAACCCTGGCACACAATACCTTGATGCCAGGGCACAAACACTGAATTATCAATCCCTCAGTGAGACATAACCTAGCCACCTGTCTAGCGAAAGTGGGGGATTAGGCTGCTCTATGGGATTTTTGTAAGGAAAAGAAAGGTTGTGTGGAAGAACCCCATTGGGTCTTGTTCCTTTGTTCATATGTGTAAAAACGTCCTACAGCACACAAAGGAGAAATATCGTGATATTCAGGGTATTCTACAAACCTGCTACTCTTCTATGTTCTTTGATAAATCTGACAGTACATGTCTGAACATAAAATGTAGCAAAGCTTTTAGATGAAGTGCTCTAACCCCTCAACCGTGGCGGAAAGAAATCAAATATAGGAAGGTAACCAGTTTGAATAAAAGAGCCAGAAGAGGTACATTGTCATTATCTGGCCAATCACTGAATAAGGAAAGCACCAGATAGTTCAAAGAACAGAATACCTAGAATACCCTTTAGTAGCCTACACACTAAACTGAGATGTTGCCCTGTGGCCAAGCATAGTACCCTATTATGTTGGGCTAAAATGGCGGACCTATATACAGTGAACGTTCCATAAGAATATGGAAAGGTCAAATCACTTAGGAGGTTACCTACTTCCACTTCGGAGGATATGAAGGTATTGAGGTGCCGAAATCGACACCAGCGACCCCAACATCTCCATGTACCTGGTGTGCCGCTACTCTTGTAGGAAAGCAGAAGCCAATTCTGCAACTTGCTCCAGCATTCAGATAAACCTGAACCTCTTCATGCGATCAACTGAAGGGGGCCTAAAACAATCAAGAGGTGGAGAAGTCTCTCAGTATTGGAGAGAAGATGGTGTTAATATGGAAAGAGGGTTGGAATGTTGACACACATATCCAGAGCAAACGGAAATCAGACTTGTAATGCCCACATTCCTGTTATCAAAATGAACTCTGCCCTCTCTTTTTGTGACCTGAAGAATAACCCTTTAAATCAGGGAAAAGGGAGGCTTGAGGTAGTGTGAGCCAAATTTGAATGCACGCTTCTATTGACGTTTGCAACTAGTCTCCAAGTGAAGACCCTTAGAATTCCAGTGGATAGCATGGATTCAGACAGATCTGATATGATAGGTTATTTATAACATGCTTAATACCCAGAGGTTTCCAAGTGCAAACCCAGGGATCAAACCTGTGTTGTTCCGTGTTGTCTTGCTTCCGAGGTGAGCACGTTGCCTCTGAGCTATCCTCCTGAGCTAACCTCAAGTGTCCCTGTGAAAGGAAAGAACCTAAAATATCAGGCAAAAAGGGGCTCTACAGTTATTGATGTATCCTCCTCTTTAACTTAGTCATGATGTGAGGAAACATTCCCCTCTCCATCCATAGGATTGAAGTAAGAATTCTGCTAATGAGAAAAGATGACAGCAGACTCTGCGGGATGCGCCGCACTAATCCTTCTCGACCTATCCGCCGCATTTGACACAATCAATCACTCAATCCTCCTAGACTGCCTCCACTCCATAGGAATTTGTGGAACCGCTCTTAAATGGATAGCTTCATTCCTCAAAGATAGGCACCAAATAACGATACTCTCCACCTATACCTCCCAAGCCCGACCGGTCGACACGGGAGTCCCACAAGGAGCATGCCTATCCGCCTTCCTGTTCAATCTCTACCTGATCACCCTCCCACCAATAATTTGTTCACACAACATCCTGTGTTACAACTACGCCGACGACAATCAACTAATTCTTAAACTCCTGAACTCGAAACCCAACTCCCGACCGGACCTGGCATCCTGCCTCCTTGACATAGAACTCTGGATGACCCAAAGCCACCTCTTGTTAAACCCCTCCAAAATGGAAATCATGGCTTGCGGCAACTCCGAACTTCTTCCGCACCCACTACCCTGGCCACCTGCCATGGGCAAGTCACCGATCCCCTCCAACTCAGTGAACATTTTTGGATGCACCCTTGACTCTGACCTAACACTCTCGCGCCAAGTAAACAATGTCTCAAAGTCCTGCCACTACCACCTTAAAACCCTTAGGCACATCTTTCCATATCTCTCATTTCCCAACAGACTCTCCGCAGTCCAATCAATCGTTATATCAAGACTGGACTACGCAAAACCCCCATACCTTGGAACCCACGCCTACCAACTGAATAAGCTCCAAAGGGCACAAAACGCGGCGGCCAAAATGCTTCTTGCGCTCGGTCCAAGAGACTACATCTCCCCAGCCCTTAAGACACTGCACTGTCTTCCTGTAGCCCGTAGGGTGGCTTTCAAAACCTTATGCCTCTCCCATCGAGCACTGCATAAAACTGGACCTCAATATCTTCAAGACAAACTAAAACCTTATCATCCCACACGCACCCTAAGATCGAGCACAGCCGGCCTCCTAGTAATTCCTAAGACAAACTCAGTCAGGTTAGGCGGATCATCATTCTCAGCCCTGGCCCCAACCCTGTGGAACTCGCTCCCACCCCACATCCGCCTAACTGAGGATCTAGCGTCCTTCCGCAAACTACTGAAAACCTGGCTCTTCCCCAAAAACCAACCGGTTTCCAAACTAACAGCATCACAATGACACCTACCCAACAAACTACCGGTTACGAGAAATTGACAGCTAATAAACTCGAAAGTAGACTAGAAAGACAAACCGAACTAAACGAGTAAAATAGATCAAAACAATGAAGTAGATAATATGAATAAATCATTGGGAATGTAAGGAGATCTATACTGCGGAAATGGAGATAATGATTGATAATGACAATGAACGTGTGTAGAACTGATGACTATACAGAACAAATTAATGTATAGACCGGATGAGCGTGTAGAGCGGATGAGTGTGTAGAACGTATGAGTAGGTAGAGCAGATGAATGTGCAGAGCAGATGAATGTGCAGAGCGGATGAGTGTGCAGAGCAGATAAATGTGGAGAGCGGATGAGTGTAGAGATCGGATGGAGTGTGGAGAGTGGATGGAGTGTGGAGAGCAGATGGAGTGTGGAGAGCGGATGAGTGTGGAGAACAGATCAGTGTGGAGAGCGGACGAGTGTATGGAGCGGCTGAGTGTGGGAGAAGCTGAGTGTGGGAGCAGCTAAGTGTGGGAAGCGGCTGAGTGTTGGGAAACGGCTGAGTGTGGGGAGCGGCTGAGTGTGGGAAGCGGTTGAGTATTGGGAAGCGGCTGAGTGTGGGGAGCGGCTGAGTGTGGGGAGCGGCTGAGTGTGGGGAGCAGCTGAGTGTGTGGACCAGATGAGTGTGTAGATCGGCTGAGTGTGTGGACCGGATGAGTGTGCAGACCGGATGAGTGTGCGGACCGGCTTAGTGTGCGGAGCGGCTGAATGTGTGGAGCGGCTGAGTCTGTGGAGCAGATGTGTGTGTGGAGCAGATGTGTGTGTGGACCGGATGAGTGTGTGGACCGGATGAGTGTGCGGACCGACTGAGTGTGCGGACCGGCTGAGTGCGTGGAGCGGCTGAGTGTGTGGAGCGGCTGAGTGTGTGGAGCCGCTGAGTGTGTGGAGCGGATGTGTGTGTGGAGCGGATGTGTGTGTGTGTGGAGCGGATGTGTGTGTGTGGAGCGGATGTGTGTATGGAGCGGATGTGTGTTTGGAGCGGGTGTGTGTGGAGCAGATGAGTGTGAGGAGCGAATGAGTGTGTTGAGCGGATGAGCGTACTGAGTAGATGTGTGTGTGGAGCAGATGTGTGTGTGGAGCGGATGAGTGTGTGGAGCGGATGTGTGTATGGAGCGGATGTGTGTGTTGAGCGGATGAGCGTGTGGAGTGGATGAGCGTACAGAGTGGATGAGCGTACAGAGTGGATGAGTGAAACGCCTGATCTCAAATGCCTGAAATGAATAAAAGTGCACTGAATGGACTTGATCGCATAGAATTGCGTAACGTACATAACACGCCTTGGAATACTCGGAACATTCGAAAGAGCATATATCCCATCATACCACACCCCACGCTCACTCTCTTCTTTACACCACCACTCAACTAGAACACAGAGATACTATGACAACATTCGGTATAACTGTTCTCATATCAACATCTCCCGCTCACTCCCCATCACTCTATGTAAACACTGCTGGTTACACACCCCCCAGCCAGGCGTTCTCCTCAGGCCTAACACAGCCACACTCGGTCTGAATAAATCCTGCCAGAGGGAACACATACTCCTGATCTCTCAACCACCACACCCACCGCTATGAAGCAGCTACTACACGAATTCCGCACCAGCTGCACACATACATGGTGCGCCCACGCAGCTTTGGACTCTCTCAACTCTCTCTACTGACCCGAACTTCGGTTCCCAAGGGCGTTCAACCTACCAGCGCCTTCAGACCATACCAATGGTATATAAGGCGCTATATAAATGCAAAATAACATAACAAATAACATAACATAATGTCACTGCTGCTGCTGAGAGAACTGACTGTCTGTATGCACTTCACCAATAGCTCTGACTTGTCTGTTAAACCAATGGCTGTCACCAAACACACCCCACCAATCAGAAAACACTGTTTAATTTTTACTAGTAATTGAAGCACTACTGCCTGGAAGTGTTTGTTTGTGGACTAAAGGCAAACATGCAAGAACTATGTTAATATTGAATTACACCGTATTCAAAATATATCAGCGTGCGATTACCACTAAGTACCAGCACTGCTGAGAGGAGTGGAAAAATGGTGATCAGAGGAGGTATAAGGAGTAAGAGGTGGAGCGAGGGTTGCATTTGAGCGAATGGTCCGGGAGGTATGAAGTTCTCAAATGCTAGCAGCCCACTGTTCACTCACCAGAAAGAAAACACTCTACTTAGAAAGATAACTAGTCACACCTAAATTAACAAGGGTAAAGTAATAATTAACTTGAGGATTTCCAGCACAAGAACAGGATGGTACTGGCAGGTGTTACAAGTTTCGACAAAGAAGCAGGGAACGATGGTCACACCATCTAAGAGACATTGCTGGAATTTATGGGACTTGTAGTCCAGTTTTTGGAAACATGTCATAACATTGTTCTGGCCAGTATCATAATAAAGAAAATGGAATGTGCAAAGTAGGAATAATTATCATTTATTTATAAAACGCTATATTACCCTCGGGCATCTGGGCGCACAAAAACACCAGAACCTAATATATAACACAGGACGTGTCAAACAAATGCCATCAGATTATGGAACATTGAGAAGATGGTCACGAAGAGGACCGAGGAGGCAGATAGAGGGGTGGCACTATGAGAAAAGTCGAGTCTTCAATGCACGATTGAAGGATCTGATATTTTGCTCTTGTCGCAGGGTGCTTGGCAGTGAATACCAGACATGAGCTGCCAATACTGGGAAAGCACTCCCCAGACCCTTGACCCTTTTGTACTTCACAACTTTAATCAGTCCAAGATTAGCTGACCTCAGATGGCGTTTAGGTTCATGCAACGAAATGTTCGTTTTCAGGTATGCCGGTGCCTGACCATATAGGCATTATATACCAGAGATGCAGTCTTGAAATTGATCCGGGAGGAAATGGGGAGCCAGTGCAACGATTGTCTTCCCAGAAAGATGTGTTTGCGTCTTGGAATGCCTTTCACAATGCACACAGCATCATTCTGGAGTCTCTGGAGTTGTTCCAGGCATTTTTTGCTTGCCCCCCCCCCCCCCCGCCCCATCAGTAGCGCATTGCAATAATCCAACCATGAAAGGATAATCGCACGTGCAAAGTTTGCTTCAGAAATGAAAAGCGTAATGTTACTCAGGAGTTTCAAATAATAGTGACAATTGTTAGAAACATAGTCTGACTTTCTGCGCTACTGGATGACTTAAAGAATACACCAAAAGTCTTCACTTTGCACACCACTGGGATGGTGCAGTCTTTTATCTTAAAGCATGCGTACTCCCGTCCTAGTTTTCGAGTCGCCAATGGGCTGCCAATTAGCAGGGGTTCAGCATCGAGGCTTGCTATAAATGTACTGTTCTAAGACCCTTTTTCAGGGTGGGGGTCATGAGCCATTGTCATAATTGCCTTAGAGTCAATGTTTAGCAGATGACTTTGGTCAATAGGGTTTTCAAATTCTTCTGATGCGTGTTCTGGTCTTTCCGCCTTAGCATGTGAAGAGCTGATCTGTCGCTGCATTTGCTGCATTTGCTGCAGGGCATGCTCAGTCTCACTGAGGCCACTGCCGAATCCCAGTGAATTATCTAGGTCTGACTTCTAAAAAATGTTGCCACCTGAGATGCACAAGGGCAGAAGGAACGCCTGGCACAACTTCTTTGGAATTTTTGGCCAAATTTATTTAAACGCTGCAAACTCAAACCATCAATGTGACCCGTTATCATTACAACTTCCGCAAACCAGCATAATCACAAAGTCACATGCTTGACACATTTTTGTCATGTGGTCTAGGTGAACCATAAACTTCACCCCCCTCCGCCCCCCCCGGGCAGTGCATGGCAGTGGGCACTTAACCTCGCCTGGCCTTCCTGCCATGCCAGATGGCCCCTTACTAGACCGACTGCCTCCTGATCCTGCCCCGGACCACCCACAGGCCTGAAACCCTCTCAGTGATATGCAGCAAGCCCTCACCACTGTCCCATTCTAGGCACCAGGGTCCCTGAATAGGGCAAATCAGTTTCATATGGTCCACCCTCACCTGCCACTGGTGCCCAGACCTCTCTGACCAGGGCACTCCCTCTCTGCCATGCCATGAGGATCAAATCAATGAGGTTTTTTAATAGAAGTTTAGTACTCTGGGCAGATAGGTGTACTCCATCCTGGTGAAAGTATGATGCCCCCCTAAGCAGACTGTTTGCCACAGTCCAAAAGCACCCATGGCGTATGGAAATTGAATATTACATCCCGAGATTCTAACTACGCTGTAACTACGCTGTATTGAAATTGAATACTACATCCTGCCCCTCCTGACTCCACTGGATAGGAGATGGTGTGGTGTGGCCCATGCCAATATTTGTGCTTGAAAAATGGGTTGTTTTGTCCTGAAGAAGGTTGCCGTACAGAGAGAGTACCAATGGTGATGCTCGCAGAGAGCAACTGAAACACATGTCGACGTGGATCTGTGTGAATAAGAGAACACAGACTGTTATGATACCCCAAATGTGTGGGGATAGTTTATAATGAATTATAATCACATCGAGATATAGCAGATGTCAACTTTTTTTATAAACCATTTTTCTAAAAAATGAATTGTGGAATGAAAGATTGATGAGAATTGTATGAATGTGAATGAATGGTAAAACGAATGGGCCATAGTGTTCTAAGTAATGTTTAATATGCTTTTAGATATAGCATTTATGCTGGAATAAAATAAACAAAAAATCTTGGGAATTTAAACCAAGTTAAAAATTGCTTGTGCACTTCGTCATCCTTAACCCTGTCTACTAGTTCTGTCCCTTGTGTATTTCCGAGGTCTGGGATGGGCAGGTGACACTCACAACTCTGCTTTGTCACAATCTGGCAAACCTGATGAAGCTGAATGCCCCCTACACTGAGCCTACACACCGCACACTGGGGTGCCTTGGTATATACAGACATTCGTGCACCCTCTGCACCATCCTCTTTATGAAAGTGTGCTCACCAATCCACACCATTCGCCTTGCTGGCATCCTAAGATACCAACAGAACACAAGAGAACATACTTTAGAGAAACAAGCACCAGCATTAGGCCCCCATTGTGGCCCCCTGCCCTCTTGCCTAGTGCCCATCCCAAACGGCCGCATGTCCCAGCGTTCCCCCCTCAACAAGCCAAGTGTGGTCTGACATAACCCTTGAATGTGTTAGACTTCCAATGCCCTATTTTCATAATTGGTTCAATCTTCAGACCTAAACCTGCCGCCATGGAGGCCGCCCCTATCCAGAACTAATGCGGGGTGAACCCCAGCCCCCCATGCCCGGCCATCCCTAATGCCTTCTTTAACACTCTTCTAAATTGGAATTGTGACACACTGGATACATCATGCTGTAGCAGCAGCGGACCATCTGCTGTGTCTCTAAGTGTGGTGAAATCATGTATAGCCCTTACAGGGCATATTATTAAGTTGCCATGCATGCCCATCGACACCTTGGCCCCTCTGCCCTACTGTTCTGTCTTGGACCACCTCACCTATAGTTGGAAGATGGTCCCCCGGTAATCGACACATCAGCAAAGGCCAGTCGATTCACTTTGCCCCTGTGGAGGACTCCACCAGTTAAATGCCCCTGAAGGCCCCACAACATGCAATAGCAAACACCGCCCTAAGCAAGGTGGTCTTGCACTCATTCCTACGAATCCCCCACAAACCATGCACCAATAAGACCAGTTTGTGGAGATCAAGTGGCCTCCCAGCATCTTTCCATGCTACCTCCAGCCTCCTCCACCCCTGACAAGGCCTTTTGCACTGTGAAATCCGCTGACCTGCTGGTGACCCTGTGTATCTCATGCAAAGAATCATACTGTCACCACCTTTCCCCAAGCACCCCTTGTCTGTACAAATGGCCCGAGTAGCAGATTAGAGAATCCCTGTGACCGATGTCCCACAACCCCTGTTCCTTGCAGAATACCCTGAACCCCCTGAAGACTTTTTGTATGCTGCCTTGGTTTTCATGGACACAGAACTTGAAATCAGTGAGGCGAGGTCAGGGCTCCAATCCTCTAAAGCGTCTCTGAAATTGCGGTCACCTCGTCATCTGCATGTGGCAGTCATCACCGATATTTCTACATCGTGAGATAAGATAGAGCATCAGCAGCATTATTAAGCACACCTGGTACATGTCTTGCCTGGAATGTAATATTGAACAGTGAACACAACAATACTAGTTCCTTCAATAACCTTAGACCCATAGGACAGGCCACCCTTTGATTGTTGATAGCCTGCCCCACTGACAACCTGTCAGACCAGAATACCACATTTTGTCCTTGCATCACATCTGGCTACACTGTCAATGCCGCCAAAATCGGGAACAACTACAGCAGAGTTCTGTTTCGGGTCTAACCATACTCGAACCAGGCCCTCTCATCAATTGCGTCATTGACTGAGGCACCCTTCGGGAAGGACAACTTATGGATTAGTTGGAATTTGCCCTCCTCTTTCTTTGGTACAGTACTTAATGGAGAACAAACAAACTATGGGTTGGGTAGGCTTTCGAAAGGCCCCCTAGGCACCCCATCCGTCTTTCCTTTTCCACTTTTTCCATTACTGCATCAGGGTGTCTCACAGAGTATGGCTGTTTTTTTTTTCAATCTTGGGAATGGCCAGCCCCTACACTGGTATTCGAAAACCAGACGAAAACCCATTCACCAGTAGCATAATGTCCTGTACCCTAAGTCACTCATTTGCCAAAACACATAATACGCCTCTCTGCACCGGCGCGGAAAGATCCTGACTGCCCTGTGTGGGACCCAGGCCCTTACTTCTTCCCTTTATCTTTGAACCATTTGAGACAATTAAACGGTGGGTGGCCCAACATGCCGCAGAAGGTTCAAGCCTGTGTGAATTTGCAGAGGGGTCTGGCGCATGCCTTCTTGTTAAACACCTAGCTCGTCCCCTTCTTATCACTGGATTGGGTGTTGGTCCGAAAGGGCTGCCCAGGACTAGCCGGACCCTGTTTCGCATGCTTGCTAATATTTAGTCGAGCCACTGTGCAGCTGACCCATAGGTCCATGTCCCTGGTGACCCAATCCAATTGTATGCTACCTGCCTTGGAGTTCCTAAATCGTTCGTCAAAATTCAACCAGAAACACGTGTGTACAGGTGCGTTATGAATGTCATATCATATCATATCATATCATAACCATGCCCCATAAACACATTTCTGATACATCGACAGAATCAGGTGCATGTAGAACAACAGCTTTGCGTGCATTGCAGGGTATTTCTCAAGCATTACTGCAGAAAATATAGTAAAGCCAGCTGCCCAAATCACTATCGATTTCTCAATGTGTGGCTTCTTTTCTTTCCCCTCAGCCTTACTCTCCTTGGGTCCCTCAACCCTGGTATAGTCCAGTAATGCAAACGCATTGACAAACATATCTCTACAAATCTTCTCCTCGCTTCGGGTGTTCCATGCCAAGTTAGCATACCTGGTTGACCAGGGACGGTGGCAGGGTTAGCCCTCACATCCCGTGCTACTGGACGTGATGGTACTGCGGACGTGGGAATCCACACCTCCTGTGACACCCCAGCACTTGCAACTCCTGCGACACCCAGGCTATGGATACAGTCGTCCCTGCTTCCGGTTGGGTTGACCAAACGCCGTTGCTCTGGGCCCCATTGCTACCCCATTACTAACCTCGCTCACTGAGCCCCAAGTATTGCCCCCTTGCCGATGTACTGGCCCTTGTACCGTCCCACCTTGATGACCCGGTCCACACTGCGACCCCATGAGGCAGCGGCTGCATAACTGTGACCTCCAGACAGGGACCCCCAAGTGCTTCCCCATTCCAGGGATTTCCACTCTTATGAACCCCTCATGAGAACTTGTATGTGGTGGCCTGGGCGGGTGGGGGCTGACCAGCCTGGGTCAAGGCAGGTATTGACCTAAATGCTGGCTGTGTCCCTGCAAACTGCACCCATAGGGGAAACGTTCCCTGTGTCCCCCAGGTCCATGAGTGATTTTGATGAGGTACTCCAGGACTGGGGTGGCCCTTCTGGGGTACACGAACCCTGACTGTTCCCCTAAAGGGAGAAAGGGGGCCATGCAGGCCTGTCCTGCAGATATCAGCTGCCCTACTCTCTGCCCCCCTGAAGGCAGCGCCACTAGCCCCTGGGGTCCCGTGGCATCACTCCAGGCCATGTGGGCTTCTTCTTCCCTTCCTGTGCCCGTCATAATTGAAGCCAATGTGTCACCATGGGTCCCAGATACCACTACTGCAACCCTTTCTGCCCCTGCAGCATGGACACATCCCCCCTGCTGTAGTTTGTGGAACCCTGGGGCTATGTCCTCCAAGGGATGCACAGTTGAGATTCCCTTGTGTCCCCTCTTCTGTCCCACATTCCTTTTCTTTAAAGGAGGGAATGCCCCCAGCCAATGCTCACCTACCCCTCCTTGGGCTGCCCCTTAATTGGCGTTTTTCTTGCCACTGGCTCCCCATCAAGCAAACAAAAAAGTGGCCGGCCCGCACCCTGAACCCTGCCACTTAGTCCCTCGGTGCATCTAGCTGTTTCCTGCCTGATGCCCTTGTATCATAGCGACCATGCAGAGAGGTGAGGGAGCCGTAGAGGGGGGCCAGTGTTTGGACATGGTGCAGGCAGGCCCCTCAGAGCCACCCGTCCCTTTCCGTCTCACCATTGCCGCCCCCACCGACCCAACCTGCAAGACCCTCCATTTTGGAGGCGCATGCCTCTGTAAGCTGTTTTTGAAGCTGTTGAAAGTGAGTGGAGTTAAAGCAGACATCTGCTCCCCTCTCAGGGTGTATAACCTGAATATATTGCTATCTGTCTGTTTCTTGGGTAGACTATTTAGCACACGTTGCCTTATGTGTCAGGGTGCACAGCACCCCATGAAGGAAACTGCTGTGTATTTGTTGCAAATGGTTTCTACTTTGGTCCAGTTGTGATGTACATGTTTTTGGACATTGGACTAAAAAAGGAAAGAAGACAGAATAAGGGAGGCTCCAATGGCTAAAGAAAAGTAACAACTGTAGCCAATGTAGACTAATAGAATCCAATTACGAGTTCTAAAATGCAATTGGGATCAACTGGAATGTTCTCCATAGAAGTCCAGTAGATATCCACAAGTGCACATCCCAATGAGCATGCTCAGTAGATTTGCAACTGTTATCAACACAAGGGAAGTCACAATTTTGCACCATCCAAGTTACAGAAACCGGAACACATATAGCTTCTCTCAGTAGGGGCATATGGCTACTCTCAGTAGGGGCATATGGCTACTCTCAGTAGGGGCATATGGCTACTCTCAGTAGAGGCATATATCTACTCTCAGTAGGGGCATATAGCCACTCTCAGTAGGGGCATATAGATACTCTCAGTAGGGGCATATGGCTACTCTCAGTAGGGGCATATGGCTACTCTCAGTAGGGGCATATAGCTACTCTCAGTAGGGGCATATGGCTACTCTCAGTAGGGGCATATAGCTACTCTCAGTAGGGGCATATAGCTACTCTCAGTAGGGGCATATGGCTACTCTCAGTAGGGGCATATAGCTACTCTCAGTAGGGGCATATGGCTACTCTCAGTAGGGGCATATAGCTACTCTCAGTAGGGGCATATGGCTACTCTCAGTAGGGACATCCCAGGGAAAACTACCACTGCACCCTCAACCTCAGCTTGGCAGACACCTGCAGACATTTGGAGGAAAGCTTCACTGACATGAATAATTCAGCATTTTTAGCAATACATTCACAGATGTATGCAAACCGGACAAGCTCCTGTAAATGTGTGATTAGCTGCCTGTGTTGCCTAAGCATTCAGTGTAATTCAGTATGGCCATAGAAAAAAAAAAGAATCTGATGGACCGATCAGCGCACTGAAGCAGCTCCTTCGTCCTTTGACACTACATCTTGCCATCACAGTCTGCATTATTGTATAGTGCTCATGAGTACAACCCAAGCAATCCATTGGTGTGTGAGCTCATAGAAACGTCCACCCAATCACAGATCGCATATCACAGTACCTCGCAAGTACCACACACCCATCACCAGTGCCGGCCTGACCGGTGGCAGCGCCCCAGGCGGTTTAAGAAAAATGTCGCCTTCCTAAACGCCTCTGGTCAATGCCGAGGAGAGGGGACGCCTGAGCAGGGAGTTAATCATTGCAATATTGTGCTCATGTTAATGCAAGAGTGCCTTATTCTAATGAAATCCACCTCACTCCCATGTCGGAGCAGGGAGGTAATCATCTCAATAGGGTGCTGATGCTTTTGCATCAGCGCCCTATTGTTATTAAATGCGCCCCACCGCTGTGGGCAAATTTGATAACAATATGGCACCTGCCGCGCCTTCTCGTTCTACGCCAGTTTGGGGGATCCCTTGAAAGACTCCCATGAGCTGGGATAGCGGGGGGGCTAATATCGCCCCCGGGGGGGCTAATGGTGCCCAGGCGGTCGCCTGGCATGTCCTGCCCTAAGACCAGCCCTGCCCATCACTGTTCCAAGACTTGGACAGCAGAATGTTGTCTTTATATACAGAGGAAGGAAAGATAATTCCTAAAATTCATGCATACCCTCCTCAATAGGTAGGAGAACTGAGCTGCAAATAACTCTTGATCATATCTTAATGTTGTCCCCATTCTTTATCCTCTTGATGACATCAAGCTTGCTAAACATTTTCCTCGAAGCGCACAGCATGAGTGATCATAGTCTAGTAACGTAATGTTGCCCACTCTCAAGGGTAGACTCAGAAAAAGCATGGCCTTCAAAGTGCTGTAGTGTGTTTGCTATAGTGTAGGGTGGTCAATGGCTGAGGAGCACATGATCGAGTCCACACTGAGGAATGAAATTCTGCATACTCTTTAATGTCTTTATTTATTGCATTTATAAAGTGTGTATGCCTCAGCACAGTGCACACATTTACAAAATGGGCACGAAGAATCAAATGCACGTATAAACAGGAAGCATGCTAAGGAGTTTAGGAGCTTAGGATCAAGGAGAGCAAAAGAATGGAAGTGGGTCTGGGCATAGGGAGGGTGATGGGTGACTGAAAAGAAAAAAGGTAGACGATACGAGGGTCCGAGGAGAACAGTGGACCTCGATGAGAGAAGACAGGTAACTGGCAGGTAAGGGGTGGGTACATATAACAAGAATGCCGAGGAGAAGAAACTGAAGATGGGCCGGAAATGGAAGCTATTGAAGCAAAGCGAGGGAAGGGAAGATGGGAGCAGGGGAAGGAAGCTGAGATAGGAGGTGGATAGCATCCAAAGGAGACAGGGAATAGACCAGGAGAACAAAGAGAAGCAGGATACAATTGTGAAGTCGGGGAAGAACTAGGCAGCCCAAATTACACTGTGGATCTACATAGGCTCAAATCATTGGGGAGGTGATACGAATTCCAAAAGATTTAAAACTCTCGCCATCACTCACAAGTGCCTCACTCACACAGCCCCCACCCCCCACCTTTCCTCAAAAGTAGTGAGAACGGGCTCTTCTAAACCCATTAGAACACCACACTCCCACCGACTCATCATCCCCAGAGTCAAACGAGCCAAAGCAGGTGGTGCACACTTCCCTTTCATTGCTGCCAGACAATGGAGTTCTGTGCCACTTACCCTCAGAAACTAACATTCTGGAAAGCACTCAAAACCTGGCTGTTTGACTAACCTCTGCATCCCCGCTCTGTGCCTTACGCTTGCGTACTCATGTTCCCTGGACCAAATGAACAGTGTACACTTTATGTGCCATGTCCAGTACCATTGCAACTAATTCATGTACCACTGTAACCAATTCTCCTACCAATATATTGTTGATTCTTGTTGAATGTACCACTGTAACTAAGGAGCCTACTTACCTCTGCAACAACGCCATGATGCCCGTGGGCTGTGTGTGTGCTATACAAATAAAAATAAATACATACATTGAGAATATGGATAAATAATTAATCTTTCATAACATGCTTAAAGCAGAGACCAGGCTATAAATGCACCGCCAGGATTCAAACCCGTGCCCCTGAGCTGTCCTCCACCCCCCCCACCCACAACCCCAAGGTAGTTATCGATCAACACATTCAATGAATAGGATCATCTTAAGCCATTTTAAACACACATGACTAAGTATAAAATAATATAAACACAATGAATAAGCATTACAGACACATCGATATGGAACATCCTAGTATTTAAAATATAAGAGAAAATTCATAAATATGGATAGTAGTCAAATCACAGAAACGCAATAATTTTACCTGCCAATTAATTTTGTCTAAGAATGTGCAGAGTACATTTTTAGCTCCCATCAGTGTTCCCATGCTGTCCAGATAAAAGAAGCAACCACTTTACTGGGCTGCAGTAAAGTGCACAATTAAAAACCTCTTGCAAATGTGTTATTCTGATTTGCTTCAGTGGAGGTCAGTGGCAGGCAGGTCTTAAACTCAGACAATGCTCACATAAAACAAGCATTGCCAATGGCAACAGTTTGGGCTTTTGTGTAGCTATGGGAAAGGCACTTACCAGGCACTGCCGTAATGGTATTGTCTCACAATTGATAGTAGCGGGTGAAAAATGTTGTGATTATCTAGGCAACTAACAGCAGTGCATTGCAAATCCCTAATCCCTATACACAATCCGAAATATTTGACTAAGCCAATACTTGTTTTTTAATAGGATTTCAGTCTAGGACACACACAGTGCTTATTAATCGAGCGGCTGAAGGCACACCTGGTATAGATATTTTTATTACACCAGTAGAACTTTTTCAACTCCAATTAAGACATCAACTGTCATAAAACTGCTTTGAAAAAACAAACACTGGCAGGCACTTTGAGCGCAAAGTTTCATGGTAAGGCTTGATTAAAGTGAACTCAAACTGTTCCCATGAGGAGATGTTTTGGGTTGTGGAGGGGCAAGAACTGGGTGAGAATGGTCATATGGATTAGCATGGCGATGGACAGTCAATGGGTGGGCCAATAACCAAACAACACCTTCAAGCTTTGTGTCCTTCCACATATACCATTTCTGCCTATCTGTACTCCAATCCAATTTATTCAACTTGTATCTAATAGTGCAGACTAAAAGCGAAACGGGAGCCCATTCCCTGGCCCTGTCCACAAGAACACAGGAAGTTAGAAGGATCAAATCACGCATATTTCCACACTATCAAACAGGCAATATAGCCAGGTGGAACTTCATGTAAAGAGAACACATCTCAGATGGCCATATTTCATCAAGATATGACTCCAGTCCAACAAATCTCTCAAATATGCGTTAGCACCTCGTTCCAAGGGCTGGAACGAAGGGTAATGGTTCGCTCGGGCCTATAACGAGGCAACGGGACGTTACACAGCTGATGTGGACCGAAGAGTTCCTAGCCTCTTCCTTATATGTGTACACATTGCATCCCTTTTAGCTGCCCACACACTGGCCCAAAATAGAACAGGTTTCATGCCAGCCACCTTCTTACCCACCCTTATGACCAGTTCTTCATGGACCAGTATAGTAGCCACAGAAATGTGGAGACCCAACAGGGTTCGACAAAAGATATTCTCAGCGACTTTAAGGTTTATTCATGTAATGGATGCCAAGACAAAATGGTGTCTGACATTAACATTAGTGAACATGAATTCTTCACGATTTAAGGCTTCTAAGTACCTGAGGCCGAAAAATAGATCGAAAGGTAAATCATATTATCGTACAGTCTCTAGAGGGAAGTGGCACCCCAAGACATTTTTCATAGGAGTGGCCCCACTGGAAATCTTGGGGTGGCACACCAAAACAAACGCATAACTGAATGCGGTCGTGGGAGCCAGCGTTGTTATAAGGGTGGCCGAGGCCCCCCTAGGATACCCTTTGGTGGCGCCCCTGCTAGAGTGGTGTCCCCGACCACTAAACTTTGCCTCAAAGGGCCGGGTAACCCAAGACCGTGACCTTGGTTTTCGACCCATCAGTGTCCAGCCCCCTTCTTGCAAAATATAGCTACAAGCTGTTTGTCAATTTAATAAGCCCAGTTTCGGTTAGAACTATTAGCTCGGCGTCCCCCACAAACAAGAGCACGGGACCATTGTCCTCTCCCGAACATGATGGGTCAGCAACAAATCGTTTCAACTATCAAGATTATTTTTATAATTGGAGCCAGGACGCAGCCATAGTTGAAACCACAGTCTGTAATGCCTCTTGATACTTTAAACACATGAGCTTCTGTTATTTTTTATGTGTCCATTGAAGGACAAGTTGTGGAGCAACAATAACATTGACAAAGACAACAGTCACTTTTAGTTAAGTATTCGAGTGTGGAAGCGGCTGGACCAGCAAGCATTCGCTTGCAGACACTCACTCTGGGATATCAAGCAATAGCTGAGTGTGCGCGTGCGCGCACACACAGACATGCACACCCACATACAACCTCATGTACACAAATATGCAAACCACTGGTCATATTGTGAAAACTAAACGAAGAAGTACCTTTGACATTGGACAGGCCTAATCAGGCAGAGTGCTGTGTAGAACACATAATTCTGCTCTTCATTTTTTTTTTTTATAAGGCTGGACCTAGCTCGAGAACAGCTGCACAGGGGCTGGGTAGGCAGCTTTTTTGGCTGCCCTACGGTGAGCTCTGTGCGTCTGTATGTGCGTCCATTGGAATTAGTCCTTGGTCAGTTGTTGTCGGGAGAGCCATGTTTTGAGAGATTTGCGAGCCAGGCATCTCTCGGTTGGCTGGCCGTCCTCCCTGGCTCAGGCAGCATTCATCCAGGTGGATCAGCTCCCTTTCCCAGCCTCCTGCCAGGGAGAGCTCATGAAAGGACACTGGCTATCTGTTTGGCAGTGCTCTCAAGGCAAGACCACCCAGGAGTTTCACTAGGAAAAGGTCCCTCCAGCACTTGGCTAAGAAAAAAACCCATTAGTTGACAACAAGCGAACATTCTTAGATGATCAAAGAGAATGATTCACAACTTCAGTATAGGAATGTAAAGTTGAACCCCCTGTGCTTCTTACTCCCTGATGTAAAAATGCTGGAGAGTATGAGTCTACTTTCTTCGTTTTAAAATACTGCTATCATCTTCGGATTATTATTTATTACTGTAAGTTCTTTTCATGAGATCTGGTCTAGACTATCTCAATGAAGAACCAGGGCTACAATCGGTACAATTCCTACATGTGCCTGACCTTCTGGTGAATTCTCACTAGGCGGCCCTTTGGGTACGAAGAATTGCCATGAATGTGCTCATCCTTAGTAATCCCTTTCGGGCACCTGTTGATGTTACTGTGAAGACTCTTGGCATCATTGCCTATAGAAAGACCCCAACCATATTAGTGCCAGCATCCCGCAGAAAGCCCAGATCGACAAAGTGTGTGTGTGGGGGGAGGAGGGTGACATGTGTGGTGGGATATCCATCATTAGAGGGAGAAATGAGCCACCCTTGATAATGAGATGCTCTCTTCACTATGCAGGGTGCAGACATATTACATACATGCCATAACTCTACTGAAATCTTAGTAGCCAACGCTTGCATGCTGTGGCATACTAGCATGCCCTCCTCCACCACGTTAGGCTATTTGAACATTGTGCCAGTGTGTATTCAGGGCATCCTATATAAATGTAAATAAAATAAATAAATAAATCCTGCAGCTGTTAAGGGATCCTCAGGGCCTCCACTTTGGTGGGTGCAGCCACGTACTGAACAGATGATACTCTGGGCCCTCCGGCACCTTTTTGAAAGGTTTTAGGGTGGGCATCAGAAGCTGACTATGCCACTCCCTGCTTAGCCAATGTATGAGCATTTGACCCCTGTTAAATGTTTGGAGGGTTTGGCTGTGGTAGCAGCAGCAGAGATCGCACTGGGTGTTATGTTTGGTGGGCCTCTGTTGCCCACCATATCAAAGCAATATGGTTCTGCTGGATCTACGATGAGAGACTTCTTTTATAATGTGCTTTACTCTAACAATATAATAAAGGGCCAGATGTATGTTTGTCCGATGCATAGCTTCGCCTGTTGTCACTGCTAGCGGGAGCTGTTGAATTACGATAAACAGAGACAATGCCAATTTGCATAGCTTTCCCTGCTTTCACCACTAGCGGGAGCTGTTGCCTTAGATATAAAGTGGCCCCACTGTGTTAATGAAAACCTGCACTTTGGCCCATGTATATGGGCTTCTACACTAGTTACCAAATAAAATAATAGACTTCAGTCCACACCACTTACTGACATCTTTGTTGGCCAGATTGTGGTTTCCTTCCACCAGTGTAGACCGACCCCATCACAAACACATATGCATGAGATGGCAAGGCTCTCCCTATCACCCCCTTAACGTATTCATGGCGCCAAGCAGTAATGCTTAGTGCCTAAAAGGTTCTGCGTCCCTGGCTTAATTTGCCTAAAAGACAAATATCAGTGCCCCGGCAGTGAAGAAAGTTGATGGGTTGTGTCTCAGGCTGGGAGTAATCCGTAACTAGCATCAGCCCAACACTGTGAGTTACTTGCCACCACCTGCATGACTGGCAGTGCCACTGCAACATATATTAACCCTGGCCTACTTAAGCAGAAATCCAGACAATGGTTTACATGAACAGCTCCATGGCACATTTCAGTACCTCGTTTGTCTACATGCATTCCAAAATGGCACATGTGAACAGCACTGTGAGGGAGGCATTTCTGCACTGCCTCTTCGTTGCATTGATGCATAATGCTGGTTGGGGGAGTCATTCCTATACAATTGTTTGGAGAACATCCAATACAGATTGATGGGGAGTACGTTCTATACTGCATTTTAAGGTCATTCCTCTGTTGTCTGATTAAGGGTATATCTACACTGCCTGAATTGGGACAGTGTCATAACGAGGGCTTTAAGTGGGCAAGCGCTAGCCGGGACAGAGCCCCAGCAGTCTCCAAAAACAGCTCCCATGTTGGGGAGCTAGCTGGGCTCACCCCTGATTAGCACCAGCTACGCGGACCCCTCAGGCAGCCCATTTAGCCAAAGAGCTGCACAGTTAAAGATCTGCCTGCAGGTGTTAGCACTTCAGAGTATAAAAAAGAAGAGACATCAATATGCTGAGATTTGCATGCAGCCCTTTCACCATGCAGCACTTCAGCTAAAATGGCTGCCTGATGGGTGTTGGCTCTTTACTCAGAAACAAAGGAGAGGCCAAACAACCCAACATTCTTTCTGTTTCTGAGTAACGAGCAAACACCCGGCAGGTTGCCCTTTCACTCAAGGACCTGAGTAATTGAAGGGTTGCCTGCGGGGGTCAACAACCGCCACAGGCAGCCCTTTAACTGCGTGCCTCTATAAATTTAAGGGTTGCCTGCTGGGTATTGGATTCTCATTAAGACACAGAAGGCGAGCTGTGGTGCACTGGTGTCACACCTTTGGTGCTCCCAGCCTCTCCTTTCGTTTCTTAATCACAGGCTCTGCCCCCCCTTCTCCCCCCCACCCTCCCTCTCAGCCGGGCTCAGAGCTCGTGATTTGGAACAAAAAGTTGGGGCTGGGTGCACCAAAGTTAATAATGCCAGTGGGCACCAGCTCTCCTGCTCTTACCAGGCCCCCACCACCCAATAGGTGGGGGGGCTCTAGTTAGGGGGCAATGCCTAAGTGCACCCACCCATACTTAAACCACACCTGCTAACTATCGACCCTCCCCCATCCGTTTAGCCTCCCACTGAAAGCACTGGTCATGACTATAGCACTTGTTTTCGGGGTGGGTGGGGGAGGGGCATACCTACACTGCCTGCTGGGGTTAGGGAGATCATGTCATTATGAGGGGGAGTATAACTATAATGCAATCACTAAATTACCTGAATATGGGGGTTAAGGGGCTGAGAGGGTATAACTCCCATGAACGTTTGGAGTGTCATACTCTTAGCCACACGTTTACACTCGTACCATTAGAGCGCACTATGGGACATCGATGAAAAAACAGAGAAAAGGTGTTCACTATGCAAAATCCAATACTATTGACATGGTCCAATGCTTATTTGTCATGTGACTGAATGTCTGAGGCTAAAATGCCCGACTGTTGCCCTTGGGCACCCGCTCGCCGACTCTCCTTTCATTCCACCTCTTTGATATCTCCCGCAGACGGGAAACAATGGAACACAGAGTGGGCAGCGTGACCTCCCAACTGCCCCCCCCCCCCTAGTTGCCATGAAACAGTCCTCGAAAACATCTCAGAGTTAAAAGGTTAAGATCTGAGAGCCGCTGATTGTATCAGCGCTGTTAACGAACCGAGGCAGGTGGATTACTGGGATGTGTACAGTCGCCTCTCCAGACGCCTTGGCAAACACCCACGAGCGCTGAGTGAGCCAGGGAGGCCCCCAGTGTTATTGTCTATTAGCGGGAAAGTGGAGATTAGAGAAAGTGCCGAAATCAGGAGTGCAAATATCAAAAAAGAGCTCTAATCTGCATGTGCGAACAGGCCTGCAGCAGCCTGGCAGAGTCATGAACCTGAAACGCCCAGACCGCACGTCCATGCATCCCCTGGTATGTTTGAGGGCCGGGAAAGCACGTTGGCAGTGCCTAACTGGCCAAAGCTTGTGAATCATGCATTCCATGGTAAGTGTGCGAGGTCACCTATTTAACTTGTACCATACAGACAAACCAGCTTTCCGCAAAATGATTGGATAATGTTACTTTGACCGTGTCGGGAACAGAGGGGTGCACATTAAGTGATGGTCTCGATTTATCAGTGGGCCAATAAGTGCTGATGACCAATCCCGTGCCTGGATTTGTTAGTGATTGTGTAGCGGGCCACATGTCTAGGGGAATGGGTTTAGATAATGCGCCTCATCATGAGTTGGGCGGTAACGCCGGCGCTAATAGCGCTGGGGCTATCTGTCCTACCGCCAAACCCACCGGCGCTATTAGCGCCAGATCACGGGTTTGGCGGATTTGGAAATTCCCATTCCCCATTGACCCCATTCGGGAATGCCCCATTCCCCATTGGGCTCAATGGGGAAATTTCGCACTCATACCGCCAGCGGATTTCCCGCCGGCGGTATGAGCGCAAATTTTCGGCGGATTTCCCCTCAGCTCAGAGCTGGGGAGAAATCCGCCGAAGCCCTGATTTGGTGGACCCTTAAATCCGGCGGTAACAGCGCTACGACCAGATTTAAGGGTTACAGCCAAACTCGTGACGAGGCCCAATGTGCGCGCAATCGGTCCAGGGACTATAGTGGGGTTTTGGCATGTTCTATATCTGGTAGCCAATGAGGATGGTGGGATAACACTATAACCTCTGTATTCAGATTGTGCGGTCTTCTGCTATATACCGGGAGGATAGCTCAGGGGCAAGGTGCTCACCTTGGACACAAGCCGATGCGGAGCAACATAGTTTCGATCTGTGGTTCTGCGCTTAGAAACCTCTGGGCATTAAGTGTGTTATAAATAACCAATTACAATTGCAATGCAACTTGTTCTTGACTTGTGATGAGTTCCATGTCAGTTCGGTTCTACGGGACCGTCTGAGACCTTTTTGCATGTAATAAATGACTGAGCAAGCAATAGGGAACCGCTCTTGAGAAGCAAATCTACCGCGGGTAAGCCTTGACAAACTTAATAAAATGCGACCTGCGGGCTCCTCCAAAATTTCTGATTTGTTATTCGTCCTGTTTTATGAGAGTATGACAGGTGTTTGGCAAACTCGAATCCCATGTCAAACTCACGTAGGGACTTGTTGATTTGTGATATGATCAGGGGCCGCATGTTCCCCGGTTGAATGTCTGCAGCGTCGGTGTCAGGACCTTCATACATTTTCAGGTGAAAGAGGCTTTGAGCCTCAATGGGGCCCGCAACAACTGCCCCCATGTTGCCAGTCATTAGTCACGCTTCATTGCTGGAGCCTTTTAGGCCATCACTTGGAAGTGACAGCCTGACGGGCTCTAATAAATGAAGCAAGCTTGTAAGCAAGCCTTGCAAGCACACATATGAAGAAAGACATACACTGTCGGTTAATATCCACCCATTATCACGAGATGGCAAACCAGCAGGGAGCTGAATGAAAAACTATCTGTCCACTGAAAAGCTATACACCCTTCTTTGTTAACAAGTGCCTGATGTGGAGAAACCAGTGTTAAAAAACAACAAGATGATGTGATAATCAGTAGGCCATTAGTGTTTCGACTACCTGTTGGCTGGCTTCTCGTGTGGCTGTCTCGGGATACTCGACGGCTATTAACCTCCTGTGTAGTTCTTTTTTTCCGTTATACTCTATGCACTCCACAGGTGTCTCAGACTGTTTTCTACTCTAAGCATCAGGGGCCCCCAACCATCATGTTCAAATGGGCACCCACACATCTTCATCCAGGCCTGATTCTCTGGCTTGTTTGTAAAAGTTCTCTTAGGTTGCTTTGTAAGTTCATTCAGCCAATTAGAGTCTTCAAATTTCCTAAAGGCAGTAGAAGGCGCTTGTGTATTTTGCTAGGCTGTAAAGGGAAGCAGCCTACAGGGCAAGCTTTCAATTGGAGGATGTTTGGAACATTATGAGGAGCGTTATGAGCAGTTTTTGACTTTGGTTGTGTATTTTGGTGTGACTTGCAGCGTTTCTATTATCTAGGCCCCTTTAACAGTTATTTGTTTGTTCTGAGAAATTATTGTTTCCCACTATTAAAAAGGTGACAAAAAAGTGAGGCCTCATTAAAGGTACCAGCGGGATACCACCAAACGGAAGTTACAGTTACCAGCGACTGATCTGCTGTTATTACCGGCATATTACAGGTGCCGGCAAAGGACTTTATGGGGTCACTGCTGGTACTACCTGCTGTTTTCTTGCAGATGGGGTGTCTGGTTTACCTCCAGATTTTGGTTGGAAGCTAATCAGGCCACCCCACCAGCAAACTTGTAGTTTGGTGGTCTGGAAAAGTGCGGGTATACGTTATTACGGGCACTTATTTTCCAGACTGGCAGACCTGTAATAAGCCTGATTGTCCTTTACTCTTGTACATTTTCACTTTAATTTCCCTGATATACCATAAAAAATCTATCTTTGCCCCACCCCACTCCCAAAATAAGCTGTTCACCTTTTTCCAATTGCATGGTTATTGTTGTCTTCATATCCGGTCGAATCATGCAGTAGTGTTGTTTTATGTTATAGCTTATTCTTTGGGTGCAATTTTCTAGTTGTTTTTGGTTCTCTGTTTCTTCCTCTCAAATTGCTGCTTCTCTAAGAAGAGGAATGGCACAGTGTTGGTGCTGAGAAGGGCGGGATTTTGAATCGGTGGAGGTGAATCAGTATTTATCCGTGCAGTTGGATGTGGATACCACCCTCATTGCTATAGAGGGTGGGACTTGGTTTTGCTGTTTGTTGCAATTGATCCACAGTCAGGGGCCAAACAGCATTATATTATATTAGAATCGTTTATTTATAACACGCTTAATACCCAGAGGTTTCTAAGCGCTGATCAGGGGATCAAACCTGTGTTGCTCCGTGTCGTCTTGCTTCCAAGGCGAGCGCGTTGCCCATGAGCTATCCTCCCGAGACCAGGCTTCTCAGTGAACAGGAGAGGATGAAGCATCGCATGTGGCTTCTGTGAAAGCAGGAGTGACAGCAGAGGCAGGACCATCAGAGCATGTACCCATGTACACAGGGGCTGTGCCTTTGGTGGAATGCAAGGGCATGCAGGGAGTGCAGAAAGAGGGCACAGGTAGACTCTTCATGTGGTGGGATGGGACAGTAACTAAAACCACCCTGGATGAGTTGCCTGAGCCCGCACCATTCTGCATTACAGAGGAGGAAGAAGTGGTCTTGACTTATCAGGGTTAGGATTCAGAAGGGCATGGTGTTTGAGGAGAATTGTCAGGGGGAATTGCTGCCATGTGGCTGCGCTGCAGCAGGGAAAGTACCCACCTGACAAAAGGGGTGTGGTGGAGCGACGCAAGTAGGTGGTGGAGAATGAGTGTCATCCTCCACATGCCCTTACAATGAGGACTAGGCAGGAACAGAAGTCCAGGTAGAAAATAACTCTCCCCCACCTAGTCCTCATGGTTTTAGGTGAGGCAGCATGCTCAGCCTTTACTGGGAAAGACTGGGAAGGGTGAAGAATGTGAGATCGTCTGCATTTTGGATGACAGAAAAGTGATCTGGGGGTAGAACAGCAATGCCCTACCCTGGGGACAACCTCCTTGCATAACCACATTCACCACTGGAATCAGGATTTGCCATTGAAATAAGGAAATGCACTGTGCATATAAACCCACCACCACTGAGCCCACCAGTGGCATTGTTGCTTATGCAGCCCCTACAGAAGTGAGGGCATAGGCCCAAGTACTTCCTAAGCCAGGATGTAGGACAATGTCATTGTTGGCATGACATGCTAAGCAGCAGTGAACCACAAAACCCACAAAGTCTGCCCTAATCAGTGGCAGCAACAATGGCTTCTGTGGGCTGCAGCAGACCCCTCTTGCTAGCACTGGCCCAACAAGCAGTTGAGGCAGCAGACACTGGCAGTACCTGTTTGCCTATGTTTGGTCAGAATCATTGCGACTGCATACAACTTCACGCAGGCACCTACTGCATGCACTGCTGCATGCATTGCCGGATGTCTCTTAGCTGGGGGAACCCTCGACTCCATGGAAACTGAGGCTGCCATGCTGAGGCATTTGCTAATGCTCAATACTGCTCTCCTGTAGGTTGCTGTGCAGGGAGAAAGAATGAGGCAGTCTGTGGGAACAACTGTCCTTTTAGGGAGACTCCCCACATGTAAAAGGGGCACTGCTCTGTGGGTGACCCCATGAACTTTCGGGATGGCGGATCTCTGTGGGCGTTCCGTCGAACGCTAGGGATGGCAACGCTGTTAGGGAGAGAAGAGCAACTTTGGGAGGAGGCAGCACTCTGAGCAGGAGCCATTGAACTCTAGGTAGAATCCACACTCTTTGGGAGAACACGAGAACTTTTGAGAAAGGTTGGTTGTGGTTGTGACGATCTTAGCGTTAAAAAGCAGCACCGGCGCATAAGGCAAAATCGTATTATCATCAAGTCTGCAACTGGTCATAGCCTCTCAGTCACTGCAGCTATCTGTTTTCCAACCATGGGCACAATGAAACAACCCCACTCCTCTTTGCAGTGTCTGAATTTAAGTGGTTAACAATTCATCATCACCATCCAAGCTGGTTGGCTATGGGTAGATGGCATTAGTCTTATGCAGTTAAGTTGCTATGAATTTTTATAAATGTTAATTGTTGAACCTGTGGCTCTGAGAGGCTTCTCCTGTGGTTAGAGACAATATCCTCATTCACACTAAACTCTCTCTTGGATTGCAAGCATGCAGAGTGACTGCAGAGTGGCAGCTTGTCTATTCAATAGCCACTGCAGAGATGGAACATGTGCTGCACCAGTACTGTACTGGGTTAATATCACAACCCACGTGTGACGTGTCCAGAAGATAGACATCACATGCCTGTGCAGCTGGTGATTTGCCATCTGTTTCAGTTAATAACTCTTCTGTAATTAAGACATCTGAGTGATGTAGAATGGTGTCTCACAGCTTCTGTCCCCATAGGCTGCACCATGACTGCTCACACATATGTGAACAGGTGTCAGTGATACACTTCCCATTGATTCTGTCAATATCGAGTTTGCCATTCCTGGAGTACTTGGTAAAATGTGGGCTGTTTGCCTTCATGCTGCCTGCATTCCATATCAGTGCTTAATTTGTGTGTGGGGGGTTAGGGGAGGGCTTTTCAGGGATTAGCCATGACATTTATTTCTGAGCCCCAACTCTTATCTTTAAGCCCAACTTCACTATGTTGTTTTTTATTTTATTTTTATTTTTGCAACATTAATTGTTTAACTGTCAATCAGTCATAGTAACATAACAATCAACAACAGTGTACAATGACCAGGGTCTCTGCATCCTGAGCGGGCTCATTGTTATTCACAAACCTGACGACCCAGATTGGCAGGGACTATTGATCAATTTTCATGAAAAAAACAATGAGATGCAAGAAGACAATCATAGGAACTGATGCTGGCCATGGCCACATACTGCTTCATTCAGCCTGCATAACATTGCTGCAAATTCTCCAGTGTGCTAACCAGGAGGATGGTATGACAACAACAAGACAGTCTCCAGCCAGCAGCCCCAAAGTAGGGGCAAAATCAGTGAAAAGACAGATATCGAACATGAGAGCCAGTCATGAGGGCCAACCTATGCAAGACGATCTCGCTGCAGTTTTTGACAGGCAGCTCGTTAGTTCAGTAATGATTTTGCCTACATTCGTCCGTCAATTTCCCTAGGAGGAAAGCATTCTTGCTCTTATTTCCTGTGGTTAGATAGTTACCATGCTCTAGTTCACACTGATAGGATTAGAGCAAAATGTTAACAATGATGGTTTTAAATAAACACGTAAACGTGTATTTTATTTTAAGACACTAGTATGTTATGTTGATTTCATTGAGGAACCAGAAAGTCAAACCCCAGCTCCTTAAATGTGTGAGCATTTTTGCAAACATTTTCTACCAGGAAACATGAATGGAAACTAGCCAATACCCAGTTTGTTATGGTGTCATGGAGGGAGCTCCAGCATCCCTATATCCCTTGACGTGATAGATTTCCAGTCTCGAACAAGATGGTGTAATTCTAAAAGCCAGGAGCGATTGAGAAAAGGGCTTAAAGAAGTAGGGTTAATCTCCACAAATTCAACACAATGCAACTCTCTGTAATAGTCAGCTTTGTTCCTGTTTCCCAACCTGGCCTGTGGAAGGGCAGAGTTCCTCAACTCTACTCCTCCATTGGTCTGTTCGGGCCGGGGGAGCTAGTTCTTCAGTCTTGGCGTGGTCTATTGGCAGATTGTCCACAAGGTTAGTGGAGGCTTGAGTCTTATGACCTTGCACCACTTCCCTCTCCTCCACTTCTTCAGGATTTGTGCCATGGTTTACCTCTTGGGGCCTCTCCACTCGGTGGGATGGATGTTTCGTGTGCCATTCAGTAGCTAAACATCCCACTTTTGTCAATCTGGGCCTCAACACGGGGGTGGGTGGGCGGGTGACTTGTCTAGGGAGTGTAGATATAACACTCCTCTTGTAGTCATCCAATTGTCCAGCGGGCCCTTCAGCTGTACCCTCCTGACTATACCACCCCCCATGCTCCTGCATATAGTCTTTTTACCCACCACTTTCTTAGGCACTTTTCTGCGTCATCTTTTGCAGTAGTTTCCCTGCTTAATTTGTGTGGGTTATTCTGCAAGTTCCTCCTTAAGGGCGCTTATTTAGACTTCTCATTTGGGGAGGGGGGGTGGCATGTCTTCCTGGAGGGAGATTTCTGAACAAAGGACCTCCAGGGCATCACTCCAAGAGGCTGCCACAACATAACCCACACCCTGGACGAGGAAGATAGAGAAGGATGGATGTTTCCCTCCCCAGTGACGGACATCTCCCACCCTTTCAGCGGTTCTTTCCCATTCTTACACTGGTATAGAGGATTATCGGCCAATGCGATGGTGCCATCCAAATGTTTTGTGGTGGCTTGCATCTGACTTGCAATGCCAGATGCAACCGGATCCTGACTAGTAGCCAGTGTAAAAGCAAAAGGAAATATCAAGGCCGAGTACCCAAAAAGAAATACACCAAACACGGGCTTATAAAGATTCACAGATCTTTATTCTAAGACTGTATAGTTTACAAAGAAACAAAGTATCAGATAGCTATCTGGCCCTTAGTACATCACAGCGAATACCAGCCCTTTCGGTGTGAGAAGTGAGAGGTACTGGACGTCTAAACATTTACACATTTTATACATTTCCAATCATAATGTCCAGCCCCCCTAGAGGTTAATGATACTCGGTATAGGGTTTGTGCCGAGTTCACTTCTAGTTTGTCCACCTATATGCATGTGGATCATCTTCAGTTTGTATATCAACAAGTCACAATGGCAACAGTGTATTCTCGGATTTAACAGTAAGTCTTAACAAATGTCCTATACAATGTAGTTTTGCAAGTGTCCATCTTCAGTATTTATACAGCATTGTAGTTGATGTATGTCCGCGGCTCGGACTTGTTGGCGCAGGTAATCCTCTCTCTACAAGTCAGGCATGGGATAAGGTCTCTTTACTTGACCCAAACATTCGGCCAACGGACAGTTTAGACATTAATTTATGTACAAAGGTCAGGAAGGCTCATTTACAAGCGGGAAAACACTGTCCACCATTTTAGAACACAGAACTACTTTGGAGTTGGAAATCAAAATGGCGGACGGGCCTAAAATGGCGGCTAAGTCAATCTAAGATCAGAACTTTGCTGCGCGGTTTTCTTCGCAGAGCGACTGGGCTTAGGCCAATATATACAATAAAGGAGGCACAATATGATATCCCGTTTAACTAACCCTCCTTTGGGCCTAAGCCAAGCGCTAAACTCCTTCTAGTCACTTTACGAGTAACTCCAAGTCTCAATGTCCATACACCCTGAATCACTATCGGAGATATCAATTGCAATGAGAACAGATACTGAGATTTCTTTCAGCACAAATTCATTGGATATTTTCTCTGGGGCATATACCTTGTGTCCTAATGTACCCATCGCTTGTGCACAACATCCTCCTAACATCGAACACATACCAGGAAGACATTGTATACAACAACAAAGAAACAACAGAATACATAAAATAATCAGCAAGACCGAAAGTAGCTTCCATCCCCAAGATCGCAAGAAGTCCCAGAACCAAGCGCTAAAATCCCAGTTTCCCTCGGGAACATGCACTTCTGAACTAAGGACGTGCATATTTTGTATTGCTCTGAAAATCGTTGGGGAGGAATCTGGCATGAAAACACAGCAAGTGGACCCCACTAATTTACATAACCCACCACGCTCAGCCAGGATCACATCTAATGCCATCCGGTTCTGAAGTGCCACTAACCTTATTGCTTTTGTTCTAAAGTCATGTTATAGAGTATGTCAGTGGTCCGGTTGATGGTCCTCTCTAGTACTCTCGCTAGTCTCCTGATAGCTTCAGAGTACAGCATTTGTCCTCAAAATGGCACAACAGATTTAGCTACATCGCCCAGAATTTGCTCTGAACTATCCCCATTCTCGTCCCTCCGTGGACAAGCCTTTGAAAGTTCTATAGTGCTAGCAATGAATACCCCGCTTAACAAAATCCCTAAATAACAGGTTCCCTTCCAAAACCTGGGTAACCATGGAAATGCTACATTATCACAAACAAAGTAGACAGGTTTACCTACATACAAAGGTCTTTCCTCAATAGTCAAATTCGCAACGTTGGCGCAACCCTTCAAATCACCCATTGACTGAGTACCATTCCTCTGTATGCAGAAAGAAACTGAATCAGGGCTGTGGTTAACAGTGTAAGAAGGTGGCGTGGCATCCCTATTGCCTATAGGAGCCATTTTTATAGAGATCAAATATTGAAAAGGACGGGACAGTCTATCAGAAGGCCTAATAGAAGCAACATTAGGCTTACTCCTATTCGCAAAGAGTGAGCATCCCAAGGGTGTTAGAACTCGTTTCTCAAAATCGTTCAAGTTAGTTCCATCAAAGTTCCCCAAGATGCTATCGTTCCATCGGCCAAAGAATAATGCCCTTAAAGAAGCATAGCATGCAGTTGTCAAAGGTAAAGTATGAATATACCAACCCAGCCCCTTATCCCTGTGTTGCGGTAAATGCGAACAGACCCAACAATTGGACTTATTGAAAATGGCATGTGTAGCATTCATAATGAGTAATAGAGTGTTGTTGTGGTAACTCTGTCTGTGCTGACAGTCTCTAGGAGATAGAGTGTGCAGATGCACGAAAGGATTAGAAACAGTGGGTACATTTTCAGTAGGTAACACATTTTCAAGCGGATGTACTTCTTCCAGATACCACAAACCTAAGGCAATGACTATTGTAAAACCAGTTAACATTATCACAAGACAACAATACGTTTTCGGGGTCCACACATTCGATTGTTCATTTTCACGGCTGGTCACACAGTCTCTTATCTGTTCCGTACGAGTGGGAGCGGTTGCAGGCATTGTTTCTTCAAGCGATTGCACCAAAGTTTTCTTTTGCTGGCGATCTCCAGACCGCGCGTCTTCTTAGTCCTTTCATAAATCCTAGCCAACAGAATCCCCTTATGTACAAAAAAGATCGGGCCAAAGAGACAAGCCCTTCAACGATTTTCCTTGATGGCACAGCCGAACCGTGCAGTAAGTCTATTTCCTCAGACGCAGATCGTACCTTGTGATCCTTGGTACTGAATGATCTGTGAACAACGTGTCGTCACTCCCTGATGGAAGCGACAAATGCAAAGCGAGATCGGACACAAGATTCGGAAAAAAAATGAAAATGGAACTGTTGAAGACTTTGGAGACGAAGTGGCTGTTTCCCCAGGCCCCACGGGCTCAGGGAGAGTCTCCGATGCACTCTCGATGCTGGTTGCTGCTTCGTGATTGATCGTTGGTTACAGCAGAAGTGAGGGATTCTGTGTCTTCTGTAGCATGTGGCAAAAGGGTAAGGAATCCTCTTGATGTGGGACGCATAAATCCAATGCCTCTTGCCTGCAACTCGCGCCGCTGTCTGTGTGACCAGGAGGACTTGGTAGGGGCCCCGCCAACGAGGTGTGAGGCAAGAAGATTGATCAAATGACTTGGTGTGGACCCAGTCTCCCCGCCGTATGCTGTGACCGGGGACCTCATATTTTACTGGTAAAGCCTCTCGCACCTGGTGATAAATCAAATACAGATTTTTAGTTAACTGTCCACAGTAGTCAATAAGAAGTACATTTTTCACCTCACTTAAAGAACGTGGCTTCGGTATGTTCCAAATGTTAGCTAGCCTACCCATGACCACCTCAATTGAGAGCCCAGTCTTTGTTTGAGGGGTCGTTCTCATAGACAATAACACGATCTCTAAGGCGTCCGCCCATTTTAGTTTGGTGCCGGCACACGTCTTAGCTAGCTTGTTCTTGATGATGCCGTTGTGTCTCTCTACTAGTCCAGCAGTCTGTGCGTGTCTAGCCGAATGGAACCGTTTATCGATCTGTAATCCCGCGCATATCTGCAGAATTACAGCAGCGATAAAATGTGGACCATTGTCCGACCAGATGACTCTTGGCAACCCAAATCTAGGAAAATATTCCTTCAACATGGTTTTCGCCGTGGTCATAGCTGTGGCATCTTTAACAGGAAAAGCTTCAAACCATTTGCTAAAGGCACAGATAACGACAAGTACATATTTGTAGTTGTTACAACGCTCCATTTCAATGAAATCAAAATGTATTACCTCAAAGGGGACAGAAGGTGGACCAAAACTACTCCTAGGAGTCGATGTGCCCTTTCCCACATTATGCTGCAAACAAATCATACACCCTTGAACGACTCGTTTCAGCTACCTTAGGGATTTTATCATTTCCCCAAACATTTTGCATTATTTTGGTGACTTTACGAGCACAAATATGGGTGGGACCATTAGCCACAACAACCATCATCATAATATACGCGTCAGGCAGTAACCATTTCCCTTCAACTTTGTCCACCCAACACCCATCATCATCCAATTTTGCCAAACCCTCAGCCCATTTCTTAGATTCCTCTGACGTGGCATCGGCTTGAATGTTTCTTACAGATTCAATACCCTCATCCAAAGTACAGGCATTTGTGGCTTCCCTTGAAGTATACATTCCTGAAGAGAGATCAGTGGCAGTCTGTTTGGCTATCTGGTCAGTGAAAGTGTTCCCTTTTCCTAAATTATCTGTAATCTTCTGATGTGCTGCGCATTTCATAATTGCTAGCTGAGTAGGGAGTGCAAGCGCTGAGAGTAACCGTACTATCAAGGAGCCATGGTGGATTTTTGTGCCATGTGAGGTCAAGAAACCTTGTTCTGCCGAAATTGTGAACCACCCCAAAGACATACTGACTGTCAGTATATATGCTCACGGTAAGCCCTTCGGAAAGTTCACACGCTCGAGTCAATGCTATAATCTCTGCGGCCTGCGCAGAGTTATGCGTGATTCTTTTGGTCCCCATGACTGTGCTCAATGTGGTGATTGCATAAGCAGCTGTGGATGTACCATCTGAAAGTTTGAAGCAGGAGCCATCACAAAACAGCTCCCCTTGTGGATTGTTCAAAGGAGTGTCTTTTAAATCGATTCTACCTTTTGTCTCTTGCTCTGCAGTGTAAAGGCAGTCATGTGACTCTTTGTCACTGCCAGCAGTACCTTCTGGGAAAGGTAAAAGTTCAGCCGTATTGAGGACACAACATCTCTTTATTTGGATTTGCGGTGCAAACAAGATCAATTCGTATCTCATTAATCGTGCGGAGGGGAGGTGTTGCGTTTGTGTTCTGTTTAATAGAACATCTACAGAGTTAAAGAAAGGCCTAGGACCATTCCCTTGCTCTGTTTTACAGATGCAGCAGCAGCAGCGACAGCTCTCAAACATCTTGGCAAAGGGCATGCAACAGGATCAAGGGCGGAAGAAAAGTAGCCGCACTGCCTATTCTTCCCCCATGTTCCTGTGTTAATACAGCCAAAGCACATCCATCACATTCATGCACATACAACACAAAGGCCTTTTGATAGTTTGGGGTGCCCAAAACTGGTGCCGAGCACAATGCAGTCTTGAGCAAATCAAATGCTTGCTGGTGTTCCAAGTTCCACGGCAATGGCGAAGAAATGCCCTTCTTCGTCAGAGCCAACATTGGTTTAATCACTAAGGAGAAGTTCGGGATCCACTGCCTACAGTAAGAAGCCATTCCTATCAAGGCTCTAACTTCCTTCTGCGTATTTGGGACAGACATGCCACAAATGATTTTTATCTGCTCAGTTGTCAACCTTCTTCCCTCCTTTGACAGGAGATAGCCTAAATAGGCGACCTCCTGTCGACAATATTGACACTTTTTAAGTGAAGCTTTGTGTCCATGTCGTGCTAAGTGGATAAGCAACAACACAGTGCCCTCCTTACAGGTGCTCTCTGAGTCAGCAGCTAAGAGTAGGTCGTCTACATACTGAAGCAATGTACAAGTGGTAGGCAACTCAAGTGTGTCGAGCTGCTCTTTCAAAGCCTTACTGCAAATGCTAGGACTCTCCATGTAACCTTGCGGTGCACGGGTGAAGGTAAATGAACATCCCCTTAAGGTGAACGTGAACAAGTATCTACTGTCTTTATGTATAGGGATACTAACATAGGCATTCTTTAGATCAACCACATTAAAGTAAGTAGCTGAAGCCAGAATCATGGTTAATATTGTAGTCACATCAGGCACAATTATAAATTGTGGAGCAACAATCTTACTGATGGCACGTAAATCAATAATGAAACGGAAGGGAATTGCATTATCACCTTTTTTATACACGTGCAAAATTGGGCTATTGCACAAGCTACCTGCAATTTCCTCAATCACCCCATGGTGCACAAAATCGAAGACTATGCATTTCAAAGCTTGCTCGCCATTGACCGAGATCTTATACTGTGGAATACGTGGCAACTTCACTCAATGTTTCAAAATAATCTTAACAGGCTCAATTTGCAAAACACCAACATCATTATCGTCAATTGCCCATAAACACTCCGGAACATCACTGAATTCTGGCGGCAAAGGTCTGGTCAAGAATTGAAAGAGAAAAAGTTGCTGTGGTGAAATCGTCAAACGCACTCCATCAGAAGAACAATGAATTACCGCATTTAATTCCTTCAACAGATTCAACCCCAACAAATTCTCTTCACAATTCGTAGTTAAAAGGAATGGAGAGTGGTCCATAAATGGACCCAAAGTAATAGGTACCAGCGAAGAAACCAGACAGAAAACTGGTGTGCCAGAAAACCCTACAGAAACATTTGTTTGCCTGACAGTGGAATGTTTGGAACCCGTGAATGGTCAATGGAACACTTCTGTGCCCCTGTATCTATCAAGAATAGATGCTTCCTATTTCTCATTATCATCTCAACGCAGGGACCTTTCTGATTAACGGGCGTTGGTTCCAAACCCTGTTTTGGGCAATCCTAGCGAAACAGAATGTCGCCGAAAGGAAGTTCATCAGAAAGGTAAGCAGCAGAAGGATGATCAAAAATGTTTCTATTATCCACACTTGGTGCCTGATTGTCCTGTGAAAAAGGTTGCTTTTAATACTGTGAAAACTGACTTCTACCAGGACCCCCTGCCCCAGGGCAGCCTCTGGATCGTCTACTCATATTCCCAAATGTGTTATTCGACCTCTGCTGGAGGATCGGGCATTGTGCACACCAATGACCCTCTTGTCTGCAATAAGCACACTGGTTTATGTTTACAGGGCCCAATGGCACATTTCCCTGTGGAACATACTGACCCCTGAATTGCGGGCCTCTGACAATTTGCTGTAATAGAACTTTTGTTTTTAAGTCTCCTTTTCTCTTTTCAACTCTTTATTTTTCGTTATTGACACGATTCCCACAGTACTTAGCCATATGCAATACTTCTGACTGAGACTTTGCTTTCCAAGCGCTCTCTGAGGACATAATTTTCGACTGGATGTCAGGCAGCAATCCACGCACAAATCTGCCCACGAATAGTCGTTTCCCAGACTCTGTGCTTAAGTCTTGCCCACTGAAATCTGAAAATACTTGTTTGAACCGATTAAAGAACTCGGTAGCACCCTCAGACTTTCCTTGGACACAGGCAGAAAGGTTATCCCAAATAATCCTTCTTTCAGGAATTATAGTTTTCAATTTCGTAACTATTCTATCAGGTAAAGTTAGTATTACCTGTGGTGGTCTCTCGCCAGCTGGCCATCCTCTGTCTAGCCCAACCATGTTATCCCATGTATCTCCTAACCCTGGTATATCATCTGCAGTCCTAATCTGTTTCCACAAGTCAATGGGCAGGAGTATGGGAAATAACAGGTCAATATCACTTAAGGTAAATACTGATGATTGCAAAACAGACTCTATTTCTTTATAGAACCCTGTCGGATTCTTCATGACATTGGGAATAGATTGTTTTATGGTGTTCACTCCCTGTCTCGAAAACGGGATGTGAACGAACTGCGACACTTAATGTCCAAGAATATCTTGAGCAACTGCACCTGTTGCAGGATCAGCTGGAATCTGAACTTTTGGGACAAATGTCGGAGAAACCTCTCTCATAGGCAACTGAGACGTAGGCAACTCCGAATGCTTACTAAGCAATAGAGCTAGATCGAGCGCTAAAGCAGCCGAAGAGGTGTCAAATGAAAACGCCCTCTTATAAATATTCAGTAACTCTGTGGGACAACAAATATTTTTATTCATACATTCATCCTGCAGGTACTCTACCATTACCTGCATCACTTTCCTCTGCATTTCTGGTGTATACTGACTATACATGTCATATACTTCAACGGGAGTTATCGACGTGTCTGAAATCCACCTAATCGCATCTTTTGTACACATTCGTGTTTCCTCATTTACCGATTTGTGACAAGGGAAAAATCGTATCTGTACTGACATAGCGTCCACACTATTACCGTCTACATCTTCATTCCGTAACCTTTCCAACTCCATTCTATACTCAAAAACCCTCTCGACAGGCTCATGAAGTCTCTCCACAGTATCCCTAGAAAATGCTAAAGTATTCAGATCCCTTAACCCTTGTGGGAGATTTATATCATTTAGCCTGTTCCACATTATACATAAATGAATTCCTAATCCTTCAATAAAAACGTTTTTCTCAGGAAAATTGTCTAAGTTCGAAAGTGTGGCAAAAACATCAACTTGTTCACCCCTCGCCATACAATGTCTGGCCCATGCAGACAATTCATGCTTTCGCTCTGAAGACACAGTATTACAAGTTATAATTCTTGATCCCGCTCCCCAATCTACTACAAGCAGTGTGGAACCACTTGGAAGAGGGAGAGTAGGCACATTTTGTACATTCAGAAACAAAGGTGCTATCACTGGTGCAGCAGGCAAACCCACCGGACCCATAACAGCAGGTAAAGGTGGAGGAGCAGGTGGAGGAGCGACGACAAGAGGAGGAACAACAGCCGGAGGAAGAGGAACATTAAGAGGAGCAATAGGAGGAGCAGGAGGAGCTACTGGAGGAGGAATAACAGCAGGAAGAGAAACACATGGCGGTGGCGCAGTGGCACCAGGCTTTCCTTCATTTACAAGTTTGTCGATCAGTTCATCAGATACATGAAAGTCTTTAGAAGGGTAGATTTTCTGGACACCAAGTGAAAAAGCCCTATCCATATTCCTAACTGACTCAGACTGTTTATTCTGGTCATGTAACAATGCTTTTTCGGCGTTCGTCATTTGACGGCGCCCATGCTTTTCGGTACTCTTAAGCTGCTGCATAGCTTCTTTCTTCCAATTCTGTAATACATCGAATGCTGCAGGTCTGGCCTTTTTCTTTAATAATATGGATTCTAAATATTCAATACGAGGAATTTCAAAACAACCATTGATTGGCCATTGAAGTTCGGAAGCATGTCTAGTTTGTGCCAAATATTGTTAAACACTATACTACCAATGACGTGCTTACAGTACATAGTACACGCCGGTGACCCCTCCATTGGTGCCGGTCGGCCAAATTCCAAAGATTGTCGTCACTGCTGAATAACACCCTGAAGCAGGCACACAATTTCCCAGGCATATCAGAATACTGGTGTTACCTGGTCAATAATTTTACTCGCGAGTGCAATGCGCCAAAACAAATTATCAGGATACTTAAGAATCGGGTCACCACTCACCTGATCAAATCCTAAGGAGGTCCGATCAGATTTTGAAGAACTAACAAAGGTCCCACTTGGTTGGTCATTTCGGCAAATCTGCCCGCCTCGATATATTGACCCTCGTCAAGATGCCGACTCGGACCGCGGGCTCATCGTCCAGGGATCGGGTCGTGCAGCGCTGCTGAGGTGTCGCTTCTCATCCAAGAAAGGGGCCCCCTTTTACACCGTCCGATCCCGGTCCGATAGCTGCGTCAACCTTCAATGAGATGGCATCAATCTTGAGGGTCCCTATTCGGGCGCCATCTGTAAAAGCAACAGGAAATATCGAGGCTGAGTACCCCAAAAGGAAAAACACCAAACACAGGCTTATAAAGATTCACAGATCTTTATTCTAAGACTGTACAGTTTACAAAGAAACAAAGTATCAGATAGCTATCTGTCCCTCAGTACATCTTTCGGTGTGAGAAGTAGAGGTACTGGACGTCTAAACATTTACACATTTTATACATTTCCAATCATAATGTCCAGCTCCCCTACCGGTTAATGATACTCGGTCGAGGGTTTGTGCAGAGTTCACTTCTAGTTTGTCCACCTATATGCATGTGGATCCTCTTCAGTTTGTATATCAACAAGTCACAATGGCAACAGTGTATTCTCGGATTTAACAGTAAATCTTAACAAACGTCCTATACAATGTAGTTCAGCAAGTGTCCACGTTCAGTATTTAGACAGCATTGTAGTTGATGTATGTCCGCGGATTGGACTTGTTGGTGCAGGTAATCCTCTGTCTACAAGTCAGGCATGGGACAAGGGCTCTTTACTTGACCCAAACATTCGGCCAACAGACAGTTTAGACATTGGCCCTCATTCCGAGTTTGGAGGCAGCCATGGCGCTATTAGCGCCATGGCTGTCTCCAAAATCGGTCTGACTCCGGTCCGGTGAAGGGAGTAATTACCGGTCCGGTCCGAGGTTGGCGGGACCAGTAATTCCTCATTCACCAGAGCCATTCCCCATTCCCATTTGAGCCCCCATAGAGCTGAATGGGAAGGCGTCAAAAACGGTACTGCAAATTGCGGTACCGTTATTGACCCCAGTATCCCTTTGCGGGTCCCGTCCATAACGCCTGGTAAAACCAGGCATTAAGGTATGGACCCACAAAGGGACCTCGGAATAGGGCACAAAGGGATTACCAGTACCGGTGTCATTAAAGGTGCCCGGTATCCCATTGAATCCAGGTCGTAATGACCCCCATTAACTTATGTACAAAGGTCAGGACGGCTCTGTTACAAGCGGGAAAACACTGTCCACCATTTTAGAACACAGAACTACTTTGGAGTGGAAATCAAAATGGCGGACAGACCTAAAATGGCGGCTAAGTCGATCTAAGATCGGAACTTTGCTATGCGGTTTCTTCGCAGAGTGACTGGGCTTAGGCCAACATATACAATAAAGGAGGCACGATATGATATCCCATTTAAAGCCAGCAGGATGATGTCTACCACCCTTGACACAGTTTCCGTAAGTATGTGCTGTCCCTTTGCCATTTAAGTACATAGGCTTAAGACTGCTTCGATTCTGCCCTCTATAGATTTCAGGGTCACCCCTGCGGAGGAAAATACTTTGTGAGAGGTCTGGGAGAGCATCGAGACCTTGGACACAGATTCTACTTCCATATCACTTTCGCTGGTGGCTAAATTGTAGGTAGTAAGACTTTTCTCCAAATCAGGGGTCTGTGATAGGTTTGAAGCCATATTGTTATCATACGCAAAGTTGTTTGGACCCATAGCATTTCTTTGTATAACCTTGCATAACTTTAACAGCGAGCCATTATTGTGTATTGAGATATTCTCTGAGGGAGCCTAGACCTCTTTTATCTTTTGAGCCACTTGAGGCTGGAGAGTCTGCCCCTTTGTTTTCATGTCATTGTTATTCCTGAAAAAGTCCTCTATCTTAGAATGCATTGGGTCGGTGGGGCCCTCTCTCTTACGTTTGTCTTTTTTTCCGACAGGGCGATGGAATTAATGTTATCTTTTCCCTCTACTGGCTAAAGGGGCACTTACCAGAAAGGTGGCAATTGCTACGCAGGGCCAAGGCTGGGTGCTTTTCTTTGATTTTATTTTTGATGCTAAAAGCCAAAGCAAGTTAAATAGGAGCCATGCCGCAACCCAAACCTCAAATGTCCAGTCCAAAGTAGAAGACAGAGGAGCACCCCCCTTTCACACCCTTTTCAAGCCCCCAAATGACTCTTACATTATGTCCCATTGCTTTTGCAACATCATCCTTAGCGCACCACTCTCCACCACCCGTACCATACAGACTGCTTAGACTGCTGCTCAGCTACTCTGTGCCGCTGTGTGTCAGGGGTTTTGGTGAGAATGTCTCTGCCTCCAGTTAATCCCCTGTCTGCATCATCTTTTTCAGTAGTTTCCCTGCTTAATTTGCATGGGTTATTCTACAATTTCTTCCATAGGGGCACTTATTTAGACTTCTCGTGGGGGGGGGGGGGGGTCATATCTTCCAGTCCAGGAGGGAGATTTCTGCACAAAGGGCCTCCAGGGCATCACTCTCAGAGGCTGCCACAGCATAGCCCAGCAGTTGAGGCAACAGTGTAAAAACCTTCAAACAGAGTTCCCTGCTTAGACTGCTACTCAGCTACTCTGTGCCGCTCTGCGGAGTCTCAGTGGTTTTGGTCAGAATGTCTCTGCCTCCAGCAGTCATGGCAACAATGAAAACACTTCCAAGCAGAGTCCACTGCTTAGACTGCTAATCAGCTACTCTGCACCTCTCAGGGGTGTGTCATGGGTTTTGGTGAGAATGTCTCCACCTCCAGCAGTAGTGGCAACAGTGGAAAGACTTACAATCAGAGTCCATTACTTAGACGCCTACTCAGCTAATCCGTAACAGGGTAACCTTGACAGAGAAATGAGTTGAAAAAGAAGAACTTTGAAGAATTAAACTAACTATATTGAAGGATTGACAAGGGGAAGGACTATGATGAAGGAGAAGCAGTGGGACAAAGGAGAATAAAGGTGATTAAGTAGCAGGACTATGATGGAAGATTGTGGCAAAGGGAGAGGTGCTATGATGAAGCTGAAGGACTAGGATAAAGGAGAAGTACTATTATGAAGGAGAAATACTGATGAAGGAGGACTGTGACAAAGGATTGTGATGAAGGAGAAGGGTTGTGACAAAGGTCTATACAGAAAGACAATGGTAACGGGCGACAACAAAAGAGTAGGACTCTGGGATAAAGGAAAAAAAGACTGACGAAGGAGAAAGATTGTGATCACGGAGAAGGTCTATGAATAAGGAAAAGGGCTGCGACAAAGAACTTTGATGAAGAAGGACTGTGTCACGGGGGATAAGGACTGTGATAACAGACTGTGATGCAGCCCTACAATGTATGCAGCAGTGCAGTAAAGGTCTGCTCTGGAGGAGCCGTCATCCCCACTGATCATGGAAGCTCAAACAGAGTCTCTGTGGCTTAAGTTCTCTTATGTCACAATTAACACCCTGAATCCATACAAGTTCCATCGTTTACCCTAGTGAGATCCTGGGGAACAGCAAAACTCACAATACAAACTTATAAGTTGTGTAAATCAATAGTAGGAATGGCAAATGTATTTAGTGTCATTCCTAAGCATCCACATTTTCTTTTTTTCAATTGTGTGAATATGTCCCGTTTTTCGGTCCTAATAAGTTAACCAAGCAAGAGGCAGGCCATCACTAGACATAAAAGACATACTATATCTGAAATGCGTATAAGGGGTGGCTAGAGGGTTTCGAAGCAGCATGCCACACTATCCTGCAGGGACCTGGTTGGCTCCCACAGAACGGTAAGGTCTAATGCTTGTGTTAAATCTGTATTCTTGTGCATGCACCTTTTCAGCAATGCTAAGCGAAATTATGTGTATGTCATGTCCCAATATTGTGTCATACACATTCTCAACAGTAGAGTGATAACACACCTCCCACCTGGCTTTTCTTTGTCAATGTCTAACAAAGGTTTGATAAGGGATAAAACATAATTACCCAAGCGCCCGGTGGGTAACACCCAATTTGATTGGAAAAAACTGTCCGTGTGGCCATTTTGCTCGAATTGGGTGTTACCAATTTGATCGAGACCAAATTAACCGAAGATGAGGAGAGGGGGCTGCAAGGGTGTTACCGCTCCTCATGTTGGTTAGCGGATTTCAGGGGTTCAGGGGTGTCCCCAGATTCCATAGCATGGCGGCGGGGGGAAAAACAAACAAAAAAACGAGGCCCGAGCAATAAGACTGTGGGCAGTTCGGCCGCGAACAAATGTGGCATGTCAATCAATGTAGATCCTTCGGTCGGGGTCTGCCATGTCTGTGGGGGCTTTGGGGAATGTTCCATTTCTTAATCAATGGCAAGTTAATAGTAGGTTACCGTGCAGACAATTCTTAATCCCTCAGCCCTCAAGCAATTTAGCAACAGTGCTTCCTTTAAATCATTATTGACCTTGGCTCACTCAATGGCTCGTGCGTAAACCTGGAAGGAATCCTTCTATTGTCCCCAAGTCAGAGGAGAGTCTTTCTGAATTGCCAAAAACGAGCATGGAGCTGGAATATGTTGCATGACTGTTAGGCACTGTTAGAACTGTAACGCTTACCTCTGGTTCCCTACGGGAGGGTCTGGTCTGGTTCACCGGATGCGTGGTCCTGAGTTGTGGCTGTGGGGGTCCAACCCACTCTGTCCCCAACCGGTCTACTGATGGCAACAGCCCAGTGTACGTTTAGGTTGGGAGTGATTTGGAGGTCCTTGGTGTGGAAATGTTGAAGCGGGACCCTCTGGATGGAAGGATCTACAGTTGTGTAACACATAGAAGGTAAGCTGTTGGGTCTAAACTTTCCCCCCTTCATCTCCCTAGCCGTCCCCCCTGAAATGTACTAGCTGGCAGGCTTTATGGGCTGGTGCTCACCTTAGTACTCTATTTCAGGATCAGGATTAACCCTGTTGGCATCTGTCTCCCAGTTGCTTCACTGCGAGTGGTGGCCCTGTCCTGCTGTGGCACACTGGATGCTGGTAAGTAGAGGTTCCTGCATTTGGTGCACTTTGTAGTAGTAATTTCCAGCGCTTTGTAGTAATGTCCAATGCTTTATAGCAATGTTCAGTGCATTGTAGTGATGTCCAGCGCTTTATAGCAATATCGAGCGCTATCTGTTTGTGTTCTGTGGTTCTTAGATTGCCTCTTGGTTGTTGTGAAGCACTGTATGCCCTTTTGAAACACACTAATGTATCTTGCTTTGTGTCGTGCAGGGTTCTGGAGGCGAGATCTGCAGAAACAGCTGATGTCTGCGGACGGATTGCTGCCAGAGATAGAGCGGAAGCGGGAACTGCTGGAACAGCTGCTAGCTGCCGTTGGATCACTGCCAGAGGTAAGCGAGGGTCTGAGGGATGGTAGGAGGTGCTGGGTGAGCTCCGGCTTTGTTGTAGACTCACACGTGTTGTTCTTTCTCCTAGATGCTGCGGCCGTGACGGAGGAGAAACCCAGGAGCCGTGCAGGTGAGAGGAGTAGCAGTGGCGTCGGGCTCCACAGCGTGAGCACGTGGAGGTTTGCAGGGCAGAGCAAGCATTACACTGCCTGTCTCTGTCATCCGAAGAGTACGCAAAGCACTGTGTGTGGCCCAGGGCAACGGTTATATAGATCTGGGCTGCACCCAGCACCACTAAACCACCCGCGATACTTCTGCAGAGGGTTTGCCAGGTGCCATCCTGGTTCCTGCACGGCAATCCACTCTGGGGGCCATTTTGGAGGTGACATGTCCTCTCTTAAACTGTAGCCTGAGCCAGCCTGCCTTCCCCAATGTCCATGCCTTACCTACACTGTGCATTCCACTAGGGATCACAACAGCACTCTCCCACAAAGCCCCCCCAAGGAGATCCAAACCTGGGCCTGGTCTCTCTGGTGATTTCAGTGGAACTGTGCAAGTAGGTGTGCGGCATGTATGTTTTCTGATGGTTCCCAGGCCTGACTAGTACGCTATATCCCTTCCAATCAACCAAGTAATAGAGCTTGAGACATACTACTTTGGAATCTAGAATGCTCCTGACTTCGTACTCGGTTTCACCTCCCTCTTCCTCTACTGGTTGGGGTTGTCTCAGAGAATCCTGAGTACCCAGATGCATGGTCTTCAACAGGGATACGTGAAAGACAGGGTGTATACAGAGTGTAGAGGGTAACTTCATTCATACTGCCACAGGGTTGTTGATGGCATCTATGGGGTATGGACCAATATACTGTGAATGGAACCTCTTGGGCCCCTTCAATTGGATGTATTTTGTGGCAAGCCATACTTTATCTCTCACTGGGTATTGGGGATCCTCTGCTATTTTGGTGTATGTAAAGCACTTGTGTGGTGCTTTTGCCTTCAGGAGAGTCTGAGTAGCCTTTTTCAGGGTCTCCTTGATGCTTGTGTGTAGTGTGTTAACGGAAGGCATTTCTAAGGGTACAGGTGGGTCAAGGGCTGTAGTGTGTGGGTCTCTCCCGTGTAAGAAAAAGAAGGATGAAAAAACATTTGGTACTATGGATGGTGTTGTTGTAGGCATTCTCTGCCGCCCATAGTAGTTCTACCCAACTTGAGTCTATTTGACTGAGCATGCATCGCAGGTATTTTTTGAGAGTCTGGTTGGTCCTTTAAGCTTGGCCATCGGTCTGAGGGTGGTGGCTGGTGGGGAGGTGGATGTTAATCCGTGCCTTGGTGCAACAACTTCTCCAGAATTTGGAAACAAATTGGCTCCCCCGGTCTTATATAACCACAGACGGAAAGCCGTATACCTTAATTATATTCATTAATAATGTCTGTGCCAGTGTTCCTGCATTCGGTAGCCCCTTCAAAGCGATGAAGTGTGCCATTCTGGTCAAGAGATCAACGACAACCAGTATTGTAGTGTAACCATTGCAAGGCAGCAAATCAGTGATGAAGTCCAAGGAGACCGCGTGCCAAAGGGCCTGTGGAACTGACATCGGTCGAAGCAGACCCTGTGGCTTACTTCTAGGTGTCTTGTTTCTGGTGCAGACATCAAAGGTTTTTATGTATTGCATGGTATCCTTCTGCCATGTAGGCCACCAAAAGTTCTTTCAGACCTTGGTCATTGTCTTAGTGATACCTGGATTTCCTGCTGCAAGTGTCTCATGGTAAATCCTTAGAATCTGGTTGTGCATTGTAGAGGTTGGTAGATACAAGCTTTTCTGGTGGTATGGGAGCCCATGTTGTCTTTACCGTTCTTTGCTCATGTTGGGAAATGCATGCTTGTACTCTGTCAGGTGTCATGGTTTTTATGACTTTGCCTTGTAACTCCTCTAAGGTGGGTAAACGGATGGTCATGACTCCTAACAGCTTCTCTTCTGTAATGATGGGTACAGGTGCCAGACTTGCATAAGCGTCTTGCCCATCTGTATTACAGCCAATCAGAGAAAGTGCATATGCCTTCCTGTTGTTCATACCAGGACGATCTGTCACAGTGAAATTGTATTCTGTAAAGAACTGGGCCCACTGTAGATGGCGAGGGGATTGTGCCTTGGCTGTTCATAGGAATTGCAGGTTGCAGTGATCTGTAACTACCATGACAGTATGACACGCTCCAAGGAGGTGGTAATGCCACTCTTTGAACGCAACTTTGATGGCAAGGAACTCCTTAACGGTCACTTCGTAGTTCAGCTCTGCCCGGTTGAATTTCTCAGACCAAAATGCTACTGGGTGCAACTGGTGGGTTTCTGGATCCTGTTTGTGATGAGACCACCCCATTGCAATGCTTGATGCATCATTTCCAACAAAATATGGGAGTTCCGGGTCCGGGTGCTTGGATATCGGACAGTGGTAAACCAGTGTTTGAGCTGCACAAAGGCCAGTTCGGCCTTGGCAGTCCAGTTGAAAGTCTTGTTTTTTTGAAGCAAGGAAGTAATGGGGTGAACTATGTCCAAAACATCTGCAATGAACCGCCTATTGTAGTTGGTGAACCCCAGAAAACCTTTGATTGCCTTAACAGAGGTAGGTGAAGACCATTGGAGAATGGCTGCTACCTTATGAATATCCATCTGAATTCCTTGGGGAGTCACAAGGTTTCCCAAAAACTCTACTTTGGTGACATGAAAGTCGCATTTCTCAAGCTTCGTGAACAAATGATCCTGACATAGCTTTTCAAGGAATGCACTCACATGGTGTAAGTGTTCTTCCAAGGCCGCTGAATAAATCAAGATGTCATCTATGTACACCAGAGCGCAAACGTCCAATAGTTCTCTTAAGACATCATTCATGAAAAACTGTGTAAAGGATTTCAATCGGGCGTCACACACCGGATCAGGACTATTGCCCTTAGCCTAGGATGTAGCGCTCAATTAGAACACGTTTCCTTTATTTTCAACGAATTTGAATTGAGCTGGCACCCAACCCATCTCACACCCACATTTACAAATACCCGGGTCACAGTGGACCGTGAACCAGGCCGGTTGGTGGGAATACAATATTTATTTATTTTAAATCCAAAGAAAATCACACAAGTTTTATGTTCTGCATCAATCACCAATGGGGTGATAATTACAATGAAAACTACTTAAATACACTTTATTGACACTCTAAAAGAACATATCCAAAACCCAAATGAATGGGAGCACTTTTTCAATTACGATAGATAGCGCCTGAGTTCAGATTTCCCCCTGTAATGTTCCCTCTAACCACAATTAAACAAATTCTGAGTGGATAGAAGGAAGCAGCAGGGAATCAGGAATATTAGGCAGCAGAATCAAAATCCAACTTTTCTTCACAAAATAAGAGGCAAAAACCCTTGCAATGGCATAAATTGACATTCGGAATTTGACAAATTATTAATTATATGTGTGGTTAAATAATGATGTACATATGTTTTATCACAGTATCAGGGATGTTATATCACTAGCAACTATAAGGTAAGGTATCACAACAGGCAGACAGTTCAAAAAGCAACTTGAAATGGAAACTCAGTGCAGCCAAATTCACACATTGAAAAGTTGCAATTTACACATTTGCAGTTTGAAATGTCAAAAGTTTTTTTTTTTTTTAAAGGGTGAAATTCACAGAATCGGAATGCAGTTATTAGACTGGGTGATAGTTGCACATCACAGGGACAATATAGAAGTGAAAGAGTGACTATAGCTGGATATTGGATGAGATTTTCAAGGTGAAACACATTTGTTTTTGCTAAAATAAAGCAGATAAAAAGAGAAAATCGGGTTGGAATGAAAAAGGACAAGTTTTACTTAGACTAAATAATCAAGACTAGATTGTTAAAGAAAGACATGGTACGTTCCAAGGTTAATTTGCAACGTAACCTTTTCACCCCGCGTTGAACCTAATGTGGGAATTAATTTAAATTATTCCAAATATGACTAAGGACTTGGGATCTAAGCAAGGTAGAAATGAATGGCAGGATGGGGCTAACACTATGAAATCAAGGACAAGATGCACAGAGAATTAGAACAGTTTTAAACAAGTTATCAGGGTATGAATAGGATTACTTAGAAAAATAGGACAATGACAAAGGGTCAAGTTGGGTTAGGCTATGTGTGGCTGTGGGTGGGAAAATACTCACAATCCGCATTGGGATTTGGGACAGCCAACCGGGTTCTGGACTCAAACACTCTGGTCACAACACGGCGGGCGCCCCTGACTGCAAAAAGCTGGGCAAGTCTGTTCACTGGATGGTAAGGATACAGTGGGCATTCAGGTAGTGGGCAAAAAGCCAGTTTGGTCACATGATGCTCCCAGAAGGTTTCACAGACTTTCCCCCTAGTTATCGGGATTTTAGTGTGTTTCTGGATCACTGGCCTTGCTGGGATAGGGTCAACTATGATTTGGCCTTGCTGGGATAGGGTCAGCTATGCTTGGCCTGGCAGTAGAGTCTGGAATCTTGCAAAGAAGGATCTTGAATATCTGGATACACAGGCGCTGGACATTCAGGAGAGAGTGTCCTGTCCCTGTGAGCTCCCACCCTTTGTATAAAGTGGGTGACATCACTGGGTATGTTGTTGGGCAGAACTTAGCTAGACCTACCCCAAGAACCGGATAGGTCAGTCTGTTTTGATCGCCTCCTCCAGGAGGCGACTCAGTTTATGGGGTTGTATTTTATGAGGTACAGAGCCTTCCCACAGTCCTTTTTGCCAAAAATCAATCTTTACATAAATCACACATTTGTGTAGTCATGGCCTTTTGTCAAATTACATAGGTAGGTTACATATTTCACACATTGCACGGCAGTCCAATTCTCACATTTCTACGACTTTGTTTCGTCCGTCTAATAGTTTTTCGTCATTTTGAATGAAATTATTCTACCTAAAATTCTATAACTATATACATGTGTATATATGATCATAAAGCATGTATGTATTGCATTTCAAAGTGGCATCATCTACACATTCCTTAGAATATTCAATTCTCTGCCATTTCTGTCCACAGTATGACAGCAAGGCTACCACGTTTTGTTTAAAAGTCACAAAAATTACATTTAAGCTGCTAACTTTTTACATTGCTGCGAAGGCCTGTTACAGAGATGAAAGTCTTTAAAGTTTTTTTTATAAAATAGTTTTTAGAGCGAAAATGGGCTGGCCTTTATCCCCCAACTGGGACAATTTTTTTCTTCAGGCTAGCACCAAATGGCAGTTTACCCCAGGGCTACCGTGGAGTTTCCTCATTTTGAGTGACCGGTGGTTGTCACTTCCAAAAGTCGCACATAGGTGTCCCAGATCTATTGTCTCAAGCTGAAGCCCAGACAGAAGTCTGACCACCGTGTGATATTTCTTTCTCTTGGTCATTCACAGTTTTCAAGGCAGCAATTAACATGCATGTGTTTCAGAACTCCCTTGTGGCTCCTGTTGGGGGAAGCCCCCATCCCCCCACTGTCCCTTGAACCATAGCAGAATCCTGTTTGGCTAATATTAATATAGCCAATGCCTTTATTTCTTTATTTTATTGTATTTTATTTTATTTTGTTCTGGATCAGCAGCAAGCCTGTTGAAATAAATATCCCATATATGTTTCCCAGAAAAAAAAAACCTTTACATTGCTATGCCAAGAAAGGGCCTTCTTTCAACATTACACTTTTAAAACAGGCAAATGTCCTTATTTGCAAAAGCACATTTTAACACATGGTGAGGTTTGCTGGCCTGACCATTTCAAAAGGTTTTCTCTTCCTTCTGACTTCTCAACATTGTTTTGCAGCCCTAGTCAGTTTCACTTATACATCAATCTGTTTAATCCACAGGTCCACTGCAATTGACATATGCCCTTACAGCTAGGGTTTCTTTTGAAGCAGTGATTTTTGACATGTTATATCCCAAAAGTCAAGTGTTTTTCCGTGCAGCTGAAAGTAAAGCTTGCGTTGATTTCCTGGATCTGGTGTGACACAGCCTGTTATTCAGGGATAATGCTCTTTTCTGCTGGACCACAATCTGAATATGGATGGGCATGGCAGGGCCTCACTGATAAAAGCAGAGTAATGTAGAACAGATGAATGGAGCATCAGTGCGGCATCATTTTAACTGTAAAATATTTCCCTTTTTCAATGGGAAACTTTGGGCTATCAGCAAAGCAGAACAGCTTTTCACTCCGCTTCTTTAGTACACACAAGAACACACCCTGGCAGCCTTTCTAGGGGTGCTCCCTGTTTCAGCTTGCCCAATGATGCTTGGTAAAACAGTGCAACCATCCTTTTGTAGCTGCAAAACACAATTTTGATGCGAGGCAGTGGTGCACAAAGGAGCCAGCACAGCCATTTTGCTGTTAACTGCTGAAGTGCAGCTTGGTTATGGATGGGAATTCTGCTGAGTGGGTCAATGCATCTCACAACTGAAATGCTGCTGGGGTGTTACACAGCTCGGAGGGAATAACAGTATGTTCAAACAACCTGAACTTCATGTGGAAGGCCATCTTCCACTCGTCTCCAGCCTTCACGCGAACCCGATGGTAGGCCACGTTTCGTGTAGATTTCACGCCCTTCACTAGGTCCAGCAACTCATGAATCAGTGGGAATGGGTACCGGTTTTTAACCCTTTAAATGCCAGCGACGAGCCGGCTCGTCGGTAAAAACCGCTCCAGGTTGCCACCGACGAGCCGGCTCGTCAGTGGCACTTAAGGGGTTAATGAGGGGGGAAATGTTGGCGGGTGTGGGCGGTGAATACCGCGATTTAAAAAAAAAAGCCATTGGCACTGGGGGGGAACCTCAATGGCACTTAAGAGGTTAATGGTAATCGTATTGAATCCCCTGTACTCAATACATGTTCTAAGGTCCCCCTCCTTCTTGGGTAAAAAAAAAAGAACCGAGCATGCGGGTGACTTAGATTGCTGAATAAACCCATTGTCTAAGTACTAAGTAGTTGTGCAGATGTTGGTTTTCCTTTTCTTTGAGTACATACATGGGGGTGCATGGTACTTGAGCACCCGAAAACAGGTCAATATGACAGTCGTAGGTTCTGTAGGGAGGTAAGGTGTTGGCTTGATCTTTCTAGAAGACATCCTGATAGGTTTCATATTCTGGAGGCATGTCCCATAATGCTGATTGTTACCTTGGGTTCTTTTTCGGTCATCTGGATACAGGCACTTGGGCGTCGGTCTTGCTAGATAAGGTTATGTAACAGGTCTGCGCACATGCGGCGGAGAAGGTCACAGAATGGGCCCACCAGTCTATAACTGGATTATGACACTCCAACAAGGGCATGCCTAATATGAGCTGGAATTGGGGTGCATTAATTAGGTCGAAGACTATGTGCTCCTGATAGCCGTCATGGCATAACGGTACAACTTCACCCGTACATTGGGTCACTGGTTCTGATGACAGCTGAGTTCCGTCCACGGAGACAATGTTGTCTGCCCTTTTTCTCTTCTGAATGGAAATGCCGATCCGTAGGGCCACAGTGATGTCTACATAATTTCCCACTGCCCCAGAGTCAATGTATGCATCCATGACATGCATTGTTGAGGCTGTTCAGGGCAAAATAGGATAACAGGTTTTGTAAGATGCGAGACCATTGACGTCTTTTCCTTTCCCGACAAGCCTTTCTCTATTCTTGTCGAGCCATAGAGTTTTCCGACGGCTCCTGTGGTTCTCGTATGCTTACTTCCATGGCTCCCCGTTGTTTCCGGGGTGTCTTGCTTGGGCAGTCCTTTAGGAAATGTCCGGCCTTACCACAGTATAAACAAAGTTGTTGCTTCCTGCGTCGCTCCCTCTCTTCTTTGAGTAGGGGTCCACTTATACTGTACAACTGCATGGGCTCAGGCGTGTTTTCTGTGGTTCAGGTTGGGGCTTCCCAGGGACGTACATACAGAGCTTGCACCTCAAAGTGAGACCAGTCAGACCATCTTTCCTGTAATCAATGATCCAAATGCACCACTAGGTCTATGTAATCAGCACAGTGCTCCGGTGAGTTCACAACCTGCGATCATCCCGGTTCACCAGCGGTACCAACCAACTGGCTGCATTCACCCCCAGGTAGGATAGGACGAAGGCCACCTTGGTTTCATCAGTTGGGAACACCCCTGGTCAGCACAAGAAGTGAAGTCAACATTGATTCATGCACACTGCATATTTCTGTGGATCCCCCTGGAACGTTTCGGATGGGGCTAAGGGAACAATAACTGGTGTGGTTACTTGTTTCTGAAGTGGCGCTGCTGCAGCACCATCAATGGGACCAGGTAAGGGGTCTGTCTAGCTTACATTCTAGTCAAGTGCTTTGCCAGTTCTTCTGTTTTCTCCCTATTGACTAAGAACTCCTTTCTCATGGCATTGGTTTCTGAGGGGGCAACATGTACCTCTGCCCGCAACTCCCCTAGCAGCGTGGCTAGATGGTCAACCTCTGAAGCTATGACACTCGGAAAGGGCGTATGCACGTGGGCTTAGTGTTCTGTAACACTTACCTTTGGTGCCCTGCAGGAGTGCCTGGCCCGGTTCGCCGGATGCGTGGTCCTGAGTCATGGCTGTGGGGGTCCATCCCACTCCTCCTCAACCGGTCTGCAGATGGCAACTGCCCAACGTAAGGTTAGGGTGGCAGTGATTTGAAGGTTCTTGGTGTGGAGATTTTGGAGCGGGACCCTCTGGATGGATGGATCTACAGTTGAGTAACAAACAGAAGGTAAGCTATTGGGTCTCAAATTTCACTCCTCCACTTCTCTAGCCGTCCCTGAAATATACTAGCTTGTGGGCTTTATGAGCTTGTGCTCACCTTAGTACTCTATTACAGGATCAGGATTAACCCTGTTAGCATCTGTCTCTCAGTTGCTTCACTGCGAGTGGAGGCCCAGTCCTGCTGCAGCGCACTGGATGCTGGTAAGTAGAGGTTCCTGCTTTTGGTGCGCTTTGTAGTAGCAATGTCCAGCACTTTGTAGTAATGTCCAATGCTTTATAGCAATGTTCACTGCTTTGTAGTGCTGTCCAGCGCTTTATAGCAATGTCCAGTGCTGTTTGTTTGTATTCTGTGGTTCTTAAATTGCCTCTTTGTTGCTGTGAAGCGATGTGCGCCCTTTTGAAACACGCTAAAGTTTCTTGCCTTGTGTCTTGCAGGGATCCAGAGGTGAGAGCTTCAGAAACAGCTGATTGCTGCTGATGGATCACTGCCAGAGATAGAGCGGAAGCAGGAACTGCGGGACCAGCTGATAGCTGCCATCGGATCATTGCCGGAGGTAAGCAAAGGTCTGAGGGATGGTGGGAGGTGCTGTGTGAGCTCTGGGCTTTGTTGTAGACTGGCACATGTTGTTCTTTCTGCTAGATGCTGTGGTAGTGATGGAGGAGAAACCCAAGAGCCATGCAGATGAGAGGAACAGCAATGGCTTCAGGCTCCACGCCGGGTGAGCAGAAAGGAAGGCGTGATCATGTGGAGGTTTGCAGGCAGAGCAAGCGTTACGCTGACTGTCAGCTGAAGAGTATGCTAAGAACTGGGTGTGGCCCAGGGCGGGGCTTATATAGCCCTGGGCTGCACCCAGCACCATACCTGGTTGATCCTGCCAGTAGCATATGCTTGTCTCAAAGATTAAGCCATGCACATGTAAGTACATACAGTCAGTACAGTGAAACTGTGAATGGCTCATTAAATCGATTATGGTTCCTTTGATTGCTCGAGTTTGAAAGCCTAGCATTCACAGACTTTTTCTAGATGAGCACAAATCTATGTTGACCATTACAATATCATTACTTGGATAATGTTTTGTACATTAAGCAAGATCATTGCATACTCAGACTTTATTGAGGTTTCTTGTCACAAAGACTAATATATTGTTTCTGTTAGTATTTTTTTATGTATGTATTGTATTTTTCTATATTCAAGTGTTTTTTATAATTGGGTCTTAATAAAATTGAGAACTGGTGATATGTTTGATCTACCTCTTCTAATAATTTTTGTTCCCAGCACCAATACACCACCATGGATACTTCGGGAGAGGGTTTGCCAGGAGCCATCTTGGTTTCTGCATGTCAACCCACTTTGGTGGCCATTTTGGAGGTGGCATGCCCACTCTTATACTGTAGCCTGCGCCAGCATGCCATCCCATATGTCCAGGCCTTACCTACACTGTGGATTCCACTAGTGATCATGACAAGAACCTTCTTGTCCTGTTGGAAGGCCAGGGTCTGTTTCTTTCTTTGCCTTTAGTCTCCTATTTTTATTATTTACTTGACTCTTAATTATCTTTTCTCTGTACTCCATTCCTTCAATGTCCCACTCGTATGGAGAAACAACTTAACTTTGTTCTCTTTACAACAGAATATATTCGGCCTTCAAATGATATCAGTCTATTTTCCAGGGACTGACATCACAAAGGAGCATCTCCATCACCACACTCTCCCTTTTGTGAATTCAAAATGGCGGTCTCTGCAGAATGTTTGTTTTTTTCCCCAAATGTCATGTGCACGGCAGAGGGTTGGTTCCTTTAACCTTCCATGCAATGCAAGCCCAATAATGAAGCTTGTGGTTAGGCTTCTGTGCTGCCCTGCTCGTGGGTTATGCTCTCTTGGCTGCTCCTCACGGCCGTGCCCTGGCCTCTGTAACAGTCCAGGACCGGTCAAGCCACAGTTGTCTGCCAGGCGCATGATGTTGAGTTGGCCTCGGCCGCAGCTCCGCAGTGAGCACGACTCCGACTGAAGGCCATGCTGTATCTCGGTGGTGCGCTGCATCCTGAATGGGGCTACGTACCAACCGCCACCTCATCGTCGTAAAATGTGTTGAGAATAATGACTGGCGTGGGATACAGAAGTTTGTGTAAGTTGTTTTATTGGCCAGGACCCCAGCGAGCTGCCTGTTCTCTCTGGTCAGCTTCTCAATCTCCCCCTACAAAAGTAAATAATTATAACTGTCCCATTCTGTAACCCAATCGGGAGGTGCGCTCTAGAAGGTGGCAGTTAATATGCATAACATAAGAGATACATGAAGCAGCATCAGGAGGCTAGGTCTATCTAGGTCGACAGCATGAGAGCAGTTTCAGAGGGTGGATATTTTCTCATTATCGGCAAAACTGGCACCATTGACAAAGTCATGCTGGTAAGATAGCACCGCGAGTAGAGCACTTGCTTTGACATCCTGCGGAGCCTGCTGACTCAGCTTCGAATCCCGGGAGGGCCAAACTCATCTTTCTGAGGTCCATCCTTCTGAGGTCCATAAATGAGCACCACACACCATGGGTAATAATAAGCAGCGCTCAGATGCCTGAGGGTTTGTAGCGCTATATAAATGCAAATTATTATTATGAAGTGCTGAGTTACAGATCCCACTCTGCTTCCGGTGCCATGAACCCGTGCACCATCTGTTGGCAGCGATTCTGACAGCTGGCCAAAGTTTCATGAAACTAACGCAAGCAAGTACTGTCTTTTCAGAAAACCGCATTTTGGATTCTCAGAATTATAATTCCAATCTTCATGCCATGCATTAGGGCCTGCAAGTGCCTGCATGCACAGTGCAGATGGCTAAAAAAAACAAAAGAGGTGTTTTAAGGCCATAAAGCTAGGCAGCAGATAGGGCAAAGTCAAAGTATGTTAATTCTAAGTGTTTTGAGAAAGATAGAAGGGAGTTAACGCCTAGATGTTTCTGGGTTGTGCAGGCTATATACATGCCTAAATAAATACAATGGTACCAGGTAAATAAAAAAAGGGCAAAGTTGGGGACCAACCATGGCCTGTGTTAATATTAGTTTGGGGAAGGGGGAGGACTTGATGTTTCTGAGGAGCCTCCTGTTCATTTGCATGTGATTAACCACAAGAACTTGCTCCCCCGCCCATGGGCGTAATTATAGGGGAGGACAGGGGGTTTTGCCCCCCCTTCAACTTCTGTGGCATGCCTTTTTGTCCCCCCATCTTTTGGAGGGAGGGCAGGGGGGCCACAATCATCAATTATGTAATTGGACAGTGCAAGCCCGGCTGGGGTGCTCAGCAAGGCTTGCGCTGTCTCATTACAGAATGCAAAGATGCCTGGCAGCCGCGCTGCAACACATTCAGGGCTGGGATGCCCTGTGTGACTCAGTCCCTCACCCTTGCTGGGCTTACTCAAGATCAGTAACCAGGGTGCTGAACTGGTGTTGCAGGGCCTGGCGCCTGTGCTGTCATGCTAGCAGCAGCACTTTTGGGGGCCAGCGGCACAAAGTATCGCTTTCCGGCTTCGTGTTTGTGTGACACACAGACAGGAACTGGGAAGCTCATTCACCTTCCTGGTTTCTGTCTGGAGATGCTTGAGTGCAAAGCTGTTAGGTCGGTGTAACGTGAGACGTAGCCCGGGTGGAATTTGAAAGCAGAGCAGAGGTACTTTAAAAATTGTGTTTGTGTATGTTTGTAGGGGAGATTTGTCCAAGCCCTCTGAGGCAAAATAGATGCACACTTCCTAATTAGCATATGGATTGCACCAACAGAAGTGACTTCACACAAAAGGACATTGCAAGGCACATCATCAGTCTTTGATACTTGGAGGAAACATGGAAGTGACTTTAGAATAAGTTGCCATAAATAAGCCAAGTGACAAATAACTTTGTGGTGCAAAGTACCTAAATTGCACTATTGCTATATGTGGAGCAACTCTATAGTCATTAGGCTTTTCCATTATAATAGCATGATACATTAACATAAGCTTTGAAGTGAATCAGAATCACTTACAGAGCTGCAGATAAGGCACAATATGATTAAATAATTTGCTCAGGATCACACACTTGGTTAAATGGTGAAACTGGGATGTGGACAATTTAAGCAACCGCGCACATCTTTCCAGGCTTAGTTGATATAGATATTCATTAAGGTTTTGCTTTACATTTCATGTCCTTATTATTTATATAATACATATAACATATAATTATTTATTGCAATGCATTGGAAGCAAACCACATTACAGAATAAACTGGCCTTTCATAGTGAACTAACCATACACTATATACATTGTCATAGAAATATGAAATATGTTGAGCAATGGGAGTATGGCTTTAGTTTCATTCTCCCCATTCTGCATGCAAAGTCACAACAGCATCATGCTGATTAATGTGAGCCTAACAAATCCTCCTTGGGTTTTAAAGCTATAGTCATTATTTCATAAAGCATGGGACATTATGCACCCTTCTCACTTCTGATCACACCCTCCCATTCACATTTCTAAAGGGACAAAAGTCCCTGCTAATAGTACCCCCTCCCTCCCGTCAGTGCCTAATGGCTCACATTGTAATACTCTGTTGATACAGAGCAACGTGGTGACATTTTGCTGCCCGGAGCCCCTTGGGACATTGTCCTGGCAGCGGGACACCTCTACCTTTCGGAATGGGTAAGGTGTCCTGCTGCCAGGACAATGAGCTCACTGAACAGGAATTGCTGTTCACACATTGTCCTGCCAGCGGGACACTTTTGCCGTTGGGCACCCTCTTTGAGGTGCCCAATGGGAGAGGCGTCCCAATGACAAATGGCCTGGTCTGGCTCTTAAAAGAGTTACAGAGGGGCAGCTTGACCACCCCCTTGCAACTCTCCTACTGGGTACTCCACTGTTTGGAGCCATTTGAACACAGGAAGGAAAATATACCTTAATTTTAATCATTCAGAATATTGTAGAAAAATATTCTATCAGCACATAGACATATAAGGTTCTGTGCAGAACCCAAGTTTGGAGATATATGGCCTTTACAAATCTATACCAAGTATACTTGGTCACCTACTGCACTGCATTAACCAATGCTTTCTGCCTTTGAATGAAAGGAAAAACCAGGCAAATTGCTGACATTCCAGTGAACATGGTCCTTTCGGCCATGGCTTTATAGTTCTGCTAGGTCAAATCAACGTACCCCAACATTTCAGGCATCAGGGGGTGATAAAGTCTGGTCTGCTCATGGACATTGCTCCACTGTTTCCATGTGTTATTGTAAATGTACATATAAATGTTATGTGCACACAGTGTATGTCAGTGGAGGTGCTGGGTGCATCTGTGTGTGAGTGAGTGTTTGCAAGCATATGTGTGTTGACTTTTGTGTCTGAATGAATGATAAATAATGCATTGTGTGTATGTTCTAGTGGAATTAAGTTTGTGAATGTTATGTTGTGTCATTGGGGGAATGGCAGGCCGGCTGAAGATGTGTGGGGGCCCAATTGAATTTTAAAGGTATGCCACCAGTCTTATGAAAGTTATACCAGAGCGTCAGCAATGGACTCTTGAGGTGTAGTAGTTTAATATTATCCCTCATGGATTTAGGTTGTTTGACCGACGTACAAAATCACGGCGGAATTAACCGTGGTCATTTTAGCTGCAAATACATTTTTGCTTAGGTCCAAAAAAACAAACCCATGTCCCCTCAAACTCCCAGTACACCCATGAACCCCCACGTACCTTTTCTCCATCCGCTGCCTCTCCTGTAACCTGCAGCGTCAGATCCATCCCTTTAACGCGGGCCAGATCTGACGTTGCAGCATCCCTTTTCTTCTTTTTTTTTTTGTTGGGTTCCCTGCCACCAATGCTGAGGAAGCGTGGGGCAGCCCTGCAACCGCTGAAGCCAAACATACTGAACATGTGCTGAGGGGGCCACCCCTGTAACCACTGCTGTTCATGTTTGGTATCTTTGGCTTCGAACTAATTGTGGTGACTGAACTCGGTCAAATCTACCATTCGACCAATTTTTTTTAACAATTTGGCCAAAACGCTCCCTCAGAGCCACCATCCACCCTCCCTTCAACCCACCACGTCCCTTCAGTTGTTATGTCCCCCCCAACATTTTCAGCAAAGTTACTCCACTACCCCCGGCCCACTCAACTGGAAAGAATTACATGATTTTAACAGCTTGCACCTGCAACGTGAAAAATCATACCTGCAAAGTAGCACGTGTTCATGTTGAAAAGCTTGATGCATTTTAGCCACTAGTACATTGCAAAGGTGGGACCCTGAAGTCCAAAGCTAGTAAGCAGGAAACACAAACTACAAGTCCCATAATTCAAAGTTCTAATGGCTGAGAAGCCAGCACCGTCTGTCGGTGTCATACATGCCCTGGGGCCATTGGGCAGGTATGATGGGGTCTCACTTTATAACGCATCAGCGAAGAGGAATCTCCCTACAGGACTGCTGACCCCTCCGTCCCCCCACCCCGATATCCAGTAGGACTAAATCTCCCCTTAATGAACGGCAGGTGAAAGAGACAGAACTCTGCAAGGGCGCCGGAGGAATGTTAAACTGAATCCCCGCCGCACCTGCTGACGACGCCTCTCTCCTAGGCTCGCCTTTAAAAAGTCCAACCTGCCTTTGATGGGTGCGTTTGCAGCTGTGATAGAGGGTTGGGGGGAGGGGGGTAGGAGGAGGTGGTGGCAGTTTATTTAAGTGGCTCCAAATGGCTGTCAGTGTGGCAGCCAGCGGAATATATAAACCAGGCTCTCCAGCCCCCTGGATGGCCTTGGGTCAGGGTAAATGGAATAATAACACCCGAAAGCTTTTGTCTGCGTCTCCATCACCCAGGCCCGCCGCATAAATCTGCAGCGCTCCCCTGACCCGAACATTTAGTGCCAAGAAGAGGCCGCTGGGTGGAGATACATTCGCTCTGCATCCTGGCCCTTTAAAAGCTTTTTCCAATTAATTTTAACTGACTCTCATAAGGATCGGCAACAGCTTTTTTTTTCTTTCTTTCTTTTTGTTTAATAGTAGCCAGTTGGCACAGCAGAGCGGGTAATACCAGCTGGAATGTACTCTGCACAGGATCACACAAAAAAGGTTGTCAAACCGGAAGCATGCACCCTGCAAAGAAGGGGTGCATGTGCCGGATCTGGATTCAGTGGGCACACTCATGAGACTGAGATTTGATTTGAGTTAGAGTGTCCACACAACATTTGGTACCTGGGGATTCACTTTGTTCAGTCCTGGAATTCATTTAACTGGCAAATGCATTCTGGGATTTGAAGTATGGGTCACTTAAATTGAACAATTGCAATTAAAGGGCAAGGTCCTCATTCCAAGTCGGTTCGAAACCTGGGGTGAGTCCCACTTTCACCCGCTTCACCTGATTATAGGTTTAGAAACCTATACCCAAGAAAAACACTTTCTTGGGAATGGAATTTCTTCCTCCACAGAAACTTCAATTCTATAATCGGAATGTTGGGTCGTGTTAGTGTAGCATGACTTTGCCCCACTGATGTGGAAATAATAGCCTCCTGCAGTGGACCCAATATTCTGTCTGGTCTCCTGCAAGGAGTTGACACCCAGGGGAGACTGGCAACCCAAAGAGGCCCTGGAAATAATTTTTAGAGTGGCCCCACATTACACATTTCGTGCACGCCCAACCCTTTTCCTATGAAAACATGTGAAAATAAAATAAAAAGAGACCCAGGATGCAGAGGCCCATTGTACTGAATGCAGTCTTCACTGTTTGTGCCCTGCAGAATGCCTAAAACCATTGACCCATGGCTTAGTGTGGAACCTAGAAAGCTATTTGGAGCCTGTTATTATATTACAGAAATCCATCAATGGATTCCCATCCAGAGGTCAAAGTTTTGTTTGTTTATTTATTTATTGTGTGCACCGGACCCAGAGGTATCAGGGCGCAGGTGAAAAAAGTATGTACGGCTTTGATACAGAAGTTACGGAGCAAAGGTAAAAACAGTTAACTCAGTGTTACAGGATGAGGGTAAAACAGTACAGGTATAGAGGCATGCATATGTAGAAAATATGTCATAATTAACAAACATTTACATATTAGCAAATCTATATCAAAATACATTACATGCAGGCAAGGGCTAAGTTAGTGCAGTAGGAGAGTGTGGGTTACATATCTTTCTATATGAGCCAAATAATTGTGTTCTTTCTGAATTTGATAAACGTTTGGTTAGATCTGAGCGTGTGTGGTAAGGAGTTCCACAGTTGTGCTGCCCTAACTGGGAAACTGGACCCTCCAATGGTGGACAGTTTAAATCTTGGCACTTGAAGTTCTTGGCGGTCTGATTGAGTTATTTATGATATATCGTTCTGTTAGGTAACAAGGGGCTTTGTTATTTAAGCATTTGTGGATGAGGGAAGTCGATTTGAGATTATTTTTTCTTGGGTGGAGAGCCATTTGTGTTTCCTTCTTATTTCAGAGATGTGTACTCTTCTAGGGATGCTTAAGGCAGCCCTGAGAGCATTATTGTGGAGCACTTGGATTCTGTTGATGGTCTGTTTGCCCCTATGTAGAGAGCATTACAATAATCAAGTTTTGATCGGATGGTGGCTCTAGATAGGATTAAGGAACTGTCAACTGACAGGAATTGTTTTCCGGCTCGTATTAATTTACATGTGTAGGCCATAGAGGAAGCCAGTGAGTTACCTGTTTGGTAAAAGATAAGGTTGAGTCGAGGTAAAAACCTAAGGTTTTTACTTCTCTGGCGACCTTGATAGTATTCCCATCAATGATGAACGCTGAGTAATTAGGGTTGAGTTTGAGTTTTGTGATGCAAGCTGCGGTACCCAGGATGATGAGCTCTGTTTTGTCATCGTTCAGACACAGGCCATGGTTGGCACCCATGCCTGAACGATGCTATAGACTCTGTTCGACATAGTCAGATCTTCCCCGTAATCCCCTGTGAGTGGTAGGAGAATCTGGATATCGTCTGCGTAGTTGGTATAAGTGATCCCCAGATTGTCAAGATCGTCAAAGAGTGGCTTGGTGAAGATATTGTAGAGTGTTGGCGAGACGCATAATCCCTGGGGCACTCCACAAGTAATAGATATCGGGTCTGCTGCGGCTGATGGGGAGAAGACCCTCATAGTCCTGTCACTGAGGAAAGACTGTATCCAGACTATAGCTTCCTTTGAAAAGTGGGCTGCTGAGTCCAAGCAACTACACAGGACTTTATGGACCACCAAGTCAAAGACAGCTGAGAGGTCTAGTAGGAGGAGAAGTGCTAATTTTCCCCTCATCTCTTAATTAATCTATTTGGGCCTTTAAATCGATAAGGGCTGTCTCTGTGCCATGTTGTGGTCGGAAACCAGATTGGCGAGCGCCTAAGAGTAGGTTCAACTCAAGGAAGTTTTGAATGTGGGTATATGCTACCTTGAGGGAACAAAAGGGTACAAAGTTCAATTACTTCTCTGGAGGTTCCAGAGCGGTTGGAAAAGTCACTTGGGGGGGGGGGGCAACCAAAAAACAGTTCCCTTGCTGGGGATTTGAACTTATGCTCGGCGTTAACAATCCTGTGTCAAAACCACATTGTGCTATCTGGCAAGTCCTGGCCAAGCTCGGTTATTTCAATGAACTGCTTACCTATTTCCAGGCAGTCACGCAGCAATCTGGGAATTGGTGTAAATGCTGGGGTGCTTGTATCAGCACAAAGGGTTTTGCATGTAATGGGAGGGGCGCATTAGTGGCCATAGTGGGCATATCCCTACAGAGGTGCAATAGTGGGTGAAGGGGTGGATACATAAAGCTGCACGCTGATGGGGCAATGACACACTAATGGCAGCCATTTGAATGTATATTCTTTCACTGCGAGAACATTTATAAATCACAGCTTTTTGGAGTGGAAGTAAAGAAAGGAAGGACCCAGGTAGGGTGTTTGAGTTGAGGGGATGAGAGTGCGAATGACTGTTCAGTGGATTGAAGGGAGGAGAAAAAGGGGTGGGGCACAACACAAAAGGGGGCAGGCAAAGGAACATTGTTCCATTCGTTTTTTTGTACACTTCGACCACTGTTCCCACCTACTCCTAGTACTACTACAGCACCATTGGGAAAGCACACCTAAGTCGTAGAACGGCCTACACAGACACCAAAGTCTTAGACTGCCAAAAATGCACACATGCATCTCCAAATCTAAAACCATTAGAACCTTCAGCACATCGACTACGGACACCAAGGCGTTCCTACCACACAGAGCATTGAGGCCATACAAATGGGGAAAGAGCGCTATATTAACAACTGAATACAATACAATACACCCACAAAAGAGGAGAATTAGGCATGAGGAGGTTGCAGGGTTGTACTCTATATTGTAGCAGTTGGGGGGTATGTGGGGTGTTGCACCGTGTTCTCTAAAGGACAACTCACCTTCAGGAAAAAACTCAGGATGAGGATTTTTCATGCACACGAACTTGAAAACAGATTTCATTTTAACAATCTAATAATACTTTTAGCTCCAGTGTCTCAATACTTCCCAAAGACAACTGAATCATACACCCACATGTGCAGTCAACATTTAACCACCACAATGTCCGTGGACACACAATTACCGGTAAACGTGAACAACCTCTGCACGCTCTTGAACCACTGGTCAACCCCATAAGGCCGGCCACCCCACATACATGACTGGAGCACATCGCTAGTCACCATGCACAATACTAGAGAGCGCAGCATAGCAAACACGTCTAGCCTGCATGGTGCACAAAGGCTCCCCCACAAGTGCTTGACAAATACCTGTTATTTTAGAACTACACATAATGGCTCAACATCTTCAAAAGTATGATAATATCTATCATTCTTGATCTAATGTTGATTAATAGTAATTATGCAATATTTGTTTTCCTATGTGTACTACAACATGTGGACTGATGCTCAAGATAAAGGGCCTCATTGCAAGTACGGCAGAGCAGGACAAAAATGCAGTAACAGAATTACTGCCACTTTTTCCATTCTGCCATTTTACAGGTATGGTCCTGGAGTTGAGGACAAACTACAACTCTCAGGCCAAAACATTGGCAAAATCAGCAAAATGACTGCCGCAGAATTACCATTGTGATAATCCCCCCCCCCCAAAAGCCCTATAGAGATGCATTCACTCGAAAAATGGGGTTTTACACCTCCACTTATAATCTGGCGGTAATTCCATCAGACAAAATGGTGGTAACAGTAATTCCATTTGGTGGTATCTGGGCAAATTTACCACCTAATAATAATAATAATAATAATAATAATAATAATAATAATAATAATAATAATAATTAATAAGAAGAAGAAGAATGAGCATAATAATAATAATACAAAAAAATAATAAATAATACTTAATTTTAATCACTAATAATTAATTATTAATAATAATAATATTTAATGGTATTGTTATTAATAATGATAATAATAATAATACTAATAATACTACTACTACTACTACTAATAATAATAATATATACCATCAAACCCGTAATCAGGCCCAACGATGATTCTTAAAATATATTATGTTCCTTTAGTGGTAACGCGTGACATCGTCCACTAATTGTCATTCTATGCTACTATGCTGTCTGTAGGAAGTCTTTCCTTAGTGCAGGGTTGTGCCTTCGTCGATTATTGTTCTATGCAGGGACACACAAAAAGAAAAATGATGTGGCTAGGCTCAGCATCAACGAAAATAAAAAAAACACTCCTCTGGGCCCAAGAAAGAGGTATACTGGTGATCGGAGATTTTGAGCGAAGCGGATAAAAATCCAAAGCAGGTGAAGAGCCAGTCCCAATTGAGAACATTGGCAGCTCGATTCACACCCAATTAAATCCACAGGTCCATCAGGATTAAGACAGTATCCCAAGCTACCTTCAGGCTGGAAGCGGCGCAGAGAGGAGGCTATTACAGAGCAAAGACCCCATCTCTGGAAATCCTTAGAGCCGAAGGCCAATGCTTTGCCCAACTTAAGCACGTCCATGCCAAGAAAACCATGGCAATTGTTCTATTACAGAGGTAGTACCAAGCATGCCAGACCTGAACCGTATTCCCCGTGCAGAGAGAAACCCGATCACAAAGCTTCTCTGCCTTGGACCCCACCAATGCCTTCCCCACTTGGGGTTGTCGTTAGGATAGACTAAGAACAATGTCCAGCCAACTCACATGGCACGAGTTCCACATTAATGAACCCCATTTCAGTCTTCCAAATCTCTGTGAAGTGTCACAAATGTAGCATGTTCAGCCCTTGCAAATCATAAAATTAACAAAGCTACTGTGCCATACTTTGTAGATGTTGCCACACTTTAATTCTGCGATGGACACACATTCTGCAGCATGTTTGAAGATGGGCAATACCAGCTCTAGTAATCTTTCAGCTTCTTCTGACCTAAATATTGTGTTTCTATGTCAATTGCTTCAGTGTCATTTATTGTGATGACGTGCGTACAGCTGTTCTAGTCAGCAGATGTACTTACTACAGCGTGTTCTCTGACCCCTCAGGCAAGTTGTTGATGAGCAGTCAAAATAGCCAAACAAGCTGTTGCCCCTTTCCAATACACCACGACCGTCAATGAATGGACCTTTCTACAGCGCCATCTTTCCAACTGTTGGCGGCCAGATTTGCAATGTGCATTCACGAATGTGCCATTATCATCATTGGGTCAATTATGTTAATTACCCATAGAACCAGGCAAATTGCTCAGGAACTAATGGTTTCATTTAAAAATAAAAAGTTACTGTTTTGTTTGATAAAACGAGAGAGATGAGGATCTTTGAATCAATGGAAAATGAGTCCAGAGAAATATGGCCACAATGAGTAGAAGAACATGGATCAAAACACAAGTCCCTTTTCTATTTTCTTTGTAGGCAAAATGCATGGGATGTAAAGCAGTGGGCAAAGGTGAAGGAAAAGGTATTTTAACATATTTCATTTTACTAACCTAGATGGGCAGAGTAGAAGGTGGGCAGTCCATGCCCTGTTGAGCGCATACAGCTTTGCAAGAGAGGAAGGAGTCAGTGAGGCTTGCGAGGGAATACTCAGAACTGTTAACTGTGCCTGCTCTTGCTCCCCAAGTTCTGGACGTTGCCATCAATAAATGTTCTTGATAGGAATGGTCATTTGAAGACATATGTCACGCTTGGACCTTAGTGTGCGTGTTATACATTCTTAAATAAATAAATGTGTTGCTTTTATGTAACTCAACCAGAATGTTTCATACACGTTGACTATAGCACAGGGGTCTCCGCCAACCTTTACGTTAGCACGAGCTACTTGTAGTTAATGAATAAGAGCGACTGGCAAGATCTACTGGGGTGGTGATGTACTTGAGTATAAGAATTTGTACCAAGATTAAAAAAGGAATAAAATATGCATTTATCATGATACTAATAACTTCAATAATATCTTCATTTCATTATATTTGATTAGTAATGTTCTCCCAAAAATGGTCAAGCATATCAGAATGTAGGAAGCCAACAGGAATTCAATGTGAAGTCTGACACTGCTTGCTATCCACCAGTGCTCAGTAATCTGGTGTGTGGCTCGAAGCAGCAACAGCAGTCTGGTGCTCTCAGACGGGATCAATATCACATTGGCTGATAGTGCAGAGACCTGCCTTGCCATAGTGTTTGCACCTAACTGCACACCTGACATGGCAGACATAAATTCAGCACAGCTTTCAAGGTCTCTTACAACAGACTCAGCCGCTGGAATCACTGTACCCTTCACAATTGCACAATCTGTAAAACTGCATTTGTTTTTAATCAAATAATTAGAAAATGTTCATTGCAGTATTTAGTTAACCTACGGTTAAGGATTGCATACAGATTCCTTTGGAAACAGTATTTTCAACATGTTTGTGAATTAGTGCAAAATGCCACTTAATGTTGCTCTTTCCTACCATTGTAACTTGGGCACCGCAGATTACGGTTGCACATTTTGTATTTACGTTGAAAAAATAAAATGTGTTTCCCACTCTGGACGGAAATGGTTCATCTTTTGACGTTTGTTGGATGGCGGGCCTGCATCTGCATCTATGATGTAAACAAGGGTAGAGTATTTGCTTCCTTTGGGGTTGGATGTGAAAAGACGATCTGAGGAGTATATCAATCAACGTGTTAGACAGTTTTAAAAACACTCAGAGAATAGCACGTTGCATCCACTGCCAGCTTAGCACGTCCCCAAGTCATGCAAATTGCTCACATGCCACTTCACAGAGTCCAGCCATGGAAAAGTAAGCCAAAGCCTACTTTGTTGGCTACCCTTCAAGTCTTTTATGTCAAAATACGTGGCAAGATTGAACAGTGAACATGTGGAAACCATGTGATCAAGTCATATGCAAACAAAGTGTAAATCAAAGGGTTGAAACAACTATCAGTTTTATAGCAATGACATGAAACGTGTACTAATCATATAACAGCCAAACCAGACAATATATGAATCGTTATATATTAACAATTCGAGCAAAGAGGGTATGGCTGTAGCGAGGGATGACTTACTCATAATGGGTGGCAACCTGCTACCAGTCTGCCCTTTATGAAGGAGGCGGTATCACAGAGAACAGCACACAGTATCTCTGCCTCTCCCTGCAGGAATCATGCAGGTCTTTTTTGTGCATGATCAATGGGCCTTGTATGTCCAGCACTTAGAGCAATCTCAGACATATTGTGGGCTCTAGCATCTCAAAAAGGGTTTAAAGTGACAATGATGACATACTGTTTGCAATGGCATCAAAATAGGTTTTACAGTGGCAGTGGCAGCATATCCTGCATACTGCTGATGACCACCAGGGATCCATTAGAACGTTGTATGTGTTAGAGAATTGCTTGATAATTGTATTGTGTTTTGACCATTTTTTACCAAAAATACTGTTCATTAATTGCACGATTTCTACCCAATACTGAAAGGCTGAAAATCCCCTGGCAATATCTGAACCTATGCATACATGTTCCCTACAGATCCATGTAGGTCTCCCGGTTTGTGTACATAGCCGAAGGGGATCAACCCTATTAATTTTTTGCCCATCCCAAGGCTTTTCCTCAATGCCCTCTCCCTCTATTCACCACATTGTTTTGTACAGTGCTCTGCTATTTATTAACTAGGTTTAAGCTATATTAATCCTATACGTTTCAAAATATATACATACAAACTTGCCTAATTACTTCATTCATACTCTTGTTTCGGAAAACATAGACTGAAACTGAACTTTCAAATCAACCATCATTTGCACCTATTGGTGACAATGCCCAGAACACACAATTCCCATTCACTTGTTTGAATTGATGGTTAACCCCTTGTTGATCTTTCACACCCAGAAGGAGCCCTTACTGCCACCATGTTGTAGACCCTGATTATAGCACAACCTCTCATCCAGAAGCCATTCAAGAAAGGCGACAAAGAAACAAAAATATTCATTTTGAAATATACATAAATTCATGAGTTATGGGTCAAAGTCTCTAATAGCAGGCTAAAGGATGGGGTTTGGGGACACTGCAAAACCTCCAGCACTGCTGTCTCCAGAGCAGGATCCTCCAGGGTCTCAAGCACATCCCTCCAAATGGCCCCAGCATTTCTTTTAAAAGGGAAAGTAGGTTAAACAAAGAAGAGATTGAGCCCATGTTTATGGGGGTCTGCTGGTCACATAATAAACTCTATTGAAACTGCAAAGTGGTAGAGCACCTGTTCGCAAGCTGAAGGTTTCCTCTTGGTGTCTCCACATCGGAGAAAAGCAAACTCATCAGTCATGGCAGGTATTTTCGGCAGCACCATAAATCAGGTGGCCTTAATCCAAGATAGTTAATCGCCATGTTATCTCTTTGTGGCCCTCTAAATGAGTGAATCCATGTGAGTAAAATGCAGCTTGTTCCCCTCCCTACCAAGCCAGGAACCCACTCCTGAGGACCAAACAGCTTCTGATGGTTTACCATGTACACCCCAATTTCTAGTTGATACAGAGTATAAAGGAGAGAACAAACACAAAGGGAGTGCGGGAGTGATGTGTTTGGTGGTGATCATTGAGAGAGAAAGGTGAATTGAGAGGTGGGGGAGAGGGTGGGGGGTTTAGCGTGATGTGAGGGAGATAGATATAAAAGGAGGTCAATGAGTATTAACTGGAAAGAGAGGAGAGAAAGGAGATAGATGATAAACATTAAATAATGAAGGTTGTGGAGAAATATCTAGGAAGAAGACAGAAAGAAGGTGGAGGACATCAAAGCAGGAGCGTGGAGAGGAATGTCTAGGATCGGAGGAGAGAATCGATGTCGAGGAGAAACACAAAAGGAGGATGGTGAAGTAAAGATGTATAAGAAAGACAAGGCTAAAAGGGGTATAGTTGGGACATTTAAAAAAATGAGGTGGAGAGGAACAATCTAAGGATTTGGGTGGGGGAAACACTCAGGAAGGCAGGAGGAAAACGAGATGAAGGCGACGCAACTAAGGAAAGGGGATGAGTTAGAGGCGGAAGAGGAACACTTAAAGGGAAAAGGAGGAAGCAGAGCCAACAGTGAAAGTGTGAGAGAGAGAGAGAGAGAGAGATAGAGAGAGAGAGAGAGAGAGAGAGAGAGAGAGAGAGAGAGAGAGAGCATGAGAGCGTGAGAGAGTGAGAGAGTAGCAGGGGAGTAGGCATACGTGAAGCCTTCGGATAGGGGAAAAGTGGCTGAGGAGGAGCAACTCACTTATAGTGAAAGGAGATGAGGTAGAATGTGAGATGATCGTGAAAGGTAAATGTGGGACCAGGGCAAGAATAAAAGCACTAGGAGGAAAGACAACCCGAGGAAGGAGAATCATTCCAGAGGAATAAAGAGAGGGAATCACGGACTGGGAAGAAGATGGAGCGTGGAGAATTCTTCATGAACTGTTCCCTTAGTCTACTCCCATGTTGGGAGGATAGCCAAGTAACACATGTTTAAAATCTGGTCCCACATTTAGAGGTGCGTCTCGGCAAAACAGAAATGAGAAACTATGTAGGGACCGTTTTAATTCAGGCAGACACTGATTGGGAGCACAAAGACAGCTTCCAGACCACAGCCAAAAGGAAGAGCTCCAAACTTAAGTTGAGAGGAGCAAATTAATAGATCAAATTTATGTATCATAGGCTCCATCTGCTCCAGAGGTGTCTTGACAACTGGACCCCATTGGACAAACTAGGGTACTGAGTGGTGGTACCCATGATGGCACCCCACATCTGAGTCCAGGAGGACCAATGGAAAATACAACATCGCTACCCATCTCTACAGCCTCCTTCTACCCCTCTGGGGTCACACCCCCACCTACTGCCCCTACTCATCACAAGTGCCACTGCTTCTCCTGCATCATACCTGCAGTCCCATTGGCACATCCCCTATGTGCAGTGTTCTGTTGCTTTCCAGCTTGGGTTTCCCTTTAAATCCCATACATGCATTCATACAATAACATAAACTGGCCTGAACATTTACAAATGGCTCTCTTGTTGTCTGTTGATCCCTCAGGTGTGACAGTTGCTAGGTAGGTGACTGTGTGCTATGATTGACATAGCATGTGATTGTCACATTTTATGATTAGCTGAATGACGAAATAAATAAATGAGTGGGTTCAGTAAGTGAATGACCAACTTATGACGAAGTGTGTAGCAATCAATCGGACACAGGATATATTTCAAAATGATTATTGTCATGATGGAAAATGTGACAAACACATATAAGTCAACGGGGATTCCCTGCACAATGAACACATATGGTTTAGGAAAGAGAAAACAATATAGGTCACAGAGTTGTCCCCTCTATCAGGGATATGGGGTTCCCTCTTGTTCTCTATGTCATTTCCCTCCCAGATTCCTCAGTTCGTTCTTCTTAATAGTCTTGGGGTACAGTGCCCTGCATGCTTCTTGACAGTCTGAGTATTAAATCATCCACATCACGTCTTGGCAATTCAAACACAGCCTAAGGTCCATAACATCTAGCTCACTTCCTGGGATATAGTTCCCTCCTCGCTTCCATGGATAGAGTCCTCACATCACGTCTTTGACAATCCCAGGGACTTTGCAATTTGATCACTTCTAAGTGCATTGTGCCCAGCCCGCATACAGGGATATGGTGCCTAGCTACTTTCCTGTCAGTCTCAGGGATATCATATCCAGGACAATTCATGATGGTTTAAGGGATACAGTCACCAGCTCACTATGCTTCAGAGATAAGGCGCATTGCTTAGTCGCGCAGACAACACCAACTACTCACCCCTCAGTTTGCTACAAATTGGCAAGGCTCTACTGCACTAGGAGAACCCGATAGCACAAGTTTATCTGGATTACTAGATTTCTCAGGCCCGTGATATCTCAACTGGATATTTCTCTGCTCTCAGAGAAAATTGACTTTAAATTCACTTTAATTGCTCTTGACCCCTTATCCTATTTCTTTCATGGCAAAATTCTGGAACAGTAATAGTCAACTCTAGCACACTTTGCATAGTGAAATGTCTCAGTGATTTTATGAAAGAAAGAAAGACATGTATTTGGTTATTGTTCATTTATAATGCACTTAATACAGCGTAGTGGATTTATATGGGGGGATCGGGATTCAAACCTATGTTATGATATGATATGATGTCACATTTATAACGTGCCTGTTCACAAGTAATTCTCGGTGCATTTTGCCTTGCTTCCAAGACAAACGGGTTGCCCCTGTGCGATCCTTCCTCCCCAAGAGAAAAAAGGAGAAAGAAAGAAAGAAAGAAAAGTTGTGACATCCTTACTTCTTGTAATCCATGTTTACTGATTTTAAACACATATTTACGGAAATGTCTGTTTCCTTTCAGTATGTATTTGTATAATGGGGAAAAAGCAGAAATTGAGATCTTTTGCTTAGATTCTCAGGTTTTTAGTCGTGACCTGCAGGTCACTGGCTGTCTAATGTAACTAAGGGAGAAGTTTAAAATGAATATCCTTCCCTTTTAAACTGTTTAATTGGTTCTAGAGTTGCTGCTCTGGCTAGCACCAATATAAGGCTGAATAGTGGCTTAAGGTGTAAGAACCCATCACTGTAAGCATTCCATTAAAGGTACCCAAGCACTACATTTTTCGTTCCTATTATGCAGAACTATACTTTAGTACTATCGATAATGGTTGCAACTTACTTTTTTTTAAAGAGCAAAAAATGAAAGTGGATAAATACAATTAAAAATACCAAAAAATAAATATGGATAAATATAAAAGGAAATGGTGATAAAATAAAGACCATAAAACCGGCAGCCTGAAGCATAACCAGTGATGAAAAAGGGAGCACGCGGGTGCTGGCGATCGGTGTGGAGAGCTGCCTTTCCACCTGGTGGCTACGGCAGGCAGTACGTCCTCCCACTGGCGCTCCCGGCGGCGCGCTGCCTGAACACACTACGGGGTTCCCGCTCCGAGATGCATTGCTGCTTTCAATGAAGGTACAGCAGGAAGTGATGATGCACGGCGTGCCCATTCCCGCCCAAGTGATTGTTATTAATTTTCAAGGTCTGTGTCAGTAGCTTAGAAAAATGGGTTAAAAAAGAAATGGTTATGCCTGCTATTTACCAAACAGCATTATTAAAAATATTGCATTTTAAAACCCCTTAAGTTGTTATACATCATCATATAAGTCATCAGGAAATAGGGAGCACAATTCCTAAGAGTTATGTTGACACAGAAATTGTCAGGAGAAGTGCTGGGGAATTTACATCTTCTCGTATATCCATAGCCGCGGCCTCCCCTGAAATTAACATATTATAACTTCAATATTTCATGCTGATGTTTCCCCGCGAGGATGCCGTATTTTATCTGTTAATATCAGCGGAGTGAGAACTATTCAATTACTGTATCTGGTTGTACCTGATTAATACGATTTCAAAATGGCGCCGGTGTTCTGGCCATTTGACGACGTATTTTTATGTCATTACACGCGATTGCCCATCACAATTAATTTAATAGATCTGGGCAGCACGTGAGCGAAAAGAATGGGGATGAAAAACTGCTACTGCCACCACTCGGCCATAATTCTTTCCCAGAAGCCTGTTTTTTTTTCCCTCCAGTTAGAGCTATTCCGCGGAGATTGGGTGCTCTGGATGACAAATTCCGTACCTACTAAGGGCAGAAGAGTGGGTGCGAGCTACAAGAAGAATAATCCCGCTTAATATGGAAAGCTTAATCAGAGCAATGTGCTTTTTTTTAATGTTAATATGTCATAGTGAGTGTGTGTTTAGCAAGCAACCATGTGTTTCTAAAATGGTGTCCACATTACGGCTAGCAAGCACAGTACAGTTTGCAATTGTGTTTCCTCCCCCCCCCCCATGCCTTATGTTTAAAGATGTAATCGTTACATGTTTAACTTTGGGTGTTGTAGTCTTGGTAATTAAATGCTTTGATGCACGGGTACCTTGCAACAAAGGGCTTTGTTTTTATAAGGTATTGGGGCAATCCAGGAGAGTTTGTGACTTTCAGGAACCATAGGAAGGAGGGTTTGGGAATTCCCATCCGAAAGTACTAAAATAAGGCATACATCACTTCCAGGTAGAGTTGAAGGGGTAAACAGTCCCACTCCCCCCTCCCACACAAGTACCGAGATCCCCACATGGGTGCAAAAGAAAGGCCTTATAAAAAGGGGAGTTAACAGCTTGGGATGCCATGGCGCTCATGCCTATACTGGAGACATATTCTGGAAGTTGTTTTGCTGATGTCATATGTCGCAATGTCTACTTGGAACAGTAGGACTGCAGCTTGCAAAATGGGGACAGCCCTTTAAAAGAGACATGTGCTTAGCAGAGATGCAGTGCCATTGAAGACTGGAGAAAACCACACAACACATCTTGGTTGGAAAGTAAAAACGGCCACGTTTTAATCCATTTAACAATACCAGGCCTTGTGCCTACATTAAAACGCGACCCTAATAACCATTCTACATTGTTATAACCACAATATCGTAATATCAAGACATCATAACACATATTTACATTGTTTCCTCCTTGCGGCAGGCAGTCTCAGGTGTAACCGCTGACTCCGCCCCTTTTGGCATTTTGTATAGTGGCGAGGTCCCCACTACGTTCTTGCAGACCTCTGCCGCCTTACCCTCTGTTGGGGGGTGATCCCAGGAGGCATCCTTTCCTTGTATAACCCCTTCTGCCTCGTGGCTCCACCCCCCTCCCTTTATCCGTCCCGTATCCAATCGGGCCTCCTTTTGCCGGGCCGATGATAGCTAGTGGGATCCAGACCGTGCCCTCACCACTGTACCTAACTGGCCTCAAGGTCCCCCCCAGGAAGGGCGAATTACCGACCACCAGTTCAACCCCCGCCGGCCAACCCTTTCCTACTCCTCAGCTGCCAGTGCGGGTGGGATGGAAACATGATGAGGAGTACGGCGGCGGTCCCTTGGGTCAGCGGGCAAGGCAGGCAGGGTCTCTTCCGTGGAGCTACGAGGGTCCAACTGGTTCAGGAACAGAGGCCAGGGCCTTCTGTTCCTCTCCTGCTCCCGGGTCCTCATTTAAAGATGCCTTTTGGCGTAGTCTCCCCGGCTCCTGTGGTTGCACCTATTGTTTAGCCGCCAAGGACGTGTTCCCACGTCCGCGGCCAGTTTCGGTAGCCACTGCGACCACCACCCTGATCTCCAGACTCTCTTGCGTGCCTAGCCATGCCCACTCTGCGGCCCCTCGCCTGAGGCAAGAGGGTCGCCTGTATTGAGTTGGAGCAGCAGCTTGTGATTGACTATTGCCACGGTCAGGTAGAGAGAGGCATCTCATTGTAGAAGTATAGTAAAGTGAGTAGGTCTGTATGAGCGATCGTGGAAATGGGCCAAAGTTGGGAGGGCTGGTAGCAATCCATTTTAATTTTATTGTTTTTCGAGTATTTATTGAACACAAACCTAGCATGGGCAACATATAGAGCACTGTACATCACAAGCGGTTACAATCGTACAATGGGGTGGGGTAGACCTAACAACACAGCATTTATTAACAGCACACATGGAGCCAGGTCACAGAAACGCTGGATCGGTCCAAGTGAAATTTTGCACGGTATTAGCCCTCGGGGAAACAGAACACTAGGGCAAACTTTGCCTTAGTGCAAAAAACATTTGGGCCAAATTAGAAAACCTTTGTACTATTACACGTTTATTTTTTTGTATGGTATTAGCACCAGGGCAACATTTGCCCTTTTTACCCCAGGGTAAAGTTTGCCCTAGTGCTAATGAGGAATGGTATTAGCACTAGGGAAAGTTTTGCCCCTGTGGAAAAATGTATTGACATTTGGCACCGTGGACGTTTTTGCCCTAACACTGTGAAAATTTGTGCTTGCGCGGGTGCAAGGTGTCTGTACTCTGGCAGCCATTGGGTTAGTAGGGAATAGTTACCATGTGTAGTTGGAGTGGAATATGTAACAGTGCCCAAAGGTGGTGTCGATCAGTGAGCTGGCTAAAGAAGGTGCTCATCGCAGGGTGGGCACTGGGAATAGTGGGATTTGTGCGGGGGTGGGGCGTGGGGGTGTTGTTGAATCTTACCTGGTGTACGGAATGTGTTCCATTAAGAGATTTTACGTAGGAAAAGCAAGTATTCCAGACATGTGATGGGGAGTAGTTTCCACGTGTGTTATACATTAATGAATTAATTTGTGTATTCCTTAGTCATAAATGTGTTTATTTATTTAGGTCTTAAGGGTGGTGTGGTAAAAAACTGTGGTAAAATGGAGGAAAGTCTGTAACTGCTGCATTACCACACCGCCGTACCACAAATTTGGCAGTGAAGTGGAGGATTTGCTTCCAGCTATATGCTGGAGATATATCCGTCACTTTACTGACTAAAATCGGCAAAAACAGAAATCCCCATGGAGTTCTATGGACTCCAATAAATGGGAACTAACACCGCCTACCAAGACTTGTAATCCAGTGGTAAATCCGCTGGACCGAGTGGCAGTAACAGTAAATCCATCTGGTGGTATTTCTGTGGATTTAAGGCCAAAATACCACCAAACTTGTAATGAGCCCCAACCTTATGTATATGTTTTATTGTTATACCTACCATGGCACCATTATGGAGTGATTGCACTTTTCACAAAGATTCATATACATTTATGCTAGGAAAAGAGGGGGACCCATCTATCCTCCACACTTTAAAAGCTCCGCTGACCCCCAACCCACATCTCCTGCTAACATCTCTCAAGATTAGTCTTTCATAATATTGTTTAAAATGTAGACTTTAGTGAAGTGTCTGAATACCACATTCTTGTAGATATCTATAGAGGAGCCAACTTAACGAGGTCCTTCACCTAGACACCCAACACACAATCATCATCATCCAATTGTCTCAGGATGATAGCTCAGCGGCAACGTGCTCGCCTTGGAAGCAATACGATACAGAGCCGCAGAAGTTCAATCCCTGAGTTCCGCGCTTAGAAACCTCTGGGTATTAAGTGCGTTATAAATAACCTATTGTATCCTCGTCCTCATCAGCATCATCATCTTCTCAACAATAATGCTATCATTAACATTAATGATTATAACAGGTACACTAATGGTTATTAACAATAATAATAATATTTATAATAGCAATATCTTGTTTGTACTTGCATCCTTGATTAATCCCATTCCTGCATTTCATAGCACAGCAAATGCCCAATTTAGAGGTACTGTATTAATCTTAAAATTGTGACATTCTGTGTGTTCCCTACCAGGAAGTGTGACCCATACAGCAGTGAAACATCTGGCCTGCATATGCAAAGAAAGGTGGATGCACTATGTTTCAATGGGAGCCAGTGAAGTGATTCCAAGACACGTGATGTGATCACCTTTGTTCCGCTGGCAGGACTCTTTCTCGACCTCATCCTTTTCTTGGCTTTCATGGTGTCTCCAGACTCTTGCACCTATCTATTCAAGGTCGAATTGCAGTGGGTCGGCACAACCATTTTAAACATGTGCTGAACTTGCAATACCACAAACCATATTTAATGTAGAAACACTGGCTTTAATGAGTCCCGATTTTATGCGCCAAAGCAAGCGTACCACGGAAAACGAAGCCGCTGCGCACAAATCCGCTCCTCAAAAGGTGAAGAACATACACAAAACATAGGGCGTGAATTGGAGCCATTGCCCACTGCCACACAGCCTAACTGCTGGGGGCTTAGAAAGTCTGCTAGCACCTGCTTTACTTAATCCAAGATGGCTTTCCTTATGTGTTGCATGCCACCACCACCTTGCATGCACAGAGTGGCTTCTTGGTGGATGGCATTGATCTGCTTTGATGATTCCTCTTGCGTGCCACCATGGGGGAAGTTAGCCAGTGCACTGTGACAGACATGTAGTCCTTCCTTTTCCGACTTATAGACATGCCCATGGTGAAGAGGACTTTCCTTCTCTCCAACCTGTCCAATGCTTTTCTCACCACAAGAAATACTGCATCATTCAACTCAGCTACAGCCGGAGCTGAAAATGTCTTAGTGGGCATCAGCATTTGCAATTGTCTCCTAAAAAACATGATTTAAGCAACGGCATTTAGCAGAAGGTCTACTGAAAACTGTATCTTCAAGTTTGCATTCACCATTGCTTGTGGTCACAGTTCTGGATCTTCAGAATTTCTCGGGAGGATAGCTCAGGGGCAACGCACTCGTCATGGAAGCAAAACAACGTGGAACGCCATAGGTTCTATCCCCGGTCCGCGCTAAGAAACCTCTGGGTATTAAGTACGTTATAAATTATCAATTACAATTATAATTACCCACTGATAGTGGACAGTCTTGTAGTTATTGTCCCCCTGCCACTCCCATGTTGTGGGTGCTGCTGGCTGTATTATTCTGCAAGAATGACAGACCGCTTAGTTCTTTGGTGTCCGTGTGGGGCAGTTCCAGAATGCTGGTGAGTGTACACTGAATCAGGGACAGCGGATGCATATGTTTGACGCGTTCCTCTACATGACATCACTTGATATGGCCGAACATCAACCAGGTTCCCAGATTAGTCACTTCCCACGGGACACATTCTTTAGTGCAAAGTGAAGATGCCAGAATGCATCCTTAGATCATGCACACATTTATTCCACACAGAACCCATTCCATGTGGGGGAGAAGTATGTGCTGTTCGATCTTGGCCAGGAGGGGAGAGCAAAAGTGCCCAAGACTGTGCACACATGCCATAGACGTTATTGGATGCTGTGAAGGACTAAAGGGTGACGTCATTGCTTGACAACTTACCACAGTGACTTTTTGGTGCCCCTCATGTGCAACACAGATGGTGTAGACAGGATAAGTGCTTTGTGGCATTCCTACAGTCTGATCTCTTTTGGGTTTGTGGCGGACCAGGCACTTTCAGATGTTGGCTGTTCTTGCCGGCATGTACTATGTACTGTAAGTATGGCATTGGTAGTATAGTATTTAATGATATTTGGCACAGACAGACCAGACATGCCTCCGAATTTCAGTGGCCAATCAACGGCAGTTTTGAGATCCCCCGTATTGAATACCTAGAATCAGTCTTGCTAAAAAAGAAGGCTAGACCTGCAGCCTTTGATGTTTTACATAATTGGAAAAAAGAAGCGTTACAGCAGCTTAAAAGTAGGGATAAACATGCACGCCGTCATAAAACAAATGCCGAAAAAGCGTTGTTATATGATAAAGAAAAAGATTCAGAATCAGTTAAAAATATGGATAGGGCTTTTTCACTTGGAATCCAGAAAATTTACCCCTCTAAAGATTTCCATGTTTCCGAAGAATTTATTGAAAAATTGTTAAAGGAACGTAGGCCTGGTGCCTCTGCGCCACCTCCGTATGATCCTATTTTGGGCGCTCTGCCCATCCCTGCTGTTGTTCCTGCTGTTATTCCTGTTCCCCCGGTACAACCTATTGTTCCTATTCCTCTAGTTGTCGTTCCTCCACCTATCGCTCCGCCCCTTCCTCCTGCGCCGATAGTTGTACCTTTATTAAATTTACCTGCACCTTTGCTCCCGAGTAGTCCCGTATTGACGAAAGTTGATCAAGGTGCAGGAACAAAGATTGTCACTCGTAATACTGTTTCTGCAGATAAGAAACAGGAATTGTTTGCATGGGCTAAGCACTGTATGGAGAAAGGTGATCAAGTTAATGTGTTTTCCACATTATCTAATTTGAACAGTTTTCCAGAGAAAAATGTTTTTATCGAAGGTTTGGGGACTCATTTATGTGTGATGTGGAGTAGATTACAAAATTCAGATCTTCCACAAGGGGTGAGAGATCTAAATGCTTTGGCACTTTTGAGGGACACAGAGCAGGAAGTATATGGTCATGTTGAAAAATTGTTTGAGTACAGGAAGGATTTTGAAAAGTCACGAGATGAGGATGACGAAGACGATAGTATGTATGTACAGAAACGGTTCCTTCCGTGTCGTAGATCGGCACCTGAGGAAGTACGGATTTGTACCAAAGATGCGATTCGATGGATCTCGGATTCATCGATTCCGCCAGATGAAGTGTATGACACGTATAGCCAGTGTACAGTAGAAATGCAAAGAAAGGTAATTCAGGTAATGCTACAGTACCTGCAAGAAGAATGTGTAAAAAAGAAGGTTAGTTGCCCCATAGAATTGTTGGGGATTTGTAGAAGGGCTTTTTCGCCCGACACTTCTTCGGCTGCCTTAGCGCTCGACTTGGCTCTGTTGCTTAGTAAGCGGCCGGAGGTACCTATGTCTCAGTTGCCTATGAAAGAGGTTCCTCCGACCTTTGTCCCAAAAGTTGAGATTCGCGCCAATGCTGGGACTGGTGCACCCGCTGTGGATATCCCTGCACATTATGTATCGCAATTCGTTCACGTCCCATTTTCACGACAGGAAGTGAACACTATTAGACAATCAGTTCCCGATATCAGAAAAAACCCGACAGGGTTTTACAAAGAGATAGAGTCCGTTTTGCAGTCCTCTGTGTTCACTTTAAGTGATATTGACTTGCTATTCCCTGTACTCCTACCCGTAGATGTATGGAAGCAGGTCCGGACAATAGACGATGTGCCAGGGTTGGAAGATACGTGGGCTAATATGATTAGGATTAATGGGGAAAGACCAGCTGGTGAGAAACCACCTCAGGTAATACTTACTTTGCCTGATAGAATTGTCGCACAATTAAAAACTATAATTCCAGAGAAAATAATTATTTGGGACAAGCATACGGCCTGTGTTCAAGGGAAAACTGAAGGCGCCACCCAATTCTTTAACAGATTCGAGCAGGTATTTTCTGACTTCAGTGAACAGGATTTGGGTACAGAGTCTGGGAAAAGGTTGTTTGTGGACAAATGTGTACATGGATTGTTGCCTGACATCCAGTCACAGATTATGTCCTCTGAGAGCGCTTGGCAGGCAAAATCTCAATCTGAGATTTTGCACATGGCTCAGTATTATGAGAACCGTGTTAATAATGAGAAGGACAAAATAGAAAAGAGGAAAGGAGATTTGAAAACCAAAGTATTATTACAACAAATTGTTAGAAACCCCAGAGGAGGCACGACACAGACTAGAGGTCAGTATCTCCCAAAAGGAAATGCTCCTTTGGGTTCTGTTAATATTAATCAATGTGCTTATTGCCGCCAGGAAGGTCATTGGCGAGCACAGTGCCCCGTCCTTCGACAAAGGTCAAACAGTGCGTTTGGCAGTATGGGTAGACGACCTAGGGGCCGCCCTGGAGCAGGGGGCCCTGATAGAGGTCAGTTTTTACAAGATCCTCAGCAACCTTTTTCACGGGAAAATCAGACCTCGAGTGTGGACTCGAGGAACATATTTGATCACCCTTCTGCTGCCTACCTTTCTGAAGAGCTTCCTTCTGACGATACTCTATTTCATTAGGACTGCCCGAAGCAGGGTTTGGAACCTTCACCTATTCCCGTTAATCAGAAAGGCCCCTACGTTGAATTATTAGTAGGGAATAGGAAATACCAGTTTTTGATAGACACTGGAGCACAGAAGTGCTCCATTGATCATTCTCGGGTTCCAAACATTCCACTGTCAGGGCAAACCAATTTTTCCGTAGGGTTTTCTGGTATACCAATTGTTTGTCCGGTTTCTTCACCGGTGTCTGTTTCTTTGGGTCCCTTTACGGACCATTGCCCTTTTCTTCTGACTTCGAACTGTGGAGAGAATTTGCTGGGGTTGAATTTGTTAAAGAAATTGAATGCAGTAATTCATTGTTCCTCTGATGGAGTACAGCTGACGGTTTCACCACAGCAACTTCCTAATTCTCAGTTTCTGATTCGACCTTTACCTCCCAAGTTTAGCATTTTCCCGGAATGTTTATGGGCGGTTGACGACAATGATGTCGGGGTACTATAGATTGAGCCCGTTAAAATAGTTTTGAAACATGGAGTGAAACTACCACGCATTCCGCAGGATAAAATATCAGTTGAGGGCGAGCGTGCTTTGAAATGCATTGTCTCCGATTTTGTGCATCGTGGGGTGATCGAGGAGATTACAGGTAGTTTGTGTAACAGTCCGATCTTGCCTGTATATAAGAAAGGCGAAAATGCAATCCCATACCGGTTCATAATTGATCTTCGTGCTGTTAACAGAGTTGTCGCCCCACAATTTCCAATCATGCCTGATGTGACGACGATATTGACAATGATCCCTGCTACGGCTACGCACTTTAGCGTTGTGGATTTAAAAAACGCTTTCTTTAGCATCCCTATACATAAGGAAAGTAGATATTTGTTTGCATTCACCTTGGGGGGACGCTCATTTTCATTTACCAGGGCACCTCAAGGATATACTGAAAGTCCGAGCATTTATAGTAGAGCTTTGAAAGAGCAGCTCGACACCCTTGAATTGCCACCTACATGTACACTGCTTCAATATGTTGATGATTTGCTTTTGGCTGCAGACTCTGAAAGTGCTTGTAAAGAAGGCACTGTACTGTTGCTTGTTCATTTAGCTAAAAATGGTCATAAAGCTTCGCTCAAAAAATTTCAATATTGTTGTCAGGAGGTCGCCTATTTAGGCTACCTCCTGTCAAAGGAGGGGAGAAGATTGACACCTGAAAGAATAAAACACATTTCTGGCATGTCTGTTCCAAATACACAGAAGGAAGTCAGAGCCTTAATAGGTATGGCTTCTTACTGTAGGTTGTGGATCCCAAACTTTTTGCTAGTGATAAAACCGATGTTGGCTTTGACGAAGAAGGGCATTTCTCTGCCACTGCCATGGAAATCGGAACATCAACGATCATTTGAGCTTCTCAAAACCGCGTTATGCTCTGCACCGGTTCTGGGTACTCCAAATTATGACAAGGCCTTTGTGTTGTTTGTGAATGAATGTGATGGATGTGCTTTGGCTGTGTTAACACAGGAACACGGAGGGAAGAATAGGCCGTGCGGCTACTACTCGTCCGCCCTTGATCCTGTCGCATGCGCTTTGCCAAGATGTTTGCGAGCTGTCGTTGCCGCAGCCGTGTCTGTAAAACAAAGTGAGGGAATGGTCCTAGGCCATGATTTGATTTTGATGGTACCTCACTCTGTAGATATCCTATTGAACAAAACCCAAACGCAACACCTCACCTCTGCGCGGTTAACAAGGTATGAATTAATTCTGTTTGCCCCTCACATTCAAATTAAGAGGTGTTGTGTTCTTAATCTGGCTGAACTCTTACCTTTCCCGCAAAACACTGTTTGTGGTGACGAAGAATTACATGATTTCCTGTATACCACTGAACAAGAAACGAAGGGCAGGATAGATCTTATAGATACTCCTTTGGACAATGCAGAAGGGAGCTGTTTTGTGATGGCTCCTGCTTCAAACTTTCAGATGGTACATCTACAGCTGCTTATGCAGTTACTACATTGAGTAACGTTGTTGAAACTAAGAGAATTTTGCATAACTCCGCGCAGGCGGCAGAGATTATAGCATTGACCCGAGCTTGTGAACTCTCCAAAGGGCGTATAGTAAATATATATACTGATAGCCAGTACGCCTTTGGGGTGGCTCACAACTTTGGGAGGCTCTGATTGGAAAGAGGGTTCCTGACCTCACATGGGACCGAGATTCAGTATGGCCCCTTGATAGTGCAATTGCTCTCGGCACTCTCACTCCCTAGGCAGTTAGCGATCATGAAATGTGCAGCACATCGAAGGTCATAGATGATATGGGAAAAGGGAACGCTTTTGCGGACCTGATAGCCAGGCAAATGGCCACAGACCTTATCACGGACATGTATGCTTTGAGGGAAATGAAAGATGCTTATATAATGGATGAAGGTATTGGGTCTGTGCGAGATATTCAAACTGATGCCACAGTAGAAGAATCTAAAAGGTGGGCCGAAGGAATGGGGAAACTAGATGATGATGGGTGTTGGGTGGATACATCTGAAGGAAAATGGTTGCTCCCTGATTCATATGTACTGGCAATGGTTACGATGGCACACGGTCCTACACATGTGTGTGCTCAGCAGATCACGAAAATGTTAGAACAAGTTTGGGTGAATAACAAGATCCCGGAGACTGCCAAACATCATGTTCGAAATTGCATGATCTGCTTACAGCACAATGTGGGTAAGGGGACAGTAACTCCAAGGGGAAGCTTTGGGCCCCCTTCTGTTCCCTTCGAGGCCATTCATTTTGATTTTATTGAGATGGAACGGTCTAACAATCTGAAATATGTTCTTGTAATTATTTGTGCCTTCAGTAAATGGGTCGAGGCTTTCCCCGTTAAAGATGCTACCGCCATGACCACTGCAAAGATTATGGTAAAAGAATTATTTCCTCGATTTGGGCTCCCAAGGGTAATTTGGTCGGACAATGGTCCTCATTTTGTTGCAGCAGTAATTTTGCAGATGTGCACAGCCTTACATATTGAGAAACTATTTCACTCAGCTAGACATCCTCAAAGTGCTGGGTTGGTGGAAAGACACAATGGTATCTTAAAGATTAAGCTTGCAAAAACATGTGCCGATACTAAACTGAAATGGCCAGATGCCTTACCTATTGTATTATTGGCTATGCGTACCACACCTCAAACTAAGACTGGGCTTTCTCCATTTGAGGTAGTGATGGGGTGACCTGCTAACATTTGGGGTCTCCCAAAACCTAAAGCCCTGAGAGAGGTGGAAAATGTATTGTTTGTAGACTACTGTAACCAGTGAACTAAAAACCTGTATTTCATTTATCACCAGGTGCATTCAGCTTTACCTGTACGGTTCACGGGCCCAGGACACGATATACAGCCTGGAAGTTGGGTCCTAGTGAAGGCCTACGAAAGGTCTTCCTGTCTCGCTCCTCGTTGGAAGGGACCCTACCAGGTGCTGTTGGTCACACGGACAGCAGTGCGGGTGTCTGGGAAAAAACACTGGATCCACGCGACGAATGTCAAGAAACTTCCTCACCCGACGCCACACGTTACAGAAGAAGCAGAACCCCTCGCTGATGCTACAGTCTCTGATCTTGGAGTAGCAAACAGCGCTGTGAGTGCGTCGGAGAATTTCTCTGAGCCCGTGGAGCTTGGGGAACAGTCCATTTCGTCTCCGCACTCTCTTGAAAAATCACTTCCGGAAAATACTGTTTCAAGCTCTGCGACTTCCGTCGCCTCCGATACGTCGCTTCCCTCAGGAAGTGACGACGCCTTATTTGCGGATCAAACAATCTTGGGTACCACCAGGTACAACCTTCGACGAAGAAAATAGAACTACGGCACGGGTTTTCCGTGCATTTGGAAAAAGGGAAGTGATTGGAAGTTTTCTTTTGTATAAGAAAGTTTCTGTTGAACAAAAGGGATTCTGCTGGTTAGGGTTGGGAAGGACTAGGAAATCACGCGACCGTAGCGTCGCCAGCAACGAACATTGGGGTCGTCGATTGAGGAACTACAATGCCTGCCACCTCCACTGCTGCTCCCCGCACTGGACTTGTGAATAAGGGGGTGACCAACTTGGACAATGAACAATGTGCCTGGGCCCCGAAAACGTACTGCTGTGTTCTGATAATGATAATTGTTATTTTTGCAATTACTGCTGTAGGACTTTGGTACTTTGAATAAATCTATCCTCTAAAACCTTTACTACCGACCGAGATTGTACCAACTGCTTTGATTCCCTTTGTACACCTTCACACTCTGTCCCCTAGAGACTCCCAACATAGACAAAAGTATCATAACACTCTAATTATAGTAATGAATGCAACGCATGCCATTTTTAATAAGAGTAATTGTTGGATTTGTACTCATTTACCGCAAAATGGGAACAAGGGACTGGGATGGTATATTCACCCTTTACCTTTAACGACTGCTTGCTATGCCTCTCTTAGAGCACTATTCTTTGGCCGTTGGAATGATAGCATCTCAGGGAACTTTGATGGAACTAATCTGAATGATTTTGAGAAACGTGAATTAACTCCCCTGGGATGCTCCCTTTTTGCGAATAGAAGTAAACCTAATGTCGCTTCTATTAGGCCGTCTGATAAACTGTCTCTTCCTTTTCAAACTTTAATTTCCTTTAAAATTGCTCCGATAGGCAATAAGGATGCCGTACCTCCGTCTTACTCTATAAATCATAGCCTTGACTCGGTCCCCTTTTTTGTACAACAAAACGGCACTCCGCCAATGGGAGATTTTGAAGGTTGTATGAACACTGTAAATTTGACTCGAGAAAACAGGTCTCTGTATGTAGAGGGGCCTGTTTATTTTGTCTGTGGTAGTTTAGCATTTCCCTGGTTGCCCAAGGATTGGCAGGGAACTTGTTATTTAGGAATCCTGTACCTGGGGTATTTGTAGCTAGTACATTGGAGGTTTCTAAGGCTCGCCCACGGCGGGACGAGAACGGAGATACCCCTGGGCAAGTAATGGGAGATATAGCAAAATCAGTTGTGCCCTTTTGGGGACAAATAACAAACTCTGAGAACATTAGGGGATTAGCAAGGGTACTGGAGAAAACGATCAACCGGACCACGGACATACTCTACAATATGACATTAGAACAAAAAGCAATAAGATTGGTAGCACTCCAAAATCAGATGGCATTAGATGTCATTCTGGCAGAACGAGGTGGAGTATGCAAATTAGTGGGGTCCGCTTGCTGTGTTTTCGTACCAGATTCCTCGCCGACAATTTTTAAAGCAATACAGAACTTGCATATCCTTAGTTCCGAAGTGCATATCCCTGTGGGAGATTGGAATCTTAGCACCTGGTTCTGGGATTCTTTACGATCTTGGAGTTGGAAGGTGCTTTCTGTTATTCTAGCTATTTTGGGGATCCTGCTATTCCTTTGTTGCTGTTTTCAATGCCTTCCGAGTATATGTGGAATGCTAGGGGGATGTTGTGCCCAAGCAGTGAGCACAATAGGGCATAGAATATATGCCCCAGATACAGCATCTAAAGAGTTCATGTTACAAGAGGTTCTGATGAACGACCTAATGACTATAGATATAACAGACAATGATTCGGGATGTATGGATGATAACACATGGAGTTATTCGCAAAAGTATTAGAAATTATATTAGCACTTGGCATAGGCCAAACGGAGGGTCTGTTGGAATTGAAATGATATTATGCCTCCTATTGCAGTATTTGAATGTATATTGGCCTACGCCAAGTTGTCTAAAACTATCATGTAAATAGACTCCGCGGCAAGGTTTTGACCTTAACGGAAAGTTATGTAAGTCGCCATCTTGGATTTAGCCGCCATTTTAGGTTCTCTTGTAAAGTGGAAGTCACCCTGAACATCAAAATAGAGGCCAAATGACATTCTGAGTGAGATTCTGGCCGTTGTGACCTCCGCACACATGAATAATTAATATGCCTGCAGGCCACTTGTCGGGGTCGCGAACTGAGACCTTGTCCTATCCCTGACCTATGTGTAAATGAACAACTGTATCAGCGGAACTGATCAAAATGCATACATTATAGGATTGACCTGGCAAGGAACCCTAGGCCTGGTCCCAAGAATGGTTAACCCGCGAGGGGGTTGGCCAAGGGCTGGATAAAGGATATAAAAGCCCAAGGATTCCAATGTACGGTCTCTCTACTAATGCATCGAACCCTCGTTGAAGTTTGTTACATTACTCTGAGAGCCGAATAGCTATCCGTTTGGCAATTGACTTTGGTAACTGTTGTAGCTTTTAAATAAAGCACTTTGTATGTCCTTTGTAACCTGTGTTGGTGTGTTTCTTTTGGGCTTCCCAGCCTCATATCAATTTTTATGTTTTCACAGCTGGAAAGCACCTCTTAGTACTCCCATATGTATTTATTTTATTTTTTGCATTTATAAAGCACCCAGCTGCCCTGAGGCATCGTGACGCTGTTACAGTAGGCTTACTTGGTTGCATAAGTGCTTGCAAAAACATACATTTTGCCTAACCCCATGTTGCAGGGCGGTTTACTTTGCTACATAAGTACTTGAAAAAGATACATGTTGCCTAACCCCATGTTGCAGGGCGGCGGCATACTTAAAGTGCATAGCAGCCCTTGGGCATCATGGCGCTGTTACAGAAGGCTTACTTAGATGTACAAGTGCTTGCAAAAACATGCATGTTGCCTAAACCCATGTTGCAGGGCGGCTTACTTTGTTACATGCGTGCTTGAAAAAAGATACCTGTTGCCTAACCCCATGTTGCAGGCGGCTTACTTTGTTACATAAGTGCTTGAAAAAAGAAACATGTTGCCTAACCCGGTGTTGCAGGGCAGCTTACTTTGTTACATAAGTGCTTGAAAAAAGAAACATGTTGCCTAACCCGGTGTTGCAGGGCGGCGGCATACTTAATGCACAGCAGCCCTGAGGCATCGTGGCACTGTGAAGAAGGCTTACTTAGATGCATAAGTGCTTGAAAAAAGATACCTGTTGCCTAACCCCATGTTGCAGGGTGGCATACTTCGTTACATAAGTGCTTGAAAAAAAGATACATGTTGCCTAACCCCATGTTGCAGGGCGGCTTACTTTGTTACATCAGTGCTTGCAAAAACATACATGTTACCTTTGCAGGGCAGCAGCAGCATACACATGCAGGAAGTCACTTTAGGTGGCACAAGCATGTTGCCCAATCCCATGTTGCAGGGTGGCAGCAGCATGCAAATGCAGAAAGGATGACAACGAAGGATGTACTCAAGGCCTTGGTCATCAGAAACATCTGTATCATCCCCCGCCCCCTCTGCCATCATCAAAGTTCGAAGCCAAGGGAGTGTAAGGGTTGGGATATGTTTATTCCCCCTACTCCTCTAACATGGGCAACTGATTGGGGTCATGATGCCCCTCGCCTACTGCCGAGAGCTGCAAATCCAAGCCATCTTCAAGCGCATCACCACCTGCCACATGTTCAATCGGTGGCTGCTCTTTTGTCACTTGTGGAGACCCCTGTGCAACCTAAACATGTAGCCTGGTTACACCAGGAAAGGATGAGCCATAGCCCTCTTGTGCGAGACTCTGGTGATATGAAAGGTAGGTTTTGGGAAGGCTGCAGTACAGTGTCAAACATAGGCAATCTACTAATGATATTAGCACCACCAGCCAACATGACCAGTATGTGTCTATTTAAAGCACGTGTTGCCATGGTGAATGTGCTTCTTGTGGTTGCTGGCTGGCACTGTACTATTTTACCATCCATAGTTCATGGCTCCCCAACAATTGTAGTGGCAGCTGTTTCTGCATTAAATTATGCAACATTAACACAGTTCCCACTGACCTCAAGGACATCCAAACTGGCGGTGTTGTTTGCCTCTTTTATACCAGACACTCGCACTCCTGATATAGCATTTTTAACAGTAGGTACTGGTGTGTGATCGTGAACCTGCTCTCATTTGCTGATACAAAATGTATTGCCAGCGAATGCTCATGAAAGTTACACAAGCACAGTTCCTTCCATTAGGTACTGCGCTGCAGCACAGTCAACCTATCACTAACGGTGCTACCTGATCACAATCTCCACCCGTTAAACAATTCTTATGAGCACCCCATGAAAACCTTTCCCTCCTTACATGAAACTAATGGGCAATGTTTGTGTGTGAAGTAGTTTTGGGAGGATAGCTATGGGGCAGTGCGCTGTCTGCGCTTAGAAACCTCTGCGTAGTAAGTGTGTTATAAATAACCAATTATAATTACTATGATATATTCAGTTGTGTTTGAGTCCGTTTAAATTAAGCCTCCCTGCACACAGCAGGGAGGGTGTGCTGTTTTCACACACTCAATAAACTGACAACTTATGCAACTGTCTGATCACCACCATTGCCCTGAAAATATTTGTTTTCATAACTGCCAATATTTCTGTTTCTTAACCCCCTAAGTGCTTAAGTGTCAAGGACGAGTATGCTTGTCCTTTTTGCATAGACTTGCATAATAGCCTGGCAGGCTGTGGCGATTAAGATTGCATGCTTGCACGTGAACTATTGTTTTATGTTCCATTCTGTACTGTGTGAACACATGCTGTTGAATCAAGACATACAACATGCAAGCGAGTTTGTGATAGAGCTTGCATGCAACAATCCTTCCCAAACATAAACTCAAATGTCAAGCAAGGCTAACCTGCCTACCTGTGAAACACAGGAACATCATTTAAAATGAGGTTTGCATATTTAAAAAGGACATTATTTTCTGTTCAGCACTATCTAAATTCACCCTATGCCTCTGAACATAAATACCCTCTGCTTTTATTGTTCCTTCTATCTTTTTCTCTGTGACTGTACACAATGCAAAGTTTGTGTTGATGTTTAGCAAAAGGCCTGGAAGCCACGACCGAAACAAAATGCTCCTGGTCTCATACAGAAACAGACATTGCTCCCTGTTCTCTTGCAAAGATCTCCAACAGATGAAAAGCTCCAGGAGCAGGGCCCTTAAATAGCCAAGAAAATGTGCCTGTTTGAACTTTATTACCCAAACTGATTCAAAATGTGGGAGATTAAGTGAATACGGATGCTGTGCAAAATGCAGATGAGGTTAGGCTGAATTCATTGGTCAAGGGCAAATCTTCAGATTGGGATCCAGGAAGAATAAGCGGTTAAATACAAGAAATCAAGCATTTTCCAGCAATTCTATATTAATGTTGATGAGCAAACTGGCAAATGTTAAGAAGCCTCCCTCCTGTCTGCTCTGCAGGAAGGGAGTAAAACCTCCTTCTCTTCAAGGAATACTACCTTGACTAATGTTGACAGCATATGGATAGGCTTGGATAATGGCAGTCCCTTACCTCACCTCCCGCTTCTTCTCTGTACACTACCCTCTTCTTGTAAAGGCATCCAATGCTCTCTAGCTCGGCCCTTGCTTCACAAATGATCTAGGTAGATTCCAAAATGCTGTGTCAGCTGAGATAAGGGCTCAACACACTTCTTGAAAGCAGTGTGAAGTTTTCTGGCTATTTTACTGTCATTAAGTAAGGGATTCAGGTGGACTCGACAAACAGAGATGGAATAGGAATCTGTGCAAATGTCTGGCTTGCTATTAGACCCTCCACTTCCTGCCAGACCATGGTACTCAGCCCTTACCACTCTCCCTTATCTCAGGACCACCCTCCTTGTTGACCCACAGTCTCTAGGGTATTATATTGTCCCAAACACCTCTTTAACTCCTGATATGTCATGGCTGATGCAGGTGTCATCAGGATCTCTTGATGGCCCACTTGGACTCTTCTCCCAGGTACCATCAACCTTAGATACTTGGATGAGCTGATGGAGTTAGGCCTCAGAAACCTCCGGAACAGTTGGAACCCAGGGTACTTCAGCTATCTCTGCTCCTGGAAATGTCCACCCCCACCTGAAGTAGAGAACACCCCTAGTCTGTTGCATGGGGATTTCCTCCAACCCTTCTTCTATTCCTTTTACACCAGCCTAGGAGTATCCTTGCTCATAATATGCTTCAATCCCCAGGAACTCTTTAAATCAATGTCCCTAATTTTGATCCACTTTTTCTCCCTTTCAACTCTGTATCATAGTTCTCACCAATACAATGACCACAGCTGCTGTCTCTCTGTCCTCCAAATGATCTTTACCAAACCTTTTGGCATACATGACATAGGTTTATTTGACTTAGCCTCGTAAGTGTATACTAGGTTTTATTATTCTCCATCCAGGAGTGCCGGTGAGTGTTTGCTCCCCATCCAGGCCCCTCTGCCTCCTCCGTAGCATCCCGGCTTCCCACCCCGCACCCGCTTCCTGATTGCCTTCCCTCCCGCCTCCCGACCCGCCCACCGCCATCGCGATTGGCCCCCTGACCGTGTTAGCAAAGGCCTAGTGGCCTGCAGCTCCCCCGAACTCCATTCTCCATCCAGGTGTGCCGGTGAGTGTTTGCTCCCCATCCAGGCCCCTCTGCCTCCTCCGTAGCGTCCCGGCTTCCCACCCCGCACCCGCTTTCTGATTGCCTTCCCTCCCGCCTCCCGACCCGCCCACCGCCATCGCGATTGGCCCCCTGACCGTGTTAGCAAAGGCCTAGTGGCCTGCAGCTCCCCCGAACTCCATTCTCCATCCAGGAGTGCCGGTGAGTGTTTTCTCCCCATCCAGGCCCCTCTGCCTCCTCCGTAGCGTCCCGGCTTCCCACCCCGCACCCGCTTCCTGATTGCCTTCCCTCCCGCCTCCCGACCCGCCCACCGCCATCGCGATTGGCCCCCTGACCGTGTTGGCAAAGGCCTAGTGGCCTGCAGCTCCCCCGAACTCCATTCTCCATCCAGGAGTGCCGGTGAGTGTTTGCTCCCCATCCAGGCCCCTCTGCCTCCTCCGTAGCGTCCCGGCTTCCCACCCCGCACCCGCTTCCTGATTGCCTTCCCTCCCGCCTCCCGACCCGCCCACCGCCATCGCGATTGGCCCCCTGACCGTGTTAGCAAAGGCCTAGTGGCCTGCAGCTCCCCCGAACTCCATTCTCCATCCAGGAGTGCCGGTGAGTGTTTGCTCCCCATCCAGGCCCCTCTGCCTCCTCCGTAGCGTCCCGGCTTCCCACCCCGCACCCGCTTCCTGATTGCCTTCCCTCCCGCCTCCCGACCCGCCCACCGCCATCGCGATTGGTCACTTTGCCAAGTTACCCAGGCCATTACTGGCCCTCCCAGGGCAGCCCTCTGCCCGTGCAGCCCCATCGGCTAAGGACCAGAGGCAAAGGACAGCTTTTTTTTAGAGACGGCTCCAGGTCGTATCTGCAGGTATCCGCAGGAGAAGCAAGAAGCCAACAATAAGTAAGTGTGGCAGGGGCAGGGACAGAAGCAATTACTTCTCGCCATACCACCCTACCACTCATCCTGGTTTGCAAACCCTCCCTACTGTGATATGTCCATGTCGAATCACCACCTCACATCAGCTTGAGTGGGTAACCGCATTTAGAAAGTGTGCCTAATAGCATCTTGGTAACCTTTAGAAAGTGTGCCTAATAGCATCTTGATTAGACAATTGCATTTAGAAAGTGTGCCTATTAGCATTTGGGTGGACAATTGCATTCAGAAAGTGTGCCTAATAGCATCTTGATTAGACAATTGCATTTAGAAAGTGTGCCTATTAGCATTTGGGTGGACAATTGCATTTAGAAAGTGTGCCTATTAGCATTTTGGTAACCTTTAGAAAGTGTGCCTAATAGCATCTTGATTAGACAATTGCATTTAGAAAGTGTGCCTATTAGCATCTTGATTAGACAATTGCATTTAGAAAGTGTGCCTATTAGCATTTGGGTGGACAATTGCATTTAGAAAGTGTGCCTATTAGCATTTTGGTAACCTTTAGAAAGTGTGCCTAATAGCATCTGGATTAGACAATTGCATTTAGAAAGTGTGCCTATTAGCATTTGGGTGGACAATTGCATTCAGAAAGTGTGCCTAATAGCATCTTGATTAGACAATTGCATTTAGAAAGTGTGCCTATTAGCATTTGGGTGGACAATTGCATTTAGAAAGTGTGCCTACTAGCATTTTGGTAACCTTTAGAAAGTGTGCCTAATAGCATTTGGGCGGACAATTGCATTCAGAAAGTGTGCCTAATAGCATCTTGATTAGACAATTGCATTTAGAAAGTGTGCCTACTAGCATTTTGGTAACCTTTAGAAAGTGTGCCTAATAGCATTTGGGTGGACAATTGCATTCAGAAAGTGTGCCTAATATCATCTTGATTAGACAATTGCATTTAGAAAGTGTGCCTATTAGCATTTTGGTAACCTTTAGAAAGTGTGCCTATTAGCATTTGGGTGGACAATTGCATTTAGAAAGTGTGCCTACTAGCATTTTGGTAACCTTTAGAAAGTGTGCCTAATAGCATTTGGGTGGATAACAGCATTTAGAAAGTGTGCCTAATAGCATTTGGGTGGATAACTGCATTTAGAAAGTGTGCCTAATAGCATTTTGGTAACCTTTAGAAAGTGTGCCTAATAGCATTTGGGTGGACAATTGCATTCAGAAAGTGTGCCTAATAGCATCTTGATTAGACAATTGCATTTAGAAAGTGTGCCTATTAGCATTTTGGTAACCTTTAGAAAGTGTGCCTATTAGCATTTGGGTGGACAATTGCATTTAGAAAGTGTGCCTACTAGCATTTTGGTAACCTTTAGAAAGTGTGCCTAATAGCATTTGGGTGGATAACAGCATTTAGAAAGTGTGCCTAATAGCATTTGGGTGGATAACTGCATTTAGAAAGTGTGCCTAATAGCATTTGGGTGGATAACAGCATTTAGAAAGTGTGCCTAATAGCATTTGGGTGGATAACTGCATTTAGAAAGTGTGCCTAATAGCATTTGGGTGGATAACTGCATTTAGAAAGTGTGCCTATTAGCACTTTGGGTCCATAACCGCATTCATAAAGTGTGCCTAATAGCATCTTGATTAGACAATTGCATTTAGAAAGTGTGCCTAATAGCATTTGGGTGGATAACTGCATTTAGAAAGTGTGCCTAATAGCATTTTGGTGGATAACTGCATTTAGAAAGTGTGCCTAATAGCATTTGGGTGGATAACAGCATTTAGAAAGTGTGCCTAATAGCATTTGGGTGGATAACTGCATTTAGAAAGTGTGCCTATTAGCATTTTGGGTCCATAACCGCATTCATAAAGTGTGCCTAATAGCATCTTGATTAGACAATTGCCTTTAGAAAGTGTGCCTAATAGCATTTTGGGTGGGTAACCCCTTTTTTTTGAAAGTGTGCCTAATAGCATCTTGATTAGACAATTGCATTTAGAAAGTGTGCCTAATAGCATTTTGGGTGGGTAACCGCTTTTTTGAAAGTGTGCCTAGTAGCATTTTGGGTGGGGAACCGCATTCAGAAAGTGTGCCTAATAGCATCTTGATTAGACAATTGCCTTTAGAAAGTGTGCCTAATTAGCATTTTGGGTCCATAATTGCATTCAGAAAGTGTGCCTAATAGCATTTTGGGTGGATAACCGCATTTAGATTGTGTGCCTAATAGCATATTTGTAGGAGAACTGATTTTGTAAAGTGTGCTTAATAGCATAGTTGTGGAGAAACTGAATTTAGAAAATGTGCCCAATAGCTTATTTGTAGGAAAATTGAATTTATAAAGTGTGCCTAATAGCATAGTTGTGGAGAATCTCAATTTAGAAAGTGTACCTATTAGCATATTTGTGGAGAATCTCAATTTAGAAAGTGTACCTAATAGCATATTTGTGGGAAAACTGACTCTTTGGGAAAATTGAATTTGCATAGTGTGCTGAACAGCATAGTTGTGAAGAAATTGAATTTAGAAAGTGTGCCGAATAGCATAGTTGCGAGAAATTGCATTTAGGAAGTGTGCCGAGCAGACGTATGTGTGTATATAGAGCAGATGTATAGATGTAGGTGTAGAGCGGACATGGGTGTGTGTAAAGCGAACCGGAGTGTGTGTAAAGTGAACAGGAGTGTGTAGTGCGGACGTATGTATATGTAGAACGGACGTGTATGTGTAAGTAGCGCGGACGGGTGTGCGTGTGTAGAGCAGACATATCTGTATGTGTAGAGCAAACATGTGTATGTATAGAGCGGACATCTGTGTGTATAGAGCGGACGTGTGAGTGTGTATAGAGCGGACGTGTATGTGTAGAACAGACGTATGTGTGTGTAGAGCGGACGCGCGTATATGTGTTTGTGTATAGAGCTGACGTGGAACAGACATGCACGCGTGTGTGTGTAGAGCAGACGTGTGTGTGTGTATGTAGAGCAGGCACCTGTGTATAGATCAGAAGTATGTGTGCGCAGACCAGACGAAGTACCAGCTAGTAGAGCCGGTGATTCCTTAGTGCAGTTGAATGCATGATCGAACGAACGCATGAGCGACGAATTAGGAAGTATGTAGATATAATCCGATCTCATACGCATCATATCACATCACCACGCTTACTCTCTTCTTTTACACCATCACCCAACTAGAACACAGCGATACTATGACACCATTCGGTATAGCTGTTCTCATACCAACATCTTCCTCATACTACACATCACTCTAACTAAACACTGCTGGTTACACCCTCCAGCCGGCGTTCTCCTCAGGCCTAACGCAGCCTCAATCGATCTGGATAATCCGGCCAGAACGAACACATACTCCTCAACCCTCAACCACCACACCTAATGCTAAGAAGCTGCCTCCACATGAATGCTACACCTGCAGCACACATATACGGTGCGCACACGCATCTTTGACGCCTTTATACTCTCTCTACTGACTTGAACTTCGGTTCCCGAGGGCGTTCAACCTACCAGCGCCTTGAGACTATACCAATGGTACATAAGGCGCTATATAAATGCAAAGTAACATAACATAACATAACATATGATATGATATTTTATTTGTATCGCGCCCATATGCAAGTGTTTCAGAGTGCGACGAGGCAAGGGAGGGGAAACAAGGGAGGACAAAACAGCGACATTACTAGGCCCAGTGACATTGAGAACGTGCAAGTGCAGTGGAGAGAGAAGGGGGAAAGTGTGAGGGGCACGGGAGAGTGGAAAGTGCTGAACATGTGATAGAACAACAACAGGTAGTGCGGCCAGCAGGTTGTACGTGCAAGAATAAGCTAAGGCAACGGGGGTCTGATAAGTGCTGGAAACGGACTGTAGGGTTGCAGATACGGACCCAAGTGCAGGGGTTACCAGGAGACAGTGCGAGTGAGTGGCTGAGAGGGCAGAGATCTGGTCCCGAAATCAGAGGGTAACCAGGTGCCCGGTACCAAAGCGGAAAGATTAGCAGGGGGAGAGGAAGAGCGAAGGCAGGCGCAAAGAGGAAAGTCTTGAGGTTCTTCCAGAACCAAAGCACCTCAATCTAGCACATCTAGAAGATGGTTTTAGAGATGTTCTTTGAAATGAAGCATTGTTATCCCTTTTCTGAAATTCAGGTGGGAGAGGAGCCAGTCTGATATCATGAAGCTCGTGTGTCTTATATCGGCTACACTGTTGGAGAAGGCTTGCTTTCTGGTACTTTTCTTATTGTATTTCTTAGTTTACAATCTGGTGATGGCCAGTATTCTTCCATTGAGTTAGCCTCTACCGCTGGTGAGTGTGTTGGTGAGATAAGTGTGGATATTGGTGTTTAGTGTCATGTAAGTGATGCAGGCTGTCTTGTATGAGATGCAGGCCTCAGCCAGTAACTAGTGCTGTTACATTAGCATCATGGTGATATGATTGTACTTCCTAAATCCTATAATAAGACTCGCTGCCACATCCAATATAGGCTACAATAGGGGTTTCATAGACACCAGAAGAAGGGTGTTGCGAGTAGCCTGGTGAGAGACTGCTCTTGGACGATGGACCTTGTTTGTATTAGAGGAAGGAAGGTCTTCATATTCCAGAGGTGGGCGGTTTGGAACAAGGCGATTTACTCTTTCTGTTGATGTAACTGTTAAAGCCTTGAATGTAGACTTGAATGAGACTTCATTCCTTTGATAACCGCCTATCTTCCTCACCCCTCTTCATCATCAATCATTTTGCCCAAGCCCGCAACTGGATTACCTTTCAAGGCATGCCTGTGTTGCTTCCTAGCCCACCTTTTCCATTGATCTTTTCTGTATACCGTTTCGGTCTAGCTCAGGGGCAACGCGCTCGCCTTGGAAACAAGACGGCGCGGAGCAACACAGGTTCGATCCCCGGGTCCGCGCTTAGAAACCTCTGGTTATGAAGAGCGTTATAAATAACCAATTATAATAATAATAACTCTCTATGCCCATGAAATTTAACTCCACACTCACATTTGCCTTATTCTCCATTTTCTAAAAGAGAGTAAAAAAAGCTTGACCTATGGTTTGGAAACCACTAAGGAGGTTCAAATTAATTCCAAATCAATTGGACATATCTGTGTGTACGCCTTTCCAATACTACCCATAGCCTGTCCAATACTACCCATAACCTGTCCAATTCTACCCATAGCCTTTCCAATACTACCCATAGCCTGTCCAATACTACCCATAACCTGTCCAATACTACCCATAGCCTGTCCAATACTACCCATGGCTTGTCCAATGCTACCCATGGCCTGTCCAATACTACCCATAACCTGTTCAATACTACCCATAGCCTGTCCAATACTACCCATAACCACAATTAAACTGAAAATGCCATGCAACTCTCTTCTGAACCAGAGTACAAACATTGACCTCAACTTGTGTTTGTGTCTAGCTGGCTGCCATCGTTGAGTTACAGAGGCCTCTGTAGGCACAGAGTGCATGGGGTATTCTCTGCCTTGCATTGCGAAAAACATTCCTAATGTACTTTATAAAGAAATCCCCTCGTGTGGTACTCGATCGTACCTATTTAATGGAAGTTAGAGGATTCTTGAAACCGGTTAAAATAACAAGATGGTCGTGTGTGCAATGGAATGATGAATCCCGTTGAAAACAGAAGTGTGGGATCTATTTGTTCACCACAAGTTGTGGGCGTTATGTGCTCTTTCTGTTTTTTTTTAATTTTATTTTTTTATGTTTTATTGTGCATTTAGTTCCATACAAAACGTAAAGCATTAAGCACAATCAAAAAAGGAACAATGAAAAAGAGACATATAAAATTACCAAAGAAGTAAAACAGCAATTACACAATAATCAATTGTCTGCTCTTTCATTGTTTCAATTCTACAGTGTTGTTTCATCGCCAGGTGATTTGTTTTTTTTCTTTTTCAATTACTTTTTTAATGAAAGATTTTCTAAAAGTTTTTAACTAAAAACGAATTGTATGTATATTGGGGGGTCCACCACCCCACCCCAGGCCCCTACGCTATTATTTAACCCCTATCCCCAACATCCCTTTACCCACCCCCTATATTTTCCAATACGTTTTTTCATTGAACATTTTTCTGTAAAAAAAAATAAATAATAAATCTGGCGATGAAACAACATGGTACCTTTGTGAAATGACCAGTTTCACTAGCCCTGCAAGAAATGTGGGGTTGGTTTATGGGGCCTACTCCTTGAAGTTTGCTTGTTTCCTGTTTTAATTCAGTTTGTTGGAAGCAAAGGGGGTAAAATCGGGGGTACGCGTGTGCACAACTGCTACCGAGGTGGAGGGAGACATGGGACACCTGCTAATGGAGGAATTTGTACCTGGAATGTGGCGTGATTTAGACAAACAAGATGGCGCCCAGCAGTCATTGGACGGACTGGAACGAGTGTGGGGAAAGCAACTCTCCCTCTCCTCATTCACATCACCTTTAATTGTGTTCATGGCATCTCTTGCTGGGTCATGGGGACAGAGGCACACTGGTGCCCCAGTTTTTGCACTGGAAGCATGCATAGCTGCAGTTTAAGAAAGCAGGGGTGTTGTTGGATAACCTCTGGTCAGTGGGAGCACCTCCCTCCCACCCAATCTTCCCCATTTGCCCACCAGGCTGCATGCCGGTCTTTGGGGCATATTTTGAAAGGTGGACCCTGCTGTTTATTACGATTTTGGGGGTATTTTTATATAACAATCTGACAGGTGCCACGCGCCAGCTTTTACGTTTTTAGGCGTGTATAGAGCCTCCCCTCAACGGGAGTCTAAAAGACCATGCCCGACCCCCTTTCAAAATGCGCCCAGGTGTGATCGTGCACCGGCAGACCACCTAAGTATCTGAGCTGTTTGCAGTGCCCGCGCTCCTGCCACCAGTTCCTCTGCTGTGCTGACAGTCAACAAACTAGTCCTATTAGAATAGCAGCGGAACGCGCGCCCGCGGCGGACATTTTGTGAGACCACAAATCGTCTTGGTATTAAAAGTCGGTGCATAATAACTGCCCTCAGCTTTATCGCTAAATTGCTAGTTTGAAGACAGTCGTGGCCGTGTGCTGCGTTTCCACTTTCCTTGGCTTTAATGGACTTCGCGCTAAAGTGCGTAAGAATAGTTTTCGTCCCCCCAGGGGGCTTTGCCGGGCAACTTTCCCTCCTCATTCGTTTTGCTGTCTTTTTCTTTGTCAGCTTATTGAGGGCAGGCTAATACCATAAAACATTATGATTCACTAGCAATGGGCAGTAGTTACTTTGACTTAAGATGATAGAAAATAATATGGTAAAGTGTCCTTGAAATAATTTTCCTAGGCTATGGGATATTATGCAGCAAGTTCCGAGCCTACTATGTTTTTCTCAGCAAGTGAAACGTGACACTAAATGTGTTTTTGTGTCAAATCACATGTTCTATCCTTTTCTTCTGTGTGTACGTCATGTTTGGCTCTGAACGGTGCGGAATTGATAGCTCTGTAAACGGGAGGCCTGATATCATGCAGAATGGGCGATCAGAGGTCGCATTTCTATACCAATCTACTCCCTAGTCTGTTCTGGACACTCTCTCTGGATGATAAGGAAGGGGCTCAAACTCTGCTATTGAAACTGCAAAGAGACTTACAATAGACGATCTCAGAAACCTGCATTAATTAACGGTAAATGCAGGGATGATGAGACTTGCATACCACAGCACCCTGGCCAGAGACATCTCTAGGCGCTTCGTAGCTGAAGAAGTGAAGATATAATGGGCAGAGGGCACGGCTACTTACAATAATGTGCATCTTAGTCTCGGGAGGATAGCTCAGGGGCAACGTGCTCGCCTTGGAAGCAAGACGACACAGAGCAACACAGGCTCGATCCCCGGGTCTGTGCTTAGAAACCTCTGGGTATTAAGCGCGTTATAAATATCATATCATAGCTTGATAGGCAGTGCATTTGTAATGGAGTGGAGGTCAGAGACAAGTATGGTGAGGGTGTTTCCAAGGTTTACACCATGCCTAACCCATTTGAGAGGATTGCCTTCATGATGCAGAAACTCTGCATGGAAACATTGAACTCGGGCACCATGCAGAAAATCCAGTCCCTGGGGATAATAAGTCTTATCTAGCCCCTGTTTCCTGCCCCTAACCCAAGTCAGGGAGCATCCAATCCTAGTATAGATCAGAGACAGGTTGCCATGGAAACCACCCGCCCACCCCCACCCGCTGGGTAGGGAGGAGCACTGCACCTGCTAAATAAAATTGCTGAGAACAGGTGATGGGCTACACCCTGCGTTATTTGAACTCTAATAGACATAGACACCAGAGTGAATTTTATAGGGATTCCAACGGGGACCCGTCTTTTTAAAATAAAACCACTGATACCGTTTATCTTTTCCCTGGGTTTTTTCCTGTGCGTGAGTTCCAACTGACTGGGAACCTGCTACCTCAGCTCACCCTTCCGTGGAGGGGTCTCCAGGGCTCTTAGGGTGAGTCTGGTGCAACAGCACCCTACCTAAACACATTGCCTCTGACATGGAGTGTGAGGCTAGAAGATGGCCTCTGTGGGTGTTCCCATCTTTCTAGGAGGCCTCAGGCAGGCCACACTATCCTGCTACCTCACGCCACAGAACCTCCACTTGACTCCATTTTTTACATAATGGTCATCTTTGTATATTGAACTATCCCTACTTAACACTTAATCCTACTTAGCATCCCCCTAGCACTTACCCCAAAAACTACGCTTCCCACATACCAATTACCCTACATATCTGTGCTTAAATATATACATATTCAATGAAAAAACTTTGTTAAAGGGATGTTATGGTTAAGTTGCGCCCTAAAAACCTATCAAATTCAGTGAAAAACTTTGTTAAAGGGACGTTATGGTTACAAGTAAAACCGAAAACCCCCTGAAATTCGCCAGTTTTGGTAAGCTAAGCAACCATAACTCAGGCCACCACCGTGCACTGCTAAGAATAACACCCATGACATCAAAGATTACATCACAAGTATGATTACTGACATCACTGATGACATCACATGTACATTTCTTTTCACAGGAAGTCCCTACAAGGGGTTGTGAATGTAATGTTGGCAAAAAAGTGTCAGGGGTCATCTGGAGATGTGTGATGAACTGCATACTTGATTATGCAATGTATTGCCCCAAAGAACATTCCATTGCAGTGTTATTTCTAGTACAGGAACCTACTCATACAGAAATGTAGGCATTGGCTGCAGCATGCCCCATAGAGATGTAATATTTCTAATTTTCCCATGTTGGATAGTAAAACGGTGAATGCTTCTGTATCACACTTTTGCATACTGTGAAACATGTACTAAGTAGGTAATTATGCATCACGTACGACATGCATGTACTACTGCACACAAAACATTAAGAGATCACAATGTATACACATATGGGGCTCATACAGGGAGAGTAAAGTAAGTAAACAAGAGGCAGTATCATGAGCCGCTGTGTATAACCAACATGATTATCTTTACGCATAGAAATGATTGCTGTGTTTCAGGCCTGCTTCTTCCCCTACGTATGTGCATCATAAGATGCGATTGAATTCTAAGGAAAGTACTGTAAGAACATGTGAGAATAGCAATGTCTACAAATTTAATACCTTTTGAATTTTAAGTTTTTGACTGTCAGTGAATACACTCACCTTGCCAAGATATGTCAGTGAACAAAAAAAGAAGGGACTAGACATGTGATGTCATCAGTGATGTCATCAATCATATTTGTGATGTCATCTTTGATGTCATGGGTGTTATTCTGAGCAGTGCACGGTGGTGGCGCGAGTTATGGTTGCTTTGCTTACCATAACTGGTGAATTTCAGGGGTTTTTCGGTTTTACTTGTAACCATAACGTCCCTTTAACAAGGTTTTTTCATTGAATTTCATAGGTTTTTATTAGTGCAACTTAACAATAACGTCCCTTTAACAAAGTTTTTTCAGTGAATTTCAGAAGTTTTTATTAGTGCAACTTAACAATAACGTCTACAAACATCTGACTTCATTGCGGACCTTCCGGACAGTGCCACATGACCATATGCTAGCGTGCGGCATGATGACATGTCCGAGAACCCGTCCACACTTCACAATAAGATCTGTGCTTCGCGGACAGTTCGGAACTGCATTTTCTACTGATCTAGGAACTTTCAACTTCAAAACTTCCCTTGCACAGCTCCAACACCTATTCCTACTCATCAATTAACAATCTAGCACACAGTACATGCTTTTAGGAAAACTGCTATTTATCTTAAAATGGAATCAGCTAATGCCACCCTTCCTCCACAAGAGACACCACCACTGCTGTAATCAAAGAGCATGAGAAACACTGCCCCCTACATTAGAAATAACACATGCACAACATTTTCCCCTGTCCACCTGCCTCTCCATATTAGTGTTTGATGCCTCTTCCCTCATTTCCCTCCCCACCTTTCGTTCTAAGCTCTCCTGCCAAAAATAAAAATGCATCCAAAAACAATAAAAGAAATGTTCCTTCAGGAACCGCCTTTCACAGTTAAAAAATAGAACAAAAAAAAAACGTATAGACTCCATCTACTTTATATTTCTCAGTAAAGTACATAGTCTCAATAAGATTTTCCAACATTTCCATTTGCATTTTGTGTTATGCTAATGGGAATATTGTGGCATTTATCCTCTGTTCAAGGGATGGAATGGTGGATACCGGCCTGGCAGCCCAAGTTATCAGCCCAAGCAAAGCGAGTGTGGATAACAAGGACTCTGAACTATTATCCCCCCATTCCAGCCCCTGTAATGGGGGATGAAGGCCATTACCACCCTAGGTTCCCAAAGCGGGAACCCAGGGTGCTAAAAAAAAGGATTTTTCTTCCTACGGAGGCGCCCCGGTGTAGGAAGGAAAATCCTTTTCCAAGATGGCCACCAGGGAACGGGAAGGCAGGGTTCCATACAGGGCCACTCTACGCTTTCCATGGCAGCCTGCAGAAGGCAAAAAGAGATCTCTATGACCATATTACCACAAGCACATTTTTCTTCATTTTCAAATCTATCCCAATTTAGAATAACTTTAACACAAAGCCAGTCCCAGGTGGACATGGCCACTTTAACCCCATGTGTTGTCCCTCGTGGTCATGGCCAGTAGCCAGAATGTCTGGATCATTACCTTATTCCATGAACCAGACAATCTGTCCACTGCTCATGGCCACAGGCTACACATCAGTCACCACAGGTATATCACTATTTTTTGTACCTACATTATGACACTTGTCAAAAAATAAAACACGGGCAAATTTGCAAAACCATGCTTGCAGATCCTTGCCAATGCTCCTTACATGAGTTTACTTGAAATCCGCCCATGTTTTATTTTTTCAAAAGTGTCAAATGATGCACATACAATCATCATATAACCTAGCCCCCACTTGACAAAATCCATTCAGACTTTACGAAAACATTTATATCTAGATCTATAATCTTTTTGCACACCTTTGTGTAGATTTGTCAAATGGCACCACATTTGTAAGCCTTTACAATATTTTGGGACCCCCTCTAATTCTGCCCCCTCTTGACAAAATCCCACCAAACTTCGCAAAAACATGTATATCTAGATCTATTATCAGTTTGCCAAATTAAATGTAGATTCGTCAAATGGCACCTCATTTATAAGCCTTTACATTATTTTGGGACCACCCCTCTAATGTTGCCCCCTCTTGACAAAATCCCACCAACCTTCACAAAAATATTTATATCGATATGTATTATCAGTTTGCCAAATTAAATGTATGTTCGTCAAATGGCACCTCATTTATAAGCCTTTACATTATTTTGTGACCCCCGCTCTAATTTTGCCCCCTCTTGATAGAATCCCACCAAACTTTGCAAACTCATTCAGGATCAGGTCAGAAATACAATTGCAAAATTGCATGTAGTTCCATTAAGTGGCGCCAAAGTTATAAGCCATCTAAGAACTGCTTTTAACCAAGCCAGTAATGCAGAGGTGTCCGCGAAATTTCACAGGGCTGTTTTCGAACATCCGGACTGTTTGTGGAATTTTGCGGCAAAACCCCCCTGTTTTTGTTGCATCTTGCAGCCATATTCCATCCCATCCTCATCACCCTTCACCTCCCCAGAGAATATTTCATAAGTTTGACAAGTGCAATGTTGTGTTTTTTAATCTGTTTTTACCGCGATGTCCGCGGACACCGGCCAATGTGCGTGAATCCAAGATGCCGGGCATTTCCAAAAATCTGACACACCTCATGCTTCACGCCAACCAATCAGCGAACACGTTGCATGTCCACAGTCATGACGCAAGCCGATTTACCAATTAGTGTCCTGTCCACGGAGAGAGCAGGGAAATGTGTCCACGGAGCGGACATAGATATCACTAATTTGTTTGCCTTACGTTTTGTCCATTTAAACATAGAATACTGCAGGGATGTACACCAAATTAACAAAAGCACGCTTTCGGGACCAAGGTGCCGCTCCTGCCACAAATTTGGTGGAAACCAATCCAGCGGTTTGGGCTTTAGGCATGAGCAAAGTTTTTTCCCATTATGTCTATGGGAAAAAATACATTTTGGGACCCCCATGTAACTTTTCCCCCCCTGGACCAAACCTCACTAAACAACAATTCAGAGTGGGCCATATACTTTTTTTGCAAAGTTTGGTGAGGCTTCGTCCAGGGGGAGCAAAGTTATAAGCTGCCCAAAAATGCCCTTCCTATGAGATGAGCAACTTAATCATAACTACATGGCCGCTACCAAAGGCCATGTAATAAATACGAATACATATATACATTGACATACAACATAAAACACAATGGGGTGATGGCTGCAGTACTTTGACATCTGTCTCTGATGGTACTGGCTCTGGGCGAGCTGGTGCAAGGGTGGATGGTAGCTGGCTGCAGGCAATGCTGAATGGTGGGCTGGCAGGAGCAGTTTGGGTACTGATTGCAGGCTGGGGCCTGTCCCTAGATGACACATGATGGGGCCCTGGTCTGTCTTCTTTTTTCAGGGGGGCCCCATCCACCACATGGAGCCACTCACTCTCACTGAGCATGCCCACACTCTTCTACAATCCTGGGCGGCTCCCTGTGTGAGTAGGGGTCCGTCCATGCTCATTACTGTGTCCTGCAGCCTGTCTTCAGGGTGTGTCGCAATGCCTGGGCAGGCACACACACATACCACCGAACTGGCAACATGTTTTGCATTTTGTGGGTGGGCTCTGTTGGCTGGAGGGCTCACATGAAGTCACTGTCATGCCCCTGGTGCCGTTTTAGCTTCCGGTGGTAGCCCTGTTGTCAAGGGGATACCACCATCCCCATCTCTGCACTCCCAGTGGCTATCTTTTGTTGGGCGGTATCGCCTTGACAACAGGGAACACTGCCGTGCTCAACGCCACACACTGCGGCCTGCTTCTGGCCCGCACCCACAGCAATTCATCACTAGACGGAGGGTGCAGGCCACGATCACCATCTGGGCTGCTTCGCTGGGCGGCACCATGCTTTTCTTCACCCGGGCCACTCAAACAGAGCAACCCAGGACTTCCTCTCCCTTCCTCTTCACCCGGATTGGCTGTCAAGGCCAACCTGAGACTTCAGTATGTACCGCTCTACCCTCCTGCGTGGAGCACGTTTCAACGCTCCCTCATTCACCTCCCGGGATGCACCAAGCATACGCAGCCCAGGCGACTTCAATGAAGGGCACTCCTTGCTGGCCATAAGGCGGTCATCAGGGGCAACGGCTGAGCAGCCTAGTCTGGGCTGCCCCCCACAGGTGGCCCAGGCTGGGCTGCTCTTGATTGGCCCTGGTAGCACCTGGCACGCTGCCTGGAGCCTGAATTCTTCTGGGCCTGTTTGTTCTGGCCCATGGGTGGGCCGACATCCGCCACAGCCCTAGGGTGGCCCAGACCCCCTGACATCAGCAGCTCGGCCCACTTGGATTAGTCTCCCATGGGGTACCCCACGCTGTCTGATTCCATTATAAGGTTTTAGGCATTGGGGTGCTGCATGAAGCAACAAGCCCCCTCGGTAAGTCTGTTTCTCCTACTTCCTTCTTTTCTCTTCTCCAGCTGTGTTTTTTCAACTGTCCTTTAGTTTTAAATCCTCTTTAGAATATTTTCTCTCCCCTGCCCTATCCATTCCTGAGCAGGGGTGCTCTAGTCAATTGTTTTTTACTTCTTTTTTTAAAAAACATTCTAGCCAGCCCCATGGTGGGTTGGGTGGTTCATTCCAAATTACACACACACAGGCCACAAATAAATAAAACAACCGCTGCACATTAAATAAAAACCTTTCTTACCCTGGTGTCTGTGTCTTTATTTCTAGTCATACCCTCATGGATCAAGCATGTAGCCACACGAGCTTGTCCCGTGGGGCCACAGGCTACACTTATCCATGCAGCTATATCTTGACTAATACCCAATATACCTGTGACCAGAAAAAAAAGCAGATACTAGAAATTAATTCCACTGTCATAGCCTCCATTTTCTCAAGATAGCCACCTTTGCATGCATGGTGGTAGCCCTCCAGATTCACCATGTCCAGGGATCTGTCTATGTTCCCGTGCTTTACACCTCTCCAAGAAGGGAATCATTGAATTCAAGCTTAACCTTGAGGTCTATATAGTGGTTGTGATCTTTCATCTAGATTCTATGGGATCTGAAAACAAATTCAGTATGTATCAAACAATGGCAGTTGATTCATTTTTTAATTGGCGTGGCACATATTATTCCAATAGATATGTGGGAGTGTAGAGCGGTATACCAGACCAACCAAAAGTGTTTTGGATAGTTCTAAACTACAGAGTTGGAAGTGTGCTTGTTATAGCACAGCTTCTGTAAATTATTTTGTGATAAGCTACACAGTTTCCAAATCCACTTTGAAGTGAAACACATGAAAAAATCATATATGCATCTTACATTCAGGGCAAATGAGCATTTTCTAGTGCATTTTCATGATGCCTTTGCCCACATTATATGCCATCATAAAAAAAATGTCCATGTTGGCTGTGCCTGCTGTGAAGGCATCATGAAGCAAGACAAAGACAGCAGATTCAAAGTTCAAACAAAATGTATTTATTACCTTAAATGTCAGGATGGAGTAAGGCCTACCTTGCCCTATGGTAAGGTGTAATTCCCTATCTAGCAAAACTAAGGATAGTCTCAGTCAGTAAGTACAACTTAAAAGTTTGTGTGTGTCCAAAACCTATACTTGCTATCATATCTAAACTATACAATATTTAGGGATGTCAGCAACAAATGAAATGGTGTTCCAAATAAAGTTCTGAGCTTCTATCAGCTCTAGGCTTACACTTCAACTTCCCTTGCCCATGTCCAAAGCAGTTCCACAAAGCTTCACGGTTCATTTCCCCAAGTAAACAAACACAGTTCCAAGATGGCCTCAGTACTCCCTTCCCCAATGCTATATCACAGTTCAAAAATGGCCTCAGAGTTCCCTTCCCCAAGTTGACAATTCTTCCAGCTTGCCAATGCATAATCAGTTCAAGTCTCGTTATGCTCATGACCAGTTCTATGTCACTTGTATAATCTTCAGGTTCAATAGATAAAGACTGCAATCTTTCCTAATCACTTCAGCAATGTTAATTATCAGTGAAGATTCTTTATCTGGACTTTCCTTGACTTTTTCCAGACAGGATACTCTCGCCTAGGTGCAGTTGTTGGATCACACTGTTCACCCATTACTGGTCACGCAACCGATAACCCTAGGTTTCTTGCCCACATAGGTTTCTTATTTATCACACCTGTGCTTTGGTTTGCATGCGCTCTGAATTCTCCTTGCTGGTCTCTTGACTTCACCACAAGGTCTTCTTCCACACACCTCATTCTGTGGTGCACATTCTCTTCCACCACTTTGGTTTCACACATTGTATGAATGTTCATCACTGGCTTTTTGCCTTATTCATAATGTTTCATAATTTGCCTTTTCAAAATATTCATCACGTGTGTGTCACACCTGTTTCCATTTCATTCATGGGGTTTCTCACAGCTTTCCTTCAGTTCGGTATTCAATGATATTTGTAAAGCCTTTCTTCTATATTCAATAACACATGCTTCTTATTTGAGCTATTTTACTTAAAGTTCAGCGTTGTGCTCGTAGTATGCAAAAACCCCTTTACTTTGGGCTCACAGTCACTTGCGCCTACATTGCCCTAAAATCGGCACCCCTGTGTGCCTTGCAATAGCCCAGGAGCACCTCAGTATGAGTGATCCCTCTATTTCACTCACCGGTCCACAGTGGCTCATCCGCACGGTCTCTCTTTCTCTTCTCAGCTCTCTGTACACTTCCCTGTGGGTCTACGAGATGCACTCACCTGCTACAAATCCCGCTGTGGGTTGATGGTAGCTCTGCCTTTCTCCGTGGAGGCTGCCGGTGGCCCGCTGCACCTGTGAGTCCTCTGGCTGTGGACACTAGACAGAAAGGACTCTGTGAGCCTGGATCCTTGCACGGCCCACTCGGGTTTGGCTGTCACAACTTCCTGACAGCCTCCAGGCAGGACCCTTTTCGGCAGCCTTCTTCTCTCGAAGACTCCATCCAACCCTCTCGGCTCGCTTCTCCCAAACTGGTGTATCGCCTGCTGGTCTCTCTCTCCCTGCAGTCGGCTGCACCTTTTATGCACCTTTAGATCCCTAACAGGCTGTAAATGCGAGCCCTTCAATTACTGATACTCTCAGGGCATGCCTGACCCTCACAATGGATCCCAGGCCTCTTCCTGTCTCAGTACCAGAGTGGTGAAACTGTATGTTAGTGTGTACAACGCCTCATTGCCTCCTCCTTGTCCCACTACTAGAATGGTATGAATGAGGGGAAACAAAAGGAAGTGATTGACACCAACCTATAAAGGTAGGGGGAGGGTAAGGTTTGTTCTCACAAGAGAAAGGGGATACCATGTCTCACCTGCAGGCACTATCTCCCCAAGGACCCTCCACCCCCAGGGAAGGGATTCAAGAGTGATGGCATTTCCCTGGCCACCTGAGAAGAGGACCCAAGGGTAAAAGGTGTGAGGATGCCTTCAGGTTTCCCATACTGTACATGTCCATGCTGGCTGCACCAAAATATTCCAGTATTACCATACAAAATACACTCCTGTTGACTTTTCTAGTAAAAAGTAACATGCAACTGTACACATGATACTAGAAATTAGCCGCCCCTGGAAAATGCACCTGCAAAAAGCTCATTTCTAACAAATATGAACAGTTGGATTGTCACATTATATGAACACATTACTGTATGTTTTCAAGAGCATTCATTATTTATTGTGTGTTGCATACATTAAACTAATATCATATTGCACAGACCACTTCACATAAATGAATCCATTTTATGTACAAAGGACATTGTCTCCAAACTAACCATGCAGGAATGACCAAGACATATGACTAGTTATGTTATAAAACCCACCCTCTTATATACAAAACTGATCACACAGGACTGACCCTAAGCTGCCTACTGTTTTGAACAACATGGATTACTGCATAGTCTATGCTTGATGAAAAAGTCATTAGAAACACAAGTAGACCTGCTAGGTCAATTACATGTCATCAGTCAATACATCTCTTCATAAAGACTTATCCCAATCACAATATTATACTATGCAAGTACAGTTCAAGAAAGTCTGTGCATGAATAACTCCATACATAAAAAATGATGTCTTGTTTTTTTTTATTTACTGTATTCTTAGTCTTACCATTGCATAAAATGAAAAAAAAAAAAACAACGTCTGTCCACAATGAATGTACTGAATTGTGCAGTGTGTTTTACTCACAGGTAAAAAAAAAAAAACAGCCATCCAATACTAACAGCCCGATTCATAGAAAAGTGTGCATAGACCCCGCAAAGTTTGTGTCGCGAAAAGGCCTTTGCGTACCCCCTCGCACATGAGGCACCTGTGCGCAATTCACATATTCATGGAATCTTGCCCACAGAGCAACCTATGTGCAAGTCACAGCCAGAACGACCCCGACAGGCCCCCCTGCAAAGCAAATTTAGCTACTAATACCTACCTATGCGCGGTCCTCGGGTGCAAACTCATGCACCCCGGTAACCCTGCGTGGGGTCTCCCGCAACCAAGCCAACACCTTAGCGACACTGCATAGGGTCACCTGTAACTTCTCATAGCATCTTAACAAAATGCATACAATGAACCATAAAAGCTGTAATTTGCCAGTAAATATACGCATGAACCGCCATAAACTGGGCCTGCACCCCACTACACAGCTTATGCGCACCCCTAAGTCCGATCGGAACCCCAACTGTGTGTACACACCCCTACATCCACCATGCAATCTTACCTCTGCATGGTTAATCCTATGTGTAACTGTCTGTACGCCAGCCATCGGGTGGAGTATAGAATGAGGGCTTTGCGTGTCCATTTCCTGAACAAGTCGTTGAATGGACAGGTCACGAATATGTCTCGTTCCGCACATTTGTGGGCATGCGATCGACTGCCTGTGGTCCATCCCTCATAATACCCACATATTCCCTTGTTATTTCTCATTGCTAGAGTTCTGCTCCCTACTCTGCCCTCTGTGCAGGCCACACCCACGCTCTGTGTTGTGTCTCACACAAGGCACTCGGCTGCTCACAGAGATGTGCCGATCCTGCGCGAAGTCCCCACAAAATACGAAAAAGTACTGCACAGTTGATTCCATGAATCGGCAAACAGGATTTTGCCCACAGTTTAGCATGCAAAGTCTCTATTTGCCCCACAATGTATTACATGAATCTGGACCTAAGCTTCTAATGATCACTCGTCCTTATTGTACTCTACCATTTAACTTGTATCTCTGTATAGAGTACTCTGATCACAACATTACACTGAGCCCTACAAGTTTTGGTCCCCCTCAAAACCATATTTTGGACCTTCTTCTTTCGTGCAATGCACATTCATCTTTATAATTGCATTAACCGTATGCGGTTCCTTATGAGCTATCCACCCAACACATCACTAGATATTTGTATTGAACCCTACATTACAAAACCCATTGCATTTATCTAAACAGCATTACATTTGGGCTAATTCTAAAAACCCCAGTCTGTGCCCATATCTTTGTTATGCCCCAACAATGCAATAGCTTCATGTGTGTGAAACATTCAAAGGTGTATTGGCATCAAAATACTCCATAATTATTGTTCCTTTTCTTATGTTCTCATGCGGAATTTGAAAATCTATGAACAAGGAACTTCATTTTCTCATTACATCAATCATCTCACTTAATTACACTTATTAGAATGAATCTCATATTCTGTAGCAGTATTAGCTATGCATCCTATGAAAACCCTTCCGCTCGTGAGCATCTGAACTACTCATTAACATGCCACTTCCATAGTAGAGAGGATGTGGACCATGAAATACAACCCAAACTGTGATTTCTTAATAATAAACATCCTGCGTATTAATTATGTACTAATAACAAATATTAAGTCTAGTGTGTCAAATTCAAGGCAATGACCACTCGTACTTACTCATAGAAACTGCCAGTTAGCAGAGTTCCCTGCACTTTGCTGCATGTGTGCGCAAGTCTAAACCTTATGCTTATCATGTAGGATATGATATGATAGTCTAGTTATATAGCGCCTATACACAATGTGTTTCAAAGCACCTCAAGGCAAGGGCGGGAACAAGGGAAATGCAATGACATTCTTACAGACCATGAACAGTAAGGATGTGAAATTAACTATTGCACTCAGCCTGATGACATTTCAGATAGTGCAAGAGCTAAGACATAGATAAGGAAGGGAGGCGGAGAGTAGGAAGGAAATGGAAACGGACAGGGGTCTACTGTACTAGGCCTGATGACATTTCTGGTATAGCCGCAGAAAAACATAAGGTGAGGGAGAGGGGTGCAGAAAGGGTGGGGAGGAACAAAACAAGTGACTATTGTACTAGGCCTTACGACATTTCAGATAGAGCTGGAGGTGGGGAGGAGGAAAAAAACAGGCGTGGGGAGGGGGGAGGAGTCAGACAAGGTTGCTATCATACTAGGTCCAGGGACAATTCTGAGAGAGTAAGTGCATAGAAGAAAGTAAGGGAAGGAGGGGAGGAGATAGGAAAATGAAGAAAGGGAGAGGAGAAGAGAACGGAGAGTAAGCAGTCAAAAAGAGTGGAGAAGCAAGAGGGGAGAGTGAATACAATATCAGATGTCAGTAGTAACACATAATGTTGCAAGCCAGGATACAAGATGAAGATGGGAACAGAATGATTCAGGGCCACCATGAGAAAGGGTGACGCACCACGAATCAATGAAGTCCTTAAAAGTCAAATCCAGCATTGGCCGCAAGACGGTGATGGTGAAACCAGAATGTTTCAGGAGAGGATCCTGCAGAAGTAGTTTGGAGGGGCAGGTAGGCAGAGTAGAAGAATCAACCTTCAGGGTACACTCGTCCATTGCCTAGACCCATTTAGGCTACAGCAAGTATCGTGAAGGCAGAATTGTTTGCCGATCTCCAGGCTGTTTTACGCACCCAGTCGTGCAGTGATTCCTCTGGGGAAACCAGACAGGGGAGACCACCGACTTTTCTTTATCCGTGTTGTGCATGCTAGACTACTACAATTATTGCTTCCTTTACTCTAAACTTTTCACTATCCAGAACTAGAATTCTACATTGCTTTTTCATGTTTGAAAAGATATTGTGTGAACAGTTGTACATGTTTTATATAAGGTAAGTTTCCATGTTTGCACATTACTCATGGATATATATATATATATATTTTTATATGTGGGGTTCCTCCCAAACCTTCGATCTAACCTACCACCTACCAACTCAGACTGAATTGCACAAAAAGAACAGTAATCATGTTAGCCTTACCATCGGGGTCCAGTAAAAAATGCAATGCCATAGTAAGAAAATATGTTCAGATTGGCTGCATCAATGTAGAGCAGCATAGCCATGTAAGAATACTCACTTTGGCTTTATCCTTGGTGCCAATAAAAAACACCAAGCTACTCAATGGTCATATGTCCAGATCATATGATCATATGTCCAGACTGGCTGCACAAATTGCTCATGTAAGAACACTCATCATGTTGGCTTTACCCATGATGAAAAGTACTGAATGCCACACCACCAAAATATAGTATGTACAGATTTGTTGCACAAATGTAGGCCAGTGTAGCTATGTAAGAACCAATATTGGCTTTACCCCTGATGCCAGTAACAAATACCATGCTACAGAAACCAAAATATATCCAGACTGGCTCACTAATGTAGACCAGTACGGAAAGTTATGAGTGCTGGTTTTACCCTTGATTCAAGGACAAAATGCCATGTTACCTTAGGAAACATGTACGGACTGGTTGTACCAATGATATATTTTTTATTTTGTTTCACGCTCATAGACACGTGTATGCAATGAAAGCCAGCATGGCCATATATGAACATTCTTCAAGTTGGCATTTCCCTTTATAACCAGTAACCCAGTCTGCCACTAGCCCTTCACAATAATGATAATCTTATGACATATTGAAAGGAACTGTGAACCTTCCTGTTCTAACCGTTGTTGTAGACAACATAGAAACAAGCTCTGAGAAACCTTTGAGGTTAGTGCATAGCGTTACATACATATATGTATGCAGATTCTATCTGCATATATGTATTGCACTGTAAACAAATAAATAGTAAAATCTGATATGCCACAGTAAGAAAATATGTCCAGACTGATGACACCAATGTAGGCCATTATGGGTCTGGTAGACAGTGAAATTCTCTCTGGATGGGGCAGGTGTATCAAATGTCTTAGTGTCCTTTATGAGTCATGCAGCTGCATGTTGAACACCCTCAGGAGAGCCTGCCATCCGGCTCAGACATCATTGAGGAGGGCATTCCTTCCATAGAGTTTTGAAATTACCACAGCCTGGACCGTGGTTCTGAATTGTTCAGGTGGGAGGAAGTGTTTATCTTCCGCAAGAATGCTGTTATAACTGGTGATTTGGGCTGTTTTGTTGTTGGTATGTTGCCAGAATGAGAGATTGCTGTCAATAATGAACACAGGTTGTTCAGCACATAGGCCAACTAAGATGTGAATCCATCAAGGACAATGGTATTTAGCATCCTTGATGTCAACCTATTTAGATGGATTGCCTAGACGCACACATTGGGCCTCATTATAAATCAGGTCGTCCGGAAATAACGGTGGCGGTAAACCCGACGCCACCGTTGTTTCCGGACCGCCTGATCCCGACTCCTGCAGGCAGGAGGTGATGTTCCCGCCAGGTTTGACCTGGCGGGTTTAACACCGCCCGCCTGCAGGCGGACGAGGAAACACCGGCAGCATTACGAGATGCTGCCGGTGTTTCCATGATCCCCATTCCGCCTCCGTGATTCCCGGAAAACCGGGGTTGTAATGCCCCGGTAATTCCGGGAATCACGGAGGCGGAATGGTAATACAAGTCCAGCGGTAACCAGGTGGTTTTACCGCCTCGATTACCGCCGGACTCAAATGAGGCCCATTATGTTTTTGGTGCAATTGAGTTTGGGGAAGGTGCTTATCATTCAAGCTCCAATAGAAATATCTTTAGTAAAAATCACTTTGAAGTATATCTGAGTATGACTAGTGTATTCTTAAAGTTGAGATATTACAGGTTTTTGAGAAGTTGTGGTTCCCTATAGAGATACTTGGGAGAGTATTGATCCCTTCCATACTTTGCAGGTGACTAGGTGGGGGTCAGATCAGAACGTACACATCTGGACTGCATCTTTCCAGGAGGTTTGGGGAAACAAGTTCCAGACCGTCTCTCTGAACCTGATTCCTTCTGTCAGCACTTTTAAGAGTGAAGTGGTTGGTTGTGTCAAACATGATATAATAGTCAAGACCTTTATCAGAGAGAGAGTTTAGTAGAGTTAACATGTTCTGGTCCCAGCATCACCACTTCACTGAATTGTGGGATTCTGACAGTATTATTCTATAGTCATGGAACTCCCTTCCCTGACTGCCAAATTTGGAGGATCAGCGATGTGCAACGCCAACAGAAACACTAGTTAAAATGAGGCAACTAAACTAACATATAGATATTTACTCTGATACCGGCAACCTTTATTGTAAAAAAGTCCATAGTTATTATTTTGAATAGCTGACACTACAAACTAAAGAGGGATGCAAATTGAATTTGAATGTACACGTGCTGTTACCATTGAGACAAGTACTTATAGAAAGGAGACACTTGTTTCTGCTGTCGGTAGCTGTAACAATATTTGTTTCTCTGATCTCTGTGCTTGCCTCATTTTTTCATGCCCTACAGTTTTACCTTTTTATGGTCAGAGCAAGTGACCATAAATTGACTCTTTTTTTCCTTTTATATCATGACATTTTTTTATAATGAAATTAAACATAAACATTGAAGGTTCTATTAAGTCGTAAGGCACCATACTCGTGATTATCAAATTTAAAATATGGGGTCTTCGGGGCCATACAATATGCCCAAAATATAATGAATACGGAATGGCACAGAAATGTTGCTGCCAAGCTGAGATGATAGCTGGAGCAGCTATCTATGGCTACCGTTACGCCAAGATTGTGATTGTAAACGTTTTTGCTGAATATGGGAGACTTTGCACTTCCTGTGGGACAAGTTGCTTTAGAAATATGTTTACTCTGGGCTTTAAGGTGATATCAGGGCAATAATGGACTGGACAGAAGGCCCAGAAACTCGATGCCCAAAACACTCTACAAAAAACAATGGCCAGCCCATTGGAAACAATTCAGTTTGATTCTGGTCTTGTCTTTCGGCTGGTTACTAATTTCATTTTCTTTTCATTGAATTGACATGTTGCCATTTGGCTCTAGGTAGAATTTTTATTTAACCAGTACTATTGTCTTTGGTTGGATCAACTGGTCACATGTACCCACAAATAGCCAAAATAGCATATGTTGGAATTGTATTTACTAGAAAACATTTGTGTTTATACCTGGCCAATTGGAATTTGAATGCACCCACAGATCCAGCTGGTTGGAGTTTCAGGGTCTCCCGACTGCTCAGGCAATGTTGACAGTGGGAAGGGAATCCCTATGCGTTTCAGCAATGCACCTGTGAATGTGATGGACGGGTGTCGGTCATCGGGTACCATGTGTGTCGGTCATCGGGTACCATGTACTCTTATTCCGTCCCAAGTATGAGGAGCCTTCCAGTTATGGTTACACCGTGTTTCTTTGGGAAAAGCAATCTGAAACTCCAGCCCCTTTTGAAAGCACTCTTGACTGCACGGAAGCACCCTGTATGGGCACTGCACCACCTGCTTACGTCACACAACCCCTCTGTGAATGCACCCACGGCACGCATAACCTCAGCAGTAGTATTGCCCATGCCTTCAGAGTTCACTGGCTCCATGTGATTGCTGCCTTTAGAGGTACAGAACACTTCCACTTTTTAAAAAAGATTTTCTATGATGATGCTATGGACAAAAATCCTGGTGAAACAAAATAGTATTGCGAGCAACCACTCCAATGATCCTAGGCTGTTGCTAAGGTGAAAAAGGGGCAACTTAAAGCACTTACATGTGCAATGTTTCACACCAACACATTTAAATGAACAACAAATACCTATAACAACAACTAAACAGTAAAGCCCCATCAACTTTACAGCCGTAAAACGTTAATACGAGTTTAGGGCTGTGGTCAAACATGGTGGTAAATTCTATTATCTACACTTTTTTTGGTGGTGATGAAATTAACGCCATGTTTACCGTACTGTCAAATTCTGAGTTTAGAATAAAAGCAGAAGGATTCAACTCCAGTAAAAAGCTGGAGGTAAATCATCTACTTACTTTACAAAAATCTGCAGATTTACTGCAACAGAATTACCACGTGCATTCAATCTGCCAAAATCACCATCGTGTTCTATGGAAACGGAATTACTGCTTCCATTAAATCTGCCAAAGTCACCATCGAGTTCTATGGAAACAGAATTACCGCGTGCATTAAATCTGCCAAAATCACCATCATGTTCTATGGACACGGAATTACTGCTTGCATTAAATCTGCCAAACTCACCATTGTGTTCTTTAGAAACTGAATTAGTGCTTGTATTAAATCTGCCAAAATCACCATTGTGTTCTATGGAAACAGAATTACTGCCATCTTTACGGTGCGACCACATTTTGAATTTGGACGAAAGGTGGGAGATTCACCTCCAATTTTCCTCCACAAATCTGTGGATTTAGCACAGCTGAATAACCACTTGCAGTAAATACTCAAATATTCCCATGGAGTCTTATGGACTTTGGGAATGGGAAATACACCACCCTTCACTACTTGTTATCCAGTGATAAATCGAAGGGACCAATTGGCAGATTTACCTGCAAATTACCCTCTATCTCTTTATGAGATCTCGCACTCTGTATTTACTTCATACTCTCCAAGACTGCCCTATGTATGTGCTATTAATGATGTCACTGATTTAGTCATTTGAAATGAGTCCATGATCCACCGTCACTTGATGGGGATAATGACCCAGCTGCTAGAAGCCACAAGCATTTTTTCTGCTATAAGAAGCTTGATCACTGCATTTTCTTGGATATTTCTCTCGCCATTTCATTAGCCGATCCAGTTACCACCAGGAGAGGCTGGTACTATTAAGTAAAGTAGGACCTGCCACAAAGCAATGATATCACTGCTCTTTGGTATAGTCATTGCCCTAAAAACAGACATATTGCAACAAAAAGACAAAATACAATATTATACAATAAAGATAACAACACTGATGTGTTTGCATGATAGAACATAATAATATATATATTACGTAAGTTTGATTTTAATGTATTTATTTATTTAATTTAATAATACCAAGCTTGCTATTTTAAGGGGATTATTTCATTGCCTGAGAGAAAAATTGTGTATTGCCGACGGATGAAGAGGACATCTTTGTCATTCCATTACACATCTTTTACATGTTCGTACTGTTGAAAATCTGTGATTATTAGGTATCATTATTATTATTTTAATTGATATTATTATTATTGTTATAATAATAATTATTATTATTATTATTATTATTAGTCTTGATCTGACTGCTCTTAAAATAGAATGATAGATGTCCTTACTACTATCTAGTAATCCCCATTACCCAGAGTCTTGCAATTCTTTGTCAGAATTCTTGGGGACCCACGCCTAAAAAGCAGGCACAACATGGACATGTTAAAAAATATATATTTTTCTACGCCACTCCGTTGGCGTATGGCACGAGCATCATCACCTTGCAAAAATAATCATGTTCTTACACCAAGAAGTTAAGCAAATGAGTGGGAGGGCGACTACGAGGTCCATGATCAGGAAGTGTAGGACATGGGGTAGTAAGTTAGTATTCCATGAATTACCCCTTTAACTCTCTTTCTCCTTAAAGCCATAGCTCAGGGTGGGCGAGTTTTGAAATGCTCATCAAAACGTATGTTTCATTTGCAGTTATTTCATGATAAGTTTGCAACAAAAGATGAACTGTTTTAATATCAATTGTATACACAAATCTCTACCTATGAGAAAAGATTGGGCCAAATTCCCAAATATTTAGTCAAATGTCCTCATCCTTTTTGTAGAAAGTTCTTATGAGGTTTTACCTCAATCTCTTACCAACTTGAGAAGTGCTGAATCCTCGACACAATTTAGAGGCTAGTAAAAGAACTGTAGATTATTCCAATACATTATGCTGGAATACTTAAAGCACCTTGTAATTAACTGTCCAATCGTGGAGTGGGTTGGAGATGCATTTTTTATTAAATGTATACATCATTCTGATGCTTTACGGGCAAGATTTTTTAATGGGAATCACTTTTCTCTAATTCTAGCGGTATTGAAATCTTTGACAATTTGTATTTTCAAATAATGAAATGAAACATGTGGTGGATGGATTGTATCATGCGTAAAGTTGGGTTGTTGCCTCTAGTTTTTCTTTTCCTTCTGCTGCTGTGTTGTCGTGAATATCATTCTGAATAATGCTTCTGCTCCATTGCAGATCTGCACCTCGGGGTGCAGGCGGTTAGCGGGGCAGAAGAAGAAAGGCAGCAACAATGCTGCATCTTCGGTGGGTGCATGAATTCTTGCCACACATATGTCATCGAATTACTTGTGGGGCACAACGTCATGTTGAATAAAAACAATTCCAAAGACCCTAAAACATGTTTTTGTGGAGGATGCTGACTGGCAAGTGGGCCTAGATAATGATGCGTTATTCCCCCACTCGCCACCCTTTCCAGTTGCATGTGGACACAAGGGGTGCCAGGGGGAGCCAGCAGCATGGTATAGCAGTGGGTTTCTTTCTTTCTTTCTTTCTTTCTTTCTTTCTTTCTTTCTTTCTTTCTTCCTTCCTTCCTTCCTTCCTTCCTTCCTTCCTTCCTTCCTTCCTTCCTTCCTTCCTCCCTCCCTCCCTCCCTCCCTCCCTCCCTCCCTCCCTCCCTCCCTCCCTCCCTCCCTCCCTCCCTCCCTCCCTCCCTCCCTCCCTCCCTCCCTTCCTTCCTTCCTTCCTTCCTTCCTTCCTTCCTTCCTTCCTTCCTTCCTTCCTTCCTTCCTTCCTTCCTTCCTTCCTTCCTTCCTTCCTTCCTTCCTTCCTTCCTTCCTTCCTTCCTTCCTTCCTTCCTTCCTTCCTTCCTTCCTTCCTTCCTTCCTTCCTTCCTTCCTTCCTTCCTTCCTTCCTTCCTTCCTTCCTTCCTCCCTCACTCCCTCCCTCTCTCCAACGACTCTGTCTGCAAGGACGTGACAATTATCACGAAGAAGTGAGAATCACAAGAGGGTGACATCATCACCCCATTGATATCACGGTTCCCCCAGCTTGACCTAGAGACATTGGAAAAAGTAAAGAAAAAGTAAGCCAAAAATGAGTGCGCAATCACGAGTCTGCTACACCCTTAAGGGGAAAACCCAAAAGTCAGTTAATTACATGTGAGGGCTACAGCTGTGGTTATTGTCACTTCCTGTCTTTCCTCCTGCATCCACGCCCACCTTGCACTCTCTGAGCAAGTGAAAGTGAACCTGTTCAGGGTCACCACCAGTACAGAGCCCCACGTGCATCTAGAGTGACCCAAGAAATCAAGTACAGTGAAATTCAGAGCAAAATGTGTCTTTACGGATGGGCAACTAAAACGTATGTAAAGTCATTGGGTTGCAGAGATATTAACTTGTGAATTTGCTTTTCGAGTGGCTGTGCACATCATTTCGAATTCTCCCAGGCTGTTCTGGCATATGGACTTGGTTCGTACCTGAAAGAAGCAGAAGGAAATTACGCACGTGTTGCTGCTTGTTCTGTGCCAGAGATAATTTGTCCCGCTCCTAGTGTGTACCTTTATAGGACATGACAAGCAATTCAGCAGTTACTAATGAAATACAATCAAAAAGAAAAATACCAAAGTGAAATGCGGCAAACAATGTAAACTTGCAGTCATCCGAAACCAATCGAATCAGCACGGATTCCAGAATGGTGGACCCCAAAGAAACTGCCGTTGAAAAAAAACAACTAATAATGTCAAATTAGTCTCGAGTGACACCCAATTTGGTACGCTGTGTTTTGACGAAGCGATTTGGGCACCGGCTGTTCCGTGCTTTGGTTAACAATATATTTAAGGAACACACTAATACCTCTGCATGCATGTCCCGTTGCCCTGCTGGCCACAACAGGGCACGCCTTAAAGGGACCTTAGCCAAAAACGCTGCCCTGGAACGTCCAAAGCACTGCGCCAGAATGTCTGGCTTTGTGCCCAATTAGCTGCCCTGCGTTTATTAGCCATAGCTACATCTTTAATGTCAGACCTACAGGAGCCATGTCTCATGTTGATCAACCTTGTACACTGACCAGGAAGCCTGACCTACATCAGAAGCCAAGGAAATAGTCAAGCAGATGAGCCTACTAAGCGTAGCCCGGGGAAGGATCCTTCCCCGGCCTACTAAGCGTAGACCGGGGAAGGATCCTTCCCAAAGTACATCGGAGCAAAATCGATATAGTGAGCGCCAGATCAATGCACGGATACAGTGTGATTCAATTACACATGCACTGCACTATCTATATACAATACGTAAACAGAGGTAATCAATAGGAAGGAAGAGCATGAAGAGGACAAAGTGCAGGTTCATGTGAAAATCATACACCAGCCAGGTGCTTAGAAGACATGAAAATCATACACCCGCCAGGTGCTAAGAAGACATGAACATCATACACCAGACAGGTGCTTAGAAGCCATGAAAATCATAACCCAGCCAGGTGCTTAGAAGACATGAAAATCATACACCAGCCAGGTGCTTAGAAGGCATGGAAATCATACACCAGCCAGGTGCTTGGAAGACATGAAAGTCATACACCAGCCAGGTGCTTAGAATACATGAAAATCATACCTCAGCCAGGTGCTTAGAAGACATGAAAATCATACCCCAGCCAGGTGCTTAGAAGCCATGACAATCATACACCAGCCAAGTGCTTAGAACACATGAAAATCATACGCTAGCCAGGTGCTTACAAGACATGAACATCATACACCAGCCAGGTGCTTAGAAGACATGAAAATCATACACCAGCCAGGTGCTTAGAAGACATGAAAATCATACACCCGCCAGGTGCTTATAAGGCATGAACATCATACACCAGCCAGGTGCTTAGAAGACATGACAATCATACACCCGCCAGATGCTTATAAGGCCTGGAAATCATACACCAGCCAGGTGCTTAGAAGACATGGAAATCATACACCCGCCAGGTGCTTATAAGGCATGGAAATCATACACCAGCCAGGTGCTTAGAAGACATGAAAATCATACACCAGCCAGGTGCTAAGAAGACATGAACATCATACACCAGACAGGTGCTTAGAAGCCATGAAAATCATAACCCAGCCAGGTGCTTAGAAGACATGAAAATCATACACCAGCCAGGTGCTTAGAAGGCATGGAAATCATACACCAGCCAGGTGCTTGGAAGACATGAAAATCATACACCAGCCAGGTGCTTAGAATACATGAAAATCATACCTCAGCCAGGTGCTTAGAAGACATGAAAATCATACCCCAGCCAGGTGCTTAGAAGCCATGACAATCATACACCAGCCAAGTGCTTAGAAAACATGAAAATCATACGCCAGCCAGGTGCTTACAAGACATGAACATCATACACCAGCCAGGTGCTTAGAAGACATAAAAATCATACACCAGTCAGGTGCTCAGAAGACATGAACATCATACCCAGCCAGTTGCTTAGAAGACACGAGAATCATACACCAGCCAGGTGCTTAGAAGACTTGAACATCTTAGAAGACATGAAAATCATACACCCGCCAGGTGCTTATAAGGCATGGAAATCATACACCATCAAGGTGCTTAGAAGACATGGAAATCATAAACCCACCAGGTGCTTATGAGGCATGGAAATCATACAGCAGCCAGGTGCTTAGAAGACATGAAAATCATACACCAGCCAGGTGCTAAGAAGACATGAACATCATACACCAGACAGGTGCTTAGAAGCCATGACAATCATAACCCAGCCAGGTGCTTAGAAGACATGAAAATCATACACCAGCCAGGTGCTTAGAAGGCATTGAAATCATACACCAGCCAGGTGCTTGGAAGACATGAAAATCATACACCAGCCAGGTGCTTAGAATACATGAAAATCATACCTCAGCCAGGTGCTTAGAAGACATGAAAATCATACCCCAGCCAGGTGCTTAGAAGCCATGACAATCATACACCAGCCAAGTGCTTAGAACACATGAAAATCATACGCCAGCCAGGTGCTTACAAGACATGAACATCATACACCAGTCAGGTGCTCAGAAGACATGAACATCATACCCCAGCCAGTTGCTTAGAAGACACGAGAATCATACACCAGCCAGGTGCTTAGAAGACTTGAACATCTTAGAAGACTTGAACATCTTACCCAAGCCAGGTGCTTAGAAGACATGAAAATCATACACCAGCCAGGTGCTTAGAAGACATGAAAATCATAACCCAGCCAGGTGCTTAAAGGACATGAAAATCATACACCAGCCAGGTGCTTAGAAGGCATGGAAATCATACACCAGCCAGGTGCTCAGAAGACATGAACATCATACCCCAGCCAGTTGCTTAGAAGACACAAGAATCATACACCAGCCAGGTGCTTAGAAGACTTGAACATCTTAGAAGACATGAAAATCATACACCCGCCAGGTGCTTATAAGGCATGGAAATCATACACCATCCAGGTGCTTAGAAGACATGGAAATCATACACCCACCAGGTGCTTATGAGGCATGGAAATCATACAGCAGCCAGGTGCTTAGAAGACATGAAAATCATACACGAGCCAGGTGCTAAGAAGACATGAACATCATACACCAGACAGGTGCTTAGAAGCCATGAAAATCATAACCCAGCCAGGTGCTTAGAAGACATGAAAATCATACACCAGCCAGGTGCTTAGAAGGCATGGAAATCATACACCAGCCAGGTGCTTGGAAGACATGAAAATCATACACCAGCCAGGTGCTTAGAATACATGAAAATCATACCTCAGCCAGGTGCTTAGAATACATGAAAATCATACCCCAGCCAGGTGCTTAGAAGCCATGACAATCATACACCAGCCAAGTGCTTAGAACACATGAAAATCATACGCCAGCCAGGTGCTTACAAGACATGAACATCATACCCCAGCCAGTTGCTTAGAAGACACGAGAATCATACACCAGCCAGGTGCTTAGAAGACTTGAACATCTTAGAAGACTTGAACATCTTACCCAAGCCAGGTGCTTAGAAGACATGAAAATCATACACCAGCCAGGTGCTTAGAAGACATGAAAATCATAACCCAGCCAGGTGCTTAGAGGACATGAAAATCATACACCAGCCAGGTGCTTAGAAGGCATGAAAATCATACACCAGCCAGGTGTTTGGAAGACATGAAAATCATACACCAGCCAGCTGCTTAGAATACATAAAAATCATACCTCAGCCAGGTGCTTAGAAGACATGAAAATCATACCCCAGCCAGGTGCTTAGAAGCCATGACAATCATACACCAGCCAAGTGCTTAGAACACATGAAAATCATACGCCAGCCAGGTGCTTACAAGACATGAACATCATACACCAGCCAGGTGCTTAGAAGACATAAAAATCATACACCAGTCAGGTGCTCAGAAGACATGAACATCATACCCCATCCAGTTGTTTAGAAGACACGAGAATCATACACCAGCCAGGTGCTTAGAAGACTTGAACATCTTAGAAGACTTGAACATCTTACCCAAGCCAGGTGCTTAGAAGACATGAAAATCATAAACCAGCCAGGTGCTTAGAAGACATGAAAATCATAAACCAGACAGGTGCTTAGAATACATGAACATCATATCCCAGCCACGTGCTTAGAAGACATTATAGCAAACAAATTGAGAGTTTTTTGCACATCAACATTGCTCCCAATCAATCTGCGCTTGGGAAAATAGAAAGATTCAGGGAAAGCCCATCTTTAAGAAAATCGAGACTTTTTTTGGGCATCGTGTTGCAGGGGCCCTCTCCACTATGTGCACAGCAAGCAGTGAAAGCATCCTGCTGTCCGTCATGGGATTTAGAAGTCGATTGCCTCCTGAATTCTTGGCAGGACACAGCGAACCCTCCTGGGTTCACTTTATTCAGAAAGCCACTTTGTTCAAACTACATGTAGTAAATTTCAACCAAGCCATAGCCAATGGGAAAAGTTCCGGCAAAGGGGGAGGGAACAGAGGGAGAGAGCGCAATGACCTTGAGGACATCTTTAGGATGAATGGGAATCAGGTATTTTTGTCCAAAGTGCAAAAAACTACAATCAATGTTTAATTTGCCAATTCACAACCTAGCACCGTGCACATTTTATGGGGCCAAAATAAAAGAGAGTCAATGTTTGGGTCATATTTAACTGATTCATAAAATGGCAAAGGACACACCGAGGCCCGCATCGTATAGTAAACCATACACAACAGACATGAATACTAGAAGTATACCCCCTAAATACAAAGGGTTACCTATGGCATGCCATTCATCCCGTCACCCACTATGTGGTGCCACACAAGTGGGCCACTTGAACAGAGCATGCATATTGTTGCTGAACACAAAGCAAGGAAACTCCTCCTCAGCAGCAACACACATGATGTTCAGGGGGAAATGTGGCACACAAGTGGGGGAAAAAGACTTCAAAGCCAAGGATCTTATGATTTTCCTCGAGTTTGGAGAATTTGGCACTGCAAACAAATTGGCTCTCAAATAATAGTCATTAAAAACAAAGTGCAGGGGACCAATCAAAATCAGACCCTGGTCAGGCATTAATGCAACATTTACACCTGCACAAGGATTGCATCCGAAGCTTGAAGACAGAAACTAGCTATCAGAGAATGCAGTGAACATTAACCCCCCAAACCTCTTATTCTGCAGGAACAGGAATACCACTAGACCACTACATATACTCAGTCTGTCTATCTTGATCATTTCAACTAGAATCTTCTAAAGTCAGATGCGACATTTCCAAGGCAACCGGACGGAGGAGCCATGGAATGGCTTTTCATGCAAATTAATATGACTGCATGGTACAAAACTATCTGGAGTATTTCCTTCCTCGTTCAAACTCCAGATTTCATAGTCTCACGTGTTGTGAACATTTCTGTCTGCAGACAGCAACGTAGTCAGCGCCCCCAGACAAAACACCAAAAATGGCCTCAAATATTGCCACTTGCATTTTCAACAATAGTAGCATTCAATTTTACTTTGACATTAAACGACACCCGCCTTGATGTACACAAACACCCCGAGGCAATTAAAAGAAACTGGTAATGTTTTCCTTGTAAACATTTTAATTTGTTGAACTCAAAAACTATTTACGGATATTGTTTCCCTGTTGACTTCACTGGGCGGAATGTGACTAATGTGAGTTACCATTATACATCCTCAGAGACTCCTAACCACAGTGGTGAATGATGGCCATGCCGCGGTGAGGGAAATACAAGTTATTCAGAGGCCTGATTTAGCTTTCCAATACTCAGGTGACGCCGCCTACTTATATGCAGGGTTCTCCGGCTCTACAGGTGATTCCACAGACCTTATTAATAGGTTTGCCTCTGTGTAGAGTGGCGGGCTATATTTAACCACCATGGAACTACATGCAGGCAATCCTGCTTCCCATTATTTGGAAAACAGATATCTTCTTGTGAAAAGATCATTGGGAACATGTTAAGATGAAATCCATGAATCAAATGATCCTATAAAAGGGGTGCACACTTTTATGGGCGATACAGAGGTACATCATAGAGCTAATATGTAACAGCAGCCATAATTAGGGGTGCGTGAATTCCCAAAATGCCCCTGTGGGAAAGTCAAGCTTTTCTGGTTGGGTTTGACCCGCCACATAGTATTCCCACATGACTTCCAATTGTTGAATGGTGGGGGGTTGAGGCCCGCTATCCTATTGCAAGGCCAGATACTTGAGGGGGGAGTCTGACTAGCCAATCAGAGGCCCCAAGCTATTCTTAACATGGTTGAGAGACTGTAAAAGGCCCAGCTTGCTTTCTTCCTCCTTTGTGGGTTTTGTTCGGTTGTCAAATTATAAGTTAAGAGGCCATGCTCACACATTTGTGGTTTTGAATGAGTTTTGGGGTGCTTTTAGTAAGTTAGCAAGTGAGCTTTGGTTTATTTTGGGGGAGTTTGCAAGTTGTTTGTGGTATTTCTGCTGTTACTTGACCCCTGTGTAATACCCTTTTGTCTGTTTGTGTCCATCTACCACCCTCCCTTTTTAGACTTACTCCCTTTTAAAAATGTTTTTTTTTTAATCCTCTTTCCTCAAGGAATATCTTTACTTGCTTCCTTTGTGCCAGCCCAAAAGTGTTAATAAAAACAATAAAAGTTTTCTTTCCAGTGCTAGTAGAAACACCTTTGTGTGTGAACCGGAGAAGTCTTCCAGTGCTGTCCTCAGTGGTCCCCCAACTGTTTGTGTGGTGCAAGAACCCATTTATGTCCATGTGAGTCATGTGAGAATCTTTGTACTTGTCTTTGTTACATGTTTTATGTTTGCACATTAACACATAGGCATGTCAGGCACATAAAGACCCTAGGCAACATGTTCTTTTATGTGGAGGCAGTGGTGCAGGGACAGATGAGAAGCTAGACTACTCCTCCATGTCATAGTTTGAGGGAGTCGGCCAGCAGGGGTGAAAGAGCCCGAGGAGAAAGGGAAGACAGAGTTTGAGATGAATCTTTAGCTTTTAGGTTGGGAACAGAGTAGATGAGAATGGAAGACAGTTAAAGAAGGCGGGGAGACATGCATGAGGACATAGTTTGTATGAAGAAGTGGACGCAGACACAGAGCCTGAGGAGTTGGAATGTCTGGCTACCAATCTACAGGACGTTGTGCTATGGCATGAAGATCTTTCTAGTTCCTCGCTAGGATTTCGACTGTTTGGTTTTTCTTGGTCTATATTAAGGCACTTGGTGAATTGGACATAGTAGACTAATTTGAAAATATGTGCCAACATGATATCAAATTATTGATGCAATGTTAGATTACAAATATGCATTTGCATCCAAGGTTCAATAGATAGTCCTTGCGCGTTTTGAAACAAAGGTTTACAATAGTGTCTTTTGCACAGTATGATTGGGTCGTTTTTGGATGAGGATGAATGTGATACAAGTGGATGAATCAGGTATGTGTGATTACAGTATGGTGTGTGATGATGATATAATGGAATTGTATGAGTTGTTTTTTTATTGAATTTTGTAGTAAGGTCTTTTTTAAAGATTGTTTACCGATGACTGTCACTTTTTGCACACTGTGTTTCGAGATGTATAAAGATGATGTTCAGAAGAGAATAAAGAGAATGAAGAAAATATGAATAAAATAAGAATACATTGAACCCAAAAAAAACTTGTTCACGAATTTCAAGTCTCCTGGAAGAAATTAGTGTTGAACAATTGCGAAGTAATAGGAATGCAAAGAAAGTTTGTACATGTCCTTTGAGAATTGTACCTTTTATGAGTACGTTGTGGTATAGAAAGGGGCACGCAAGGAGCACCTGCAGACGGTGGGCATGTAACTTGAACTTGGACTTGGCGGGGACGAGGAGGTAATGCAGGGAGAGATAATCACAAAAGTGCAGCAGGGCAGAGGGAAAAGGGGATACAAGTTGGTGGTGCTGCAGGAGACCAAAGAGTACAAGGTGGAGGAGACAGAGCTTTTCCCCAAGCAAATGGCTATGGGGGAGGAGACTGGATCCACAGCAGCATTGACAGCCTCTGAGGAAGGGGTAAAATGGGCACAAGTCTTCCTCAAAAGTGTGAATCCAGGCCAGAGGACATCCCTGTCCATGACATCACTCTCAATCTTGTCATTGGTGTGGGACTTCTTTAGCTTTCCAGATGGTGTAATTGTCAATTGGTAGGCAATCTGTGTAATATTCAACCATTGACAGACATCTGCTCATTGGGGTAACACAACTCACAGTGCCTTGGTCACCCCTTTGATGCACAAGCACTGTAGGGAGTGTCTCAATAATGTGTTCAAGGAGTGCATTTAATGTGCAACAGATTTACGTTCAGAAAACCCTCCTGCAACATTGACAGTGCTGCAAAGAAGAATATTAGACAACACTTCAGCTTGCAACCATCCACATTATAGCAAGCGTGCCTCATCCCTTTCCTAAATTTGAGCCAGATCAGCCCTTTTCCATATCTGATCCAGCATAGCTGACCCAGTGGCAACATTGACTAGCAGTGCCACATTATAACCACAAACAGTGTACCCTCTTGCTGGTTGTGTTAGAATTCAGGGTGTGGTCCCATGTGTCCAGAACAGGTGAGCCAAAGCATCAAGGAATGCTTACTGTGTGTATTGCATGCACGGTCGTATTTAGGCTATCTGCCGCCCTTGGCCCAAATAAGTGCATGTGACCCCCCAAATTTACTCCATCTCTGCCAGACTCTGCACCATCAACAGATTCTTCACCTTCAACAAACTCTGTCCGCGTTGTCCAAACTATGGCCCTTGACCCGCATTTTATCCCCCATTTTATATCCATAACATTAGAAGGTCGCATTTAAGGTTGCAGGGATTAGAACGTTATTGCTTCCTCTCTATTAATTCAAGCCTGTAATCTTCTGTTATGTTAGGTGATAATTGAGCAGATATATGCCTGTGTCTTTTCTTCTTCTTTCTGTACTTCATGTTTTGAAGCATTTATGTCCCAAACGTTCCAATTAAAGGCAAAACACCTGTACTTTTTCCTAGTATGAGCACAAATGATGATAATTTCTTTGACCTCTTTGGCCATGTCAAATGGCATAAGAGAAGTGCAAAAGAAGATAATCAGGGAATAAATACCTATCTCGATAATTCAGCTCACCTGGGTAATAAAATGTTGCACCAGCACATGAAAAAGGTGGGTGAGAGAGCATTTGATGAGAACTGCTATGTCTGCTTTGTCATCCCCTATGCCATGAGTACAGTAAGAACCGTCATTTCAAAAGAGATGCCAGTGCAAGATTCTAAGTGCCTCAGTCATCTAGCAGCATATACAATCAGAGGACAGTTTCAAGGGAACTGGGCAACCTTGCGATGGAGATCAAAACAGTCATTTCCATACCAGGATGATTATATCAAGACAACGCAAATGGAAAAGGAACCTGGATGGACAGGTAGGATGCTTGTGTACCATTTTGCAGGGCAAGACAAAAGGTGATTGTTGAAGAAATTAAGTATATGAATTGATCTGACATAACAGAAAGGACTGGAATGCCTGGATGCTGGGAACGTTCTCAGCTACTAATGTATGGACGAGTGAGTACAGACAAAGGATGAGAAGCTGGAAAGATGTCCTGTGCAGTTCATCTGCTGAGGAAGGAGCAGTGCAAGAGGTGCAGAAGGTAAATTAGGAGTGTCTGAAGTTATGGGCCAAGTACTCTAAACTGCTGCCATGGGTGGAAGACGAAACAGGCCCAGCCACTGTAGTCCCATTGGTTAATGTGACGTTATGCTTTCAGAGTAAAGGAAAAAAAAATGAGTTGGTGAGAATAAAGGGTGCAAGGCCATAATTGACCTTCCAGAAATGAGGAGGCGGACGGCTGTCTTGATGGATTGATATTGGGCCTGCGGACCTAGAGCATATATGAAATTGCCCAGGAATTGGGGTGGAGTGTGTTCCTTGGTGTACGCCCGTGTTCCAGAATTGGTGATTCCTCAGAGTGATCAGAACATTGAAGAATTCCCAAAAGCGGACAACCACCTGAGAAAAAGAAAGTCACTTGTACTCTGGATGGATGAAGAGAAAGAATTATTTCTCACAAGAATCACTAAATGCTTATGAAGACATTCCTGATGAGCACAAGTTGTTCAGCAATACTGTGATGATGCTGACATCCATGCTCATGCCTAGAATTCAAACAGCAGTGAATACCAAACAGCAACAGATCACCAGGTGGGAGCTGCTGCAAACAATCAATGCTACTATAAAAGGATTCAATGTCATAAAGAGTTGCAGGCCATAAAATGATTACTGAATAGGTATGTCCTCGACAGGATTACAGCAATTGAAGGTGGTGTTTGCGCCAAGATCGGGCCATCATGTTGCACATTCATACCATTGCACGACAGCGTGAATTCGACTTTGACAGAGGATATATCAATGTTGAAAGACCTGCACACAAAATGTAGGAGGAGACAGATGACATTGGAGATGACAGTTGGTTCTCACTCCTGTTTTGATGGATTTGTTACTGGATGGCAAATTTATTGAAGTTCCTTGGAGCATATTGGTCTGACCATGTTTGGATCCTGTATCATAAGGATAATAATTGGACAATGCAAGAAAATGGCAAAGAACTCAGAGGGAATGAAGATCATGATTGACACAAGGGATGAACCAGAAGACAACAAGCTGACTGATAGTGCCATTAGAGATTGTATCAAATCAAGTATTGTGGCACCTGAAAGAATGAAATTCTGGTATCCAAAGGATCATAAGAATTACATGGGACATTGGGTCTTCTGTGCACCGAACGGAGAATGCAATTACATGACCTGACAAAGATATGAATATCCAAGAAACCCTTCTTCAAGAGAAGATACAAAGAAGCCGGACAACTTGAGGAGGTGGTCAAAGGAATCAACCAGATGGGGGAATGTAGAGGAGCAGATGAATACATCAGCAGGAGATTCTGCTCCCTACCTCCTTTGTATTAGGGACTTGAGACAGTGCCTTGTCTAACTCCAGCTATCATACTAATAACACAGCAAGTGTTTGGAAGAAGATACCCATTGAGGCAACCTTATCGAATGTATCCACACGGCCTGCAGGATGAGATTCCTGAAGAAATATGAGAACCAACTAAGAAAATGGACTGATGACATCACAAGAAAGTGTGCATGAAGTTCTGAAGTATCGAGTGAAGACAATGTATGGATCTGAAGAAGAAATTACGAAGTAACGAATGAGGTGAACTTTAATGTGTAAAAGTAGAAGATTACACAATAGAAAATGTTGAAATAATCAGAACCATAAAGAATGTACAGACGCTCAAAGGCAAGATAGATCAAGTCATCGTATAGGATAGCTACAAGTAGTGAACAGAATGTAGGCAAAGCCACCATTGTACAGAATCTGTAGATTGGTATCATGAAATTGTAAGCCAAGGAATCATTAAGAATGAACGTGAAGCTATGTCGCAGTAGAATAGCAGGCTAGTGGAGCTGTGTGGCGAAGCCGTTTGACCTGAAGTCAAGATCTTGGAAATTGAGGTCAGCTATCTACTCTGAAGAAGAACGAGTGGGGGCAGGATGAATCCTCTCAAGTTAAGGTTTAAGAAAGAATACAAAGGATGCCAAATTGAATTCCTATTAAGACAATTAAAACTTGCAGAATGTACAGAATCGTGGTCTCCTGTCACGTGAGCCGAGGCTGAAAATAGGACTTGAAATGGGAGTTATAGACACGATAGCGAGTCCCCTTACTTCCTAGGACAAGAATACTCTACAAGGCCAAGTACAAAGACAACCTCATGACAGAGTCATGGGTGATGAGAGATGCAGGGCTATTTGGGTGATGAGGTAGCTTTATGTCCTATTTCCCTGCACCTCGTTCTTGGCTTACGTGCTGCTAAATTAACCGAATGTTACAAGCTTGGCACAACTGTACCCACCAATTGTAGTAGTCTGTATAACAAAGGACCTTATAGCTTAGGAGACCAATGAAACACTGTTTATCTGATGTTTCTGAAATGATATGTTTTAAGAGGTAGGTATACGTTGTCCACCTGATATCGGACAGCCAGTAACAATCCTATTTCCTATGTGACTGTTTATCTAGATGTTTCCCTTAACTAATCCCCACCCTCAATAGGTTTTCCACAATTGCCTGTCACTGTGACACATAATGAAGTATAAGAATTCTATTTTTCATAGAGATCACTGAGAGACTGAGCGTACGTCCGTTGATGTTGGTTGTAACCTCCCTGTTTTAGATCATTGTTAATAAAACAGTAACTTGCCATCTTCTTGAGTTTGTCTGGTTATTTGGACTCAGAATTATTCTGGTGTAATCCCATCCAACTATAAATGCACGTTCCAAGGGCCATAAACTCACATCTTTGAGGTCACTTTTAAAGTCTGTGCAATTTTAATGAGTAGTGTTAATGTAAACGAATTGCACTAGTATGCCACCAGGGTCTCAAAGGAAATGTAATTGGATGAGGCACAGGCAAACAAATCATTGGATGTTGAGTTGTTGGTGAACATAGTCATGTCAGGTGGGACAAACTATAGAGAAAGACCTCCAGATAACATGGTTGGAATTCAATGCCAATAATATCAAGCCCAAATGAGATATGCATCAAACAGTTCTAGGTGGATTATTTAATTAGAACTTGTGTTAGCTTAAGAGGCACAGAAGTTGGAGGATGGGGTCAAAATCTGAGCATGGTCCAAAGAGACTATCACTGTGTGGATTGCCATCATGTATGATATCAATGTCTAGGGCAGCTTAAAGAGGCCTTGGGTGCTTGATTCTTTCTAAGAAAGCAGCTGGCCCTCCTTAAAAAAACAGTGCAACACCCAAGGCTGCAGACATATGTTTCTTTATTTTTTTGGGGGGGGTGGGAGGGGGTTTAGTAGGTAGAACACTGAAAGTTCAAATACTTTCAACAATGTATTCACCAAATTCCACATTTACTACATAGGAGCCTGTTGCCAAGTGTCAAATTAATCTGGTGTGTCCTAGTTATCAATTGGGGACCTAGAGAAAAATAACCTCTGTACTTCCACCAACGGGATACTTCCTGGATAGAAGTCGTTGTGCTCTTGCAGTATGAGTGGTAAATAGTAATGGCAAGGGCTCAATCAGGAACATTGGGCACACTATTTGTGCACTAAGTGGAGGTTTTGTGTCTAGTAAATTAAGAGACCTAAGTGGATCCTTTTACTATCCATGTGGGAATTTGAGGGAGGTGTCCAGACGGTGTTAAGTACAGCAATCTGTCTGATGTATGGCAGTGCACATGCATAGCAATACCTTATCAAGGTGAGACCTTGGAAACTAGTTGAGGTACAATACACTAAAGTGGGTTGCTTTACTGTTGCACTAGAACTTTGTCTGCTGGGACACCTGATTGTGGTAACTCAACCATATACTGCGGGGACATGTGTCTACTCCAGGAAGCAGAGATCACATTGGACTCATCTAAGATTTGTTTTGGGTGATACTTTAGCAGGTCCTCAATGTCTCAACTGGTAATAAGTTTGTTCTCAAAATATTAGTCCTTGTTGTTGTATAGTAATTGTTCTTGTCTCTGTTTCTAACTTTGGGGTACACGGGTGCTCGTGTGTGTGTGTTACCTATCAAATGATGAATCTGCTATTTGTCGGAGGGATCAGGGAAAGGCAATACTTTTCTGATATTGTCCCCATTACATGTCCCAATGTCCCCCTCATCTCCTCCTGTATTAAGTAATTGTCTCATGTAAAATTCTTCTATGCACAGCATATATTGCTCCAGATGCTCCCACTGAAAATATATTTTGTTCTGAAGCCTTCCGAGGTTGCTTGCTGCAAATTCCCTACTACATTCAATACCTGTAATGGAAAGTTAAAGCCAATGAACGGAACGTCTCTGGAAGTGGGATGCTCTCTTCAAAGCAAGATCATGAAGAGATGATGGCAGTAACAAGTGTGTGCCACAGATGGCAGTACCTCCATGCTAGCTATAACCAGTGCTTTAAGTGGGCTGGGACTAGCTGGAACAGAGCCAAATCAGTCTAAAGGTGTACCTGACCAGGGATTTTCCTGTGTCTACGCAGAATACCCTAAAAACACTAGCAGGCACCTAATCTGCTAAGATTGCTCCCGTGGAAAAACATGACTCTACAGGATGTATACACAAGTTGGTTTGATGTTGCAAGCAAGTCATTATCTGTTTGGTGCAGGGGCATGAAATGAAGTTGATTGTGGACTTCTGGTAAAATGGCTGCTTTCACGGGTTCAGTGATGCAATTTAGACACAAAAGGAGAGCACAGCTTGAAACCACCACTACTTGGACAAGTTCAAAGACTCTCACCATGCAAGACCTGACTACTTCATTAGCAACTCTCAAGGGAGCATTGTACTAGGTTGACATATTCCCTGACTCCATACTAAAGACCCATCCACCGGAAGCACCCCTGCCTTATGTGGCAATCCTCAACAGCTCCCTCACTCAAGGCACCTTCCTCTCGAACCTGATAACTGGACGAATCGGTTCTATGTGATAAGACCACATTTTGAAGGTCGGACACAAAAAAAAAGATTTATTTTGGCTGATTTTGTGTGCTCTTCGTAATGCCTAATTATTACATTATACTTGCCTCCCCAGCCAAACCTCCATGAAGAAAATCCCAACTCCCACCCGAGTTCTGCATTGTTTGCTTCATTTTATATTGAGGGTGGTTTCACTCCCCACACCTTATTGCCTCTTCTCCCCACCCATCGCATTCACCCTCACCAAAAAAGAGTCTCACTTACCTGCTTCTCACTTCCTCCCTTCCCCACCGCAATCGCCCCTCATCATTTAAACACACACAAACACAAAATGTACCTGATTCATCCTGAATTCCTTCGCCCACTCCCCCACCTCCACGTCATCCGTGACGGGCCCTGCATGCACTCTCAGCACAGCAGAGACTGTGCTGTGCCTAGCAGACCCAGCGTAGTCGGGATCATCGCAGAGTAAGGTAAGTGAAAAGGGGTGTTGTGAGGGGCTGGTTATGCACTTGGGGGTTGGGGAAGGATTTTTTTTTTGTTGATCGGTTTAGAAAACCTGAATAATAACTTTTATGCAGTCTTTCTAAATTGATCATGAATATGGTCAAAAGAAAATACATGTTTTATTCGCTTAGTACCAACACATTCTCCCACTTCTCAAGTAGCCACACTGGACCTTGACAACCTTAGCAACTACCACTCCATCACCTATCTTCCCTTTCTAGTTAAGATCCTTAAGAAAGCAGTAACCATCTAACTCCTCCCACACATCCGCGCTAGAAAACTCCTTCATTCCTACCAATCAGGCTTCACACCCAGATGCTGCATGGAAATAATTACATTCAAGGTGATCAATAATGACCTTAACATCCTCAATCATATCAGTCCTTGTCTACTGGCATTCCTCAAACTCTCCCCTCGTTCGACACAGTAGATTACCAGATATTCACTGCTGTTCTATATCACTGCATGGGGATAAGGAATATTGTTCTCAATTGGTTAAAATCCTACTTCGGTAAAAGCCACTAATTCATCCAAATCAATACTTTCAGAGCACCACCTCTACCCAACACCTGTTTAGAGACCCTCATGCGTCCACCCTTTCCTCCTTGAGTGTCATCCTTTACATGGAACCGATAGGGACTCTCCTGTCTACGCACAAAGAACACATCCACTAATTTGCAGATGACATGTAGCTCGACTCAAAGATCCAAAAAATATATCTCAAACCGTGCCTCACAAGGATCTAGTCCCGGATGTATCATGCTTACCTAAAGCTCAACCCCTCCAAGACCGAATTATTATTGCTGACCAACAACACGAACAACCTATATCCAGCCCTGTCTCACCTCAATTAACCTTTAGGCCTTAACACACCAACTGATCACCTGCACCAAGTCAATTTTATTTCTACAGCTGCAGACACCTTTCCCTCAAGGAGCAAATAGCAACAAATACACAAATGACTTGGTACCAACTGTCCCTCCTGTGGAAAATCAAGCCTTCTTCCATAAAAATAACTTCAGATCTACTGTCCAATTCTTGGTCCTCTTACACCAGGATTGTGGTAATGACTGCCCTAAAGCTCTTCCATAGAACACTTTGGAACACCGAGATGTGTCCTTCATGCTGCAGCATGACTCATCAAAGGCCTCTGCAATTTTGACCACATCACCACAACCCTCATTGAAATACCCTGGCTCCTGCTGCAAGCACCTTACACCCTCAAATCTTGCTGCATCTACTACAAGGCCATCACCCTCAAGTCCCCGAGCCACCTCAGAGAGAAGCTCAGTATCTCTGGAGGCCTACTATGCACCAAAAACCAGGACTCGTGCAGACTTGAACATCGCCGGTGCAGGAAGGAAAGAACCAAAAGACACACTTTCATTGCCTGTGATTCCAAACTCTGGAACCTCTTTCTTATCAACACCAGTCTCACCCCATTACAACTATATTTCAGGAAGGAAGTCAAGACCCTTCTCTTCAAGGAATGGTTTGTCCTTACCACTGCGGTCCATAACCGGTCCACTCCAAACCTAACTTAATTCTGGTTGATCTTCTCCACTGCTGGTTCCTCCTCTAGTTGCATGAAGATCCCTTGCTACCAAAATGCCTGACCATACCCTCCCCACTGTGTTAGCTCTCTGATCCTTGGTATCTGCTTCCCTCGCTGTGTACTTCCTCCATAACCTGAAAAGAGCCCCTCTGCTTCCAAAAGCTAGATTTGCTCTTAATAAATAATACCCTTATAACAATCTTAATAATATTACTAATAAAAATTAAAATAATATCTTTACTTGGTATGGGAGAGAGGGCAGTAGACGTAAAGCAAATCTGTCTGCATGAACAAAAACAGTGTTGTAAGCAATAAATATGTAACACATTAACATGCAAGACCAGAAGACGAAATGGAGAGCAATTCAAGGCCACAAAAAATTGCCCAAAGACAGAACGCTAAGAAGCAAAATATTTTGAAAAAGAGTCATGTATGTCATGCTGACCACATATCTGAATTGAAAGGCATACTGCAGAAGGACAATTAGACAAATATACCTATGCTTTTGGCACATGTGCAAAGTGCACACCACCAGAGAGAGAGAAAGGAAGAGAGATAGAGAGAGGGATGGGGGCATAAGGGTGAGAAAACAAGGAAAGGTGGGGCAAAGAATGTGAAGTTGAGACAGAGATGACATGAAAGAGTTAGAAAGGTAACACAAATGGGGCTGTGCACTGTTGGCGAGGTAATGGGGGCCAACGAAGGAAAACATAGCCAGAGTTTAGGAATGCAGAGGTGGACTGAGTAGAGAACGTGGAAGAGGGAGAAAGGAACATAATTAGGTGTGATTTGATAGAATAAGACGAAAAGAGATGGAGTGGTAGAGAAAGAAAGGGAAAAAAGGACATCTTCACCACACTAAAACCATGTGTATCACTCTTTAGGTCACGCACCCAAATACTTATTTTCTTGACTTGTAAAAAAGCACCCCTCCTCGACTGTTCATGTCATTGAAAGAATTGGCCACTGTATGTCAAACTGTGGGACTTGATCAGACTGGACAAGCCCGGGCTATATGAGGAGATGGCTGAAAGGGGCTGCATGCCACAGTCCCCGAGAGAGGGCACGATCACACTCTTGTACAATTATTATTATTATTATTATTATTATTATTTTTTTTTTTATATTGCTCTACGCGCCCAAAGGCCTCAGTGCACAGAAAGATAAAGCCTGATGAAGAAGGGGAAGGGAGATCAAGCCGGGAAACAGGCATACACACAGTGAAGGCTAATTGTTGCTATAAAAAAGGTGCATTCTTAGTGCTCTCTTGAAACTAGAAACACCAGGTAGGTTCCCAAATTGAGGGGGTAGGAATTCCATAGAGTTGGGACATACACATAGAGTTGGGACATAGAGTTGATTCAAAAAGTGCCGCCAAAATGTTTCAAGTTATGTCTGGGTACAAAAACTTTGTTGACCCTACTGGAGCTAAACGTACTCCTTGGATAGCCAGTTTGTGAGGTACAGAGGAGCCCTGTCAGCCATACATTTAAATGTGAAGGTAAGTATTTTATGAGATAAGCGTTGTCAAACTGGAAGCCAAAGCAGAGCTCTCCTGTCGACTCTGAGGCATGGTCCTGTGGACCCAGTTTACAAACAGCACTTACTGACCCATTCTGGGCTGTTTGGAGGCTTTTCAATTATGCAAGGAGACTATTACAGTAGTCCAGCCAAGAGTAACAAGCACTGTAGCCAAAGAAGAAAGATGAACAGAGGATAGGTATGGTTTAATTTGCCTAAGCAGCTTATTAACATAGGCATATGACATCTTATCAAGGCTAATATGTTGCTTCATTGTCAGCCCAGAGTCTAAGATGACACCTACTGTTTCAATGAAGGGGCTTACTGGAATGACAGAACCAGATATGGTTAAGTGGCTATACTTCAGGTCTAATTTTTGTATTCTCTGATGAGAGCCATCAATCATCACCTCTGTTTTTCCTTGTTCAATGCCAAGTTGTTAACTGACATTGAGTCTTTAATCACTCGTAGGTATCATTAATGATAGTTGAAACCCATATCAAAATCACCTGAAAGCTCAACGACCAGAGCCGGCATAGTTTGACTTTAGCTTGCAGTAAGCAGGTGATGGGGCTTCCCTCCCGGCGGGTACCCCTTTTTCTTCAAAATAGTTTTTTGTGGGGTTTTAACCTTTGCCTTTTTCTATATGCCTGGTGCTTCTTGAGCTCTTTCTGCTGTCCCTTCACCAGCCATTTTCCATTTTGTTCCCCTTCCCAACCCCTACCCCATTGGCTGCCAACCTTGCTACTGCAAGCCTAATCATCCGGCAACCATCTCCGCTCTCCACTTTATTTCAAAATAAGCTGGTGAGTGTGATTCCCTACCTGTGGGTCCCCTTTTTTTCTGTGGGGTTTTCAACCTCTGCCTTTTTCTATATACCTCCTCCCTCCCTCCACCCCCTCCCCTGCCTGTGATTGGCTGTACCTGTTGAGGAAGCCAAAGCACCTCTCCCGACCAAGGCCAGAATGCTCTTTCACATCCTGTGTCATGTTTCAACTGTTAACCAGTGGTGAGATCATTCCCTGCAGCAGCGTCCCAGACTGCATGACACATATTTTGGCATTAAATTGAGTTTTTGCCTGAAATTCGCTTTAAAATAGCAAATTAGCCCAGGCGCTTCTCACGCCTCTCCTCCACCATCCTCTACTGTTTTGCATTCTCTGCACCCACCCTCCACCAAGTCATCCCTCCACCCGTGATAGCCCCATTTTCCTTTATCACCCAACTACCCAGGGCAGTCTCCTGCCCATTGCAGCCCCCTCGGCGAAGGGCCCTGAAGAAAAGGGCAGCTCCTGCAGAAGCAGCACCAGACAGTGTTGGCCTGTGTTAGCCATTAAGACTTGCAGCCGTCAGCCAGCAGCTACTGACAAGGTAAGTGTGGTTCGGGCAGGAGGTGCAGCCATTACTGCTCCCCACTAAACTGACCAACCCAATCTAATCCTATCTTATTCTCTATTAGCTTGCTTTCTGATTCATCCACACCACAGTTTGTATAGTAATCTTAACTCTTATTTAGCCTGATTGTTTTAGTCAGCCATTACTGTAATACATTAGCTACCTCACCTGTCTCATTACCCTATATCCTGCTCCCCCGGCACTCAGCCTACTTGTTGCTTATATCCCATAGTCAGCATTTACCCAACTTGTATAAGGCAGCCTTTCTGATTCTAGCCTCAACGTGTAAGGTTACCATATTTGCATCAAGCCAATTGGGTTAGTCAGTCCCAGTTCACATTTTGGGCAGTTATGGATGGGGTGGAAATGTGAATATTAGCTTGTATCACATCTTCAAAGAATTGTGAATATTAGCTTGTGTCACATCTAGACAGAACTTTGAAGATTAGCCTGTGTCACATCTAGACAGAACTGTGAAGATCAGCACGTGTCACATCTAGACAGAACTGTGAAGATTAGCACATGTCACGTCTAAACAGAACTGTGAAGAGTAGCCTGTGTCACATCTACACAGATTTGTGAACATTAGCTTGTGTCATGTTTAAACAGAATTTTGAAGATTAGTCTGTTACATCTAGACCAAAATGTGAAGATCAGCCTGTGTCACATCTAGACCGATTTGTGAAGATGAGCCTGTGTCACATCTAGACAGATTAGTGAATATTAGCTTGTGTCATGTTTAGGTAGAATTGTGAAGATTAGCCAATGTCACATTTAGACTGAACTGTGAAGATTAGCCTGCGTCACATCTAGAAAGATGTGTGAAGATTAGCCTGCGCCACATCTAGACAGAACTGTGAAGATTAGCCAATGTCACATTTAGACTGAACTGTGAAGATTAGCCTGCGTCACATCTAGAAAGATGTGTGAAGATTTGCCTGCGTCACATCTAGAGAGAACTGTGAAGATCGGCCTGCGTCACATCTAGACAGATTTGTGAATATTAGCTTGTGTCATGTTTAGGTAGAATTGTGAAGATTAGCCTATGTCACATTTAGATTGAACTGTGAAGATTAGCCTGCGTCACATCTAGAAAGATGTGTGAAGATTAGCCTGCGTCACATCTAGAAAGATGTGTGAAGATTAGCCTGCACCACATCTAGACAGAACTGTGAAGATTAGCCAATGTCACATTTAGACTGAACTGTGAAGATTAGCCTGCGTCACATCTAGAAAGATGTGTGAAGATTTGCCTGCGTCACATCTAGAGAGAACTGTGAAGATCGGCCTGCGTCACATCTAGACAGATTTGTGAATATTAGCTTGTGTCATGTTTAGGTAGAATTGTGAAGATTAGCCTATGTCACATTTAGATTGAACTGTGAAGATTAGCCTGCGTCACATCTAGAAAGATGTGTGAAGATTCGCCTGCGTCACATCTAGAGAGAACTGTGAAGATTAGCATGCATCACATCTAGATGGAATTGTGGATATCAGTATGTGTCCCATCTAGATAGTGATGCCACTAACCAACCCTACTAATAAAAAATAAAAAAACCTCACCCCTCTGAGTACACTTCCCAAACTCTGAACTAAACACAACCATACCTCTAAAGCACAACAAACCACACACACTTCCCTACACCATAACAAAACAAACCATGCATAGCCTCTCACAACAGCATATGATGCCTACCAACCGAAAAACACACCTAAGCTCAGCGAACAGTGTAAACCGAACTGAAGCGGCCAGCTGCACATCACGGCTCCCTTGCTCTTTCTCCGGACCCCCTTGCTTTTCAGATCCGCCAGAACGCCTGAGAACCTCTCGGGTGGTGACAGTGTGCAGTATAAATATCCTTTAATATAACATAACATAACCCAGCCCCTGCTCATGTGGGATTTAAAGTGTGACTTCTGGAAAGCTCGGAATTGTCCCCACTCTGCCTCGGGAATCATTCATGTTGTCACAATCCCGAGTGAGGAAGCAGGTGAAACGGTTGCACTCTCTGTCAGCCAGATTTGGCTTAAGGCGTCATTTGTTTCCAGGGCGAGGTACCTGAGGGTTGTGACTCAGCCTACAGTGTGAGCCAGGTCGCTCCGGGTTTTAATTACCTACATGATCCCGTTATTAGATCGACGTCTGCTGGCGGGGGGAGAAGGGGTTTCTCAAATAAATCAGAGCAAAAACAAAAAAGAAAGAAACGGTAAGTTCAAGAGGGCAACGTGGTGGAGGTTAACAGTCCTCTTCAAGATCAAGGGATCGGCTGACGAGTCGCTGCTAGACTGGAAAACCTTAATTTACTGTCAGCGCTCTCCCCCTTTGAGGTTTATAGAGGTATTTATACACACAGCATCAATCACACAAAACGAGGAGGGGATTTGCAGTTGGTTTAAAGGACGGTAGATGCAATGCAATGCAAATAGCACGCCTCTTGGGCATTTGCATGTAATGGGAAAATTACAGATGCAAAAGATCGGGAGGACACATTTTAAATTGACTTTATTATGCCTGGCTCTGTTCAGTGAGTGCCATTTAAGAGGATAAGGAACGTGATGGCGGCCCATAGAGTAGTGTGGCAGTTTCTGATGCTTGGTAAGTGACCTTGCGTTAACACTCCTGTGTTTGACAGAGAGAGGAGAGAGAGAGAGAGAGCGAGAGAGAGAGAGAGAGTGAGAGAGAGGCTGAAAAGCGTCTTCGCCACTGAGAGATTAGTGCTTTGAGCTTTTTTTTCTTGTCTGTTAAGTTAATTGAGGAAGGTTGCTATATTCTACGTGGGGCTCATCCCATTTCTGACCCAGCACCACTTATAGTCCAGCCCCAGCTGCTATGCCACGTCTCGAAAGGAAGCTCGTGTGCTCTGTACAACTTGGAGGGCAAGTATGATAAATGGCTGTCCTGCCAACTAGTCACCAGGACACTTTTCTAGTCCTGCCCTTTAATGTTGATGGGTAGGCCAACTTTCCTTCTGTCCACTGAATATCACTTAAAGTGAGGCTCCAGTTTGTAGACAGCTGCCACACTTTTACAACTGGGCGTCATTTTTTCTGAGCTTAAACATTATATTCATATGTGACAGAGTGCCATATAGTGAGTTGCGAAATAGCACAAACTTCTGTTGTAGTTTAGTGAAAACATGATGCTGGCAATTCTGTTTCTGACAGTGAGGCCTGTTAATCAGAGCCCCCTTTCTTAATATTCTAGGTAACAATCATAGTGCACTCTTGTTTCTTTGCTGTGACTGTCTCCTGGCATTTCCAGCAACTGCCCTAAAGTGGCAGCAATGCAGGTTGAAAGGTCACATGTGTATTTATGATAGCTCCTGGAACACATAGTTCCAAAAGGTAGAGGTTGTTTTGTAATTGTTTACACCTCAAAACAAAATAATAATTGTTTTCCCTAGCCCACCTGGTGGAATATTACATTGTACATGCTAGCCACCTCTGGTTACGCCACAGTGGTTACTGGGGTGAGGCAATTATACAGACACAAAATGTAGATGTCATATTAGTGTCATAAGACGGCTCGTGTTTATTAGCTATTCTGGCCTAGGTCTCTACACAACAACCATGTGGGACCCTGCCCAAGTAAGCTGCTTGTTTGATCCTCTTGAGGAAGGTAACACCTTCCTTTAGAGAACAACAACTCGCCCTGGGATACATTCAGGAAAGGATTGTGTGTGACAGTCCTGGCATAGCAACACCACTCTCACACAAGGGTGCTGGTCACTGGAGACCTTTTTAAGTAGGTGGATGTGGGAAGGTGTGGGGGTTGAGTAGCCAGGGAAGAGTTGCATGCCAAAGTATTCTAGGTATGGCATGACAACAGGTGTGTTTTAGAAACTTTCACCGTAATAGGTTTCCTTTTTTAAGGGAATGTGTTCCCCTCCTTAGGTGATACATCTAGAAGAAGAAGGACCCACTGGAAACATCTTGCAAATTAACTCTTTTCCAAAACCCTCTGCCATAGAGATGGAGAAAGAAGGCTCCAAAGAAGAGGCAAGCTCTTCTTCTTACTCAGCTTAAGGGACCATTTGGGGGGTTAGGTGGGTGGCAATGCTGTGAATGAAGCCTCTGTTCTGTTTGTGCTCAGGAACCAAGATCCTGCTCACTGGAAGAAAAGCACCCCCTTCAGGTCCCAGACAGTGTTAATGGCGTGGATGTGGGGAACACAGACTCATCCTCTCCTTGGAGATGCTGGAGTGGGTCTCTCAGCAACCCAGAAAACCAGGAGCAGCCCATAACCCTGTTTAGGACCTTGAGACATCTTCATTTAATTTCAACCATGCTTGACTCAGTAAACCAGAAGCAGATCAGAACCCTGCTTACCAACTTGAGATATCTTGAGTTCATCTCATCCAAGCTTGACTCACTTTGCGGTTCTAGGATACCAGTGGTGCTGTGTTTGGTACTCTATGATAATCTTCAAGCCAGACACCACCTCTCACATTGAAGCAAACCACCTCGGCACCAGAATGATTGCTGACATAACTGCGTGAAAGCAACAGGCTCAAACACGACTTGACCTTCTGTAAGTCATGGATTCACTCGCCCATCTCAAATGTTGACTCGACCCAGCAGCATCCTCCTCTCACTAGCGACTTGAACCACTGAAAGTCATCACCTAGATCCATCTGAAATGTCAACTCAACAGACAAATGGGAGCCCGTCCCTCTAACAGACTTGATGCCATCTCACCATTGGAAAGCACATCTCGTCTGGTTTAACTGCAGTCCATTGTGTAGAGGTCCAGCTCTATTATGGAAGTCATGGATTCTCCCATCTCAAACACCAACTCGACCCAGCAACATCCTCCTCTCCATAGCGACTCAAACCACTGGAAGACAACACCTTGGCGGTTCCATGTGTTAATATCCCCGCAAAAATATTGCCATTCAAAAATATTGCCATATTTTTGCAGCAAGATTAATCCATGGAACCTGTGGGGGACAACCCCTCAGCCCACATTTCTTTTAAAAGGGAGCGGGGGTACCCACCACTACCCCCGGTCCCATTTACCCCATAAATTATCCCCACCAATAATATTGCATCTGGCCTTACCCTACAACCATATATAGGGCGATATAATTGGTGAGGATAGTATTACCTGATACCCAGCTTGACCCATCTCAAACATCAACTCAATAGAATGGAAGCCCGCCCCTCTAATAGACTTGATGCCATCTCACCGTTTCAAAATCACATGTTGACTGGTTTAACTGCAGTCAAGTGCATAGAAGCCCAGCTCTATTCTGTTGAGCCCCACAGACAAGAAACCAAAGTTTTTTTAAGGGTTTTGTGCCCATCAGCGGCCTTAAATATACATAGTGACTTCTAAGACCCCTACTGTGACTTTTAAAGACTTATCATTGACATTGAGATTGCTTGTGCAGTCTTTTGCCTCAGCACCCCTGCTGATACACCCACAGTGCCCTCTATTCCAAAAGTCTGCATTCGCTCTGTTTTCTTTACACACTTAGGTTGCTACTGTTTTTAATTAGTCATGTGCATTGTTAGTTTTGATAAAGTTCCTATTTTCAAATAGCCTTACTTTGATAATCTTTGATATTGGTAGCACCTTATTGTTGTTTGTGTTGCAACTTTATCTGCTAACACACCTCCTGAAGAGTACAGCCTGCCTTCAGCCCGCGTTACCAAAAGAGGCAATATATGTATACCTGTCAGGCTGCGATCACTGCTGGTCTAGTGGTCTAGAGCTAGGTAGGCATTTTAAAAACTGATCATCCTTTATGTATTTATTTATTTTGTTTATTTGACCTGGTAGTCATATTCCCACATTATGTTGAACCAGCAGGTGCCACAGGCCCACAGTTATTTTTGTAAGTGGCTAAAGACTTGCTTTTAAGGTTGATATCTCTCCTATGACGTCTAGTGTCTCAGGAGGATAGCCCAGGGGCAACGCTCGAATGGGATACAAGAGGGCATGGAGGAACACAGGTTCAAACCTTGGATCCGCGCTTATACACCTCTAAGTATTAAGGTGTTATAAATAACACATTACAGTGCACAAATCCGGTCTTTTAAGAGTCAGAGGTTGTGGACTAAGCTGTGCTTGCATAATTAAGGGAATCACTTGAACTCTTCAAGATTACAATCCACAAACTGCACAACAATGCTATGCCTGGTCCTAACTGCTTATTTATTATATGCCACTAAGTGATGATAAATTCAGAGAGCACGAGGTACACGACTTCAAGGTGTAGCAGTTCGGGTTTCATTGCGCTACTCATGTATAGGTTGATGGTGCTTCATTTACTGTATCCATCTGCAACCGGAATACAAAAATCTTATGCAGTTTGTTTAAACAAAACAAGGCTAAAATCAAACTCCTCTTATTCCCAAACAACACCCTTCCTCCATCGGGCTCAGTCCCTTCCTTTCTCCGCATCTCAGGGTGACGTTGTCCCTTTTTCTCTATCGGAATGTAAACCTACGTTCATAACAGAAAAATAACAGTGAAGGAGAATAGCATTTTAAGAAAGTTTGCTTGCAGTGTAGAATTTATTGAAAGCGAATATTTCTAACCACACTCATGGCTGGTAGGCAGATGTCTATTATTTGTTTATTTATTTATTTATTGTGTGAATCAGTTAAAAAAAAACGTTACACACAGTTACACAATCAATCGAAATACAAAGTAAAAAACATATCTAACACAAATTAATTTCATGCAATGTTAAAAGCAGCTTCAGAAAATCCAATACTGTAATTAGCAGCCTGTCATTAGGATTGTTTACCAGAGACCACCAACACAAATCTTCCCAGGTTAAAAATGGAAGAATGGTAAAATAGACTCTAAATGTATATAATACTATCAACGATAAAGTTTTAACAGCTGATTCAGGAAAACATGAAGACAATGGGCCTCATTACGACTTTGGCGGCAGCCGAACCGGTAAAACAGGCATGGCTGCCGCCAGAGTATTTTTTTTTTTCGGCGCCCGGCAATTACCGGGTCGTTACGGCCCCGCCAAACCCGGTAATTGGCCATTCCCTGGCGCTGGAAAAAAATGCTCCCCATTCCCATTCAAGCCCCATAGGGCTCAATGGTAATGGGGAGGCCGGATGCACCGGCACCGATCAGAATGGTGCCGGTGCATCCGGCATGGTCTGCTCACGGGTGCCGGTGCACCTGCCACACCTGGCGGGCAAAAAGGCTCCCACGAACAGAACTCGTAGTTTGCCATTATGGTAACAACAGTACCGGCAAGCTTACCTGTACCAGTGTTACTGTACCAGCAAACTTGTAATGAGACCCGATATCATTTTTAACAGATGTTATTGATTATTTTCTGTCTGAAAGTTTTCTTTATCTCATTTTAGAATGAACATGATAATTCATAATGAAGAATTGTAAGTAAGATTTTATATTGACAGTATTTATTTTATTAACATTATTATTGATGAGTCTTATATGACAATGTGATTATTTTGTTTACTACATGTATGTATGTATGTCTGCAAAAGGCTTCAAGTATTTACATTATTAGCACCCGGTGCGGGGGTGTAGCCTATCAGGTTCCAGGGATTGTGGGCTGAAACCTGTAATCTCAGCCCATGTTCCACGAAACCTGCATGCTTCCTCGCCCTCTGGGGGCCACCATCTTACCTCCCGCCCTCCCTGGCCTATTTACCTGACTGTTGCAATGGTGGCGGCCCTGCCTGCCACTGCCGCAGCAGCATCTTCCCTTTTTCGGCCCCCTTGGTCATAGAAGAGGGTCTTCGTATGGAGCCCAACTTTATATAGCCATGGCAGCCATTTTGTCAAAGTAATTTCCTTCATTCAAAGGGACCACTTTGGTAACCCGGGGTGCTAATGGCGTTAATCCCGCTTTACAAGGACTGGATTGGGGGTTAACGGCCCGGCACCCTCGTTATAGGACCTCGCTTTACTCGGGCCGATAACTTTGGCTGCCGGCCATTACCCCCATTCCAGCCTTTGGAACGGGGGATTAATGCCATATTAATGCATTTAAAATATAAATCATTTATGTCAATGAATGTCTTGAAGTGGTTGATGACATTTGAACTTTAGGATTACGGAAAATTCCCCAGCGAGGAATCTCGGTCAAATGAATTCATCAGGATAGTACATGTAAAGCATATTTTTTGCAAAGTGCACTAAGAAAAGTACCATAAACAGCTAAATGCTCACGCAGGGATAAGCCCCACCTTGGAATATACGTAACAAATGATTTAAACATAGATCACATTAATTCTAGATCTATTTCCCAGATGAAGGGAGAGTCTGTTCTCAGTGTTTGCGACCTGTTTGCATTGACTTCATTGGCCCGGGCATTTATTAAACATACACGACTGTCAGTCTGAGCCACATATAAAGCGGTGCATAAGCTAAAGCAAACAAGCACTGTTTGACCAACTCGCCAGAAACACATTTCCCACTGTTCATAATTACATGATGTGTGCGAGTGTTGAATGTGTCCTGTAATAGCTAGTGTTGTAACATGCTTCTTGAAGCTGTCAAATCGAAGAGGAGATCATGTGCCACACAGAGGTAATTCCATGTTCGCTTGAGCCCCTTGGTGGTTGTTGGAACAGTGAAAGCCCTAGATTAGTGGAGGCAGAAATGTTACACCTAAGAGCATCTTATTAGTATTCAATTAACAGATAAGTTCTTTGGTGACCGATGAGGGTACAACGTGGGCAACTGTGACCTAACTGTCAAGAACATTTTTGGTGATGTGGGGTGGACGCCATCCAGCTGAAGACCTGGCCTCTACCACCATCACCAAACTATGAAGTGTGGTAGAGTACCACAAAGTGGTGCATGCTTGCCAAAAATGTTCTGGGGAATCCTTTTCTTGCCAAATCTTGTCATTGCAATATACATCCTGTGCATAGGTTCTTTCTGGTGAATGCAGAAACTATGCATAGGCATTGCACAACCTTTGTAACGACGATGCAGAACGTGAGGTAATGCTTTGCACTGCATGCATAGACATCCGAGATGGCATAAAAGGGAGCGAGGCCCAGCGAGACTGCAAATGCGGTGCCGTTGACCACACTGTTGCTTCTAAGTCTCTTTGGAAAGGAGAAGGGAGGGAGATGAGTCCAGGAGGCCCTCATAGGGAGGGTAGAGACCACCCAGAAGACTGGCAATGGAAATGCCATCCATATTAGGGTGGCTGGACATAACATGAGCCTTGGCATGAGTGGGGAGAGGAATGGTGCCAGTCGCATGTAGCATGTGTTGTCCATTCATGGCAGGACTTCTGAAAGCTCTTGTCTTCCTTGTGTACTTGTTCAGGACATTTACATCACACTGCATCCTTCTCACATGCATGTCCCATGACTGGGATTGCGGGGCATGAAGTTTCTCCACATGCTTTCCTAGGATCGCAGCATTCACTAGTCTGGATAATGGCATCTCGTCTAGGAGGGAGATGGAGGTCATGTGTGTATACAGCTGGCGAACAGTGCAGCATACTAATCATGTATACTCTCAATGTAACATGTGCAAAGTGATAGCTCCAGTGGTATACACTCGTCTGGTGGTTTCAGCATGGACGATGTACAGATGTTTCCTGATGTTGACACTGTGATTCGATTTGCATGTCAGTGTGTTCTCAGTGATAGTGATTAATGTTGGGAGAACGTTGATGTACATTAGTTCACTTACAAGCCTGTGAGGTATCTTCAATAGTGGCTGTATTGGGTGATATGTCCCTTTCATGCCTCTGGTTCCAGCAAGTCAACTACCCAGGCCCAGTCACCCCAGGATAGACAGTCCGATCTGCCACATGCCTAAGGAAGGAGCACGACAGAGGTTGTGAGGGGGCAGGAGGCACCGGTGGAGCACGAGGAGTGGAAGGAGCAACATCTGCCACTGACTGCAGTGGCATGTGACCCAACCCCCCCATTGACAAAACGGGTTGTGGCTGCTGTGGCTGAGGGACCTCCTCCTGCTCCATCTGCCATACTGTCCTCTGCGCCTGACGACCTACCTAGCCACCGCAGGAAGACACCCTGTCACCATCAAATGTCTCTGATGCAGCTTCCCACGCAAGTGGCATTTCTTTTGGACAATGTGCTAGCACCAGACACTTGGGAGTGTCCCCGAGTTCATGCAATAAAGGACTCCTCTGTTGGACATTAACATTAATGCAGAAGAGTGTGTGGTCCTCCATGGACATAACGTCTGAGATGCAATCTGTGCTTGCGGCACCCATGGGAGTAATTTTAGGGGGGGGGGCAGGGGTGTTTGTCCCCCCAACTTTCAAGGCACACCATTTTATCCCCATTAATTTGGCTGGGGCACCTTTTCTTCAGATGCCATGTCCCCCCCAACATGTTTAGCAGTTACTCCACTGGCTGCACCATCAGCTCCTACTGAGCCTACTTTGTCAACATCAAAAACACCAGCTCCAGCATCTTCCAGGGAACACTTGCCAACACTAGGGCACATGGCCAAACCCTTGGAGGTGCTAGTGAGAGCTTGTGCCATCAGCTGCTAGAGCTCATGTAGGCTGCCTGTGAAGCCATGAGGTTTAGGATACAACTCTCGAACCGATTTCTGGTCAAGTCGAGCTAAATGGCACAACTTATTTATTTATTTATTTATTTGTTTGTTTGTTTAGTTGTATTGCGCCGAACTGCTCGCAAGCATCGGGGCGCATACGTGGAGACACGGACAGACAGTGATGGACAGAACAATAACGGGACACTTCATTAAACATCAGGATTAGGCCATCAAAGGACATAGGGTCTTATCTAGGATTACTCAAAAAGCATGGTTTTTAGTTTTTTTACGGAAAGAATATATGTTAGATTCTAGTCGGTAGTTTGTTCCAGAAAGCTGCTGAACATGTGTGGAATGCTCTTCCTAGACCTAGTTCTTTTTTTAATTTAGGAGTTGTTATCAGTCCCTTGGCTTCAGATCTTAATGTGCTGGTAGGGTGTTAGGGTGTTAGTTTGGTCTTGAGGTAGGCAGGGGCTTTTCCATAAAGGCATTTATGGGTTAGATACAAGGACTTGAATTGTACGCAGTCTTCCATTTTCAACCAATGTAGGTCTCGTCTGGCTTCGCTGATATGATCTCTCCTTGGTTTTTGTTTGATAACTCTTATCACCTGATTTTGAATCAGTTGGTACTTGTGTAAGCTTTGTTTGCTGGCACCAGCAAGGAGTGCGTTACCATAGTCCAAGCGCGATAAAATGGTGGCTCTGGTTGTAATGGCGCAATTATTTTCATTGAGAAGGGGCCTAATTGCTTTGAGGAGTCTGATATAGTATTTGCAGTTTTTGCTGACATACATCACTTGAGCATCTGCGTTGAGTGTAGCTTCCAGGGTCATGCCAAGTGTTTTGACTTTACCAACTACATCAATGCAGGATTCCTTGATTTGGAATGCCTTGTAGTCAGATGTCAGTTTAGCGCGAGCCTGGGTGGATCCAAATATCATTAACTCGGTCTTGTTGCTGTTAAGGCATATCCAATTATTGTTCATCCACTCTTCTATATTCTTATAGATGGTATTCAATGTAATACTGTCTTTAACGTAATCACTGCTCAATTCCATAACTAGCTGGGTGTCGTCAGCATAGTTAGTGAAAAATGCTTGAAGTTGTTCCAGTAATTCACACAGGAGGCGTATGTAGATATTAAAGAGCAGCGGTGATAAGCTGGCTCCCTGAGGAACTCCACACGAGATGTTATGTTGAGTTGAAAATTTGTCTCCCCAATGGACACGTGAAATTCTGTTCTCTAGAAAGGAGGTGAGCCAGCTTATTACTTCATTGGAGCAGTTTGCCATTTTCGCTAGTGCTTGTTGTAAGAGTTGGTGGTCTAACAAGTCAAATGCAGCACTTAGGTCTAAAAGCACTAGTAATCCGGTTTTACCTTTGTCCACGATTTCCAGCATTTTTGTTTGTAAGTCTAGCATTGCTCTCTCTGTGCTATGTGCTGCTCTAAAGCCGGATTGTTGCGGATGTAATAACTCATTTTTATCTACGTATTCCTGTAGTTGAACTGTAGCGATTTTGTCCATGACCTTAAGGGTGAAATTGCCGTTCGTAATGGGCCTCAAGTTGTTAGGGTCGCATTGGTCTAAGTTGTTTTTTTTTCCAGTGGGGTAATGGTGACTTTTTTATATTAACTGGCACTGTTTTATCTCTGAAAGATGAATTTACAATTTTAGTAAATAAAGGGGCGAAAATGTCAGAGCGTTCAAGAATGATTTTCGGTGGAAGCTTGTTTTCCGCACAGGATGACGGTTTCATAGATGCCATTGTTTTCTTCATGGTATCAATAGAAATTTGTTGAAATTGGAATTTCTCTATCCCCATGTTAGTCGTCAGTTCGACTGAAGGGTTAGGTTGTGGCTTGGTCTGAAGGGCGGATGCAATTTGTTCTCTCGCTTTGATGATTTTATTGGTGAAAGCTGTCTGAGTGTTATCACATTCTTGTTGGGAGGGATTGACATTGGGAAAGAGGGCCTGGGGTTTGTCGATAGATTTTAGTATGTTGAAGAGTTTGCTTGCTGAGCTTGCAGATGCTTCGATTTGACTGTTGAAATAATTCCTTTTGGCTTCATTAATGCGGTTCTTATATGATTTTTCTAGTGACTTCCAACTAATCTTATTGTCGTCTGTAGGGTTATTTTTGCCATTGAGCTTCTCTAAGGTTTTTTTTCCTTTTTAAGTTTGGTCAGTTCTGGTGTATACCATTTTTGATGGTTGGAATTGGGCCTGACTGTTTTTTCGTGATTCAGTGCTTTTTGGTTTATCAAACTTTGCATCTGATGGTCATATTTGATTATGATGGTGTCACAGGGGTCTGATTCCTTAATGTCGGCCAGGATTCTGTTAACACAGGATTGTAAATCTGTGCTTTCGATATTTTTAAAGTTTCTTGAGTAAACTTTCTTGGCATAGTTAGCAGGTTTTTTTGCTAACTGAGGGATCAATAGATTGAAAACTACTTTGTAATGGTCAGACCATATACATGGAGTAGTGGTAACATTGTTTGTTTCAAAGTTATTGGAAATAACCCAGTCCAATTGGTGGCCATTAGCCATGGTAGGGACATGGTCTAGTACAGAAAACTGGATTTTTGGGAGATTTTTTTCAAGATGGATTTCTTCTTTATCTTTGGAGTCACCACGCCATCGGTTCAAGTCTCCAAGGATAATTGTGGATTTGTTCTGTCCTATTAGTGAATTGGCATGGTGTATGAGTTCATCATTGAACTCAGAGTCGAGTTATGGTGGTCTGTAGACAAGTAGGAAGTTAATAAAGTTGTTATTTGTAGGGCAATATTTAAGGTGTAAGGTTTCACAACCTGAGCATATTGTAGTTGTGGGGAACACAGGTATGGAGTCTCGTAATATTATGGCTACCCCACTCCCTTTCCCGCTGACTCTATTGGTGTAGTGGATTTTGTAGCCTGTGGGGACTGCTATAAAACATATTTGGTCCTTTAGCCATGTCTCAGTAATGCACATGATGTCTATGTTGTCTTGCAATATCAAGTCATGGACACATTGCGCATAATTGTTAAGGGATCTTGTGTTTAGTAGACTTACTTTTAAGTCATTCAAATTAGGGGGGATAGAGTTTTCTCATTTAGTTTGTGAGTGTTTTGCGCCTTGATTTTTTTATTGATGGTATGTGTAATATGTGCTTTGGTAAGCGAGGTCTGAGTGCTAAGCGGCGTCGGGCTGGTGTCATTGGTGGAGTCCTGTTCAGTGCATGGCAATTTACTATCAGGTTTGTCAAGGATCTCTAATATATGCGCATGTATAGCTTCAGTATTTTGTAACTCTTGTAGCTTGACAAGGAGTGCATTTACTTTGGAAAAGCCCATTCTTACCAGAGATCAGAGCTTGATATCAGAAAACCTGGTAGATGCAGAGTTTGTGGCCGAGGGCGACGGACTCGGCGAGGACCGGCGCAGACCGGCTAGCCCCAGTAGTGCTGGCGCAGAAGCGCCAGACGTTTCCAAAAATAGACAGAAGTGCTTCTGGGAAATGTTGTTCCCGTTTAGAAAGTGCACACAAAACTAGGTACGAGTGCTTTGCTCGTTGCACATATGTTTAAAATCAGGTACAGTAAAGTCACAATACAAATAAATGCAATCACAAAGATGCAGGTAAGTAAAGTAAATAATTATGCCCTGGACGGTGAAAAGGTCAAAATAGTCGAATTTCAATCACATTTAACGAGTCAAGCTTAGCTGTTCTGATGTTTTAAATGCTAAATGCTATTTTCTTGTTACTTCTCTCCCCTGCCTACAGGGTAACTAACCTCTAACAGGATCAGCAGAAGGAAGGGGTTTAAATGAAATGCTCGGCGGGACCGGCGCAGACCGGCGCAGACCGGCTTGCCCCAGAAGCACCGGCGCAGAAGCGCCAGACGTTTCCAAAAATAGGCACATGTGCTTCGGGGAAATGTAGTTCCCGTTCAGAAAGTGCACACAAAACTAGGTACGAGTGCCCCAACGAGATGCAGGAGTGAGGGAAGCGCTGTCTGATGTGTGACCTGTCATATGGGATTTCGCAACAGAATGTAGACATCTCAGGGGTCCTCAAAGTCATGCATGTGTCACGTACTGGAGAAAGCGGTTTGATATGGGGAGACTGGAGCTTTGAAAATACACTGACCTGGAGGTGGTGTAGGAGGTGGCAGTGGAGTGTGAACAAGTGTAATATGCCAATGGGAAACCGTTGTGTACTTTGGCAGGTGGAGAGATTGGAGGGGGGGGTGGATTTTAGTGTTTTTTTCCATTCTGAATTGAAGGGATTTCATGGTAGTGATTGAGCCTGTATGTAACATAGAGGCATTTGTGGATTGATACGTCTCGTTGACTTGAGGTTATACAGGTGTATGTTATGTTATCTTGCCTGTTATCTTGTTATCTTGTTATCTTGTCTGTTTTGCTTGATTCTTCTACTCTGCTCCCCCTCGCCCCCCCCCCCTTCATCCTACTTCTGCAGGAGTCTGTCCTGATACATTCTGGTTTCACCATCACCATCTTGTGGCCAATGCTGGATTTGACTTTCATGGACTTCATTGATTCACGGTGTGTCACCCTTTCTCCCGGTGGCCCTGACTCATGCTGTTCCCATCTTCAACTTGTATCCAGGCTTGCAATATTATGTGTTACTACATACTCCTGCAATTACATTCACCCCCCCCTCTTGCTTCTCCACTCTTTTTGGCTGCTTACTCTCTGTTCTCTCCTCCTCTCCCTTTATCCCTTTTCCCATCTCCTCCCCTTGGTTTCTTCTATGCACTTACTCTGAATTGTCTGTGGACCGAGTATGATAGCAACCTCGACTGTCTTCTCCCCTCTACCCTTACTTGCCCCCGCACTCCCTCTCCAGCACTATCTGAAATGTCCTCAGGCCTAGTACGATAGTCACTTGTTTTGTTCCTCCCCTCCCTTTCTGCACCTCTCTCTCCCTTACTTCGATCTTGCACTATCTGAAATGTCTTCAGGCCAAGTACGATAGTTAAGTTCACATCCTTACTGTTCATGGCCTGTAAGAATGTCATTGTATTTTCCCTTGTTCCCGTCCTTGCCATGAAGCGCTTTGAAACACATTGTGTATAGGCGCTATATAAAAAACATGATCATATCATAGCATATCGTATAGTGCTTCCTGCCATAGTTCATAGCGTTGAAGCACCTTTTGCCTGTCAGAGAGTTAAGGGAGGAGTATGATATAACATTCAATAGTGGTAGGGCGGAGCAAAGTCAGATAGATAGTGGGATGACGCTGAGGGATGGAAAAGATGCTCAGTAACAAATGAGAAGGAAATGTTGGAGGAGCTATAGGTACATTTCGACACAATTTATCGTGGGACTCAACAGTATTCTATGGGATGCAGCGCTGAAAGAAGCGATAGCTGGACCAGAGGTGTTTGCTGCACCAGGGGGTATGTTCGGAATTATCTCACTGCATGGTGGGCATGGACATGTTGAAGCCATGCCTGAGAACACATTGTTGGCACTGTTGGATGCACCATGCTCCCGGGATACATCACATTGTTAGTATGTGTTTACATGCCATGTATGTACCCTCCATCCTGTTTTCACAGGATTCATTTCTTCCTCCCTACCTGGTTATTTAGGTTGCATTCTTGAATTCATGATGTTTGTGTCTGCGCAAGAATGTGTGTTATCAAGACCTGGCCAGCACACTTGCACCGGCCATGCCAATGAAAATGGCATGTGGTTAATATTTCCTGGCCTTCACTTGCTTGATGTGGCTGCAGCAATGTCCATCATCTGCAGGACATATATGGTGCATGGATGCATCAGCTTGGAGATGGCATCCTTGCCTGGTGTGAGCGATGGCGGTCAACAGCAGGCCGCCTGTGGGAGATGCTTTGCAGCCATGGGTGTTGGTATATGGCTGGCACTGTCCGTCTACCTGTACATTTGTGCATGTGGACATGCCCTGGGAGTGTGTGTTTTGTCTTGGTGGTATCAGTGTGGGTGTAAACGTGGCAATGTGGGTTCAACAGGGACATACGTTGACTGATCCAACGGGTGAAATGTCACCCATGTGAGCCCTTTGTATGGGTTTGTACCTCCACCAGCATCTGTACAAAAGTACCTCAGGACATTATATTTCGCCATCTGGCATCAGCCACTCCTCACCCTGCCATGATTGGCATACACTTTCTAGCTGTCCTTTGACATATCCCAAATGTGAATGGACAGGTAAAACAGCTTTGGATCGGCTGACCCCCCACTCACACTGCACGGTCACCAGGGTCCACTGGTGAGATTGGACTCACACTTGCCTGAGGCCTGGTACTTGTCCAATGCGTATTCTCGTGGCCAATGCAATCTTATGCAGCACACAAAAGGCAAGGATGACGTCACAATCAAAATCATTCCTGTACAGGAGTACCCCACCTGAGTGTTCAAAGAATCTGAAGCTGGGCTTCACAGTCCTAAAAGTCCAATCAACGATGTCCCTGGTGACACTGCTAGTTGTATTATACCTGTGTTGTTGTATGGTGGTGGGGTTGTCATGAGATAGGGACAGAGAGGGTAAGCATCATCATCTCTTTGGAAATTGACATGACTGATTTTAGGGCACAGTGGGAGGCAATTAGAATTTTCAAATGACCTGTCACATCATTCTATGTGTGGCATTCTGTAAAGTTTGATGGATGACCCCATTGTCATGGGCCTACACACACACACGTGCCCATGATGGATTGACAATGCATGCATATGTCGATTCAGTATATCTTGGATTTTATTTTAGTGATGTGCCAAGCAATCAGAGGTCCCCATGGCCTCTGATTGCTTGGCATTCCGGGCCGCCACATTACGAGGTCTGCAGCTGGTCCCGCTTAGGACATCTGGTCAGACCAGGCATCCTTAGCGGGATTCTTTAGCAGACCAGGATGCTAACAACGGGCCCGTTAATGACAGGCCAGCTGTTAACATCCTCCCCATTCCCATTGAGCCCTATGGGGGCTCAAATGGGGATGTACCGGGTCCGGGTCCCGCGAAAGGGATTTACCGAGCCCACCAAGGTCAGAATGGCCTGTTAAGTCCCCTTTTGTGGGACCTGGACCCGAATTTGGAGGCAGCCATGCCCTTACTAAGGGCATGGCTACCTCCAAACTCGGAATGAGGCTCATAGTGTTGTTTTCATCTTTTGTGCATGCTGTCATTGGTGAAATGGGTTTGGAAAGACTTTTTTTCACATGTCTATGTGATTGCAATGGTCATTGCTCATTTATTTGGCTTTTTGTAATGTTATGTATGTATAGAGCTATTTTGTTCCTTTTAGGAAATACAGGTTTTTACGTGTCTGTGTGATTTTCCCCATATTTTGGATGGTGTGATTTCTGCCAAGGCATATGCTTTTTGTTTTCACTTATACATTCCAAGATGTTAGTCGTGTTTATGTTTTGGTGGAAGATATACAGGCATAAGTAATGGGATTTTTTGTAGCGCAAGTCAGTAAGTCATACTTTTTTGGGCCTAGGGCATCAGTTATCAGTTATATATATATATATATATATATATATATATATATATATATATATATATATATATATATATATATATATATACATACATATATATACATGTATATATATATATATATATATATATATATATATATATATATATATATATCGATTTGGATGACATTTTCTAAGCAAAATGCTTGTCAAGACCACCCCCCCAAAACTTGGAATTCTTGGACCAATTTGTTAAACAATTAAAAATGTATTAAGAAAAAAATAAACAGCAGTTTTTTGCCTGCAGTCATTGATTTTCCCGTAGAGAAAAAGTGTGGATTTTGAACAGCTGTAGCATGAAACCCGCTGGCCAGATTTTGACCAAATAAGAAACAATTTGGGCACAACGCATTGACTTAATTTCCTTGATGCGTTTGGGGTAAATCCATCAAGTTGTTTTGGGGGTGCCCCCTGTTCCTCAAAACCTTTATATAGATTGGCCTTGATGCCATGCAGCAGAGTTGCTGAGAAGGCTTTTCAGAAATAAATTGCCACCATTTCTTTTTTGCTGGATGCCAGTGATTCCTGCAATATTACCGGGAGAAGTCACAATAGAAAGAGCAAAAAATGCTATTTGGAGGTGGAAAATGATGAAACTGTGGAATGAACTCCTCCAAGACATTACAGGGTCTAATAACATTATTGACATCAGAAATAGACTCAAAACTCTTCTGTTTATGTAGTCCCTCCTAGGAGAACACTGATTGTTTTGAACGACAGCATTTAGATGGCCTGGCTGTAGGTGAAATATAAATCACGATACCAAAAGCAATAGCAATCACTTCATACTGGAGGTTGGGAGTGGAAAAGAAGACACCATGGCCCTCATTAGGACCTTGGCGGAGGACCATGGCGCTATTAGCACCATGGTCCATGGCGCTAAATTGCCAACTCCGCCATGGTGGTTGGCGGACTTACCGCCCCATTCCGACCTTGGCGGGGCGGTAAGTCCCCAATCCCCATTTACCCTTCCCCATTCTCATTTTTGCCCCATAGGGCATAATGGGAGTGGGGAAGGCGTTAATTACGCCACCGTAAATTACGGTGGCGTAATTAACAACAAGGTCCCTTAGCGCCATGGATTTTAACACCTGCTAAAAGCAGGTGTTAAATCCGCCATGGCGCTAAGGGAACTCGTACTCAGGCGGTAAGGGTCGGCGATGTTTACGCCGGCGTAAACCCCTTACCGCCTGGGTCGTAATGAGGGCCCATGTGAAGTTAGGGATTTGACGGTGGGTTGGGGGACCGGTTACAAGTAGAACATTTTTGGTTTATCTGGACAAAAATGAGTGAATCTCACAAGAATCCAGCGGCAACTCTGCACGACGAGCTCAGAACCAAAATATGTGTCACACAAAGCGAGGAGTGATAGGTGTTAATGAGAGAGCGTTAGGGAGGGAAAAAGCCATTGAGTGGAGTGAGGGGCCTGGAAAAAGGAAAGGGGACACATGTTGAGTGCCTTTGAGGATGTAGAAGACTTGTTAATTATGAGCATACTTTCCCGTTATCGTGAGAATCAGCGATCCCACCATTCTACCACAAGAATGTCTGTCATTGGGAAAATGTACTGTGAAATTATCACAGGAATTAGGAGTCAGAAAAAGCGGGTTTAACATCTTCAGTGCCTACATCTACTAGGCAATAGGCAATGGATATTTGGTAACAAATAATGGTGCGACATGGACCATGGCCATGGTTAGTTGGGCCAAAAGAATGATTTGTGTGCAACACATACAGAGGCCACAGCCAAAGACCAGAGCTAGTGAGAACTCAAGAAACTATGCAACATGTTCAGCCATGATTAGTGGGCCGCAAAGAAAACTATTGGTATAACATGTGTAGTTGCTACAGCAGAAGGCAATGGCCATGGGGGAACTAAGGTCTAGCGAATCACTTGAAATTCTGAGAAAAAGTATTTGTTAAGAGAGAACTAAGGTTATTAGATTTAACGCAACAAAACTCCTGAAATACAGCACTTGCTTGTCAATCAAGTTCACCCCAGAGAAGAAAATGAGTCACATGAACCAACAGTGATAGGGTAATGCCCAAGAGAGGGTCAGGGAGGAAAACAGCAATTGAGAGGAGTGGAGGGACCATGGAAATAAGATTTGGCCCTTGGTAAGTGCCTATGAGGACAGGGAAATGTTTGGGATTTTTTAGCATTATAGAGAATACCGGAGGAATCCTGCTAGCATGGATAGTTCAATGACACTGTATGTGTAGCTCATTGCCATTATCGGGGAATATTGGGAGAATCCTGCGGGACTTAGTAGAGAGTGAAAAAAGTAATTTTACACCTGCAGTGATGTCATCAGTGATGTCCCATGACATGCTGGAATGGAGGAGCTACACCAAGAACGGGTACGGATTTTCTGCTATTGCAAACTATTATTTACAAAGTCTATTTCTATTACAGGCTATTTTCGCCATTTTTATCAAAAACTATTTTATTACGGACTATGTTTACAAAGACTGTTTTCATTTTCACTGACTATGTTTATCACTAGTTGATTATTATCGCTATCTGATTTAATTTTTTATTTTTTGGATTTTACTAGTTTTTGCATTCAACTGAAGCCAATGACACCATTTTGTTGGATGTCTGTTTTCTGAAACTGTCAATGATTTGTTTAAACGAAAGGATCATCAATTAAAAAAGATGAAAAGATAAAGGTGATCAAAAGATAATAAGATAAGATCTCATAAATAAAAATAGATACTTAAAAAAAGAAGGACAAATCACCAATTAAAAAAAAATAAAGAGAAAGAGATCAAAAGATAAATGTGATAAAAGAACAAAAAATAAATCAAAACATGTTTTGTTTTTATTTTCCGTGGATTTATTGCTGTTTTTGTTTTTGATCAAGACCCATAATTCTTTTGCTGAAGCCTGAGAAATGTATATACACTGTTTGTCATATATGGATTTTCCCATCTACATGTTATTTATTTTCGACTGTTGGGAGATGGTGCAGTTGGGTGAAGCACATGCATTTTAGAACAATTATTTTGTTATTGCTGCAGTGATTTTGGGTTATAACCCAGCAGTAAAAAAAGGAGGGAGTGTAGGAGTAGATGTAGGAGCTCAGAATTTTAGCAATATAACTCTACATTTTAGCTTCATTATTTTAGCATGCAGATGTAGCTCATCATTTTAGCATACACATGGTAGCATGGTTTTGAACTGTGAAAATGATTTTTGGACTTAAAAGTGTGAATCTCAGACAGAAATGCACAAGGCATATGGTTGCCAATGCATAAGGCGCATGATGGAAAATGCACAGAGCACATGCTTACAATTCCATATTATTTCAGGATGATATTTCAATTGACTGAGTTGTATTTAAACCTAATACTAATACTAATATATTAACTTACTAATCCAAACCCAGTAACATGTTCCTTAATAACATTTAGTGCAAATGAGTCTATGTGGAAGTAACCTGAAAACAGTTTTGGAAAATGCATGATGCTTTTTAAAATAGAAATTCAAGCGTGCATTGCTGAGTTTTGTGTGGTAAGCTAAAACATTTGAAAATCTACTCAACTGAGGCAAGGCATTGTTGAATCAGGAAGCGCAAGAGAAATGTTAAATTTCTTATCAGAAATGCAGTTAGTACAATGAGGAAAACAAACAGAGTAAATCAGGTGATGTGAGTGGGTCTAGCCATGGGGAGGTATTTCCCTTGAGTGGCAGGAAGAAGGCATAAAAAGGGCTGTGAGTGTGTGTATTCAGGAGGAGACATCTTTGGGCGCTGGGAGAGATATCTTCGAGCTGGGAGACGAGGTGATAGCTAGCTGACAGGCAGACCGACTTCAGTGCTGGCGGCCATTTGATCTTGGAGTAGTCCTTATCTAAGCGACCCGGGCTGCGGATGAAATGCGAGAAGGCTGAGGAAGATGTCCATGCCAAGCTGAGTCTGAAATATCACCAGCCTATCTGGATAAATGTAAGTCTAAGTGAGGAATTGTTGGATTGACTGTTGGGCAGGTAATTAGAGCTAAATAGGTCACTTTATGTTAAGTGCTCAGATGTTTAAACATGCAATGTAATTCTGTATTTATGTGAATTGCATTGCTGTTTTTTTCTCTTTTCTCAAAGTGTCTTTCTCTTGCCAAGGTCGCTCCCTGTGCTAAGGCAGCTGAAGAGACTTGGGACAGACAACGTAATGAAAGATAATGAATGTGTTCATTGTATAAACATAACATGAGCAAAACTGTCATCCCATGTAACTTGAACATATTTACGTACGATAAAAAGCATATCACATATTACTGCATTTAGTCTCTTTTGTTTGATATGCATAAAGATGCAGACGTGTTTTTAGATAACTAAAAACAAAGTGGCTGCTTAGCTAGAGAGTCGGACTGAATGTGCAAAGTTTCAATTTGCATGCCTTACAATGGTAAAATTCAGCCAAAAGGGCATATTTGTGGCATTGTACATAAGATACCATGAGGAAGCATAAGCCATTTACCCAGGTGTACTAAGTTCAGTATTCTGTTTGGTGAGTGACCCAGGTAAAAACAGTTGTTAGGCAATATTCTGAAGTTAGTCTCACCACCTTAGAAATACCCCAACAAATTACCACAATATATCACCACCATAAAATACCACCCAATATCACCATTAAAAAAGATACCGCAGCGTAATAGGTATAACTCAAAACTTATCTGACACCCCCTTGCCCCCACCATGCTCCCACTTGTCTTCCAGTAATCCCCTCTATCATTCTTATTTCCTCTTGTTAGCCTTGTCCGTATCTTCCGTCTCGGTGGTCTCCTCCTCCCAATGAATCCCAATACCAAAGAGGATGTTGACCAGACATTGTCTCCGCTCAAGGGTCTCTCAAGTTCCTGCATCTCTGTATAAATCTTTAATTCTAAGTGCAAGGTTGAAATATCTTGTCTACGATGATTGGATATCAACCGACGTCATCAGGTACCCTGCAATCCCAGGGGTGATATTGTGCGGCAGAAAGGGGAATTTGGTGTGTTTAATATATAACTCTTTTGCATGACTCAATAAAAAGCCTAGCCTAAAAACCCCATGCCTTTACTAGTCGTAGATTAATAGCTTTTGATAAAAGCAATGACAGGTTCTTTCAACAACTATATTTTCTTTAAACAAGAAATGGTGCATACATTTTGTGTTTAATTGATTTAATTATATTGTATTTGCAATGTTTTTCCAGAGCAAACTCCATGTTTTTAGCCACTTCAGTATGTGTCACTGGAGACGGTGTAGAAATTTGAGAGGGTGTGGACAGGTTCTGTCTGACCAATTCAATGCCTCTGAGGTCTTAACCTTGGCTCGAGCCAAACTTCTTCAGATGAAGGTGAGCCTTGATAGCAGACCCCCAGGGTGCCTGTGAGCTGTGCACAGCCAAACACAGGTGCTGTGAACCCTGTGGTGTCTTTGACATAGAGAGCAAGTCCGCTCCTGATTCTAGACATTGTTAGTGAGACATTCATCACCAACCTGCTTACAGGCTATTATGCACGCCTATGCAAAAAGGACAAGCATACTCATCCTTGGCACTTACGGGGTTAAAGGCAGTAGTTGCAGGGAGTCTGCCCCTAAATGTGTGGTCAGATAACATGCCTGGATGACAGAGGCAATTTACATTGGTGCTTCTCCCAAGTACAGCCTTGTGGAGGTGCACATGGTTTGGAAGTGGGGTGCTCCCCTTATTGTCAGGATGAGCAAGGGCATCAATGCTGGGGAGATATGTACAGTGGAGCATTGTCTGAGAACAAATTCCCTTTGTTGTGCACCCCTGTAGAGCGAATATTATAGCACCCTACATTTTACAGAAATGACTGAAGCAGCACAATCCCCAAGCTAGGTCAGGGGCTCATTGACGTAATAAATCAACTACAGGTATTAAGGTGCAAATCCCAGAAGGTCCAATCAGCCTTTTACACCTCCAGTGTGCAAAGCACTGGTACTATGGAGTTGGGTAACAATAAGCCTCCTTTATCTATCACTAGTACAAAGGCTTACCCCCCCAGGCAACATATCCTCTACACATCCACCTGTTATCTTGGATCTATAACTCAAGCCCACTTCTATAAGGTTGACGTTGCAGATAGCCTTCCAGTAAAGGTTACCCCTGTTAAGGTCTTACTTTGTTTCCCACCAGCGTGCTCAGAGGCGTAGACAGGGCAAGGACTGAGTGGGCAAGGCCCACCCAAAACCTGTAAATGGCCACTCAGTAGCGCTGTGTTGGCATTTACAGATGTTAAAGTTGCTGTGCTGTGCCCAGCTACATTAGCTGCAGGCCCCACTTGTTAGACAACCCTGGATATGCCCCTGAGCATGCTCATTTTATAGGGGGGGGTCCCCCGAATCACCCTTCCCATTGCATAGTGTCACACCACTGACTCCTGCCCCCGCATCCCGCTGAGTGTGCTGGCTCCCTACAACTAACATACGCAGCCATCCACCATTTCTGATTGCATTCTGCAGCTCGATGCGCTGTGCGTCACCCTACATGTGGTGGTCTTTTGTGTGTCACACTTCTACCCTGCAAACTGAAGACCGCAATGTGCCCTTTTATAGATGGCTGGGTTGACTTTGAATCCCCAAGCCTTTCCTCGACAGAGGAGGTGGCTGACCAGACCGTGTATTGTATGTGACAGAGTTTCACTGTTTCAGACATCTAAGATCCATGGGTTCGAACCAAGCCCATCCTGTTGAATACTAAAAATACTTTTTGGTAAGTAAATGGTATTGCCCATTACTTGGTTGAAAACTATGCGTTCAAAATTACGTTTGGAATCTGTTAAAACGTAATAATAGTGAACGTCAGCATGAGAAACTGGCAGCCTATCAGTACGGCATCAATATTTCAGTACTGTGTGAACAGTGGGATCATGTCAGCAGGGATTTCCACTGTAAATAATAAGGACATGTTTCCACTGAGTTCTTTTTCATGTCTACATTCCTTCATGCAGGTGCTAGATATATGATTACTGACTATCCGCTTCCTGAGTCCACTACACATGCCTAGCCGCCTCCTGTGCGCTCTCCCTCTGAGTCCAGCTATCACGAAACACGTGAATGTAATCCAGAACAGTGGGCTCGTAAGAATCAAACATCCACTCCAGGCACTCATCTCTCCCATCACTATGCTCACTCTCTACTCTACACCAACACACAATAGAGCGCAGCTACACCCCTCAATCAATTTCGGCCTAGCTGCTCACATACGAACAATACTGAATGAACACCTCAACATCCTGCTAGAACGCAGCTATACCCCACAAAAGAATCGGCCTAGCTGCACGCATATGTGTCCTACACAGGCCTAGTGCCGCCAGAATGCACTCTCGGAAACCAATGCACCTGACTGCACACATTCAAATGATCTCTCACTACCACCGCACCTAATGTTAGGATGCAGCGTCCATCTGACATTTCACACTGGCTGCACACCTAAGACTCCTACAAAGGCCTAATGGCGACAGAATGCAGTAACGGAGATCAACCACCAGACTGCACACATTCAACTGATCTCTCAATACCACCACGCCTAAGGTTAGGATGCAGCTACCATCAGGCACTCACATCAGCTGCACACATATTGAGTGCACCTAAGCACCCTATAATACCCTACTCTCTCGACTGACCTGGACTACAGTCCCTGAGGGTGTCAGCCCACAAGAGCTTTTGAGGTCATATCAATGATATATAGAGCGCTGTGTAAATGCCAAATAACATACATAACATGACATTTGTTTTAAAATTACCCGCCAGGAAGTTGACTTGGGCTGAAATGTTTCAAGATTAAAATAAATAAATAAATAGATACAATTTCAAAAAGTCTCAAGTATTAATGCTTTCGCCCTGTCGTGGTTAACCTCAACTGACTGGTTTCATTCAAGTTACCAGGAGTAACTTACTGTTTTCTGTCTGCTGAAAGCCTTGTGGCGAGGTGCACTCACTCCACCCAGCAACCTGACAGTGCAGTGCAGTATGCTCAGCTGTGCTCTGTTAACAGGCCTGCTTGTTGAGCATCAGCAGCACAGTGCACCAGCAAATAATTAGAAACATTGTTCCTCAAGGGCCCCAGCTGTGCCAGCAACTAACTCTGTGTCGTTTGTTCCAACTTTGATGATTAATTGCACAACAATAATCTCTGGGTCGGGAATTTCCTGTCCATTAACAATCAATTTCTTAGCAAGAATGTGGGCCTCCTTCATCAGACATGTGCACCAGTGCAGTGTGGACTGCGAGGGAAAGGTCTCTCGTCGATGCATGTTGCGCCGACCCTTCCCCTTTGTTGACGCACAGTGCACCGGCCATAATTCACGCCTTCCCCCTCCATGCAAATTAAGCAGAGACACGTGTAAGGAAGTCTTGTGTTGGTATAATGCTTTGGAAAATGGCAACAGCTTACAGTGGGGAAACTCTAACCACTGGACAGAGCCCCATTTAGGGTAAAGCTGCTATTTCAGGAACATATGCCTGTTCAGTAAGTACCTCATTGGCAGTGACGTCATTTGGGGGTCGCCAGGGGTTGAAACTGCGACCCGAGAGGTATCTCTTGCTACCCCTAAAAAATGAAAATAGGAATTAAAAAAATATGTTTCTTTTTTTTTTTTTAAATCTTAGCTCCCAGGGCTGTGGTGAGTGTCATGTGGCTCTTTGTTTCTGGAGTGGCTGGTTTTCTTGCTCATGCCTCTTAAAAAAAAAACTTGGGGTCCCAAAAGTGTAACACTTTGAGCAGTCACCCTAAATAAGAAAGAATAAGAATAATAAATAATGTGTCTTTCTGGAATTCTACACTATAATTGCTAGACTCATTAAAAGTTTATTTCAGGCACACTTCAGGGGGTGAGTCACTGATTTAGTCTGTTCTTAAACACCTCAACTCAGCCTTTCATTCTTCTGAGGTTGATAAATGAGTACCAACACAGGTTGGATGGTATTGTATGTATATGTGTTCTATATAAAGCACTTAAGCGTAAGTGCTATACAATAACACATATTATTTATTATTATTTATTATTATTATTATTATTATTATTATTATTATTATTATTGTCATTTGGCCTTAGCCGTCTGCTTGCAGTCACAGTAATTTGGTAATAAGGTCCTATACACACTGATATTAACGGTGTATATGGTGATCCATTGTTTTATGAAATGTATATCACATTATAGTGATAACGTAACCATATGTTTTGTAGTGAACTTAGCAACGATGCTATGTGATGCCGCTTCCTTGTTTTGACAAGGGGTGAAAGGTCGGGTTCCATCGCTTCCCGAAATGTCACTTCAGGGTGGGGTCAAATTACTTCACTTCCTGTGATGTCATCAGAGGTCATGCAATGTCACTTCCGCTACCCAAGGCATTTTGGTGAAATGACATCCCTGCTCAATGGGCACACTGGCAAACTATTTGTCTTATTACACTTCACGAATGCCACACGATGACACTAAAGATTGTGTACAGTGACAAATCCCAGATGGATTGCATTTCACCGTATTTCCCTACGAGTATGTGTTGAGAGTCTTTGGTTCTATTAATTATCCTATGTTTCAATCCATTATTAATACCATAACTTGCCTTCACTTCCCTGATATCAGGCGTTCCCACTTATTAAACCTTCACTTTTCTGTATACCACACTCGCCCCTACCCCTCGCTAGTCCTGCCCTGCTCTATCTATCGCTAGGGAATGCAATAAGGCAGAACCCACCCACAATTCCCCTTGTTTTGTAGGGGTGGACTGGGAACCAAAAGAGGCCCTGGAAATAATTTTCAAAGTGGCCCTACAATACACATTTTCAGCAAGCTCAAACTTTCTCCTATGGGAACATTTGGAAATACCCCACAAAAGAGGCCCTGGGTGCAGAGGGCTACCAGGAAATCTCCAGAGTGCCCTGTAAGCGAGTCCAACCCTGCTGTTTTGTCTGTACATTCACATGGTGTGATGACGCCTAAGGTAAGGTGGAGGCTTACGTGTGCTTTGTCCACGTTTGGTCTGCATTTCAGGGCCTGAGGTAGGGTGGAGGCTTGTGTTTGCTTTGTCCAGGTTTGGTCTCAGATCTTTTCAGGGCCTGAGGTAGGGTGGAGGCCTGTGTTTGCTTTGCCCACATTTGCTCTCAGATCTTCTCAGGGCCTGAGGTAGGGTGGAGGCTTGTGTTTGCTTTGTCCTCATTTGGTCTCAGATCTTTTCAGGGCCTGAGGTAGGGTGAAGGCTTGTGTTTGCTTTGTCCTCGTTTGGTCTCAGATCTTTTCAGGGCCTGAGGTAGGGTGAAGGCTTGTGTTTGCTTTGTCCTCGTTTGGTCTCAGATCTTTTCAGGGCCTGAGGTAGGGTGAAGGCTTGTGTTTGCTTTGCCCACGTTTGGTCTCAGATCTTCTCAGGGCCTGAGGTAGGGTAGAGGCTTGTGTTTGCTTTGTCCAGGTTTGGTCTCAGATCTTTTCAGGGCCTGAGGTAGGGTGGAGGCCTGTGTTTGCTTTGCCCACATTTGCTCTCAGATCTTCTCAGGGCCTGAGGTAGGGTGGAGGCCTGTGTTTGCTTTGTCCTCGTTTGGTCTCAGATCTTTTCAGGGCCTGAGGTAGGGTGAAGGCTTGTGTTTGCTTTGCCCACGTTTGGTCTCAGATCTTTTCAGGGCCTGAGGTAGGGTGAAGGCTTGTGTTTGCTTTGCCCACGTTTGGTCTCAGATCTTCTCAGGGCCTGAGGTAGGGTAGAGGCTTGTGTTTGCTTTATCCACGTTTGGTCTCAGATCTTCTTAGGGCCTGAGGTAGGGTGGAGGCTTGTGTTTGCTTTGTCCACGTTTGGTCTCGGATCTGCTCAGTGCCTGAGGTAGGGTGGAGGCTTGTGTTTGCTTTGTCCACGATTGGTCTCAGATATTCTCAGGGCCTGAGGTAGGATGAAGGCTTGTGTTTGCTTTCTCCACGTTTGGTCTCAGATCTTCTCAGTGCCTGAGGTAGGGTGGAGGCTTGTGTTTGATTTGTCCTCGTTTGGTCTCAGATCTTCTCAGGGCCTGAGTTAGGGTGAAGGCTTGTGTTTGCTTTGTCCTCGTTTGGTCTTAGATCTTTGCAGGTTCAGATATGTGTACTCCTTGACCTCCCAACGTCCCCCATTCCCCTCTCCCCTCGGGGGCACGGTGATGTGACTCTGAAGTTTCATTTCTACAAGTGCCCACTGCTTACTGGTGTTCTCGAGACCCTGGTTCAGCAATGTATTCCTTTTGAGGATATCCGTTTGTGGCTGAAGGTGCCTGGTGTTCTCCCCATTTGACCCCAAATTCTACTCAGCTACATAGTAGGATATCTGGGTATGACAACACAAGTAACGGGGTCTGTTTTCCATTTATGGAATTTACATGTGAAACATGGTGTGTCTTAGAATGTCACAGGACTGGCTCGTGTGTCATACTGTGAGAGCACCAGAGATAGGAGGGTGTTAATCTTTTCTTCCTTGAGTGATAGAAGAGTCATGCATGGATGATCACCCAAGTTACTCCCCTTCACGGGGCAAGGACACCAGTTGCTCGGATGTCATATTGGTGTTTTGGCTTTTATAGTCTTGTTGAACTGCCAGGATGGCTACAGTAACTTGTTACTAGGCTTGCCCCCCATAATGGGGTTTCAGCTATGGACCACACCACATCATTCCAGTTTCAGTACAGAGGTAGCACATTATCATCAAGGCAGAGAAACTAAGGAATACAATAGATTAATTGCTTAAAGCCAGGGGGCAGCAGATAAGCATGAGTTGCTCTGCTCAAGACATTGGAGTCAATCTCCCAATAAAACTAGTGTGCGCTCTTATGGCATCCGATCCCTGATATCTCCATCACATGGTATCTCACGGATATGCCACTCCACTGACTCATAAAACGGATGCCAGCATGATGAATTGAAGCAGTGATTCTGGACTGTTTGGCCATCCAGTGGAAGTGGTCAGAGGTCAGAGGTGGGTGCAGAATAATCAACAACATAGGACGTGATGTTTGGGCAATGTAAGACACGTCTTCTGATGTATGGTGTCTTGATGGCCAGATTCAAATTATTAAGTGAACAAAGCTTACACCAACAAGCAAGAGGAATGTTCTTTACAGTTATCTGGTGGTGTTTACCTTCCATTAAGGATGTGTGCAGAGGCACATTTTGTTTTGTTTTTTTTCTATTTCAACAGTGCACATTAGAGATCTATACCACTATAGCATGTGCAGACAGTAAAGCAAAGAGGGTCTTCATCTCTTCTCAGGCACTTTCTCGCCACAGAGATTTCAGAACATCAACTCTGGTTCCCAAGATATTTGACTAGAAATGTTGTTCCTTGCTTCCTCACTATTTTGACAGTCTTCCCAACCCAATGACTTGAGGTGTGCCTGATTTTGTTTTAATGTTCAGCTGCAATAGGGTGCCTCGTATGCCTTCATTCTCATTTTCTGTGTACTTGCAAAGATTAGAAGGTAGAATGTTTAGTGGTTTCCTATCCAATGACATCATGCTATCCTATTCAGAGAAGTGGTAGGCTCAAAGATGATAATCGCACCCGTCACTTGCCCACTGATAAAGAGTGATGGTGTGTTGGTACAAAGTGTGGACTTAAGATATCCCAGGGAAATTATCAGTCATAACTAGGTCTCGGGAGGATAGCTCAGGGGCAACGCACTCACCTTGGATGTAAGACGACACGGAGCAAGCCCTGGAAGGAAGACGACGCAGAGCAACACAGTTTCAACCCCATGTCTGTGCTTAGAAACCTCTGTGTTTGAAACGCATTATAAATAACCAATTATAATTATTAATACAACCAATGCGTTCAAACTTGTATTCTTAAAATAGGTACACAAAACAACTGAATTGCCCATTCCAGGGGTGGGACATGCAAAATTTCCCTCAAACCTGAGGGGACTCATTTCCTTAGCCCAGGCTCCCTATTACACTGTTGCAGCCCCCAGAATTGGTTTACTGCCGTCAGGATGTCCTTACTGTCTAATTCTCTCTCTGCCCTGAGGAGGCCGAAAGGCCATAGTCTTATCTCTCTGACTACCTCAGGAACCTGCTATGGGACCAAGTGGGTACGCCTGGATGTCCTGATGCCCTTCTGTAAATGACCATCTCTTAAAATTCTAAATTGTTTCCTGGTCAGATTTTTTTCTCTCTCTCTCTCTCTCTCTCTCTCTCTCTCTCTCTCTCTCTCTCTCTCTCTCTTGTCGGGGGGGATTCTGCCGGGGTCGGCCGGGCCGTCCGCAGACCTCCGGGCAGGGAGGCCCCAACTCCTCCCGTGTATATCTCGGATCGAGACAGAGTATGAGGCACACACAAGGAGCAAGGCAACTTCTGTCGTTTATTATGCAAACGGCAGGGATGGGTCAAGGAGCGCACGCGTTCGTCCTGACACACACACAATAGTGGGGCTCGCAGGCCCTTTTTACTACATTATGACGCGCTACTTGCGTCATTCCAAAAAGTTACCAAAAGAACCTATCGCCACTCTTGATTGGTTGCTCGAGTGGTGGGGTTAGTATAGTACGCCTATAGAGAATGATATTAGTGGTTAAGGTGTAGTCAGGTGGTATATCTGGGTTGTCCCTACAATTAGATACATAAGAATTGTTACATGAAGACCCCTGAGGATTGGCTAACGTTACTGACGTCTGAGATAAGAACCTCATGTTCTGATTGGTGCATCCGTGAGCTCCCCAGCCTGGGACCACCGTTGTTCCCAGCACACGGTGCACCTGTGGTTGCAACAGTGTTTCAGTATGGGTACGTGCAGGCAATGTGAGGATTTATTCATAGGTGGGAGACTGACCGTTCCCACTGTAGCAGGTGTCCATTGAGCCTTTCAAGTGTGTCGGCCTGCGTCTCGTAGCGAGGTACCCAGACGCCTTTTCTCTCCTGGGTTTTGGCATCTCGTCAGGTTCGGCTTGGTCACGTGGGGAGGGACCGTGTTTGAGGCATAATTCTGCACAATTAATATTGTTTTTCCACTGTATGTCTGGTTTAATTTGCAGATATGATTTTAACATTGGTACGTGGAGTGCGAGGTTGCAACATCGTGCCTTTGAAGATTTGTTTCTTGACTGTGGGTTTGCAACATTACGACCTTGGCTGGTTGCTCCACTGGGTTCTTTCTGCAGGCTCAGCAACCTGACTTTTGCTTTGTTAATGTCCACGGGAACTCTTGCTTGGGGCCTACTTGGGCCTGGTGCACGAGTAATCCATTTAGTGCATGGATGCTTTAGGTTATAGTGGCATACAGTTTCATGGCCAGTATCGTGTTTCCATTATATCTCTCATGATGGTAACGGGTTTCAAGAGAAGCGTGAGCAAGCGTTATACATGAGCTCATGGTGCGTCTTGCGTTTCTGCATTCTGAAAGCCTATGTAAAAATAATAAAGATGCACGTCCGTGAATAAGCCTGTCGCCTACGTCAGAGCACTGAGTATGTTCTTCGTGTAGATTGGTGTGGAAATGTTCAGCGTGTATAATAGTTCAGCGGTGCTTCCCGTTATCTAGGTCGTCATGGCATCTCTAACGATGTGTAGATTTCAGTCTAGTTGGTCCGTGCCGCAGGTGTCGGCATGGCCAGTGCGGGCTGTTGGGCAGGCAGATGGACACATCCGTATGTTTCTGTACCAGGGTATTTGGTCATCTGGTAAATGGGCAAACTCTTCTCGTGGCGGGTGTCTGGGCCGCGACCCTCTAGGCCAAGCGCGAGAGGTGAAGGACGGGAGTCTGGTTTTCCATTCTCCCACTTCAGTCCCCCCTCTGGTCGACTTGTCGACCACAAACATATCCTTCTCGTTATCTCCTCTTACTCTCCATATCTTGGTTATCCCTCCGAGATGTCCATAATGGTTTACGTGATCTTCAAATGACCAATACATGTATTCGCATGTTCCTCCAGGAGTACAGTACACCCATCTTCCTATGTAGCTCCTAGGGTTCCTTGGGTTCTCGATCTTCACTGATGGTGGGTCTAGATGATTGGCGATGATTTGGGTGCGCAACTTCTCCCTTTCGTGTATTATCACACCTGTGTGCTGGCCGTCATCCGCTGGCATCAAGGGGTGCATTCCCACCATTTCCAGCAACTCATCAGTTGAGCGCGCCTTCCGGGCTTTCCAAAATCTAATTATTATCAGTGCAGCTCCAGCCAAAATAGCACATCCCACTATTATTTTCAGTCCATCTGACAGCCAAGATGGCATCCATGACCATAATAGTGAAAACCAGCTTTTATCCTTGTTTACGCCGTTACTTTCGTCCATCATTTTGGAGTGCATCTGGGCCAATTGTGAAACTGCTTCTGTTAGTGTACCATTGTCGGCATCGTTGGCAGGTATGAACGTGCAGCATGATTGTCCTATCTTTGCACAAACTCCTCCTTCCATTGCTGTGAGAAGGTCCAATACATATCTGTTCTGTAGTGCTACCATCCTTACAGCTCGCAGCTCCTCTTTAATTGCGTTAAACCCATTTACTGTCGAATTTATGGTCATCATTAGTTCCCATCTGGTTATTTGCAGCCATTTTGCGTTTGCGTATGCCTGCAGTCCCGGATGTATTATTGAGGAGAAGAACATTGCTGCTCTGCTGAATAGTCTGTGTTCTGGCGGTATTGATGTTAGTTCCGTTTCCGACCTTCCCCACAGATAATTTCCTGTTAATGGCTCTCCTTGTCTTTTTCTCCTGTTTAGGACAGTATCATTGCTGTTGGTCCTGTTTTCTTGCTCCTTCTGGAGTGGTGCAGATCTCTTTCTTCTCCTGTCTCCTTCATCCATTTTCGGAAATTTCGCCACATCGACATGCTTCTTAGGTACCACTAGTGATGGTACATTGACGTGTACCATTGTGCACACACCACTCCACAGGGGAGGCAGTGTATGATATGCCTTTTCTCCGCAGGCCCAATAATGGTCCATTATTACTGCTGTTCCCGCTCCCCCCTCAGGTAACTCCATCACACTTGCACAATTGGTGTTATATCCCACGTCCACCTCTCCTTTATGCTGGTAACATACTTTGGGCGCAGTCAATGGTAATATAGTTATCGGGTCTTCATCTTCTTCTACCCACGTGAGCATTGGTACGTACTTGATCCATGTCGTCCAACATCGATGATTGTGTGTCTCGATGGTTGAGATAGTTTCTTTTGTTACCATGTTGCTGCCAACCACTCCTATCTCCCAGCTGGTACCCAGGAACACCTTTCCTGTTATCGTCAGTAATGGCCTCTCCCAGCATCCTTGTTTACCCGGAACTTCCGTGGCGTACCAATCACATGGTAGATACTGCAGTGTTACCTTCTTTGTTTCTCCTTTTTCAGGGCCACTTGTTATGTATCTGAATGCTTCAGCATGTAAACTGGTCTTGTGATAACTCAGATAGGTCTTGAGGAAGTTGTTTTCATATGGGTATGAGTCTCGTGTTTTCCATGTCATGTGCACTACTGTTCCTTGGAATCTTCCTTTCGTTTGGAACAGGGCCAAATATATTATGCACTGTGCTGTTTTTTCATCTATTTCTGTGGCAACAAATGTTCGTGAAGCGCTCATGGCGTATGGTATTAATGAGCAAACGTAACAGCTATCCTCAGTTGTCTGCTTACCAATGCGGGTCATGTGCTGGTACCATATGTTGTTTGTGACGTGTGCTGAATCTTGTACATAATTATCAATACCTTTATTGTCTGAGTATGTGCTGCGTTTAACTTTATTTCGCTTTTGTTCATTGTTACTGTTACCACCTGACGTAACACCTGTTGCAGCAGGGAGGTGGGGTACATTAGGTTTGGGTGCAGCAAAAAAACTCATAGCATAGCTGTACTGCCATACAGAGGCAGCCAAAACTCCGGTGATCATAAAAATCCCTATTATTTTTATTACATATGCTAACCTCACCGACATTTTTGCTCTTACCTTGCTGCAGTCCTGGCAGCGTATTCTTGCGACGTTAAAGTTGCCCGCCTAAAAATTCTCAAAAAGTGCTTGTTATTAAATGTTAGTTTTGTTTCATTAAGCTCTCCCTATCAAATAGTCATTCAGTGCCCAGGTGAAGAGTTGCTCCCACGCTACTCTAAGTGATCGGTCTCTCAAGACCGGCAAGTATGGGCGGAGGTGGGGCATGTAATTTTCTATGGCCAGGAGGAAGGCCGTGTAGTATACACGTACCCTTTTCTTTTTTAAGTATGTTGGCCTTTTTATTTCGTATACAAATTGGTGTGACAATTCTTCTGGGTAACTATCGTCTGGCAGCACCATCTACGCCTGCACACTGAATTTGTTAGATAACTTTTCTTAACAATACAATATTACGCAGCTCCTGTATGTGCGAGAGAAAAAGAGAACATTCACGTGTTTACATGTGTATTGGTGCAAGCGAAGTCCTTAGTTTTTATTACAATTGTATTTAGTAGTCAATGGGGGGGGGGTTTGCTCAGATGGTGGGAGCAGTTTTACTCTTTGAACGTGTGACCATGGGGTGGGCAGTGTGGGGATCACCCCCTTCTTCGTCCGTTATTCTCTCCGAGGGGACAATTGGGTCGTTGTCTGTGGTTGTGTTTTCTTCCGCTGCCGGGGATGTTGTTGGCGTTTTTCCAATGGACCTGTCGTTGGCGCTGGGGCGGGTCTGCAGTTTGTAGATTTTTACATCATGCAGGTGGTTCCACGCACGCTTATCCTTTAGTTTTACTGCTCTTGTTGATACGTCCTCTACTAAATGGGGGCCAGTGAACCTCTGCTGGTTCCACCTTCTATTAAAATTTCGAAGTAGTACGTGGTCACCTTTGGCAAGTTGGCACAAGTTCTCCTTTCCCAATTCTGTATTTTCGTCTATTTCTTGGTTGCTGGTGGACCCGCCCCGTGTGCGCTCGAGCTGTTGAGACACAAACACAACGCTAGTAATCAAAGAAGACACATATTGATACATTTCATCACCTAACACATTCGCAGAACTTTCTTGGTCGGTGAATGCCCTTGACGTTGGTGTTAGGGGAAGGCGCATTTGGCGTCCAGTAACCACCTCGTGTGGGGTGAGGTGGTGGTCGGACCCTGGCCTGTTTCTAAGTTCGAACAGTGCTAACGGAAGGCAATACAACCAACTTTTCTTTGTTGTTTGCTGTATTTTAGCAATTGCCTCCTTCAATAGGCCATTCAGGCGTTCACATACACCATTGGCCTGTGGGTGGTACGCACATGCAAATTTGTGTTTAATGTTCAGTAGGGATGTGATATGCTGGAACATTTCATTTGCGAAATGGGGTCCGTTGTCTGATCTTAACACCTCGCACACTCCCCACCTGGGGAATACCTCCCTTACTATAAATTTGGCTGCTCTAAACGCATCAGGGTGTGAACAGGGCCCTGCTTCGATCCACCTAGAAAATGGGCATACTACTACTATCATGTATCTATTGCCTTGACAAATGTTGATCATATCAACATAGTCAATGTGGAGGTGCCGAAAAGGTCCTTCTGGTCGGGGTATGGTACCTCTTATCACCTTTAAAGTATGACCGGCCGTGAACTGTTGACATGTAAGGCAATTGCTGATAAAATTTGACACATGGGATGTTAACTCGGGACAGAACCAATCTTCTCTAATTCGTGCTGCTATTATTTCTTTGCCTGTATGGGCAGGGTGATGTAATTGGTTCAAGGCGGTATTTAACAATGCCAATGGTATTACAACTTTCCCAGTGCCACCCTGGCGCCATAGTGCGTCGGTTGGTGACATTGTGCATCCTCTTTTCACCCATACTTCTTTTTCGGCCATTGGTGCAGCCGCTTGTAACTCCATAATCTGGGTGGCTGGGAGATGGGTGTACCCTTCTTTTATTAACATCTCCCTCGCTATTCCCCTCCCTCTCCCTCTCTGTGAGTCTGTGGGGTTCCATATCTCACCAAAATATGCAGCATATTTTGCATGTGCGTCTGCTGCTGCATTTCCTTTTGATATATAGTCTTCTCCATTGGTGTGTGCTGTGCATTTTACTAGGGCTAGTTCTTGGGGATCGTTTATTACTTCAATTAGTTCAGCCAACAAGAGGGCATGTTGTACTGGAGTGCCGTCAGCTCTCCTAAACCCTCTTCTTCTCCACTTTGATAGCCCTGAGTGGACAGTGGATGTAACATATGCACTGTCGGAATATATAGTAACTTTTTTATTAAAACTTTCCTTTAGTGCCAATATGAGTGCAACCAGTTCCGCCGCTTGAGCAGAGTAATGCTGTGGTAATTGTACACACTTAATAGCCACACACACTGGCGCTTCCATCATTTGTACTACTGCTGCCCCAGTCCTCCTTATCCCGTCTCCTTGATCAATAGTTGATGACCCATCAATAAACAAAAGCTCACCTCCCTCTAGTGCGTTTTCTTCAACTTTCCTAGTACATGAGTACATCTCAGTTACTTGGGTGCAGTCGTGGGCGTAATCTCCCTCTTCAATTACTTCTGCTAGGAACCTTGCAGGGTTAACCGTGCTACATCTAACAATTGCCAGTTCAGCTTTGGACAAAATAATCTCATAACCTGTTGCCCTCTGTGTCGTCAGTGTGGACTTAGGTTTATTCAATATCGCAAATAGTGCATGTTCTACAAATAGTGTAGTTGGACACCCCATAGTTATTGATGATGCTTTTTCTACTGCAAATGCAGCTGCAGCAAGACCTTGTTCGCAAGAGAATTGTCCTAACATTATTGGATCTAAGTGACCGCTGTAAAATGCTACTGGTTTATAGCCCATGCTAGTCTTTTGGGCCAATACTGCTTTCATTACTGCTGAGTCGCAATGTGAAAATATAAAAAATCGTCGCTCATAGTCTGGGGATGCTAGTACTGGAGCAGTTGATATCGCTTCTTTTAATTCATCAAATGCCTCCTTCATTTCCATAGTCCATCCCAACTTTTTCTCCCCTTTATTTGCTTCCTTCAAACCCTCAAGCAGGGGTCCTATGTAAGAGCTGTAATCAAATACCCATGCTCTACAGTAGTTGCACAGTCCCAGAAATTGCTGCAGTTCTCTTACAGTCTGTGGCACGGGAGTGCCTGATATTGCCTGTGCTCTTTGTGGTGCAATCCTTCTTCCATATTGTGATATCAGTTGGCCAATGTAAAGTACCTGTTCCTGACAGTATTGTATCTTTTCCATGTCTACCTTGTACCCCTTTTCAGCCAATATCGTCAACATTTTTAATGAGTCCTCTCTACATTTATCTTCATTTGTACTGCAAATTATTATGTCATCCACATACTGTAACACTGTGCTTTCCAACTCAACGTTACCCAAATCCATCTGTATTACCCTATTGAAAATTGAAGGTGATTCACAATATCCCTGTGGTAATCTGGTATGTTTCCACTTCCTATTTCGGTAAGTGAAGCTTGTCAAGTCTTGTGAGTCTGGGTGTAATGGTATTGAGAAAAAAGCATTTTTAAGGTCAATCACTGTAAACCGTGATGCTTCTGCTGGAATGCCACACAAAATTGTGGCCGGGTTTGCTGTTACTGGATACTCTGCTTCTACTATGTTGTTCAACGGTCTGAGGTCCTGTATGAACCGCCAAGACCCTCCTTTAGCCTTGCGCACCGGGTACACAGCTGTGTTGCATGGGGATTCTGAGGGGACCAATATGCCATTGTTTATAAGGGCTGTTATGGTTTCGTATATGCCCTCATCTGCCTCTCTTGACAATGGGTATTGTTTTACTCTTGGTAGTATGGCACCCTTTTTTAATTTTATCCTTACACCCCCTATGCTTTTAATGCATCCTACATCATAAGGGCTAATAGTCCATAATGATTTTGGCACCTTTGACATATCTTCTTTAAAAAATGGGACTTGCCTCCAACTTGTCGGGGGGGATTCTGCCGGGGTCGGCCGGGCCGTCCGCAGACCTCCGGGCAGGGAGGCCCCAACTCCTCCCGTGTATATCTCGGATCGAGACAGAGTATGAGGCACACACAAGGAGCAAGGCAACTTCTGTCGTTTATTATGCAAACGGCAGGGATGGGTCAAGGAGCGCACGCGTTCGTCCTGACACACACACAATAGTGGGGCTCGCAGGCCCTTTTTACTACATTATGACGCGCTACTTGCGTCATTCCAAAAAGTTACCAAAAGAACCTATCGCCACTCTTGATTGGTTGCTCGAGTGGTGGGGTTAGTATAGTACGCCTATAGAGAATGATATTAGTGGTTAAGGTGTAGTCAGGTGGTATATCTGGGTTGTCCCTACAATTAGATACATAAGAATTGTTACATGAAGACCCCTGAGGATTGGCTAACGTTACTGACGTCTGAGATAAGAACCTCATGTTCTGATTGGTGCATCCGTGAGCTCCCCAGCCTGGGACCACCGTTGTTCCCAGCACACGGTGCACCTGTGGTTGCAACAGTGTTTCAGTATGGGTACGTGCAGGCAATGTGAGGATTTATTCATAGGTGGGAGACTGACCGTTCCCACTGTAGCAGGTGTCCATTGAGCCTTTCAAGTGTGTCGGCCTGCGTCTCGTAGCGAGGTACCCAGACGCCTTTTCTCTCCTGGGTTTTGGCATCTCGTCAGGTTCGGCTTGGTCACGTGGGGAGGGACCGTGTTTGAGGCATAATTCTGCACAATTAATATTGTTTTTCCACTGTATGTCTGGTTTAATTTGCAGATATGATTTTAACATTGGTACGTGGAGTGCGAGGTTGCAACATCGTGCCTTTGAAGATTTGTTTCTTGACTGTGGGTTTGCAACATTACGACCTTGGCTGGTTGCTCCACTGGGTTCTTTCTGCAGGCTCAGCAACCTGACTTTTGCTTTGTTAATGTCCACGGGAACTCTTGCTTGGGGCCTACTTGGGCCTGGTGCACGAGTAATCCATTTAGTGCATGGATGCTTTAGGTTATAGTGGCATACAGTTTCATGGCCAGTATCGTGTTTCCATTATATCTCTCATGATGGTAACGGGTTTCAAGAGAAGCGTGAGCAAGCGTTATACATGAGCTCATGGTGCGTCTTGCGTTTCTGCATTCTGAAAGCCTATGTAAAAATAATAAAGATGCACGTCCGTGAATAAGCCTGTCGCCTACGTCAGAGCACTGAGTATGTTCTTCGTGTAGATTGGTGTGGAAATGTTCAGCGTGTATAATAGTTCAGCGGTGCTTCCCGTTATCTAGGTCGTCATGGCATCTCTAACGATGTGTAGATTTCAGTCTAGTTGGTCCGTGCCGCAGGTGTCGGCATGGCCAGTGTGGGCTGTTGGGCAGGCAGATGGACACATCCGTATGTTTCTGTACCAGGGTATTTGGTCATCTGGTAAATGGGCAAACTCTTCTCGTGGCGGGTGTCTGGGCCGCGACCCTCTAGGCCAAGCGCGAGAGGTGAAGGACGGGAGTCTGGTTTTCCATTCTCCCACTTCACTCTCTCTCTCTCTCTCTCTCTCTCTCTCTCTCTCTCTCTCTCTCTCTCTCTCTCTCTCTCTCTCTCTCTCTCTCTCTCTCTCTCTCTCTCTCTCTCTCTCTCTCTCTCTCTCTCTCTCTCTCTCTCTCTCTCTCTCTCTCTCTCTCTGAGCTGGAGAGTGAAATGCCCTAGAATCATTTGGGCAGGTTTGAGGGCTCTTGTAGTAGTAATGTATGTTACATGCTTTTGAGGTGTTTCGATCATCGCCTCCCAGGGCAATATGTGCTGCATTGAAGGGATCTCCTGATGTTTTTGGGGATCTTCAATCTCCTTATTTTGGGTGTCATTACCTCATCTTGTCAATGACTGAAAAAGGGGGCACTGCGTTTAAGGAGACTTGTATTTCTTTTTTCAACAAACATACAACAGATTACCCACACAGGCACTTTCTCCATTTCTGAATATGTCTGCTTATTTTCAATTGCAGAAATGCATGGCATCCAATTACCTGAGAAATGTAGGGCTTCAAGATAGTGTGCCCCTCATTTCAGACATTACTGATTGCACTGGGAAAAGGTCTGGAAATCAATTTCTCTTCCATTTGAAGCCAACTCCTAATTGACGTGTGTTTGACTTCATCTCTTGGACATTAAATTCAATAGTTGCACTTTAGATCAGTTCCTTTACATCGTTTTATATTGATATGTCAAATCATAATTCTTTAATTGGTTATGTTGTTCTGTTGACACATGTGCGATGAGAATGATCAATGAGGATTCAAACGTGTGGCGTGCACTGCTAATGGTTAGAAAGGATACTGATACGTTCAAGAAATTTACATTTCACAACCATATCGTAATATCTGCAACATTTCTGGTACTAAGGAGTCGGGTCTCCTAGCACGTGAGGCCAAACTGGTGTATAATGCCACTCCCAAATGCAGCCTCATTGGGAACTCCTTGCACTCCAATGAAGATTAACTCTTTGAACCCAATAATATCCAAATTCATGGATTCTTCAAAACACAAGTGTATCATTGTAATACACATGTAATTGAAAATTCAGGAATGTTCATTTGTCACATAAAATTAAGTACAGCAATTTGTCACACTAAGTGAAACATAGCAACTAAGTCAAAACACTTATTTTACCGGTCATATCAATACATTAGGATGAAAACACTCCTCTCTCTATTACAAATGTGTACATCTAAATAAAACAATACAGACATATATTGAAATGATCAAAATGAATGCATTAATCAAAAGAATCAATTTCATCAGAAAGAACTTGATAAACTGCCCATATGTACATTTGGAAATGGTAATTGCCCACAGAGATTTAAGTAAAATCAATGTATTCAGGAGGCATGCTAATCTCTTTTCCTATTAAGTAATAGCAGGTGTATATTAAGTTTGTAAATTCATATGTAATTAATTTTGATACACAATATCTACATGAATGATCTCAAACACTAACCTTCCTCTATTTTTAGAAAGAATGCATATAGAGCTTTATCTGCAAAATTCTAACTTCACTCTGAATAATTAATTATATGAAAACTTGTATCATGGAATGTTTATTTGCCAAACACAACATCTTTCTCCTGACTATTCCTGTATTATGTTACTAATGTTTTGTTGATGAACTTCAAGAGTCTACCTTCTCATAACTTATGGCTTTTAATCAAGACTTGAAGTTCATAAAAGTGCTTTGCCTTCAATATCTCTTGGTGATAAGGTCATGTACTCGACATCAATGTATTTTCTACAAATAATTTGTGAAGCAACCCATTATGTGATCCAGGATTATAGAAAAATCAGTGTGAATAGTTATACACAAATAATTAATAAATGTATATTTTGCACAAGGTTAGCATGTGAGTAATCACCCGAAACGTGTTGGCCAAGGATCACTTTCAAATTTAAATCTGAACAGTTTATCAAGTTATTTCTGTTGAAACTGATTCTTATATTGATGTATTCATTTTAATCAAGCCACAATAACTTTGTATTGTTTAACTTAGAAGTATTCATTTGTTACATGGAGAGATATTTTCAAATACAAAGGTAGTCACTATTTTTTAACTCATATTGACAACCTGCCTTAGATTATTTAATGTGACAAATAAAGATTCACGATTATTCAAATACATTTGCTTCATAATTATAAATGTATGTTTTGAATTACATATGAACCTAGTTTTTTATAGGTTTGGATGAGTTCATCTCAATTGGAGTTCATGGAGATCACAATGAGTTGCATTTGGGATTGGCATTATGAGTTTGGCAGTATTAAGGCAGTAAATATCCTGAAATACGTCCAATGAAATTACCGTTATCGCCACTTGGTCCCGGGGATTTATTGGGGTATTAAAAGTGGTGGTATGGCGGTTTAAGTCCCACATTTTAGATTCCATAGGACTCCATGGGGATTTCGGCAGAAAAACTGCAGTGTTAATTCTCCATGCAATAATTCCACTGACTCTGCACATTTTTGGCGGTAAAGTGGTGTATTCGCCTTCAGCGACGAGAGGTGAGGCTGTTCCAGTCCGGACTGCCATTGTAAAGCCACACTGCCATTTTACTTGTTCGTGAATCATGGGATTGTACTAATTGTTTTATATGGTGTAATATTGGTGCTTGAGTGTATCTTTACATTTACCTACCGCATTTACCAATATTAAGCCACATTTCAGCTGTTACTGCAGTTCTTGTAACATCTTACTGCGAGTGAAGTTCGAGGCACAGTCCTCTTTCTTGCTCCAGTATACGAGGCTCATCCAGCCTCGCTTCTAACTCGATGCCGGCATGCATGTGTCTGATCGACCGCCCGCGCAGCGGACGGGCACAGCAGGTGTGTCGCCAGCATGCCGAAGGCGCACTTAAGGCAAGCCGTTTCTGCCCGTCTGTGCCGGGAATGTGCGGGATGGGCACTGTCTCTACACCAGACATTTCCTGGTGTCCCTTGCCCCCACTTATACTTTACTGCCAATTGGTTGGAGAGACACTCTCAGGCACACTGATTTCGTTCCCAACAATGTAGCACTGATAGAAGGATCTCCCTCTCCTCCACCCTCTCTACTTTAGCTAAATACACGTTCCCTACCTGCTCATACTGACGAATGCATGATTTATTGACGAGCAGACAGCCAGTGATACTGTGCCTTACTGAGACCTGGCTCTTGCCTAGCTCTTCGCCAGCACTCGTCCAGGCCATTCCAGCCGACTATCACATTATCCATTTCGACCGCCCCCCCCAGAGCATGGAGGTGGGGTTGCAATCATCTATCGTTCAGAATTTGATGTCACTCAGCTGAGTTGCTCTCATAAGCTCAAAATGGAAGCACTTCTATTTAGGTGTGCTATTTTGCCGACATGCCTATGCCACTTCCTTGCTATCTCCCCCCCTCCCGGCCCCCTTGGGAACTTTGGAGACCTATTTTTGGACCTTCTGGATGATATGCATATGCGCTATACTAACCTCATAGTGCTAGGAGACTTTAGCTGCGATTCAACCTCCCTAGATCTACAGATTTGTATCTCTTTTTTTTCGATAGCATACTTGATCTCGAACTGCATCAGTCAGTACAAGTTGGCACACATAAAATGGGTAACACCCTTGATTTGGTTCTTTCTAAGGGATCCTTGTTTACGCTCAAATCTATTGAACCAGTGGTCTGGTCAGATCATTTCATGATAACTTGCACGTTTCAAACCCCTAACCCTACTTCCAAGATCTTGGCACCTAAAGTGTGGTGATATTCCTGGCGTTCTGTTAACACTACCAATCTAACCAGGCAGAGAGCTGCTGGATGTAACTCCTCATTGCCTATGTGCCTATCATTGCTGTCTCAGGTGTTTCAAGATACAGCTGACATAATTGCCCCTTTGAAACTGGTATAGCCACGCAGACTGCCTTCTCAGCCATGGTTCTCTGATCAACTTAGAGTAGCCAGATTGAGGGTCAGACAGGCTGAACGTAAGTGGCACAAATCATTTGATCCCCTCCTCAGAGAAGCTTATAAATTATGCCTCTCCACTAATCTGGCATAGATAATAGCCGCCAAAGCACTCCATTTCTCCCGGAAGATTGAAACAGCTCTGTGTCGACCAAAAATGTTGTTTTCCATTGTTAAATCAGTGTCATCTTCGGACTCTGTTTTATAGAGGGTTAAACTTACACAAGTACTGCGCGACGATCTATCTCGCTTTTTTGCTACCAAAATCAACGATATTCGGACTACTATTGCAAGATCGGTAGCAATGTCCCCTGGCAACCCGAATGTCATCACTACTATTACACAAGCAGAACACATAGCTGAATGGTCCGCTTTTCAACCATTCACAGAAGCAGCAGTTCTATCTGCCATTCAAAGGATTAAATCCTCCTCTCCGTCTGATACCATCCCTGTAGAGATTATGAAAGAAATTGCAGCAGAACTTTTAGAAGCACTAACTACTGCTGTAAATGATTCATGTCAATCTGGGGTAGTTCGACCCAGGCTGAAATCTGCTAGAGTTGTTCCGCTTCTTAAAAAGCCATCACTGGATCTTACTGTCCAGGCCAATTTCCACCTTATTTCTTTGCTTCCTTTCCTGTCCAAACTACTTGAATCCCTGGTTGCACCTTTACTTTCCTCTTTCCTTGAAACTTCTAATATTTTCGACCGGGCACAGGCCGCTTCACACCTGGCAGTGGCACTGAGAGTGTGCTTGTGTCTGTCCAAGACAATATGTCCAGGTTAGTTGACTAAGGTGGGGTGGGGTCCCTGATTTTACTAGATCTATCAGCGGCATTTGACACTGTCGACCAACCCATCCTGTTGTCTCATCTTGCCCATATAGGAATCTCTGGTCAGGTACTGGCCTGGTTCAACTCATTCCTGGCAGATCACACGCAGACTCTCTCTATGCAACCTTTGCTTTCTGCCCCTTGTCACCTCACTTGTGGTGTCCCTCAGGGCTCCTCCTTGTCTCCAATCTTGTTTAACCTCTACATTTGGGCCCTGGTGTGTCTCATCCACTCCCACGGTTTGAACTGCTACTCATATGCCGACGACACCCAAATCCTGATCCGCCTTCATCAGGATCGGATGAGGTGTTGTTGCACCTCCAGGGTTGCTTGACTGAGTTGGTGAGTGGATGAGCTACAACTGGCTCAAATTGAATGGAGACAAGACGGAGGTCCTGGTGGTGGGCTGTCCCCCTGATCGTTCACTCTGGGTGTCCTCTTTCTGGCCTCCAACCTTTGGTCCTCTTCCCAGTCCAGTTGGTAAAGTGAAAAACCTGGGGGTTATTCATTCAGCCTCTTTGTCCATGGCGAACCAAGTGGCAGCAGTCTGTCAGTCAGGCAAATACCAATTTAGGGGGTAATTCATAGAATTTAGCGCACAAGTGGCACACGCGGCTGGCGCACAGTGTGCGCGTGTGAATCTCTGCGCCAGACGCGTGCGCTAAAATCAATTTCCGCGTATAGCGTATTCATGTATTTTAGCTACCAAAACCAGCCGTGGCGCACAGTGGCGCAGTGACCCTGCAGCAGCGCCAGTTACGCCCCCAAGAATGCCCCTCGCGCAGGGAAAAGCCATCAAAATCCCCAATCGAGCGCAAAGGGCTACGCTAACCCTGTACCAGCACGGCAAGCGGGGAACGTGTATTACTGGGGGTCGTGGGAAGTTTCACACGCGATTTGAGCAGGGTACGTGTATTTCGGGGGGTGCGCAGGAAGTTTCACATGCAAAAGGGCCTGTGCGAGTGGGGTACGTGTATTACTGGGTTTCGCGGGAAGTCTCACACGCGATTTTAGCAGGGTACGTGTATTTCGGGGGGTGCACGGGAAGTTTCACATGCGATAGACCCTGTGCGAGTGGGGTACGCCTATTACTGGGGTTCGCGGGAAGTTTCACACGCGATTGGCCCTGTGCGAGTGGGGTACGTGTATTACTGGGGTTTGTGGGAAGTTTCACACGCGAAAGGGCCTGTGCGAGTGGGGTACTTGTATTACTGGGGTTCGCGGGAAGTTTCACACGCGATTTGTCCTGTGCGAGTGGGGTACGTGTATTACTGGGGTTCACGGGAAGTTTCACACGCGAAAGGGCCTGTGCGAGTGGGGTATGTGTATTACTGGGGTTTGCGGGAAGTTTCACATGCGATTGGCCCTGTGCGAGTGGGGTACGTGTATTACTGGGGTTCGCAGGAAGTTTCACACGCGATTGGCCCTGTGCGAGTGGGGTACGTGTATTACTGGGGTTCGCAGGAAGTTTCACATGCGATTTGCCCTGTGCGAGTGGGTTACGTGTATTACTGAGGTTCGCGGGATGTTCACACACGAAAGGGCCTGTGCGAGTGGGGTACGTGTATTACTGAGGTTTGAGGGAAGTTTCACACGCGAAAGGGCCTGTGCGAGTGGGGTACGTGTATTACTGGGGATCGCGGGAAGTCTCACACGCGATTTGAGCAGGGTAAGTGTATTTCGGGGGGTGCGTGGGAATTTTCACACGTGATTGGCCCTGTGCGAGTGGGGTACGTGTATTTCGGGGGTGCGCGGGGAGTCCTACACGTGAATTGGCAGTGTGGGTCCTCCCAGGTGTTCCCTCTACACCCTCCACGGCCCCTGCAGGCAGCCCACACCACAGGGGACTAACCTGCACCCCTGGTCATGTACCGCAGGCAGCCCATCCACTGTGGGCATGCCCACCAGCCAAGCCACATGTCAGCTTGCACTACTGATCACCAACTCATGTCCCCCAGCAGTGCAGGGCACCTGCCAGCAGGCCCCCACTCATGTCCCACTCATGTCCTCCTGCACCCCCATGTCCCAAGCAGTGCAGGGCACCTGCCAGCAGGCCCCCACTCATGTCCCCCTGTACCCCCACCCCCCAGCAGTGCAGTGCACCTGCCAGCAGGCCCCCACTCATTTCCCACTCATGTCCCCCTGCACCTCCACCCCCTCAGCAGTGCAGGGCACCTGCCAGCAGGCCCCCACTCATGTCCCCCTGCACCCCCACCCTCCAGCAGTGCAGGGCACCTGCCAGCAGGCCCCCAATCATGTCCCACTCATGTCCCCCTGCATCCCCACCCCCCAGCAGTGCGGGGCACCTGCCAGCAGGCCCCCACTCATGTCCCCCTGCACCCCCACCCCCCAGCAGTGCAGGGCACCTGCCAGCAGGCCCCCACTCATTTCCCCCTGCACCCCCACCCCCCAGCATTTGAGGGGCACCTGCCAGCAGGCCCCCACTCATGTCCCACTTATGTCCCCCTGCCCCCACGTCATAACGATCCTCAATCATGGCCCTTTTGGCCAGCCACCCCAGCCCAAAGACCCAACCAAGTATTGCATCCACCCACATAGAAAAGGCAATTACATGATACAACCCCAAATGCAAGCATTTTACTGAACAAATGTCCGTCACACACACACTGTGCCCTGTCCGATGATGCCTGCACATCCTCCATCAGCTGGTCTCCCATTGTGGTGTCCTCCCCTGCTGGACCGCCGACTCCCGACTGTGGCAGGGATGGGATCTCCACCAAGCTGGCTGTGTTGGTCAGGCCAGGTCCACAGGGGGCCCTGGTGGAATCTAGGCCGGAAGACGGCAGGGAGAATGACTGGTGCATAGTCTCCACAGAGGAGGAGAGGTACGCCAGAGTGTCCCCCTGCCCCCACGTCATAACGATCCTCAATCATGGCCCTTTTGGCCAGCCACCCCAGCCCAAAGACCCAACCAAGTATTGCATCCACCCACATAGAAAAGGCAATTACATGATACAACCCCAAATGCAAGCATTTTACTGAACAAATGTCCGTCACACACACACAATGGGTGCAAGTGAATGTGAAAACCCATATCATGACATGCATGAAACCAATGAGATAATACCACACATCGAAGTATGAAGAAAAAAATGTATTAAACACAACATGAATGTAATTAAAAGAAAACACACAACAATGGGAATAATTAAAGAAATGCTGCATGTCCGTAAACAAATAAAAAACAAGAAATCATAATCCAAAGAAATCCAAAAGAAATGGTGTCCAAAGTCACAGTCCAACAAAGCAAATCCAAGGGAAAAAAGAAAGTGAAATCCATTGCTCCATGGTGAAAATAAAAAAAATGAGAATAATCCAATGGTGAACTATGTACAAATTAACAATCCAGGGTCCATGAGCCCAACTGATGAAATGAAACCTACCAAAAAAACTACCTAATAAAAAACTATATACAAAAACGTGATGCATTGTCCAAGCACAACCAAAATAAAAAAGAAAAGGAAGGGAAACCTAACACTATCTAACTATATACAATGGCGGCGGGCAAGTCCTGCGGCTCATTCTGTGGTGTCCCGGGCCAGGGCATCATCGAACTCCATGTCGATGTCCCGGAGGCGGGCCTCTGCCCTGGCCCCGAGGTCTTGCAGGGAGGCACTCATGGCCTGTTCCAACTCCCTGCGAGTCGCCTCGAGGCACTCTGCCTGCCTCAACGCCCGACGCATGGAGAACTCCGTCCTGACCATGGTGAGCCGCGCCTCTTCCGCCCGCAGCCACTCCGCATCTATGCACTGGCCCAACCGCAGCCACACGGAAGACACATCCATTCCAGGGTCCTCCTGCCCTCTGGCCGATGCCTGCCCCCCTGATGTCGATGGCCCGAGCCATCATTGCTCCCACCTAGAGCCCGCTCCTGCTGCTGCTGCTGCTGCTATCCATGTGCCCTGTCCGATGATGCCTGCACATCCTCCATCAGCTGGTCTCCCATTGTGGTGTCCTCCCCTGCTGGACCGCCGACTCCCGACTGTGGCAGGGATGGGATCTCCACCAAGCTGGCTGTGTTGGTCAGGCCAGGTCCACAGGGGGCCCTGGTGGAATCTAGGCCGGAAGACGGCAGGGAGAATGACTGGTGCATAGTCTCCACAGAGGAGGAGAGGTACGCCAGAGTGTGCGTCACATGTAGGAACCCACCAACCAGGGCCCCTCCCAACAGTGCCACGTCGCGACGCTGCTCTTCGTGATGGCGTGCGTTCTCTGCCCAGGAAGAACGCATATCATCACGAATGTCACGCATGCGCAACGCGACACCAATCAGGATGGAGCCCATACGTTCATGGGATCCCTCGTCCGCAGGTAGTGGAGAGGCAGATGACATGGCACTCTCCCCTACCTGCGGACGGGCCTGGGATGGGGCCTCCCTGCTGGTGCATGGTGGTGCAGTCACAGGGTCAAGGAAAGGGACATGCGCAGGCCCCTCCGCAGTGACCTGTGCTGTCTCCTGACCCTGGCCCTGGACTGCACCACTCGCACCAGTGGTACTACCCCCACCAGGCCCCATGTGGGGCTCAGTAGCGGGCTCCTCCTCCTCTGTGGAGACCACCAACCTGGATGTCTCCGTACCGTCTTCCGCCATTGCAAGCCCCTGTGGGGGCTCACCGGCCCTTCCGCCACAGCCGTAGTGGCAGTTGCGGCACCAGCCCCCTCGCTCCCGGATGATGGCAAGACCTGGGAGGGTGGCTGGGCCTTGCTTCGCCGCCCAGTGGAGGCATCCGCGCCGCATGGCTCCACAGCACCGTCTCCGCCCTCTTCTTCACTTGACGCTGCGTAGAGGGAAACATAGAACACAAGCATCAGGGTACAGTACAATATTCCCCTAGACAGGAAGCAATAACACATGAGTGGCAGTGTCTAACGTCACTTCCATCCTGACCCTCCACAACACATGGGTGAATGCACGCAACACACATGCATGAACAGGCATGGCACCTGCAATCAACATCAGCATCCATGTACAAGGGCCTCTATTAATCAAAATGTTGCCTTCAAACTCACATGCATCCTGGCTCACACTGATCCCATGCACACTCATCACCGGAGGGTCATGCAACATGCCTTGTACACCACAGACACAGTGGATAGACACAGTGCATACAATGGTGACTGCACTGCATGAGTGAATCTACACATCATCACGGACATGTGTCATGAATCCATGGCGTATCGAAGTCACAGACACACTTCTCAGACACACACACATGTGCACCATACATGTACATGACAGCAGCACCCATCCCTCACACCCCCACCATGTGCAAGAACAGACACTGGCATGCTTTCATGTGTGCATTTGCCATACAGCTCCCCATGTAGCATTGGAACTCATGCACCAACCATGTGGTTCGCACATTACTGGTCTCACATGCATGGCCATGATGTCCCTGCACACACACATCCATACATGGCCCATGTCACACATACAGGCAAGTATCAGACTACCAGAACACTGCAACATGCCCTGTCTCGCACACCAATGCTTGGCCACTTACCGCACAACTCCAGATGGTTCTTCCTCTGAAGGATCTGGGTGTGGAGCGCTGGGCATACGTGTTCCAGGACCCTCATCTGGATGTCACTCATGCTGACCTGGCCCCCCTCCGCGAGGCGCCGTACCTTGTGGAGGGTCCTGGACCTGAAGTCCTCCTTGCACTTCTTGACGTGCTTGATGTGGCGGGTTGCCACCCCCTCCGCGTTGATGGCAACCACTACGTCGTCCCAGATCCTCTCCCATCCTTCCTTGTTGGCGCGTGATGTTCCGAAGAGGGCATCATAATGCCCCAGGACATGCTCCACGAGGACACCAACTTCCTTCACACTGAAGCTGGTGGCCCTCTGCCTCTCTGGCTGGGGGTCGCCAGTGGTCTCAGATGGTGTTTGCCCCGACATGGTGACCCCCGAGGCAGGCGTGGGTGGGCAACTGGGTCCTGAGGCGCGGCTGTGGAGCGATGGTATCCCAGTCGGGAGTCTTCTGTTCCAGCAGGGGTGGACACAGCAACTGGAACCCTGGCTGACGTGCAGGCACCAAATAGCAGGGCACGTGGGCAGCAGACACTAAGGCAGCAGCAGATGGCAGGTGGGAGTGTGCTCGAGGCTCTGGGGGGCAGGAAAAAGGCCTTCAGGGCAGGAGCGTGGTCTTCCGTGTGTGTACGCGTGGCCAGCTTGATACGGAGTGAATTGGCACGTGAAAAAAGTGCACGTCAGTGTGAAATCCGAGCAAAGGCCCTTAGCGCGTAAGCGCGTCAGCACACATACGCGATTTCATTGGACCAAAGGCCCTTAGCTCGTAAGCGTGTCTGTGACGTATCGCGCACTGGCGTTGCCCTGGCATGGGTTGAAGGTCCGACGTGGCTTTCCATTGCTCTATACGTGCTTTTCGTGGGGTGCGGGCATGTGTTTTCCAGCCATTGGGGTTCACACGCTTTTACTTCACAGCGGGTGGGTGTTGGCTACGCGTTCTTCTATGCACAAGGCAGAAGGTGAGTGGTACCCCACTCGCAGAGGGCCAATCGCGTGTGAAACTTCCCACGAACCCCGGGAATACACGTACCCCACTCGCACAGGGCCAATCACGTGTGAAACTACCCACGAACCCCAGGAATACACGTACCCCACTCGCACAGGGCCAATCGCGTGTGAAACTACCCACGAACCCCAGTGATACACGTACCCCACTCGCACAGGGCCCTTTCGCATGTGAAACATTCCCGCGAACCCCAGTAATACACGTACCCCACTCGCACAGGGCCCTTTCGCGTGTAAAACTTCCCGCGAACCCCAGGAATACACGTACCCCACTCGCACAGGGCCCTTTCGCGTGTAAAACTTCCTGCAAACCCCAGTAATACACGTACCCCACTCACACAGGGCCCTTTCGCGTGTAAAACTTCCCGCAAACCCCAGTAATACACTTACCCCACTCGCACAGGGCCCTTTCACGTGTAAAACTTGCCGCGAACCCCAGTAATACACGTACCCCACTCAGTATATACGTGCTTTTTATTTGTGCACACTTTTGTAATGCGCAGGGTCGCTACCGCCTGCCTTCGTGTGGCGGACATGTTTAGGCCTGTGTGTGTCTTTGCCCGTGCGCGGGTTTGCCCTATTCGATTCCATGAATACGTGTGGTTCGCGTGCGAATGGGTGTTCCGTGTACTTCCCAGCAGTACTTCCCCAGTTACTCCTCCTTTTTCACGCGATATTCCCCATTCCGCGTGTTATGCCCCTGTTCCGCCTACTTTTGTTGTATGCGCTGCGCTATGTGCGCTTTCGCTGTGCGCTTAGAACACGCTGTTTGGAGACATGTGCGCCAGCGTGCTCCATGCATGGATTTGGCGCACAACCAGTGGGAAAGTAGCGCAGCGCCTTCCTTGAATCGCATGCGTGCGCATGCGCTTGCTTTCTCACGCTTGCGCCTCCTTGCGCCTGCTTGCGCTGGGATTTTCGGCGCACGTTTGTTCCATGAATCGGCCCCTCAGTATCTTGAAGAAAGTGCTCCCTTTTATTCCTGAGCCACTCCACCCTCTGGTGTTTGTGGCTCTGATTTTATCTTGTCTTGACTACTGCAACTCACTGTACGTAGCCCAACCCAAGGGTCTTATGCAGCGTTTACAGCGTATTCAAAACCTGGCCGCCCGGATTGCTACGGGCACCCCCTATGCTGCCCATATAACTCATGTACTTCGTTCCTTACACTGCTTGCCTGTGGACCAGTGTATCAGATTCAAAGCCGTGTGCATAGTTTACCGGGCTCTTCATCTCCAAATTCACTCGTTACCACCCTGACCGCTTGCTACAGTCTTCCTCTGCAGATCTTCTTATTGTCCCTAGGTTTTGCCACTCGAAAGTAGGTGGCCGTGCCTTCTTCATAGTTGCTGCCAATCTATGGAACGGACTGGCACTAGCAATGAGGAAACTACTGAATCATTTGGCCTCCAGAAAGGCATTTAAAACAATGCGTTTCTAGGTATTGGTCACTACCTTGTTGACTTCTGTCTAGAACCTGCTTCTCTCTCTAGCGCCAAGATACCCACAGGTGACCACGGGCTTAAGAAATGTATCTAACGTAACACAACATAACATAACATAACATAACATAACAGCATTCTACTGGAAGTTTCTCCTTCACCTTACCATCACACCTATAGTATGGTGGTGCAGTAATGGAATTACCACAGTTTTTACCACTCTGCCCATAGTCTGATTTCTCACTGGTAATCCTACTCTTCCAACTATTGGTTGTCATACCCCTCCTCTCTTCTCTCTGTGCAGCAGGCTTCGCAACTTTGGATATTGGTCTTGTGGCTATGTTGGTTACAGAGGAGGGAAATATAGGTAGGTCTTGTCTAATGTCTTTTAATTGACATCCTGAAGGCAGAATGTTTATTTGTTCCTGCTAGCAAAAAGAAAAAAACAACGTTAATGGATGCAGGGGCACACCATTTGTTGTAAGAACCATAACAAGGATGAGCAGTAGACATAGTGAAGAATACCAGTAGGTGGTTCTGCTAGTTTGTACCATAGTATTTAATAGCACCAACTTTACAATGCTATTAAGCACACACTATGCCTTGGAGTGTGTCAGAGTGCTGTACAACAAAATATACTCATACACATTACAGCTGCGGCAGAATGTCTAAGTTAACATACGCATATAATGCAGGTTCATATACTTGTGTCCAAACATAATACAGGGTCATAGAGTTCATGATCAGTCTAACTAGCAAGTTGTACTCTCACATGGCACATTCTCCTCTGTGAAACCAAAACACAAATACAACACTCAAAACAATTGAGGTTGAACTTCCCGCACTCTGCGTACAGTAGAAAACTCTTCCAAATAGGGTTAACTAATTTAGTGTACATTTAATATTTTGAAAGAATCATATGTTATATTTTTTAGTGTATATTTTCTTAATATGTCTCTTATTGCTTCTACCATCCCTCTTCTATTTAAACATGGCATTATTCTTCCCATCTTGTAAAAACCTTCTTTGGACCAAACTATTCTTTTACATTTTCGTCCTATCTCTCTTCTTCCTTACCTTTCCAAACTGTTAGAACATCTTGTCTATTCCCAGGTTTCATTCTTTGTCACCCTTAATACCATGTTTCCTTGTTTTCAATTTGGTGCTCAGCCTCTTCAATGAATTGAAACCGCTCTCCTTTCTCTCTGTGACTCTGTCCGTTATGTTTAACACTCCTATATTCTTATACTATTGGATCTATTTGCTGCTTTTGACACAGCGGTTCATATTACTTCTCCAAACGCTTTCCTCTTTTGGGTTTTTCTGGCTCTGTACTTGCATGGTTTCAATCCTTTTTGTCTCATTGCACCTAATCGGTATCTTGGGCTGGTGTCTGCTCCAATCCCCTTCCTCTCTCGCATGGTGTTCCACAAGGGTCCATTCTCTGCCCTTTTCTTTTTTCTCTTTATAACTCTCCATTGGCTAAAACAATCTCTTCTTTTGGGTTGTCTTATAATTTCTATGCAGATGACACCAATCTATTTACATCTTTTTCCTCTTTCACACCTATTATTCACACACATCTTTCAGCCTGTCTCTCCGCTATCAAAACCTGGCTGTCTGATCAATTTCTTGTCCTCAATCCTTCAAAAACTGAAGTTCTCTTTTTCCCAGCTAACACAATCCCTCCCCCATTCCTCATCCCTTCATCTTAGTTCTCCCTCCCATCTGCCTATCTCTCTTGCGGCATCCAATCTAGGCCTTCATCTTGACACCACTCTCTCTTTTGCTTATCACATCTCTATTACATCCCGTTCCTGTTGTTTCCATCTTTTCAACATTCAGAAAGTTAATCTCTTCTAACTTTTAGTGCCACTAAGCTTTTAGTTTCCTCCTTCATATGTTCACGCCTATTCTACTGTTCTGTACTTCTCTGTGGTTTCCCCATCTCGGGCCTAGCTCCTCTAAAGTCTTTTTTTAATTCCTCTATTTGCCTCTTGAATTCTTTATCTGTTCACAACTTTATTTCTACCTCTCTGGCATCTCTTACTTGATTATTTTTTCACTCTCACCTGAAATTCAACTTCCTTTGTATTGTGCTTAAGTCCCTTAATGTACTTGCTCCTATTTATCTCACATCGCTTGTCTCTTCTTATGTTCCCTCTCCTGCTCTTCGCTCTCAATCTCAATTTCTTCTAACTGTACCCCGCCCTGTGTGTGCATCTTCACAGTTATTCTCTTTTTCTTTAAAGGCTCCTACAAAAAGGGAGCACACTAAATACCAACCTTACTGTGTTCTTACTAACACCTGCAGAATCACCAATCACACTCAGTGGGGCACAAGCTATAATAAAAAAAATAACAAAATCTGTTACACTATAGTCTTTTCTAGTCAGACTCACATCCCAAATTTTATGGAAAACGTACTTATGGGAAGGATTGTTGAACTGCAATGATCCGCTGTGTCAAAGGACGCCAACACGATCTTCAGGGCCAATGTAGTTGGGCAGATACACACAAATATTGTAAAGGTTGTGCTATAAATCAATTTGCAATGTAAGAATTCCAAGTGATTGTTTCTGAAAAAAATCTAAATAAAGAGTTGATAGTTCTAACGCATGGCAGCCAGTTGGAGGATTTAGCTGAAGTAAGTTACTGAGTTAAATGCTGGGACTTGTATAGAATGAGTACACATTTGCTGCCATGAGATTTGGACTCTTTCTTTGGATTTTATTTTTAAACAGCTGAGTGAAGTTTTGGCTGGATTGTTTGGGCTTTGTCTACAGTGCTACTGGTAGACAAGTGAGTTTGTTGATAATTGTTGATGTTCTCTTGTTATGTTATGTTAAGTCATTTGTAATGTGCACCTGGTACCCAAAGGCTGATGGGCGCAGACATACAAACATAAAACAGGGCACAAAAACAGCTAAACTATTGTCTGTCCATTATCCCTCTGGGCGGGTTTAGGCGAAGAGCAATGTTTTCAATTTCTTTTTAAAGAGTTTTGTTGAGACCAAAGTTCTTATTGAGGTTGGAAGGGCATTCCAAGCAATGGGTGCTGCAACTTCAAAAGACCCCTGCCTTGTTTTGTTGGTCTTATGCCGGGGTACACTGAGTGTATTAGAGTAATCTGATCTCAGTGACCTTCCCTTGTCCTTCATGATTATCGCTTCCTTCAGATATTATGGCATTGGTCCTACAATGCATTTCTGGGTAATGAGCAGGAGTCTAAACTGAATTCTTTCTCTAACCGGCCACCAATGAAGGCTCCTTCTGGCCCCTGATACATGATCTCTCTTACTTAAGCCCTTAACTACTCTCACAGCCCCATTTTGAATCACCTGAAGACGATGAATCTCGGTCTGAGGGATACCCACCAAAAGAATGCATCCATAATCTAATTTTGATCCAATGATGGCTCTAGCCAATGATTCTGAATTCTTTTAAAAAATAAATGGACGGAGATGGCGAAAAAGTTTGAGGAAATATGAGGCTGATGAAACAAGACTGTTCACCTGAGCCTTCATATTTAGGTGTCTATCCAGGCATACGCCCAAGGTCTTAACTTTGAACAAGATTTTGATAGCACAATTGTCCAGGTTGATGTTCTTATATTCTGCTCCTAATTTATCCAATTTACTTGGCGACCCCACCAGCAGAAGTTCAGTTTTGGCACTGTTTAGGGCAAGGCCATTGGATACCATCCAATCTTGAATTTTTAGGTATATTGCATTAATGAGAGCTACGTCCTTTTGGTAGGTTCCTGAGATAGGTATGATGCATTGCGTGTCATCCGCGTAATTGGCAAACATGATCCCTTCCTCCTCCAGCATCTGAAAGAAGGGGATCATGAAGATGTTATAGAAGCATGGTGACACGCAAGCTCCCTGTGGAACTCCGAACAACAATAACATTGGATCTGCTTCTGCCAATTCACTGGTAACTCTAATTTGCCTATCCTTTAGAAAAGATGATATCCAAAGGATGGCCTCTTCCGAAAAGAACGCATTTTCTCTTAGCCTGGTGGACAAGATCGAATGGTCCACCAGGTCAAAAGCCGCCGAAAGATCCAGGATCATCAGTAAGGCAATCTGACCCTTATCCATGCCCTGAATAAGATGGGATTTAAGGGCTAGGAGTGCTGTTTCAGTGCCATGATTGGCGCGGAATCCTGATTGATAATTATGCAGAATTTGATTCTGTTCCAGGAATGTGGAGATCTGATTATATGCCACCCGATCCAGTATTTTCAAAAGAAAGGTGGTGTTAGTAATGGGCCTATAGTTCGACGGGGTGAGTGGGCAGGGATTAGACTTTTTCAGTAGAGGTGTGATCCATGCATTTTTCAGATTAGCAGACACTACCTTCGACTCAAAAGAAGCATTGACAAATTTTGTGAGAGCTGGTATTAGGGTGGGTAGGCATTCCTTAATTATAATTGCAGAGCATGGATCGCCTTTACAGCTTGTGCTCTTGAGTTGACTGATAGTTTTTGTCAATTCCTCTTCAGATATAGGCAAAAATCTAAATAAAGGTTGATTTTTGTCTTTAACTAGGGGGTGTGTGATCTTCTCCTGCTGATCTAATATGTTCAGAGAACCTTTTTTAATCTGTATGGTTTCTCTAATCTTATCCAATTTAGTCGACATTGCTGAATGAATTTCTGTGCACCAGGCCTTATTCTTAATAATCGGGGCTGGTGTGGGTCCTGGTACGTGTGTTTGTTCTTTTAATATTTTAAATAATTCCTTACAGTCTGATTTGGCATTAATGATCCTCTCATTTAGTACCTCCTTTTTGGCTGTTATAACCTCTTTTTTGAATTGAACAGCACTATTTTTGTACATTTTCAAATTATTAGCGGATTTATCCTTTCTCCAAGTGTGATAAAGTTTATTTTTCTTAGTTTTTAATTCTGATAGTTCTTTAGAGAACCAGTTATTATTGTGGTCAGTTTTCTTCGTTTTATTTTTGATAGGGGCAAGCTTATTGGTTACTGTTTTAAAAGAATTTATGAACCTATCCGACATGGCGTCTAGATCTCCTAATTTGCCTATGTCGGTGTTCAGAGATTGAGCCCAAGGATGTAGCGTCTCTTTATTCAAATTTTTTCGATTCCTACTGGTGATGGATAATTTTGGGTGGGAAGATTTGATCCTAAAGGATTCCACCCTGGACTGGAAACCAATACTAAAATGGTCCGACCATGGACAAGGTTGCACATCTACATTGGTTAAGGAAACATTAAGCGTTGACATCCAATCCAGAGTATGACCCTTGGAATGTGTGGCGGTTCTGACATGATGGATAAAGCCTAAGGCATCTTGGAATTCTTACATTGTACATCCTCCCCATGTAGTCCTCCCGCATTAAACCACCTGTAGGGGGACTATTTGGTAGCAGCCTGAACTCATGAGAAGGGACATCCTCTTGGGGAGGTGTGACAACACCTTGTGAATCATCACATACCCTTCCCTTAATGCTAATGACTTGCCTATCTGATTTTACCCCAAGCTCAGATTCTTGTTGACCTGACCTAGGGTCACTACCAGGATTTGTGTGCCATGTCCTGATTGGGGCATTGGTTTCAAACTCTTCTTCTTCCCAGGTATCACAGGACAAGTATCTTCCCAGGGCCTGTCGTATTTCTTCCAATAGCTTACCAAATCAAGGAAAGCCAGTACCAATAATATTTTGTTCTGGGAGTTCTGGGACTACATCTGAATTTGTCATTGTTTCTCTACCCCCTATTATATTAATAGTGACTGGGATTCAAGGATAAATTTCCTGATCTACACGGACACAGGTGATTCATACAGGTCTTCCTCCCAATATTTGGTCAGGGTATATTAGGTCGACCCTTACTGCTGTCTGTTTACTCCTGGAATCAATGAACACAGAAGCTGGTATTACATTGACTAGATGGTTTTGTGTGTTTTAAAGGGGACTGAGAAACAGAGACTGTTGCCCTCATTACGACGTTGGCGGAATGGGTTTACCGTCACCAGTAATGGCGCTGTTGCCGGAAAACCCATTCCGCTCTATTACGAGGTCTCCTCGCCTCGTGGGACCCGCAATGGGCGCCTGGTAAACCCAGGTGTCCTTACCGGGTCCCGCGAGGAGACCAGGGAGCTAACAACGGGCCTGTTATAAATGGGCCCATTGTTAGCTCCTTCCCCATTCCCATTGAGCCTTATGGGGGCTCGAATGGGAATGGGGATGGACCGGGTACGGGTTCCTTGGACGAGGAATTACCGGGTCCGCCAAGGTTGGGATGGCCCGGTAAGTCCTCATTTGAGGAACCCGGGCCCGGTATACAGTAAGGAGGCAACCATGCCACTAAATGCGGCATGGTTATGTCGGGGGGAAATTCTCCCGGGGTCGGCTGGGCCATCCACGGACCTCCGGGCAGGGAGGCCCCAACTCCTCCCGTATATCCCAACAATTGAGTATGAGACACACGCAAGAAGCAAGGTGGTTCTGCTGTTTATTGAACAAAACGGCAGGGATGGGTCAAGGATCGTACGCGTCCGTCCTGACACTCTCTCTCAATCGTGAGGCTCGCAGGCCCTTTTTACCTTAGTATGACGTGCTACTTGCGTCACCTGAAAAAGTTTAGCAAAAAAACCTATCGCCACTCTGGATTGGCTCCTTGGGTGGTAGGGTTAGTATAGCATACGTATAGAGAGCATTATTAGTGGTCGAGGGTTAGTCAGGTGGTATACTTGGGTTGTCCCTTCAAATTGATACATGAAAATTGTTACATGAAGACCCCTGAGGATTGGTCAATGTTAATGGCGTCAGTGATAAGAGCCCCATGTTCTGATTGGTCCACACACGAGCCCCCCAGTCTGGGACTATCGCTGTTCCCAGCTCGCGGTGCACCTGTCATTTGCAAAAATGTTTCACTATGGGTATGTGCAGACAATGTGAAGATTTATTCATATGCTGGAAGGCCGACTACTCCCACCGCCGCAGATGTCCATTGAGTCACTTAATTGTATCTGCCTGTTTCTTTGAGACGGGGGGATCCAGGCGCCTCCCTCCTCCTGGGCCTGGCACCCTGTCAGGTTCGACTTGGTCACGTGAGGTGGGACCGTGGTTGAGGCAGAATTCTGCACAATTAATATTGCATTTTCCACTGTGTGCCTGGCTTAATTTGCAGGTGTGACCTTGGCGTCGGCTTGCGGCATGCGAGTTAGCAACATTGTGCCGTTGACTGTCTGCTTTCGCCGGGCTCATTCTGCAGGGTCAGCAACTGTACTCTTGCTCATTCAATGTTCATGGAAACTCTTGCTTGCGGCCTACTTGGGCCTGGTGTATAGGTGGAGCCGTTTGATACACAGGCGCTTTAGGTTATGGTATCATGTTGCTTTATCCCCAGTATCATGTCTTCGTTATATTTCTCATTATTGCGCATGGGTTTAGGGGAAGCATGAGCAAGCTTTTTAGATGAGTTCATTGTGCATCTTGCGTTTCTGCATTTTGAAAAGCCTATGTGAAAAATAATAAAGGTGCGCGTCTGTGGGTGTGTCCGTCACCTACGTCATAGCACTGAGTATGTTCTTCGTGTGGATTGGTGTGGGAGTGTCCAGTGTGTATGTTTGCACGGGTATGCTGACCGTTGGCTAGGTCGTCATGGCATCTCTAACGATGTGTTCATTTTGTGCTGGATGGTTCAGTCGAGTCCATCCATGCCGCAGGCGTCGGCATGGGAAGGGCAGGCTGGTGGGCAGGCGGGTGGGCACGCTGGAGGGCACATCCGTATGTTCCTGTACCAGGGTATTTGGTCGTCTGGTAGATGGGCAAACTCCTCTCGTGGCGGGTGCCTGGGCCGTGATCCTCTAGGCCAGGGGTGAGAGGGGATTGGTGGGAGCCTTTTGTTCCATTCTCCCACTTCAGTTACCTCCAACCTCGTAATGAGGGCCAGTTAATCAAGGTTTCTATCTCGTTCTCTTCTTCTGGTTCTAATTCATCCCACTCTTCCCCAGATATCCAACCTATTTCCATGGGTCCCACTTTCTGATTCTTAGACATTGTCTAGCCCATTTTCCTTTTTCCCCACATGAGAAGCATGTAATGGAGGATCCAGAAGGGGATATGTCCTCCTCCATTGTGGATACTCCTCTCTTTTTAAAGGGGACATGTTTCTGTTCCTCCTGCTTCTCTACCTCTTTACTCCATGATTTAAAGATTTTTTTGGAGCTATTTCTTTTGAGGGATGGCCTCAATTCTTTTAGAGGCACATTTCTGTGGGTTATTTTTACATCCTTCCGTCCTTCATCCCCTTTATGTAGGGGTCTAAGTTGTTTTGCTGCTCCTGCATGTGCTTGGGCAGTTTCAATAACTATTTAGTGTGGGCTTGCTAAACTGTAAGACTGGCCATTGTAAAGAAGTGTGTAGGCCAATAATTAGTTGTTCAAGCGCTACTGATTCCATCACTTTGTGTAACAAATGTGATAGGGTATTTTGTATTATAGCTCGTAGTTCCAATGGCGTTTCAGTGGGATTTAGTCTCATCTCCAGGAATTTATGGCGGTAGAAACTCTCAGCTTGTCCTACTCTGTGTAGTAGTCCTTGTTTTATGTCATCAAAGGACATAGTTCCCAGGGGAGTAAGCATTTGATAGTACAAATGGAGTTCACCCCTTAACAGGGGAGTGAGATAACAGGTTTTTATCACTTCACTCCAGTGAAATTGTTGTGCGAGTCTCTAAAAGAAAAGATAATCCTAGGTCTTCCCCTTCCCAATAAGGTTGGAGAATCCTATGTGGTAAGACAGGTCTTATCTGTTTAGATGCTATTTGGTCCAAGCCCTCTTGGAATTTTATTTCGGACTGGATTTGTTTGCTGACCAGGCGGTCCAGTAATGCCTCAAGGGGATTCATCATCGGTAGATTGTGAAACTGAGTGGGACAATCTGTTGGGCTCTTTCTTATGGGAATAAACTTTCTTTTCCACTCTTTCTTTCCCATTGGACATAGGAAGTGGTTTGAGGTTGATAACTCCTCCCAATCCCCAGATCTTTCTTCTTCTTCTTTGTCACACTCCTCCGACATGTATGGAGAAGGTGGAGGAAGGGATTTTGGGGATTTGTTATAGCTTTCCTTGCTATTGGGAGGAGATCTTGTTATCTCTACCAGAGTTCCTCCTTTCTTATTTTCTTCGGACCCATCAGAGGACTCACTCAGGGTACTTGCATAGTTGGATGGTGGATCAGAGCTTTATATCAGTGGTGTTCATTCTTCTAATATTTTTGAGTTTTCTTGGATAGACTCTTCAGGCTCATCTCCACTGCCTGAACTATCTGGTAGGGAGGAAGTGAGGGGAGGGTCTTTACAGGAGATCTGGTAAGATGTTCTTCTTAAACTGTGTTTTATTCCTAAGCAGCCTATAGGTGGCAGATCTCTTCCTGCTGTAGCCATATACCTCGCAGAGTTCCTCAATGTGCGTCAATTGAATCAATATCCCACTCTGACACCATATGTAAGGGTGTCGGAGAAGGAAGCTGACACAAATGTGGCATGGTTTTATATATAGAGTTGTATTTCATTCTGTAAAGGGTCCTTACTATCCCTAACTTCTAAGAGGGGTTTCCCTACCTCAAAACTAATTCTAAAAGGGTCTGTAACAATGTCCGGAAAAGTAAATTCCACTGTCCAGTATCAAAACCTACTTCTACCCCCCCATTCTATATAACTAAAAGGCAAACTAACACAACATTTCTTCTTTAAGGAGATTGGCTCCCTTCTCTATCTTATTGGGAAATGTTCAAAAGATTGTTCAAAGTTACCAGGAGGAACTACTCCCTTTGTCTGTCTTGCGGGGTTCATCCAGTCCTTGCACAACATTACCTCCAGGAGAATGGCTCTCTTCTCCTGGTGCAGTTCCTTATTATCTTCAGTAGATCCAGGGGGGAATTAACCCCTTCCCCTGGTGTGACCCGAAACACTTCACGACAATGCCAGGGGGAATGACTTGCTTGCCTTGGCTTCTTTATCACTGCTATCAGTTGAGGAACAAGAGAAAACCTCCTTTCTCTTGGTATGCGTTTGGCACAGTTGAACACGAGGGCAGGGGAATGACTCCCTTTCTGTGGCCTCTCCGGCGTAAGTCTCTGTGTAGGACCAAGAGAATCAAGAAATTCTGCAGTGCGCACCTTTCCTTAAAAGTTGTATATGAATTACACAATTAGTAAGTACATGTTTTAAATAGTATGAAATAAAGCTTATGATGCAGGGAAGAAAACGCAATTCTGGCAGTGTGGGGGTAAGAATGTATTTCGCCTCTTTATTACTTTTTTACTTTAAAAAATAAGACTAAAAAACCAACATGAATATTCATGGGTTACATCTTTTACATCTTTTTTCCCTTAGATGATTGGCTGTATCGGTCGAAGGACACTTGAACATTGGCTGTTGGTAGCACACATACCCCAGAAGGCTTCTGGATTCTTTTATATATAACATGATTTATCAAGTTTAAGGTGAGTTGTATAATACATGTATCTAAATAAAACATAAATATAAATTGCATAAGTGTTTACATTAGCTTTTTCTCGTTAAATTGCATACATTTTTACAGAACTGTACCCCTGATGAAGAGATCAAATTCTAGAAGCGAGTTGGGGTTTTACATTAAACCACAATTTGTGACGACAAGAGAGTGTTTGGAACATCATTCAAGAACATAACTTTATTTAATACTAATTTTACTTAGACATTTGGAACATCTTTTTTAAACCCATATTTCAATGTATATAGGGATACTTTGGCAAATTTTTGGCCCATGATAGTATGCAGGTGACGGGAGTTCAGACATCTTTGGGAACTTACTTTTTGTTTTAGGACCAAGAGAATGCCTCCTTTCTCTTTTTATGAGTTGGCACACTTCAACACAAGGCAGGGGGGAATGACTGGCTTACCCTTGCGTGTTTATCAGAAATCCTGATGAGGTACCAGGAGAATGACTCCCTTCTTCTGGTATAACTTGATATCTTTCTTATTCAATGCGTTCAACTTCACTCACACTTTGCCTCTTTGACTGGTTCTCAACAAAGTCTCAGATCTCGTCAGCGTCCCATACCCATCTCTGGTGGTCAGTGGTTTTCCTTTTTCCCACTGTAACAAGGAAGATTTACTCTGATGCTTTCCTTTTCTAGTTTAGGGTCCCAGACCCTTCTCTGGTGTTCAGTTTTCTTATGAGCACAAATGGGATGAGGAACCTTTCCCTGGATGCTACCCACGTCAGTGGTTCCCTTTGTGTGCCCACCGGGCCTCCATTGCCCACTTTTAACTTCACACAGGATCAGTCAATGTTCTGGATCTTCCATGGATGGGTCTTCTGCTCTGATGCTTCCAGGCACCTTCTCCTCTAGTCGCCGGGTTCCATGGCATTCACATGGATCTCCCACATTTGTGATCTCAGCGTCCCTGTGGGACCCATCAGTCCACCTGTCCAATTATCCACCACTGCTCTTCTTTCCAGGATGGGCTGAGATGTTTGCTCCGGCAGAGTCCCCAGTCGACTCTTGCAGTGTCTTGCCAGCATCTGCTGCTCTGCCTGCAGCAGTCAGGATTCAAATCTCCTGGGTACCTTGCTCATCAAAGACAATGTCGCGTCTGTCTTCAGTTTCCCATATGTGGGAGTGGTCCCACCTCGGCCTATTGCTGGTGTGCTCTTCATGGTTTCAGTGATCCACTGTTAGAGTGGTTATGTGTATGTTATTACTTAGAATGTACATTAGTTATAGTTCTCATTACGTCACTGTTCATAGATTGCTAGTATTGTTATTATGGTTACTGTTGTCATGCATTGACATCACAAGGTTCATTGGTGGAATGTATTGGCTTGAGCTGGTGGACATTCCACTTGGGGAGGTTGGTGTCTGCTTCCCTGGCTAGGGGTAATATTCCTGTGATCTGAATAAACATCTGTACTCCATCATTACTGCCTTCATGCGTGAGTTATTGTACATAACATTGGTGGCGAGGATTTAAACAGCCTGGAGTGACGATCCCCAGCGGCTCTTGGGAGAGCGGAACAGTTCAGTGTTTGACCTTCTGGAGGGAAAGGACGTGTCGCAAGCAGCCCAGTGCACTGCTCTTTGGATTGGTTGGCGGGAGGATCTGTGCAAGTGACTTGTACCCGAGTGGGAGACTGCATCAAGCAGAAGCAGAAATGATTTGGGTCGCGGTTGTGACCTTGTTGGGTCTGCCTGCTCTGCCCCTGGTGACTATGGTAGCAGTGATATTTTGGGGCAACTCATATTGGTGCCGAGCGCTTGTGGATATGTGTTATTGGATTTGTGGCCAACACCGGAGCACAGCATCGTTAGACATTCTTGTGGCTCTTCGTTTACTTTCAAAACTGACAACCCGTTACGGCAACGGGCTGCGCTATTCCTTGTGTGGATAAACAATGGTCATTGCTATGGTGATGTTTACATGTCCACAGCTGAAATAGGCTATGTGGTACGTGCTGAAGCAGAGTTTCGGTGACATGGTTTGCTGGCAGTAACGTGATGCTCATCAGAGGGAGGACCTGGTGGCGTGGACAACATAGTGGCCATTTCGGATTCAGCCGTTTGGGGATACGTATGTTTGGTGTTGCACGGAAAGAGAACCGTCATCTACACAACTGGTTTTTGCTACTGATTTTGCAGTCACGTGCACCAGCGGCTGTAGACTGCTCCTGCTCACAGGTGGTGAGTGATTGACCTGTTAAGTGTACATTGAGACCAATGTTGGTGAGGGTCCAGCACAAATGACTTTGTGCCCTTACTGTTTGGTGGCATCTCACATGGTGCTGAGTTAGCTGCGTAGTAACTGTGACAAACATGGCAAATGTGCTGGCCCCGGTATTTTTCCTTCCCAGTCCAGGGGAACCCAGGGTGCGCTGGACAGACTGGAATGAAGGAGTAAACAAATATGCATTAGCCATGTTTGGGGCAAATTACTCAAATGAACAGAAAGAAGCCCTGCTTTTCCATTGATTGGGTCCTGCTGGTCAGGAGGTTCTAAGGAAGTTACCAGAACTGAGAGACATGCCTGATGCAGGCCCATATGAGAGATCTTTAGCCACGTTGGCCAAGCATTACCGCGTGGAGGAGAACATTATCTTGGAACCATAAAAATTGCCACTAGAGAACAGAAGAGCGGGGAAAGCATAGATGAGTTCATCACAGCTCTCAAGGGATTGGCAGTAAAGTGCCGATTTGATCACTGCTAAAATGAACACTTAAGAGATCAATTGATGATTAAGTGTTCCATTGACAACATCAGAAAGGAACTGTGAAAGGAACGGAATCCTTATTTTGAGAGGGCAATTGAAATAGCAAAGCCAGTAGAACATAATGGAAGGTGCCTCAAGACAATTCAAGCGGATAGTGTAATGCTTACCTCTGGGGCCCTGCAGGAGTGCCTGGTCCGGTCTGTCAGCGATCTCAGGTCCGGTCTGTTGTTGTGATTTCCAGCCCCTTGCTGCCGGCCCAAAACACTCCTTTCCCTCTGCTCACTGCAGGTCACCTTTCCAGTGGTCAGAGAGGTGTGAGTGATTTGGATTAGTGGGAAGACCCCGGAGCGCTCTGTATTACTAGTTCTCTGTAAGGTCTCAAGGAGTCTGTCCCAGTTGATTCACTGGGTAGGCAGTTCAGCAATTCTAGTCCAGTTTCTTCACTTAACCATGGTGGCCCAGGCCAGCTGCAGCGCACCAGTTTGCATTGTTGCCTTTAAAAGTTCCTTAGTGAATGAACAATGACTTGTACTGGTTAATGTATACTTGCAACCAGCACACAGTGTACCATCTTAAGGCAGAGGCACACTTTAGTGTATAAAGTTTAAAGATGTCTAATGTTATATTGTTTTAAAGAATGTCTGAGGTTATTCTTATCCCCCTCTCCAGGTTGACTTTGCTTGAGCCACTGTGGTGAGTATGAATAAAGGGGAGGGAAGCTGGAGGTGGCGCTGAATGTCTGTGCTTACCCTCTGTTCTTTGTTCTTTGCAGGAATTCCAGAATGCAACAGTATAGAGTCCCGACAAGGAAACACTGAGTCCCGCGGTGGAAATGAAGTCGGCGAGCGATTCCAGGTGCTGATTTCAGGACTGCTAAGCCACTCTGAGATGCGGAAGACTTCCAGGGAGCTTGCATGCGGTCGCGACACTGCAGCGCGTAACAGGTAGGTTTGCAGGAGCTGGGTGCATGCAAAGCACTGCTGAAGGGAGCTCACAGGTGGCTGAGGTGTGTATCAGGTAGGTCTGCAGGAAGCAACACACACGTGAGGCGGCCGTGGAGCATATCAGGTAGGTTTGCAGGAGCTGGGACCGAGACAGGCAAGCGTCACGCCAATCCTCGGCCGGAGAAAATGCTAAGCGATGGGTGTGGCCCAGGGTGGGGCTTATATACCCTGGGCCCACCCAGCACCACTAGACCACCAAGGATTAAGGAATAACAGGCTCCTCAGGGGCCATGTTGGATAACATTGAGCGTCCTGACCCCGGGCCATTTTGAAAGGGGCAGCTACTAGGAGGAGATAGCTGCTTCTTGCGCCAATCATACACCTTCCTTGACCAGATGCTACCAGCACTGCCGCAGGGAAGTATGACAGATAGGGTCACTGACTCGTTGTCTGATAGGACGGAGTCAGAGGATGGATTGGTGCAGACGGTTTACAAGGCATCCCAGAGGCAAGTTGCAGGTGGAGCCGTGCAGCGATCAGAGGCTGTTGTCAAGAGGGCTGAGGACTGTCATGAGAACAGGTTTACTGGCAGCAGAGTCTGGGGGCGACAATGGGCACCTTTGAAGGACTCAAGAGGATTGCCCAGAGAGACGGGATTCTCCAGAGTTGTCAGGGGTTCAGCTGGAAGGAGATGTTATAGATGTGGGAGCATTTTGCATCTGGCTTTTGACAAGGAATGTCTGGCTATTCACATAGTGTGTCATGAATGTGGGAGGAAAGGACATCTTGCCCGTTGCTGCAAGAATTTCAGGTTTGGTCCGGGTCAGGTGCATTAGGTCAGAGTGGATGGTGATGATGATGTCTTCTGTGATGTGGGTAGGGAAGTTGTGAATTCAGTGAATGCCATTGAGGGCAAGGTGAGGAAGAAAAAAAAAACCTATGCCATTGTGTTGATTCGTGGTGTACTTGTTTCGATGATGATCGATAGGGGTGCAGACTACAGCCTGATTAGTGTACAAGTGTGTAAAGAGAAGTTTCATTGTTGCACTCTTTGGGAGGATGGTGTGAGAGTGAATGCGTATGGGAATGTACCTATAGACATTATAGGAAGCTTTGTAGGAGAGCTAAAATTTAAGGAGAGGAAGTCCATGGGCACCGTTTATGTTGCAAACAGAGATGGAGAATTACTGTCCTGGAGTGACCAGGCAGAATTAAAAATCAGACTCAACGCGAGCCACTCAGAACAAGAGTTGTCAGTGAAGAGTGCAAGTGCATGTGATGATGATGGTGACATCAGGAAGTGTGGTGTAGAAAACAATACTAATAAGTTAGGGTGTTTGAGAGGATTTATGCACAGAATTAGGTTAAGGAGGGGTGCAGGACCCGGGATAGCAAAGTTATGCACCATACCTTTGGCTCTACAAGAAAAAGTCAAAAATGTATTGAGGAGAATGGAAAGAGATGGGGTGATTGAAAGAGTAGAGGCATCAGAATGGGTTAGTCCTATAGTAGTTGTTAGGAAATCCAATGGGTCATTAAGACTGTGTATTGACCTCAGGCATTTAAATAGCATGGTAGTAGCAGACAAGTTTCCTTTGCCAAGGAAAGATGATTTGCTGTTGGGGTTCTCTGGGGCAAAGGTATTTTTGATTTTGGATCTGAAATTGGCATGCCATCAAGTGGAAATGCATGAGAACTCCAGAGATCTCACGGCCTTGATTACTCCAGTGGGACTGTTCAGATGCATAAGCATGCCGTTTGGTCTTGTGTCTGCAGCAAGTGTTTTCAAAAGCATTATGTATAAGTTACTTGGAACTGAGAGTGAGGTTATGTGCTACCAAGATGATGTGCTGGTGTGTGGAAGTAATGAAGTGGAGCATGATGAACGACTAAAGAGGGTGATGATGATTTTGAGGGAAGCAGGATTAACCATATCAAAGGAGAAATGCACATTTAAGGCTGACACAGTGGTCTATTTAGGCCCTGAAATTTCAGGGGAGGGTGTTAAACCCAAGGAAGATGCCTTAGAGGCGATAAAATGAATGGAAGCGCCCAAGTGCAAGGGTGAAATGCTTTCATTTATGGGTCTAGTGGAATTTATGGGAAGTTCATCAAGGGACTTTCAGACAAGTTGAAGAATTTGAGAATCCTCACTCCCAAGGGAGTGGTCTTTAAGTGGGATGCTAAATGCAAAGGAGAGTTTGAGGAGATTAAAATGGCCATTGTAAATGTGCCCATTTTGAAAGTTTTCGAGCAAGGTACGCGTACATTGTTGTTCGTGGATGCCAGTGATAATGGCATTGGAGCGGTGTTGATGCACGAGGATCATGTAGGATTGCATACTGTTGCGTTTGCATCCAGATCTTTGAAGGGTCCAGAAAGTAGATATTCTGTTGTTGAGAAGAAAGCCTTTGCGTGTGTGGGGCATTGAAAAATTGAAACGGTATCTTTGGGGAAGGGAATTCACCATTTGTACGGACCACAAACCACAGACCACAAACCAGAGGTGGTTTAAAAGGAGTTTCTTGATGCATCATGAAGTGGGGGAGTGCGTTGAGGGGCTGCATTTTTCCATGGTTCATGTTCAAGGTGAGAGTAATGTGGTGGATGATGCTTTGTCCAGATCTGTGGAGAGGGAAACACTGAGTACTGATCAACTGCCACAAGAACTGGATGAGTTGGGGAAGATTGTTCAGGTTCACACGACTCTGAGGAAGGATGATTGGGATGTAACATGTTTAGGGGTTGTGGTATATGAGAACGTTTTGGCAATGTTCATTAGAGGTGACATCAGGAGGTATAATGGAGCCATGGAAGGCTATGCTAAAGAAAGGGATGAATTGTGTGTTTAGGAGAATTACTTGCATAGGGGACATCAGTTGGTGGTTCCATGTAATATGAGGAAATCACTGGTAGAATTGGCTCATGTTGGACACTTGGGTGTAGCCAGGACTAAGCGTTTAGTGAGAGCCACATTTTGGTGGCTTGGAGAGGATAAAGATTTTGAGGAGCAGGTGACAGGGTATACTCAGTGTGTGAAGGGTGATAAGGGACTTAAGGTCCAGAAGGTGCCCATGGTGGTGATGAAATGCCCCAGGGTGCATTAGATATTTTGTGCTTGTTTAACACCAGAGGAGGAAGAGATAATAATTTGTTAGTAGTAATTGATTTATTATCAAAATGGCCTGAAGTATGTTTGCTGAAAGACATTTCCAGTGGCAGCATTATTAGGTTTCTGGAGCAATTGTTTTGGAGGGAAGGGTTCCCCAAAAGATGTTTATCTGACAATGGTTCTCAGTTAGTCTCTGAGGAATTCAGGGACTTTATGTGTAAGTATGGTGTGGAACAAATCACCACCTCGCTGTAAAACCCTCAGAGCAATGGGTTTGTAGAGCGTTTCAACAGGACTCTCGTGGAGGCCATTAGAATCGCTGTCTCCACTGGGGATGACTAGATAAGAAAGGTAAAGGAAAGAACTTTCCAATACAGGTTGGCACCTCACAGCGTCACAGGTGTGTTGCCATTTAAAGTTTTGCGTGGGAGGAGACCTAATTTGCATTTATGTGCTGGTTGGGTGGGCACATCGAAGTGTGTGGGTGTGGACCTGGTAAGTTTGAAAGAGAAGATATCCTTGTCTGGTGTCAAGTTTAAAACAGACTATGACCAGAGGAATTGTTGCAGGGATTTCAGTGTGAAGGAGGGGGAGTGGATAAAAGTGAAGCTTGCGACCAAGGTGCGGAAGGGCTCCTCTGTGTTTTCAGAACCCAAGCAGGTTGTGAAGGATTTGGGTTCTTCTGTGTTGGTAAGAGGTGGAGGTGTATGGAACAAAGAAAGAGTGGCTGCGCTTAGGATGCATGGAGGGAGGTGTTAGATGTATGCTTTTTGCGCTGCTAAGGAAAGGAGGTGTTACAGTGGTTACTTGTATGTTATTACTTACAATGTACTTTAGTTACAGTTCTCATAACATCACTGTTCATAGGTTGCAATATTGTTTTTATGGTTACTGTTGTCATTCATTGACATCACAAGGTTCAGTGATGGAATGTATTAGCTTGAGCTGGTGGACATTCCACTTGGGGAGGTTGGTGTCTGCTTCCCTGGGTGGGGGTTGTATTCCTGTGATCTGAATAAACAAATCTGTACTCCAGCATTTCTGGCTTCATGCGTGATATATTGTACATAACATCCACCTAGTGCAATCTTCATGCTTCTGATGTTCTTCCATGTCCTAGTCCTCCCTACCTGGTTGGTTTCATCACTATAACAATAGTACTTGTGTTTGCTTTCTAAGGAAGCATCTGAGGTGGAATGTTGGACTAGGGAATGCATGGGGGTGATGGGATTTTCCACGGCTGGACCCCAGTTCCTCCCCATGTGGTCCTCTTGCATTACAACACCCCTAGGGAGACTACTAGGTAGTGCCACCCCCCCCTAGTTTCATGAGAAGGGACTCTCCCTTGGAGAGAAGTGATGACAAAATGTTAATCATCACAGTATGCACTAGATTCCCATTTAAAATCTAATATGTTACATTATATTGTGTTAGGGTTTCGTATACACCACAGACATCGACAGCAGGTGTAACCTCTTTACACTGTAAAGGAAAGCATAACCAAAGAACAGAGACCAATCGGTCCTGGTAAGAAATAGCTAGGTTTTCTGGTAATAGCCACAGGAGAAAGTCCACTATTGACCTGAACCTGATTGGCAGCACATTCCGTAGTTTAAATGACTGGATTGAAAAGACTGGCCACCATGGCTGTATTTCCAGAATCTTGGTATGACTACCAGTATTGCCGCGGATGAATATAGCAACTGTTACGCGAGTGTAGCAATTTAGTTTAGCTGTTACAAACCTCTGATCCAGATCGTAGAAGGCCCCAGGGGTCATACAAATTGGCTTACTATCTATTTGATTATTTAAATAGACAGTGACATGAATGCAACTCATGTGAAACTCACTCAAAGGTTCCTAGTTATAGCAACCTTATGCTATGTTATATGCAAATGAAGGATGAGGCTCCGTGTACAGCCAAGGAATATGATGTTAGTGAAGTCTAGATGGATATGACTAATGTTTTTACTGCTTGCACTCTACCTGAGAAGGAGAGAAAGGGGAAGTTCACCTTCGACAATATCAAATTGAAAAAACCTCACTAGGCTGTATTTTGAGGAACCGAAAATAATGTATCATTAAACAACACTCTGAGTTGGCTCACCGCATTGAGCTTCATATACATTTTTGAGGTTAGATGTCACCTGGCCAGCAATCTGTGGCAGCACATAGGATCACAAGTAAGATTTCCGACCACATATTTATTTTAAGGTTCTTTTGCCTCATCTTGCTATCAATTGTTAAACGTCTTTCTGTGAAATGTAATGGACTGGACCAGAGTTTTCAGTTTCAATTAAAAGTGGGCTGTCTATCAGCAGATTCATTGTACATTTTAAGCAAATTTGTGAATCATTTTTTAGCAGGGCAGTAATATATATGCTGAAAGGAAGCGGTGAAAGGTATGAACCCAAACTGACAGGGCCAAGTTGAAGATTCATATTGGTGCAATATAAATTTAAGATTGTCTGTATTCCTGGAGTAGCATTGTGTATTGCATAGGAACTTGGCCCACAACTGGCTATAATGAGTGTATTAGCCTGAAGCTACTTAGGAAGAGAGGTGATGTCAGACAACTTTAAAGTGTCAGGCACAAGGGCAGATAATTGGGAATAATTCAGAGTTTCCCTGAATGTGTAAGTAAGCAGTTCATGGTCTACAAACACCTTAAATATCGATGGTGGGCATATGCCACATGGGGACCTAGAAGGTGTGCGAGAATCGACAGTTGTTGGCTGTATTGTTTCTCATTCAGAGTTCTGAAGACATTAATCAAGAAGGATTGTTGTCTAACTAAACATGTCATTGTTTCTTTCAAACAATGCTTGGTTGGTTGTGGCATGATTTTAGCTTCATCAGTAATATCCAAGTAAACCTTACTCATCTTGCCAGTGGAGAACTTAGCCTTAAAGTCACAGGGAAGCTGAGCAGGAACAATATCAGGTTTTGTGGCTGTGGGGTATCAGAATTAATTACTCAAATGTTAGAGCTAACTGAGGAAACGTAAGAAGGTGCACCATGTAAAGGTGTTTTCCATCTTGAATTATCATAATATTGTATTTTTTTTTTTAGAATTCTCTCTCTTAATAGTTGCAATAACATTTTTGTTCCAGCCCCTTTTTTTCATTTCTTTTAGCTCTTGAGTAACCGTTTATTTGTATGGACTTCTTGAGCGGTCTTCACAGGTATATCTGTTACGCTTAGCATGAGATCAAAAAGGCCATGAGACCTTTAATAATCCAAAACACAAATGCCATAGGTCTGTTAACCAGAGGAGAGGGTGTCTAATGGTATTTGAATTGAGAAATTATTCCAAAGTTGACTGGATTCCTTGGACTGTGGAAATAAGTTAAGGTTAATTATGATATGATATGATAGGTTAGTTTTAACACACTTAATACCCAGAGGTTTCTAAGAGTGGACCTAGGTATTGAAGCTGTGTTGCTCCACATCGTCTTGCTTCCAAAGCGAGCGCATTGCCCCAGAGATATCCTCCCGAGTCAAGATAAAGAACATGGTGATCAGGTTAACGTGACAGGTGCTTACGATCAGACAATGACATATTTTACTAAAATATAATATAATATGATGTAAATTAATATAACAATATAATTATAAAACCTGCAGGTGAGTCAGAATGTGTCGTGACACATAGCAGGTGAGATACAACAT